>NC_062222.1:72466626-73066626 GCF_902686445.1 Sciurus carolinensis | reverse complement strand
CTTTAATGGTGTTTTATATACTGTCATTTAGCAGAAAGCATATGGTGACTATAATCACAGAGTATTATAACTGTATTTACATTATAAAAGTATTCTACCTTTTTATGTACTACAACTTGAGTACCATAAATACCATAATAGGTGATTTCCATTTCTTTTCAATTACAGATATTTATAAATAACTGTACAAATGAATATCCTTGTACATAAATATGTGGGTTTGATTATCTTCTTAGGATTTATTTTCTGGAGGTAAAATATAGTGGGTTAAGGGCATATATAATTTAAAGGATTAAAGGTTGGAGAGCTTATTGCCAAAATTGTTCTCTAGGAAAGTTATGCCAAGTATAGACCACTAGGTATATGATATGCCCCAGAATTGGCAGTTGTTCTTTAAAGATCTTTGGTTTATGAGATTAGCTAAGAATTATAAGCAGCTGAAATATAATGTGATCAATGATGATAAAACATTTTTAAGTTTTCTTTTAATATAAAGCATAAAAAGTTTGATTTCCTTATATTAACAGTATATATATATATATATATATATATGAAAGGAAAAATAATGTTTTTTATTATTCTTAAAAAATTTCTTTACAAAATACTGAGTCATTCTGTATTTTTCTGATATGTTCTAGACAGTACAATGTAGATTATAAACTGGAGACTTACCTGAAGATTGCTAGGCTCTATCTGGAGGATGATGATCCTGTCCAGGCTGAGGCTTACATAAATCGGGCATCATTGCTTCAGAATGAATCAACTAATGAACAGTTACAGATACATTATAAGGTAACAGATAAACTGATTTGGAATTAATTTTGTATTGGAGAATCATACCATACTGAGATGTTCAGATCATCTGATTAGTGCTTTTATATTTTAGAAATTCTTTTTGTGTATGTGTGTCATTCTTTATTGCTTTTGCTTTTTAATTTTGCCCCTAATTGAAACATTTTCCCTCTCTATAGGTATGCTATGCACGTGTTCTTGATTATAGAAGAAAATTCATTGAAGCTGCACAGAGATACAATGAGCTTTCTTACAAGACAATAGTCCATGAAAGTGAAAGACTAGAGGCCTTAAAACATGCTTTGCACTGTACCATCTTAGCATCAGCAGGTAAACACACAATTTTTTTTAATTTTAATTTTTAAATTTTTAAAATTCATTCTAATTAGTTATACATGACACTAGAATGCATTTTGATACATTGTACACAAATGGAACACAACTTCTCATTCCTCTGGCTGTACATGATGCATAGTCATACCGGTAGTTTAATCATACATGTATATAGGGTAATAATGTCCGTCACATTCCACCATCCTTCCCAGCCCCATACCCTCTCCTTTCCCCTCACTCTCCTCTGCCCAATCCAAAGTTCCTTCATTCTTCACTTCCGGCCCCCAACTTCCCCAGTATGGATCAGCATCTGCTTATCAGAGAAAACATTCAGCTTTTGGTTTTTTGGGATTGGCTTATTTCACTTAGCATATTCTCCAGCTCCATCCATTTACCAGCAAATGCCATAATTTCATTCTTCTTTAAGGCTGAGTAAAATTCCATTGTGTATATAAACCACATTTTCATTATCCATTGATCTGTTGAAGGGCATCTAGGTTGGTTCCATAGTTTAGCTATTGTGAATTAAGTTGCTATAAACATTGATGTGGCTGTGTCACTGTAGTCTGCTGATTTTAAGCCCTTTGGATATAAACTGAGGAGTGGAATAGCTGGTTCAAATGGTGGTTCCATTCCAAGTTTTCTGAGGAAGCTTCATACTGCTTTCCAGAGTGGTTGCACCAATTTGCAGTCCCACTAGCAATGTATGAGTGTACCTCTTCCCCCACATCCTCATTTATTGTTACTTGAATTCTTGATAATTGTGGTTTGGAAGGGAGTGAGATGTAATCTCACTGTAGTTTTAATTTGCATTTTTCTAATTGCTAGAGATGATGAACATTTTTTTCATATGTTCGTTGATTGATTGTATTTCTTCTGTTAGTGTCTGTTCAGTTCCTTAGCCCATTTATTGATTGGGTTATTTGTTTTTTTTTGATGCTGAGGTTTTTGAGTTCTTTGTATATCCCGGAGATTAGTGCTGTATCTGAGGTGCGTGTGGCAAAGATTTTCTCCCATTCTGTAGGCTCTGTCGTCACATTATTGATTGTTTCCTTTGCTGAGAAGAAGCTTTTTAGTTTTAATTCAGCCCATTTATTGATTGATTTTACTTCTTGTGCTTTAGGAATCTTGTTGAGGAAGTCAGGTCCTAAGCCAACATGGTGAAGATTTGGGACTACTTTTTCTTGTATTAGGTGCAGTGTGTCTGTTCTAGTCCCTGAATCTTTGATCCACTTTGAGTTGAGTTTTGTGCAGGGTGAGAGATAGTGGTTTAATTTCATTTTGTTACATGTGGATTTCCAGTTTTCCCAGCACCATTTGTCGAATAGGCTATATTTTCTCCAATGTATATTTTTGGCACCTTTATCTAGTATGAGGTAATTGTATTTATGTGGGTTTTTCTCTGTGTCTTCTATTCTGTACCATTGGTCTACATGACTGTTTTGGTGCCAGTACCATGCTGTTTTTGTTAGCTCTATAGTATAGTTTAAGGTTCAGTATTGTGATGCCTCCTGTTTCACTCTTCTTGCTAAGGATTGCTTTGCTATTCTGGGTCTCTTATTTTTCCAAATGAATTTCATGATTGATTTTTCTATTTCTATGAAGAATGTCATTGGGATTTTAATAGGAATTGTATTAAATCTGTATAATGCTTTTGGTATTATGGCCATTTTGACAATATTAATTCTGCCTATCCAGGAGCATGGAAGGTCTTTCGATCTTCTAAGGTCTTAACATTGTAAAAACTGTACCTGCTAAACCCAAGGCCAACATCATTCTAAATGGAGAAAACTTGAAAGCATTCTCTCTGAAAACTGGAACAAGACAAGGATGCCCTCTTTCACTGCTTTTGTTCAACATCATCCTTGAAACTAGCCGGAACAATTAGACAGACGAAAGAAATTAAGGGGATACAAATAGGAAAAGAAGAACTCAAACTATCACTATTTGCTGATGACATGATTCTATATTTAGAAGGTCCAAAAAATTCCACCAGAAAACTTCTAGAACTAATAAATGAATTCAGTAAAGTAGCAGGATATAAAATCAATATTCATAAATCAAATGCATTTCTATACATTAGTGATGAGTCCACCGAAAGACAAATTAGGAATACTACCCCATTCACAATACACAGTAGCCACAAAAACAAAACAAAAACAAAAGAAACAAAACAAAACAAACAAAAACCCAGGACTCAATCTAATAAAAGAGGTGAAAGACCTGTACAATGAAAACTGCATTACACTGAAGAAAGAAATTGAAAAAGATCTTTATAAATATGGCAAATTTAAATGTAAATGTTAAATTTAAATGTTTAAATAGTCAGAAACAGCAATAACATGGGTTGTTAACTTTAAAAATTTAATATGCATGTTTTGTATGTGGCTTTCAGTTTTACACTTTTTGTACCAGGAATTGAACCCAGGGGCACTTTACCACTGAGCCACATTCCCAGCCCCCTTTTTTGTATATTATTTAGAGACAGGATCTCACTGAGTTGCTTAGGGCCTTACTAAGTTGCTGAGGCTGGCTTTGAACTGGTGGTCCTCCTGCCTCAGATTCCCAAGCAACTGGAATTACAGGTGTGTACCACTGCACCCGGCTTCATCCCTTTCTTCAGTAAATACAATGAATAAACTTTTTACTCAATTATAGCAGGTAAATCACTCAAGTACAAAGGACTTTAGGACATTAAGAAGAACATTAAGAAGGAATGCTAGCCAGGGGCAGTGACACATGCCTGTTATCCCAGTGTCTTGGGAGGCTGAGGCAGGACGATCACAAGTCCGAGGCCAGCCTCAGCAACTTAGTGAGACCCTATCTTGAAATGAAAAGTAAAAAAAGGGCCAGGAATGTGACTCAGTGGTTAAGCATCCCTTGGTTTAATCCCTGGTACAAAAAGAGAGAAGAAGGGATGATAATTTTAGGGATGGGGATACAGCTCAGCAGTAGAGATTTTGCCTTGCATGTAGGAAACCCTGGTTTCTATCCCCAGTACTTGGGGAGGTAGGGGGAACCATGGCTTTTCTAAATCCTTCTGAAATCTTCAGTCTTGGACCATATTCATTTGACAGCCCGATGACAAATTCAGGCTACACATTTTGTTCTTTATGAAGCAGTAATCTTACTTACTTTTTGTTGCTAAAAATAGTAGTACATAAACATGGTATTGCTTGATTTTCTAAAGAATTATCACTTCTTCCTTGTATTTCTTGCAATACAGAAGTACTTTTTATACCCAATTAATAGCATGTTACACAGTTTTGCAACTTACTTTTTCATATGACTAAATAGCTTAGTGATGTTTGTGCCAGTACATATATACATATATTTCTATTTTCTGGCTTCATCATAAAGTATGTAGTCAATGACAGACAATGTTGTGATGATTATGCACAGGGTAAGTACATGTTTAGATTAAATTCCCAGGTCTAAAGGAACATACTTTTAACTTTTTGGTAGAAATTATATATTGCCCTTTAATATTATACTAAAAAGAAAATGTTCATGAGTGCATGATTCCTCACATAGGTATTACCAAGTGTTTTTGATCTTGCCAATCTGGTAGATGAAAAATGATATCTGATTTTAGTTTTAATTTACATTTCATTTGTTATGAATGTTCTTGAGCATTTTTTATGTGTTTAAAAAAATCATTGTTGAAAAACCTGTATTTTCTTTTTGAGTGAATTATGTATTTATGTTCATTGGTCATTTTTTGAATTGTTCATTCTTTCCTTGGTGAATTATGAAAGCTTTTCATATATAAAAGGTGACTAACAAAAATTTGTTTTCAAAATTTTTGGCTCTGTTTATGAAATTTTTTTCCAATTAAAAAAAGTTTCCCAGAAGCTTAATTTGTTTGTGTGTATGTATATATATGTCTGTCTGGTGTGTGCCAAGCATGCGTTCTTTTTTTAAATTCTTTTAAAAAATTTTTTTGGTTGTCAGTGGACCTTTTTATTTTATTTATTTAAATGTGGTGCTGAGAGCCAGTGCCTCACACATGCTAAGCAAGTGCTTTACCACTGAGCTACAACCCCAGCCCCACGCATGCATTCTTACTACTGAGCTATAACCTTAGTCCCTAATTTTTATATAAATTTATTAATCCTTCTTTTTTGGCTTCTAGGTTTTGTTGTATGGCTTAGAAATGTCTTTCCTACTCTGACATATATGTATATAATAACATAATATTTATAAATGTATATATAATGTATAGTCAAAATATATATGTTGTATGTACATATACACACATTTAACTATATATTATATATAGTATGTATGTACATACTACATATATATTTTAACTATATATTATATAAAATATATTTTATATATTAAAATTCAATTCCTTCATTTTTTTTTTTTGAATACTTCTGGTTCTCTAATACTTTGGTGTTAAGACCTCTTTACTTTCTGAAAAATTGAGAACCCTAGAGAACTTTTTAAAAAAATTTTGTTTATACCATAGCTACTTTGATTGAGGATTGACTATATTTTGATAGGCAAAAATTAGATCATAAATTATGATCGTTTTTCACTGAAGAAACATCGTAAAAGTATTTGATGCTCATATGTTTCCCTTAGGACAGCAGCGTTCTCGAATGTTGGCTACTCTTTTTAAAGATGAAAGGTGCCAGCAACTTGCTGCATATGGGATCCTAGAGAAAATGTACCTAGATAGGATCATCAGAGGAAATCAACTGCAAGAATTTGCTGCCATGCTGATGCCTCACCAAAAAGCAACTACAGCTGATGGTAATGATCATGTCTTACACATATATAGGTATAAACTAGTGGAAAGTATGTTAGATTAGAAGCATCTTGCTGTCTTTTTATAATATTTCTATATAACCATCTGATTAAAAAAGAGGAATACTATATTGACTGAAGATGAATATGATACAGACATGGGCTTGACCTATTTTTTAAAAATAGTTTTTAGATATTGATAGACCTTTATTTTATTCATTTATTTACATGTGGTGCTGAGAATCAAACACAGTGCCTCACACATGCTAGGCAAGCGCTCCACCACTGAACCACAACCCCAGCCCTGACATATTTTTAAATAGCCCCTGTTGTAAAGCATTTTGTGAAATAATGCAGGTTTTGGAAACTTGTGAAAGCAAAAGAAATTATAGACTATACTGATAATGCCTATTTTTAAGGAAAATTCAACCGTTGATAAATAACTCAATCTTAAACATCAGATTATAATTATCCAGTTCTATTTTAGGGCAAAATTTGGCACAGTACTTGCCCAAGGTTACACAAGATGTAGTGTTGCCAATAAGAATAGAACTTAGTGTCATATTTCCTAGTAATGGGATGTATCTGCTTAAGTCAAATCACCTGGCCAGGAAAACTGTTCCTTGTTGAAAACATAAATTGTTTTGTGTACATTTTTATACAGAGGTTTTTAAAGTAGCTTGTAATGGTAATACACATGATACTAAAAAATATAGGTGTAGACAATTAGAAACATGGAAAAGATCAAGAAAAGCATGCATATTGGTTAGGCTTGCTGCCTTGAATTCACTGTCATCTTGCATCAAAGAGAAATTAACTATAAAGAGTCAGCAGTAAAGCTGACTAGATTTAGCTACAAAGTGTAGTGACTAGCTGAAGAACACACACTTCACCCAATCTTACTGTTCTGTGTTAAACCAGATCAGTGAAGGGATTGTATTGACTTCCTATTAAATTTCTTTTGTTTAATTGCACTTTAAGAAGCAATTCAATTAATTCTCATTTTTCTATGTAAATAAGGTATTTTTTCCATAGAATTTACTTTATCCAGGTCTTCAGGAAAAATTTCCTTTAAGGTTTTAGAATTAGTTCTGGTTCTTCTGAGCACTAGTTTTTAACCTTATTTAAACACATTAGGAATTAATCATCTGATCTTCTTATTTTGCTTGGCTGCTAGAAAACTTTAAATTTGTAGACTGTCAGTGTATATATGTGTTTTGATTGTAGCCAGTCTTGCTTTTCTTTTTTCTTTTTTTGGTAATAGGAATTTAACCCAGAGATACTTTACCACAGCTATAATCCCAGCCCTTTTGAAAAAAAATACTTTTTTCTTTAGAGACAGGGTCTCTATAAGTTGCTCAGGGCCTCACTAAGTTGCCTGGAACTTGGAATCGTCTTGTCAGACTCCTGAGTTGCTAGGATTATAGGCCTGAGCCACAGTGCCCAGCTTCTTCTTCTCCCCCCCCTCCTCTTTTTGGTGTATTTTGAGCAGATATAAATTTTTTAAGTTGTCTAACACACCAGTTAAAAGCTGGACAAAATATTTAAAAGCTGCTGAATGTGATATAGTTGAGCTTCAAGTATAACTTTGACTTTAAGATATAGTTAATTAGATAATTCTTTTTAGAAAAGAAGAATATTCCCCTAGTATCTCTGAGGAACAAATGATTCTCACATGGGACTGTATACAGAGGAAATATGTGTCTTACTCCTTTTTCTTGTTAGACCTTATTCTTTTCTTTATTTATCTTTCTTGGGCATTTTGGTTTATTGGTATTCTGATGCTAAGCTTGCAATCTTTTTTTTTTTTTTTTTTTGGTACTGGGGGTTGAACCCAGGTGTATTATTTCACTGAGCTACATCCCCAGCCCTTTTTGTTTTTTATTTTGAAACAGGGCCTCCCTGAGTTGCTGAGGCTGGACTCAAACTTATAGTCCTCCTCCCTCAGCTTCCTGAGTTGCTGGAATTACAGGCTTGCACCACCATGCCCAGCTCTAAGCTTTTGATCTTAAAACAATTTTTATTTTGTTTTTGGTGGTTTTTAATATTACCAGAATTGTGCAATGTTATTCCTAACCTGTTTTCTGTCCTATAGATTTATCTAATTTGGACATTTTAAATAAATGGAATCGTATAATATATGGTCTTCTATGGGTTACTTTTTTCACTTAGCATAATTTGTTTTCAAGGTTCAGACATAACACACATTGGTACTTCATTCCTTTATATTACCAAAGAGTATTCTATTACAGAGATGTACCATTTTACTTATTTGCTTTTTATTTGATGAGCATTTAAGTTGTTTTTATTTTGGGGGCTATTGATGCTACTATGAACTTTTTGCATGAATGTTTTTGTATGTATATTTTTTCAATTCCATTGAGTATACACCTAGAAATGGAATTACTGGATCTTATGGTAACTTTGTTAGTCTATTTTTTTTTTTTTTTTTTTGGTACCTGGGACTGAATCCAGGGTTGCTTAACTACTCAACCACTTCCCCATCCCATTTTACTTTTTATTTTAGGACAGGGTTCAGTTAAGTTGCTTAGGGCCTTGTGGTTGCTGAGTCTGGCTTTGAACTTGTGATCCTCCTGCTTCAGCCTCCTGCATCCCTGGGATTACAGATGTGCACCACAAGCAGGCTTATTAGTCTTTTAAGGATCTGCCAAGGTGTTTTTTCAAAGCAGTAGCTGCATTTTATATTCCTTCCAACTGATGTAAGGTTTCCAATTTTACCACAGTCTTATCCATACTTGTTATTATATTTCTTTTTGATTTATCCATCTCACTTGGTGAAGTGGTCTATCATTGTGATTTTGATTTGCACTACTTCAGTAGCTAATAATGTTGAAGATCTTTTCATTATGCTCATTGGCCATTTGTGTATCTTCTTTGGAGAAATATCTTTTACATCCTTTACCAATTTTTCAATTGGGTTATGTGCCCTTTTATTATTAAATTGTAAGAAAACTTTAGATATTCTCGATACAAATGCCTTAGCAGATAAATGATTGGAAAATATTTTTTCTCATTCTGTATATTGTCTCTTTGCTTTTTTTTTTTCAGTGCTAGGAATTGAACCTAGGGCCTTACATATGTTAAGCCTTGCATATGTACCGTACAACTAAGCTATACCTCTAGCCTTCTTCACTTTTTTTTCCCACTTCACTTTTTTGATGGTATCTTTTGAAATATGAAAGTTTTTAATTTTGATGAAGTACAATTTATCTGTATTCTTTTTTTCTTTTGTTGTCCTTTTTTGGTATCATGTCTAAGAAACCATTGCATAATCCAAGGTCATGAAGATTTACTCTATTTTCTTAAAAGTTTCATGATTATAGCTCTTATATTTAGTCTTTGATTCATTTCGAATGAATTTTTTAATATGGTGTGAGGTAGGGGTCTAACTCAATTCTTTTGCATGTGTATATCCAGTGGTCCCAAAAACATTTGTTGAAAAAACTACTACTTCTTCCATTGAATTGTCTTGGTACTCTTGTTGACCTCCAGTTGACCATAAATGTGAGAGTGTATTTCTGGACTCTCAAGTTTTGTTCCATTGAATAATATATCTACTCTTATGGCAGTACTACAATGTCTTATTGCTGTATCTTTGTAGTAAATTTTTAAATTGGGAAATGTGGACCCTTCAACTTTGTTATTTTTAAAGATTACTTTGGCCCTTCTGGGTTCTTTCAATTTCCAGATGAATTTAAAAAAAAAATTTTTTTTTGTAGTTGTTGATGGACAGAATGCCTTTTTTTTTTTTTTTTTTTGGTGCTGGGGATCAAACCCAGTGCTTACAAGGCAAGCACTCTACCGACTGCGCTATCTCCCCAGCCCACAGAAAGCCTTTATTTTATGTTTATTTTTATGTGATGTGGTGCTTAAGGATCAAACCCAGAGCCTCACATGCTAGGCAAGTGCTCTGCCACTGAGCTACAGCCCCAGCCCTTTCCAGATGAATTTTAGAATATCCTGTCAATTTCTACAAAGAAGCAAGCTAAGATTTTGATAGGGGGATTGCATTGAACCTATAGATTAATTTGTCTGGTATTGCTGCCTTAACTATATATTAGCCTTTTTCCACTTATTGAGTTATCTTTAATTTCTTTCAACAATGTTTTATAAACTGTAAATTTTGTATTTTTGTTCCTAAGTACTCTGTACTTTTTGATGTTATTTTAGACATAATTTTTAAAAATTTAATTGTTCATTGATGATATATATAAATATAATTGATGTTGTAGATAGATTTTTATAACTTACACCTTTATGAGATTTCAGTTCTGCCTCTACAAACATACTGTTCCTATTTCTTTTTTTAAAATATTTTTTTAGTTGTAGATGGACACAATACCTTTATTTTATTTATTTATTTTTACGTGATGCTGAGGATTAAACCCAGTGCCTCATACATGCTAGGCAAGCGCTCTACCACTGAGTTACAACCCCATAGCCCCCTACTGTTCCTATTTCTGAGCTACTAAATTAGCACAGTAATAATTTTCCTGATTATAACAGCAAATTTTAAGAAATAAGATTAAAAAATAACTACAACATTTTTGTTTTATTTTCCATTCACAGATACACTTTTATTTTTGTTTGTTTTTATTTATTTGTAGTACTGGAGATTAAACCCAGGGGTACTCCACTACTAAGCCACATTCCCAGCCCTTTTTATTTTGTAATTTTGAATCCAAATGGTTAAATCCATTCACTTAGTAAGTACCTAGCAATCACTAATTTTGTAAATGCGGTTTTACTTTTATTTAATTGTATGTTAATCAGACTGTATCAAATAAGGAGTATTGGTTACTTTTAAAATATTGATAAGAGAAATAAAGGTAACGTTTTGAGCAGAGGAGAAAATTGGTAAAACGGCTAGTTATTATATCCCTTGAAATTTTCAGAAAAAAAGATGCATCTTTTTAAAGTATAAAACTAGTTTTCAGGGGCTGAGGCTGTACTCAGTGGTAGAGTGCTTGCCTAGCATGCGTGAGTCACTTGGTTCAATTCTCAGTACCACATAAATATAAACAAATAAAGGCATAAAACAACCAATAACATTATTTAAAAAAAACTAGTTTCAGATATTTAACTCTTATTTATATTTAAGGTTCCAGCATCTTGGACAGAGCTGTTATTGAACACAATTTGTTGTCTGCAAGCAAATTATATAATAATATTACCTTTGAAGAACTTGGAGCTCTTTTAGAGATCCCTGCAGCTAAGGTATTTTCTTGATTCTAATACATAAAAAAGGAAGTTAAGACCCTGAACTGTTGAAGTAATGAGAAAATAAAATACATAATTGACAAATATTGTCAATTGCTACAGCAAAAATAAAACTACAACACATAAAAAGCCTCAAGTAAATGAAGATAAGTTATTTAAATGTTAAAATACTTTTGTAATGGAATTGCCTTAGTACTTTTGGTTTTTAAATTGTGTTCTATGATAAAGTTACCTAGAATGGAAAGTTATAGACTTCCAGGTTATGACACCCATTTCATGAGGATATCTTTGTTTAGTGTTTAGTTATATCTGCTTCATAATGATTTCTGATTTATTTAAAATTGATTTTGATACATTCATGTCTTCTTTTTGCTGTGCTAGATTAACAGAAAGGTTAAATATTTCATCTTTTTGAGAGAATGATTTGGCAATACCCAAGGCTATTCTGTTGCAATTTCTGTGCTTGGTTTAATTTTAAAAATGTATCTTAAATATATAGGAGGAATTTATCCTAAGAAATTTAATTTCATAAGGATTCAGTTGACCATATATAAATTTAATTTCATATTTAGGATTGAATTGCTAGGGAATTTTAATTTATTGAGGACTTACAAAAATTTTTATTTTACTTTTAGATGTTGGTTGACTATATAAAATTTCTAACAATGTACCAATTGTAAAGGGTGTTTCAGTTATCATTTATAAAACATTCTTTTAATTTTAAATAGTATTAAAAGTAAACAACTTTACTTTCACCTTACTTGCAAACCTTAAAAGTCACATAGTTATAAGTCAAATTCCCCTTTTATCTGGTAGTGAAATTTCAATTTAGAATTTTCTAACAGTTTCTTTTTGGGAACCAAGACTTAAATTACCATTTAAAAGATGGTTTCTTCTTAGATTTTGAGGTACAATCCCTTGCTGACCCCTAAGGGAAATGAATGTATTTTAAACAATAAATGTTAGTTATAGTCTATTAGGAATGATTTATGATTGCTTTTGAAGAGAGTCAGAATTAGTAAATGACCCACAATGCAGACTGCTTATACATAGTAGACATTAAATATGTCTTCAGGAGCTAGATGGAAGATCTTTTGCTCCCCTTTAACTGTCTTTTAAATCCTTTTGAATTTGACATTTGTTCCTTCTTTCAATTTTTTTTCTTAAAATATATAACTTTCTTAAAGAGTTTTTGGGATAATAAATACTGTGGAAATTGAAATGAAATAAAAACTAGTTTCCCCAGAGGAAGAAAAATTTTTAGTTTCATTTTGAGCAGAGGAGAGAATTGATCAAAGGGTTACATTCTTGTTTAAAGTCTCACAAGAACATATCCAAATTGACTTAAAATAATGTTATGCCCAGAAAGAATTAGGAAAATAGGCACATTTACAAGATATATTTTTCTAAAGGATGGCAGATGAATTTATATGTAAAGCTTAGAGATATATGAACCAAAAGTTTTTAATTCTCTTATATGTGAATGACTTAGATGTGGTAAGTGAAGTTTGAGAACTTTTTTTTTTTTTTTTAAATAGGCAGAAAAGATAGCATCTCAAATGATAACAGAAGGACGTATGAATGGATTTATTGACCAGATTGATGGAATAGTTCATTTTGAAAGTAAGAAGTTTTGTGTATTTCTGTTGTGTGAAATGGCATTGTATGTTGCATATGTATGATTAAAATATGTTGAATAATTTATTTTGACAGAATTTTACTACTGGAATAAGCTTATTTCTAAGAGAAATAATTTTAAATAACTAAAAAGTTATATTCATGAATCTGCTTAATGCAGCATTTTCTAAACTAAGGAAAACATTGAAACTTGAATTTTATCAGTTCACTCAGATACTTATCAAACATTTACTGACCTCATAAGATGTATTGGGCATGTGGAAAAGCCAGTTGCATTTCCTATTCAGCAACTCATTAAACTAATGGAAACCAGCAGGTAAGTGGATCCTTTGACTTTGTTATTGTCTGATATCTTTTCAGCTTTTTATTCCCACATCCGTTACACCCTGGTCTTTGCTGTACCCAGAACTGTTTCACTTGTAAAATTTTAATTTGAAACACCTCACTCTGACCATAACCTTTTCCCTTTTTCTCCGTTGGTCTGTCTTTTACTTCCATTCCAGTTACTCCCATTCCATAGCTCTTCCTTGGCCACATGGGAGTACATTGGCTTTGTACTTCCTTCCAGTCGGTGAAACCCTTTTATTTGTCTTTACTTTTCATTAATATTTAAATGTACTCAGGTCACTCCCATTTAAAGAAAGATTCTTTTATCTTTGAGGCTTCATCCTGACTTTCAACAAAATGAATAGTGTTACTCACTTTCCTTTTTGAACACCTCACTACGATCACTACTGCTGCCTTGACTTCTTTCTTCTTCAGCCTGTTTTCCTGCTTTCCCAGGTATTTGCAGTCATTGTAGATTCTGTGGTACCTTTAAATATTGGAGTTACTTGTGGCTTAATCCTTGACCTTTTCTATGTAACACTACTGTGTTTCCATAGGTAATCTCATTTAGTCCCTTTGATTCAGCTACCATCTGTTTGTAGAGGATGGTTAGATTTACCTTCATGTCTATCTCTGATTCTCAGGCCCATGGCTTAGTTCACTATTAAGGTGTTTGTACTTGATTGCTTCATGGGCAATTTAGAATGAATTCATATCCAAAACTGAATTCATTATCTCTCTTTCCTGTATGCTTTCCTGTAGGCTCTTAGTCATTCAAAAACTGCAGTGTTCACGTTCTCCAACATTTGTTGTTCTTAACATCCTCCTCTTCTTCATTGCCCAGAAACCTGTCAGTTTTTCCACCTAGTGTCATGTGGAATCTTTGTGCTTTTCTTCATTTTGTACCATCTGCCAACCTATTCTGAACCCCACTATCCTAACCTCTTCTGATCTTCAGACATACCCTTTTTCCCCCTTCAAATCTACAGTTGCTGCTTTCTGATCTTTTTTTTTCTACTGGCCAGAGTTATTGTGATCTTTTAAACTTGCAAACATAAAAAAGAAAAATTTTAAAACCCCAAATGATTGAATCATGTTCTTATTTGCACTCTAACAAATGGCTTCCCTATTGCTTATTGAACAAAGTTCTACGAAGTTTCCAAAATGCCCTTCCTGGTTCTTTCTAGTTTTCTCTTGCCAATCCAACCACAAAAGTTTTTGTATTTTTTTCAGCATTGTAAATTCCTGCCCGTCAAACATCCGAAATATTCATCCTCTTTAGTAATCTCCTTTTTGTCCCTTGTCTCAATTTGAACAGTGTTAATCATTAACAATTTTCCTATCTTTCCAGATTAGGTGGGGCTTTATATGTTCTTTTGTCACCCTGAATTTCTCCCTAGCATTAATCTTAATTATTTTCAATTGTGTATCTTTGTCTAAGTGTCACTTGCAGCTTCCAAGCTGAGCTTCCTGATGGCAGATATTAAGACTGTCATATTTTCCACAGTATATTCAACATCTAGTGACCAGCACACTGTGAATGAGAAGTAAACACTGCAGATGATGGGTAGCATGGCAGAGGTACCACCAAGGAAGGGTCATTTAGATTAATTTATATCAAGTTAATATAAAATATTTTTCTAATTTTCTTAGATCTTAAAAAATTATAATGGTAAATAACAAGTAAAGCATTACAATGATAAATTTAAAAAGCACTCATCATATCTTTCCACTCCCTCTTCTGTTCCTCTAATCTAAGGTCTGTGATGTAACTAATATTGTCTGTCAACTTTGTGTGTCTTCCCAGATGCTTATGCAAGATATATGTAAAAACATAGATGTTTAAAAATTTTTTTAGTTGTCAATGGACCTTTATTTTATTTATTTATATGTGGTGCTGAGAATCGAATCCAGTGCTTCATGCATGTTAGGCAAGTGCTCTACCACTGAGTCACAACCCCAGCCCCCCATAGATGTCTAATAAAAGTGGGATTACAAGTGGGCTGAGGTCATGGCTCAGTGGTAGAGCACTTGCCTGGCAAGTGTGAGGCACTGGGTTCCATTCTCAGCACCACATATAAATAAATAAAATAAAGGTCCATCAACAACTAGGTATATATAATACCTAGTTTATATATATATAAAATGGGATTACAAGTTATATTTTAAAGTATGTAGTATTTCAAATTGCTTTTTAAATTTATTGTATTATGGACATATTTTCAAGTTATAAAATAGCAATGTAATTTGTTTTATAGCTATATAATATTTCATTGAGTTCAACTCTATCATTGTCAAGCGGTTGCCTTTTTTTTTCCCATTACTTCTGAGTCTGGCCTCGAACTTGCCTCATCCTCTTGCCTCATCCTCGTGAGCCACTGGCATTATAAGCCTGCATCACCTTGCTTGGCTTCCTTGCATATACCTTTATGTACTACTACACTTATTTCTATAGAATAGTCTTAAAAGTAATATTTTTGCATCAAAGGATATGTGTATTTTTACTTTCAAGGGATACTATCAGTTAGCTTTCCAGAAAAGTATGGCCATTTAGAATTCCACCAGTATGAGAAAATGAATCTTCAATAGCTGGATATCATGGCTTTCTAAATCTTTTGCCATTTGATGGAGGAAATGACATTATTTATGTGTGCATTTCCTTGGCATTAATGAAGTTTAATAACTTTCCACATATTTGGCATTTGCCTTTCTTTGAATTAATATTACTTTTTCTTGTCTGTTTCCTCCTTTCTACTACACCTCTCCTGACCTTCCAGCATCTATTTTTTTATAGTTTTTGGTATATTGTTTTAACTTTGTTTTATGTGTTACTGGTGTTTCCCCCATCATGTCATCATGTCATTACAAAATGCATATTATAAATGTATTTTCTTAAACTGTTGTGTAGCCAAATATGTCAATTTTATATTTTAAGTTTTTTGAGTTTCCTGTATTGAAAAAGTCTCTATGTTAGGATAAAGCTAGTGTTTTCCTAAAATTTCTTCTAATATTTGTGTTTATTCTTATATATGTAGAAATTTAATATATCTACAGTTTATTTTTGTGGTTCATTAGGGTACGATCTAATTTTTTTCTAGATGAATAACTAATTATGCAAGTATAATTTATTAAGTAAAGTATCTTTTCTGATAGAATTGTGATCTTTGATATATGTTGGGTTCCACATACATGTTTGCGTCTACGTCATTCACGATCTGCAACAATGTGATAATAAGTTTATTATAAATGTTACTGTTGGTAAAACAACCCCCCCATCACTGCTTTTCATTTTATGGAATTGAAATCCCATAACAAAAGTAACCTTTTTTTGGGGGGGGGTGCTGGGGATCGAACCCAGGGCCTTGTGCTTGCAAGGCAAGCACTCTACCGACTGAGCTATCTCCCCAGCCCCCAAAAGTAACCATTTTAAAGCAAACAATTCAATAGCACACACTCCATTCCTATGTAGTGTACCTCCATCTCTATCTAGTTTTGGAAAAAAATTTTGTTGCTCCAAAAGAAAATCCATGCCCATGAGCGTTATTCCTATTCTTTCTTCCTGGCGCTGCCCTATTGTCTTCTGTCTCTATATTTACCTATTTTGGAATTTCTTATAAATGGAATCATCTAAGATGTGACCTCTTCGTTTTTTTCATTCAGCATGTTAGGTTTGAGATTCATCCATGTTGTGGCATTTCACAATTCTGCCTCTCTTTTTCATTTTCAAAATTATCTTGGCTATTCTCAAACACCAATCTTCTATATTAACTTTAATGACTTTGCTCTGGTCATAAAATGAAATAGGAAAAAAATGGGATCATCTTAGGGATTTCATTAAATTTCTGTAATACAAGGGAGAATTGATAGTTTTATGACATTACATATTTCTACTTGGATTATGATTTGTATCTACCCAATTTATTTTGTTTCCTTTATTATGATTTTATATATCTTTTCCCATTAAATCTGTGACCTTTTTTTTTTTTTTTTTTTTTTTTTTTGGTACCAGGGATTGAACGATTGAACTCTGGGGCACTTGGCCACTGAGCCACATTCCCCAACACTAAATTGTATTTTATTTAGAGACAGAGTCTCACTGAGTTGCTTAGCACTTCACTTTTGCTGAGGCTGGCTTTGAACTCTCTTGATCCTCCTGCCTCAGCCTCCTGAGCCACTGGGATTACAGGTGTGCTCCACCTTGCCCAACTTCATTGTTTTTTCAATTCTAACTACATTTTGCTAGTACAGAGAAAAATCTGGTGAATTCAAGGTAGTGTTTTGGGTGGTTATTATTGGGTTTGTTTGTGTTTAAATGTTATTCTTGAGTCAAGCAGAGGCAGCCTTGAATATACAAGTAGATTTATTTTCCCCAGTAGATGGCAGTGTTGTATGATCAGAAACCTGTTAAGGGAAAAACTGCTTTCCTAAGAGGCGCGCGCGCGTGTTTATGATTGAGGTTAAGTTAGCTGACTTTCTTTTGTTTTCAAGAGTTAATAACTTTGTATATATTTTATGTTTTGTTACATCTTTTGTTAGTGGTTTAAGTTCTTAACTATTGCTTAGTTAGCTTACCTGCTTTAGCTAAGATTTTTGGAAAACACTTTAAAAATGAATATTACTTTATCTTTTTAACTTCTGTTTGCTATGAATACAAAGGAGTCATTTCAGTTTTTTGCATTATTTACTTTTTTTCTTTAGCACGAGAAGCCCTGCCAACATGGGACAAGCAGATCCAATCACTTTGTTTCCAAGTGAATAACCTTTTGGAGAAAATTAGTCAAACAGCCCCAGAATGGACAGCACAAGCCATGGAAGCCCAGATGGCTCAGTGAACCCTTACAGAACTTCTGTACACACTACATCTTTTTCATGTTGTGCAGATTGATTTCACTTTCCCTCCAAAGCATTTGCATCATGACCTTATACATTTCAACCCCTTTTATGCTGGATTCCACTTAAAGAAGACATTAGAGCAGGAAGTACAAGCATTTAAAAATATGTAGTTCCCATATATTCAGGGTCCATGTATTGAGCTAATTCAGATGTTTTGGAAGCTTTTTCTTTAAACAAAGGTAAAAATATATGGCTAAAAAGTTTGGGATTTGTGATAACTTTGTAGTCATGTAAACTTAAGTGCTTTGTGCCTCTCCAAATGTGGTTATTCTAATAAATGGAGAAATGAGCCAAATAAAAGTAGTTCTTTGTTTTTAATTAGTGAAAAGTATTTTTTCCTTCAATTCAGCAGATATTGATTTTTATTACAAAAAAAAAAAAAAGAAAAGCTATAATGCCTGTTCTCCAAACATTCAAAGTGTCCAGACATTCAAATTGGAGTTGTATCAACTATTAGAACACACAAGAGAGGAGGTCTTTATTTAGCAGGGAGAAGTCAGGGAAGGCTGGCTTCTTGGAGTGTGATTTCAGCTGGGCCTATAGAGAATATGGTGAAGGACTTTTTTAAAAAAAGTATAAAAGTTATAAATCATACTCAACAAACTAGATGTAAAAGGAAACTACCTCAAAAATTCCACAGCTAACATTAAGCTCCATGATAGAAGACTGAAAACTTTTCCTCCGAGTTCAGGAACAAGACAAGGATGTCCATTACCATTTCTATTCAACAAAGTCCTACAGCTTCTAGCCAGAGCAATAGGCAGAAAAAGTAATAAAATGAAGTATTAATATTATCTCTGATTGCAGGTGGTATAAGCTTCCATGTAGAGAACCCTAAAGATTCCACAAAAACCCTGTTAAATTAATAAGTGAATTCAGCAAAGTAACAGGATACAAAGTCAACACAAAAAATCAGTTGCATTTCTGTACACTAAAAATGAACAATATGACAAGGAAATTATAAGACTAATTCTTCTGACAATAGAATAAAAAGGAATAAAATACTAGGAATTAAATGGAAATACATTCGATGTGAATGGACTGGAAGATTTAATACTCTTAAGATGTCAATACTACCCAGAATGACCTATAGATTTAATGTGATCTTTTTCCAAACCTCAAGATTATTTTTGCAGAAGTGAGAAACCTATCCTGATATTCACATTGAATATTAAGGGACTATGAATAGTCAAACAACCTTGAAAAAGAACACAGCTGGAAGACTTATACTTCCTGATATTAGATCTTACTATGAAACTCTAGTAATCAAAACAGCATAGCACTGGTATAAGGGGAGATATATAAACCAATGGAATAAATAGAAAGCCCAGAAATAAATCCTTGCATATTTGGTCAAGTGATGTTTGAAAGGTTGTCAAGAACATGGGGAAAAGAACAGTCTTTTCAGTCAACATTGTTGAGAAAAGTGGATATCCACATGAAAAAAAATAATGAAATTGGACCTTTATCTAACACCATATACAAAAATTAATTTAGAATGGATAAAAGATATAAATGTAAGACTGAAAACAATAAACTTTTAGAAGAAAACATGGGCACTAAACTTCACATTGGACTTGGCAATGATTTCTTGGATACGATACCAAAAGCACAGGTAGCAAAAGAAGAAAAACACAAATTGAACTTTATAAAAACTGAAAAAAAACTATGCATAAAAATGTAACATAAACAGAATTTTTAAAAAGCTACCAATGGAATGGGAGAAATATTTCCAAATCATATATCTGGATATAGATTAATATTCAAAATATGTAGAGAACCCTTAAAATTCAGCAATCAAAAAACAAATAGCAATTCAAAAATAGGCAAAGGACTTGAATAGATGTTGAATGTCTAAAGATTTGCATGCAGTCAATAATCACAGGAAAAGATGCTCAATTATGCTGACCATTAAGAAAGAGCAAGTAAAAACTGCAGTGAGATACTGCTTCACATTTGTTAGCATAGGTACTTAAAACAACACTGAAAATAATAAGTGTTGCAAGAACGTGGAGAAAGAGGATCTCTTGTATACTGTAGGTGGAATTAAAAACTGGTGTAGCAACTATGGAAAATTTGGTAAGGATGTTAGATTGGAGTACCCTTGTTATGCTAATAAGGTGACTCATGGTGACTCATGCTTCCAGATGAGGGCTGGTCACTAGAAATATCATCCAGGTGACTCAAGAGTAAGGACTTTGGCTCAGACCAAATTCCTAGGAGAGGAAGAGGACTGGAGATTGACTTCAATTACATGGTCAAGGACTTAATTAGGTGTGCCTATGCAATGAAGTTCCAATAAAACTGTGGATATAAAAGTTCAGTTCATCTTCCTGGAGTTTTCAGAAAATAATTAAAAATAAAATTAACATATGATCTGTACCATTTCTGGATACATAGGTGAAGGGACTGATAGTAGAGTTTTGAAGAGACTTGTGTGTGCATGTTCATTTATTTTCTTACAGTTCTAGAGACTGGAAATCCAAGATCAAAGTGCTGGCAGCACTAGTTTCTCCTTAGTTTCTCTCTTTGGCTCTCAAAGTGCTGCCTTCTTGCTGTCATCCCTCACTGTCTTCTTGTGCCTCCCTGGTGTCGCCTCTTCTTTTAATAAGACTCCTAGTCCTACTGGCCTAGGGTCCCACTCTTAGATCTTTAACCTTAATTACTTCTTCAAGGGTTCAATCTCCAAAAGCACTGGGAGTTAGGATTTCTCCATATTAATTTTTTTGAGGGGACACAATTCAATCCTTAATATAATAGAATCATATGGAAAGGAAAGGAAATTCTGTTATATGCTACAAAATAGATGGTCCTTAAAAAACATTCTCACAAAGTCTACCAAAAATACAAAAAAACAAAAATTGAAAAAAAAAAAAACAAAAAACCACTCTTATTTTAGCTTAGAAATTTTCCCCTCTCCGGCCCCTGCTGACCACATGGTTCCTGCCACAGGCCCCTGAATCTTTGCACCTGGTTGTTCGCCCTCCCGAAATGTCTTCCTTCTCTCCCTCTGTCAGAGCCAGTCTCACCCATCCTTCTGAGTCCATCCAAAGTGTTCTGTCTGACTCTTGGGCTCCGACGGGAGAGTTCATTTCTCTTCTGTGCTTCTCTAGCTCTTTATACAACACACTATATTACAACCTGCATCTTTGTTTCAGCCTGCCCCTTCCCCTAAACTTAAGCTCTCCAAGATTCTGAGGCTCCTGCCCTCTCTTCACCCATACCTGTGACAGAGCCTATGCATAATAGATACCAGTAATGTTTGCTGAATGAATGCAGGTGTGCAAAAATGGGAACAGATTATCATGGCTCAGCTGGATTTGCCAAGGCCACCTTATCTAGTCTTGGCCAAGTCGGGTGTGCTTATCAATAGTGGCTCACAGGATGACTTTAGGGGTACTTGGGTGAACCTACATTTTAGGATAGTTATAAATTCACTTTAATGTGTTCTAGAAAAATTACAACTGCATCTCAAAACTCCAGTGTTATGGGTCTCATTGCTTTTCATGAGGCTAAGTAAAAATCAATGAGCTAACTTAACTAAAATGAAATAAATAACAACAACAGCTATCACACAGATGTGACCCAAAACCAAATGACTGAAGATGGAGAGACACTGGGATAATCTTTGACCTCATCCTTGAGCTAAAGTGTTCATGATGTTTAGAGGATGGAATTTTCCATAATTCCTTTTACTTTTTGGTCTTTGCTAGCAGGAAGGGGAGGATGAACTGGGGAGAGGAAGTAAAAGCATCCTTAACCACACACACAAAAAATGTATATGAGTGACTTTCCATTTCGGGTCCAATATGTAAAAAGCTCAGAAGTCAGCATGACATCCTTACAGCACAAAAAGAGCTAAACAGATTGAAAATCAGTGGCTTTTCTTAGGTTCATCACAGATTGAAATCACAGGGCAAACCACCTTCAAAACTAGAGAAATCGGCAGGTATAGAGAATCACAGTTGAGATCAACTTACTGGAAGAAGAAACTGCTGGAGCCAGCAAGTGGTTGGAACACTAAAACACTAACTCGACAATAGTAGAGACTGAGTGTGGACTAGCTTTAGTTAAGACTCTAGAGTTAACCCAAGGAACCCTAATAGGTTCTCATGACTGAAATTGGGATTCCCTTGTGTTTCAAATAGGGCAGGGAAGGGGAAAATAACTATTATGAAAAACAGAGGGAAAAAGTAACTAACTTTGAACCTAGTCATTTTCCAAATGAAAGACCTGCCTTTTAAGGGAAACCACTTTGCCAAATCCTTGCCTGACCTAGAGAAAGAAAATGTAGATATTTCTAGCTTCCTTTAACCTTTCTTTCATGTAAGGGAAGGAATAATTAAGAAACACTACTGAAGGTGACAACCAGGGACTAAACTAAAAAACAAATATATTATAGAAGGCTTCTCAAATACCTTACTACCACGTCAATAGGAATCCAGTATAATAACTGGATTATTAAAATTACAAAACACTCTATTTAAGAAGGAATTCTTAGGGAAACCCAAACTGATGAAAGAGGGGGAAGATGAGAATCCTCATAATGTTTTAGGTAGAGCAAACAGTCTAGGCCCTGCCCAGATTAACAAAAGCTTCAAGTAAAAGTCTAATTACCGGGGCTGGGGAGATAGCTCAGTCGGTAGAGTACTTATCTTGTAAGCACAAGGCCCTGGGTTTGATCCCCAGCACCCCCCCCCCAAAAAAAAAAAAGTCTAATTACCTGTTGCCTGATACATCATGTCTGGCTTTCAACCAAAAAACTAGAAGACATGCTGATAGGCCAGAAAACATCTGAAGAGGTATATGAAGCATCAGAACTAGACTAAGAAGTGGTAGGGGTGTTGGAATTATCAGATCAGGGATTTGAAACAATTATGATTAACATACCAAGAGCTCTAATGGAGAAAGTAGACAACATCCAAGAACACAGGGATAATATAAGTGGAAAGATGGAAACTAAGAAGCAAAGTGCTAGAAATAAACACTACCATAGAAATAAATGCTGTTGGCAGGATTATCATGAGATAGGAGGTGCCTAAGAATCCATGAGTTTAAAGATATGTCAACAGAAACTCCCCAAATTTGAAATACAAAGAGAAAAAAGAATGAGAAAAGTGAACAATATCTAAGAGCTGTGGAACAATTAGAAAAAGTGTCATGTGTAATGGAAATACCAGGAGGAAAAGAAAGAGGGAAAGGAAGAGAAGAAATATTTTAAATAATAATGGTAAGAATTTTCCAAAATTGATACACACCAAACCACAGTCCCAGGAAGCTCAAAACATTAAGAGCTCAGTGGTAGAGTGTTTGCCTACCATGCATAAAATCCTGGGTACAATACACAGCACTAAAACAACCAGCCACCCCCGAAAAACCTCAAAGCCAAAATGAAAAATATTAAGTAGGGTGAGTACCAACCAAAACCTACACCTTATATCATATTCAGACTGCAGAAAATCAAAGAGAAAATCTTGAAAAAAGCCAGAAGAATAAAACACCTTATCTATGGAAGAACATGAATCAGAATTACATTGGATTTCTCATCAGAAGTCATACAAAACAAGAGCAAAGTGGAAATATTTAAGGTGTTGAAAGAAAAAACCCTACCAGCATAGGATTTTATCCAGCAAAGATATCCTTCAAATATTGCAACAAAAACTTTTAAGAATTTTCTGCCCAGAGGCCTGTCTTAGGAAAATGTTAAGTTCTTCAGACAGAAGTAAAATGTAAAAATTAAAAACAGATTTACATAAAGGAAAATCAGCAGAAATAAATGAAAGCTAAAGCAGTATTTTAAAATTTTTAATCTAATAGATAATTGTTCAAAGAAGTAATAGCAACAATGATGGGTGATTATAACATATGGATAAGAGGAATAATAATGGTGTTGTAAGGGATCGGAGTAATGAATTGAGAATACTCTTTAGTTACCTGCACTACCATGAAACAATAGTGTTCTTGGAAAGCAGACTTAGATTGGTTGGAAATGTATATTGCAAACAACAGGGCAACCACTAATATTTTTTAAAATTATAATTGCTATGCTAAGAGAAAATGGAATCAAAATGCTTACTTAAAACTAGAATGTCAACAGCATCAAATTATGTGGGGTGAGCCAGAAGCTGGACACCATGGTGCCTCCTAGAATCCCAGGGACTCAGGAGGCTGAGGCAGGAGGATAGCAAGTTGCAGTTTAGCCAGCAATTGAGCAAGATCCTGTCAAAAACAAAACAAAACCCACCCCAAAGCAAACAACAGCGTTAGGGCTAAAATGCAGGGAGAAATACATGGAGTCACTACAATAGTTGGAGATCTCAACATTCTCTGTCAGCAATATCCAGATATAGGAGACAGAATTACTGTGGACATAGTTAAGCTCAACCTCTCAATCAACTAGACATAATTGACTTATATAGATCGCTTCATACAACACCAGAATCCACATTCTCAAGGTCACAAGGAACATTCACTAAGACCACAGCCTAGGTCATAAAACACACCTTAACAAATTTAAAAGAATAGAATTTACACAATGTATACTTTCAGGTCACAATAGAATGAAACTAGAAATTAATAACACAAAGATAGCTGGAAGATCCTCAAATACTTGGAGATTAAATAACATGCTTCTAAATAATACATGACAAAAAAGAAATCTCTATACAAAATTCAAAATATTTTGAATACAATGAAGATACAACTTGTCAAAATTTGTGGGATATAGTACTAGAGTGATATTTATAGCATTGAATGCATATAGTCGAAAAAGAACTAAAACAATAAGCTTCCACTTTAAGAAATTTGAAAAAAAAGCAAATCAAATATCAATTAAGCAAGGGAAAACAAAAATGAAAAGCAGACTAGATAATTGATAAGACTGAAAGTTGGAAATTAATAGAGAAAAATTAATGAAACCAAAAACTGGTGCTTTGAAAATAAAATTAGTAAGCTGAAACCTAATCTAAGATAAAGAAAAAAAAGAGAAGATAAATTAATAAAATCAGAAAGGAAAGAGGGACCATGAATATTCAAAGGGTAATAAATATAAACTGTTCTGTTCCTACGAACTTGATAATCTATGTGAAATGGACCAATTCCTGAAAGACACAATCTTCCATAATTCACACACAAAGAAACAGACAGTCTAAACAGGCCTATATCTGTAGGAGAAATTGAGTCAGTAATTAATAACTTTTCATAACAAAAAGCAGTAGCCCCAGATGGGTTCACTGATGAACATTACCAAATATTTAAGAAAGAAATAGCAGTTCTGTACAACTGCTTCCAAAAAAATAGAAGCAAAATTGCTTCCTAACCCATTCTCTGTTGACAGCCTTGCCAAAACCAGATTGAATTCACTATAAGAGAAATTATAGACCCATATTTCTCATCGATGCAACTTTTTTTTTTTTTTTTTTTTTTTTTTTGGTGCTGGGAATTGAACCCAGGTCCTTGTGCTTGAAGCAAGCACACTCTACCAACTGAGCGGTATCCCCACCCTGTTGCAAAAATTCTTAATAAAATAATAGCAAATCAAATCCAACCATGTGTTAAAAAAACTATCTAGTACTACCAAGTGGAACTTATTCCAGGTATGCATAGCTAGTTCAACATTCAAAAATCAATTATAATCCATCACATTGATAGGCTAAAGAAGAAAAATCACATGATTGTACCAGTAGCTACAGAAAAAGTAGATCTCTTGTAATGGAAAAGAATCAAAGTAATACCAATTCATTCTGACCTGACTCCATTGTATGCTTGCTTACAATGTTTTCCTTTCAGCCTCCTGAAGCTGCATCTATGTTGACGGTATAGTAGGACCTTCATGCCCTGATGTATAGCAAAATGTCTCTGAAATGTGTAATCAAAACAGCTCACTCGTGTAATCAAAATATCTGTCTAAACAGGGTCTTTCTGACCTACATGTGCCTCAATTGTTCTTGTGGTTTTTGCCTTTATAAACTTTGTACTTCAAAAATTCAGGTGCTGGGAGTTCTTTGAGGTGTTAGCCTGCTCCCAGCTGCCACTTGTCTGGCCTGCTCATTAAAGAACCCTTTCTTCCCTTTCAATTTGGCTCAATATGCGTTGTGGTGTGTAATTCTTGAATACTCCATAACACTATCATCCTTAAAGAAAAAAAGGACAGTAACACCAAGTCCCTGAAATGCCCCTTTCAGTTCACAAGGACCTAGCTAAGTCCGGAAACTATGAGAGCCTGCCAAACTATGAGAGCCAGCCAGGTCCTAGATATGCCTAGATAAGTGTTATCTAGAAGGACACTGACTCCCTCACTGTGCTGGGACCTAGGGCAAGTTAATGTTGTCTGTAGAAAGCAGCTTTAGGGTATGTATGTCATGACAGCTGCTCCTTGGGATGCCAGTCACAAGGAACAAAGCAAATGAAGCAAATTAATGATGTCACTGCTGTGACCTGGCACATGAAACCACCAAATAATCAGAGACAAAACAAAACAACAACAACCTCCTCAAACTAATAAGCAATTGTGGCAGGTCACAGGAAATCAAGTTCATAGATGAAAGCCAATTGCTTTCCTATATACCAGCAACAAATATTGGAATTTGGAATTTAAAAAACGTGTGTAGTGGAGGCAGGACATATTGGGAATTTTGACATCAAAGAAGTAGCAGGAGAGTGGGTTAAAGAGGTAAATTGAAGCTACGTTGTGAAAGACCAAGGAAAATTTTAGGTTCTGTTTTATAGAAAATTTACAAATTAACTCATCAGACACTAAATAGGATGGACTGGAGAGAGGGCAAGGGGAGCTGGAGCTACCAGGGGTGAGTTTACTAGTTCAGAGGTGATAAACATCATTTGCCAAAGAGATAACAAGGACTACATTCATGGCAGTGAAGACAAAGAGGAGAGGACAGATTCATCTCCTCAGTAAGTGATTTGATAGATACCTAGGTGCCGGTCATTTTCTAGACACTGAGGAAACAGTAACAAATGAGATCACCCATTGGGGGTTTCAAATGGAGTTTAAGGAACAGAACTTGGAGTCTGATTGGACGTGGGGACATGGGAGAAGGATATGATGAGATGATGGAGAGATCATTGCTATCCAGACTTTCACCTTGAACAATTAAGTGATATTGTTAGATCTGTTGGGTAAAGATGGACTTGTTCAGTAGGCAGTAGAAGATCTTGCTCTGGGCACAGATTCATGTATCTTCTCTGGAGCTAGTAAATCAAATGTGAAATAGTTGGGTTTTTAAAACGTTCAAAATGAAGCCCTTTGGTATATTTTATTTTCAAAATTTACATAAAACATTTTCCAATAGTCTAGATTTTTTTCTCATATAGCCTATCCTGCCGGAAGCCATCTATGAACTGTGTGTGAAATGGGTGACGTTGGAGCCATTAAACAGAGAATCCCTGTTTTGGGAACTCCCAGGCAGAAAACCCCCTGGTGGAGAATGCCCAACTCAAGCTGGCACCCTGTTCTAGCTCACAGCTCAAGTTCAAACACAGCCCCAGGGATCAGAATGACCTGCCAAGAACCAAATGCCAAATAACCTGTTTACTGCTAGTGTAAGGTATAAAGCCACCTTTCTCTCCCGTTAGAGGAATTTCCCGCCTCCCAACCACCTGTCAATCTGCATTCGGCCTGCCTCTTAGGTTATAGGAATTTCCAGCTTACGCTGCCGCCATCTTGCTGCCTCCCAAGTTAGGTTCTAACATGTTATTGGTCCATCAGTCAGTCTGCAAGAATTCTCCTCCGTGATTGGTTCCTCCCAGCCTGCAAAATTCCAATATCTGGGAGAAGCCATATGCCATCTTTTTCTTTCTTTTTCTTTTTCCACCCCAATCGGACCTTATCTGTCCCCATAAAATAAAGTCTTTTGCGTGAGTTCTCTGTCTGCAGAGCGTTTTTCTGGGAGCTACAGGCAAGCCACAACTAAGCCAGCAACCCCTTAACAGCTAGACCCCTGCCACACCAAGAAGCAAGCACAGAAATGAGACTCCTCCCACACTGAAACCTTATGCCTTCCAATCCCCTTTGATCTCTACCACCATAAATAAAACCAGAGATTCTTTATTAAGAGCCAGACCCTCTGGACGGCTCAACCAGTCACGCCCCTGCTTTAAAAATATTCTTGTCTTTTGGTCTTATTTTCTGATATATTTCATAGCTTTTATTTCATAGCCAGCCCATCTCTCCAATGGGTACCCATTCCCTCGCCCACGTGGGATGTGAGTGAGACTACCCTTAGACTGTCTATAGCTACAGATGGATGCTTCTGCCTCAAGATGTAAACATAAGGGAAAAACTAATGGCATCTCCATAATATCTTCTGCACACACTGCTGCTGGACAGAAATACAAAATTACAAAAGAAAGACAGGGTTCCATTTTAGAGTCTCGCAATCTCTTTTTCTACAGTTCATGAATCTGATGATATGGTGACAATGTACATAAGGAGATTTTTATTTTCATTGAAGGAGACATGGGAAAGATAGGATGGAACTGGCAAAGTTCAAGGATAGAAAAAAGAATGCGGAGGAGAGCCAATATGCCTCACCAAAAGATAGCAGGTATCTGTAACAATTTCAATGGCATCACAGATAAGCACGATGGGTTGGTTTCCAAATACTACACTTCTATTTGAAGTAAAAAATTATGTGGGCCTTTGTTCACTTGAATATTGGTATCTCTATGTGTAGCATAAATATATGCATTAAACACAAATTTGTGAACAAAGACAAGAAAGATCTCACAAATTTGTTGCATTTCAAAAGGGAAATCTGCTCAACATTCCTGAAACAAGAATGTGTAATACTCCCAGACCTAGTATGGTCCAAGATGATATCAGATTTGACACGAGAAGCTATATTATTCTCAAATGACAAGAACACCAGTGATGTCAAAACAAACCATGTCATGGGAAACCAACAACACATCGTCAAAAAGTACTTAACCCTGGGGCTGGGGTTGTGGCTCAGTGGTAAAGCACTTGCCTACCATGTGTAGAGGCACAGGATTCGATTCTCAGCACCACATATAAACAAAATAAAGGTACATCAACAACTAAAAATATATTTTTAAAAAGTACTTAACCCTTTGAAGTGTTTTGCTTATTCCACCAAAATTAATTGTTGAACAGATCATGAAAGTTGCTTTTTTGTATATTGTGTAGTGTATGAAAGGATATCATATTTGCCTGATGACCTATTTATAGAATGGCTTATATATGTGTGAAAGATACTATATTGTCCCAGTATCCTATACAGGACAATCTGTGTTTTGGTCTTCATGATAACAAAGGATATATAAACTCTAGATTATGATTTCCAACCGATTTTAATGCATCTGTGTCAATTACGTTGAAATATATGCAGAATTGACAACTTGGGACTTAATGGCTTAGGGTAAATTCAACTCATTTTGATAACTGAAGTTCCAAAATCCCTGCACAGCTATGAGTTCATGGTTGCCAGCGGCTCTCTTTGATCCTCAGTTGGGATGAAGTTCTTCTGTCACCCAAGTCTCCAGATTTTTGGAGATAGAGGTTTATTAGCAGTACTAGGGATTGAAGCCAGGGGTGCTCTACTATTGAGCCACAACCCTAACCCTTTTTATTTTTCACTTTGAGATAGGGACTCCCCTAATTGGCCAGGCTGGCCTAGAACTTGCAATTATTCTGCCTGAGCCTTCCGAGTTGCTGAGGTTTCATGCATGCACCCCTGAGTCCGGTGGAAATAGTTTTTGGTGTCCTTCCTGGCATACAGGAGGCAGGTGAAACTGTAGGAGTAGATGATGCTACCCAAGAACACCTGGCATGAAAGGGTGGACCCAGGATAGAGCGCTCTGAAGCACTCATGTCTACACTGGGAGGAAGGCAGGGACAGTGCACTCGAGTTCATCGAGTGCCTACTAAATTCCAGGCTTTGATGTTCATCTCACTGAAATTTCACAATTAATCTATAAAGTAGATAGTTTTGCCCCACTTCTCCTGCCCCTGAAATGGACTCAGAAGTTGAGGAGGACTAGGAGAAATTAAGAAATGAGATTTTTCCTTCAGGGCAAAATGTTGCAGATGAATCAAATAGAATAAGAAATGTGGAAAAAATTGTCTCACACATTTATCCATAAATATTTAACTCAAATTGTGTCATACTGCATTTGATAATGAAATTTTTATTGCTTTCTCTGAAACCTCATATTCAAAACAGAAGAAAAGCAACAACACAAAACCCTTGAGTATGCAGTTGGGAAGCCAGGCATAGGGTGTCCTTTGCATAAAATCTTGCTTTGTTGGCATTGCTTAGACTTGTAGATAACATGAAAAGGAGCAAAAGTGTTGACTCAAAGTGCTGTAATGGTCTCTGAAGTTCTTGATGAAAGAACTGAGTTACTGTGGTCTAAAATGTCCTACTAAGTAACCAAATTACAAGAAAAAAATTCTGAGACTGACCCCTGAACTTAACCAGTGACCAAGATATTTTTAGAGCAAAGAAGCATAAAGAATTTTGCTAAGGGCAGGGGTGCAGCTTGGTGATAGAGCACCCGGTTAGCATGCACAAGGTCCTGGGTTCCATCCCCAACACTACATGCACAGAACAAAACAAAGAGTCTTATTAACAAAATCTTTTATTTTTTTTATATTTCAAATGTAATGTAAAAATTTTATAAGCCAGAAAATTTGATAGTGTGAGAGCAAGGAGAAACTATGCTAAAGGAAAACATTTATGTAAAATACATCAAAAGTTTGATTTTTTTTGTGTGTGGCATCATCATAATTAAACGTATCCATCATATTTCACTTGCAAAAGATGGAGGACTCAAGTTGAAGAGCTGTCTGCTGATTTTAGTTGCTTCAGTAAGAGCTCTTCACCTAGAAAGGACACATGGATAATAGTTTTGAATTTTCTCAATCTACTTTTTAATTTTAATTAACTTTAAATAAAAATAAAATTCAGAATCATTTTATATTTATAGAAAAGTTGCAAAGATAGTTCAGAGAGTTTCTATATACCCTGTACCCAGTTTTCCTGTTGGTTAATATTATATGCTACTATGGTAGACTTGTTACAATTAATGAACACAAATAGATACATTATTATTAATCAAACCATACTTTAAGCCAGGCATGGTGGCACATGACTGTAATCCCAGCAGCTGCTGAAGCAGGAGGATCTAGAGTTCAAAGCCAGCCTCAGCAATGGCAAGATGCTAAACAACTCAGTGAGACCCTGTCTCTAAATAAAATAAAACAGAGCTGGGGATGTGGCCTAGTGGTTGAGTGTCCCTGAGCTCAATCCCCAGTACCCCAAAACAAAACAAAACAAAACATACTTTATCCTAAGTTTTTAACCTAAGGTTTTTTTTCTATTCTGGGATCCCATCCAGGATACTACATTACATTTAGTTTTTATATTTCCTTAGGCTTCTTTAAACTGAGTTTCTCAGACTTTCCTTGTTTTTGATGACCTTGACATGTTCTTGTTGTTTTTATTTTTGTTTTGGTACTGGAAATTGAACCCAGGGGTGCTTTACCCATTGGACCACATCTCTAGTCCTTTTTTTTTTTTCAAGACAGTGTCTTGCTAAATTTCTGAGGGTCTCACTAAGTTGCCAAGCCTGGTCTCATATTTGTGATCCTCCTGTCTCAGCCTTCTGAGTCTCTGGGATTGGAGGATACTAGTCAAGTATTTTGTAGAATGTGCCCTAGTTCAGTTTGCCTGATGTTTTCCTGGTGATTAGACTGGAATTGGAGTTTGGGGAGGAATTATCACACAGGTCAAGGACCATTCTTACAACATCATTTCTGGGATTCAATCCATCCATATGGCAACTCTGATCACTTGACTGAGATAGTTTTCTCAGGTTTCTCCATTGTATACTTGTTCTCCCTGCTTTTCATATTGTTCTTTGGAAGGAAGTCACTATGCAAACCAACACTTAAGGGGAGGGGAATCAGGTTCCATTCCCTCGAGGGAGGAGGTAGCTACACAAATATTTGGAAGTTTTTTTTTTTTTTTTTTCTTTTCTGGTACTGACGATTGAACCCAGGGCACTTGACCACTGACTACACCCCCAGTCTTTTTTATTTTTAGCTTTTAAATTTTGAGACAGGATCTTGAGAAGTTGCTAAGGTTGTCTTTGAACTTATGACCTTCCAGCCTCAGCCTCCCGAGTAGCTGGGATTACAGGTGTACCACCAGCTCAGTATATATCTGGAGTTCTATATGGGAAATTGGTCTCTTTCTACAGAGAAATCCTCCTGCCTCTTCTTTGCCTAAAAACTCCCAATTTTCCCTGCCTTCAACACACATACTTTTTTCAAATTTTATTCAATTGTTTATATCAGTATGGTCTCATAGACATTTATTTTACATTTTGCATTTACATTTCTTGATAATATGATAGTATTGATTACAATCCAATACTACATTATTTTGTTCCTCAAATTATTCCAGTTTGAGTTGTGGGAAGCCTTTTCAGTTGGTTCTTATGTCCCTTTGTCTCAATCTGTTTTTCATTTTCTTTCTTACTCTTCTTCTCTAATTTAGTGGTTAATGTATTTCAACAAAAATATTCATTTTTTGCTCTTTGTCTCTTGATTCTTTTTATATGTAGTTTTAGTGTCAATCAATAATGTAGGGTCCAAATTGATGATCAGGGGGTCAGAACCACCGAGATATTTTTACTTTAAACCAGTTCAAAGATTCAATGAGATAATTTCTGTGAGGTTGACAAAAACTAGTTCAGATGTCAGGACTCGTTGTTATGTGTGGGGATACATATTGTATCCAAATCATTTCATGTATTTAACAGTGTTGCAATGGCTCACATCTTTGCTTCTGACCTTACTCTGTCATATCAGCTATATACCAATATTAGGTTATCATTTTTTAAATTAGTTCTATTCACTTGAGTCTGCAGTAACTTCCCAAAGGTTACTGAGTCATTAACTTAATATTCAAGAGACTGTATGCCAAGGCCCCAACTAACTCTTAAAAATCTTGTATTTTTAAGGGGTTGGGAAAAGGGGAGGGAGAGAGGAAGTGCTAGAGAGTGATATTGGCTAAATTATATTGTTATATTGTATGTGTGTGTGAATATGTAACAACAAGTTCCATCATTATGTACAGCTATAATATACCAACAAAAATGTGGAAAGACTCTGGTGCTAATGATAAATAATACACATACATGTATACACACACATGTATTTTTTGTGTGAAGCTGATATCAGGCATAAATTAGAAAACTCCCAACTGAATTAAGATTATATGTTTGATTCATGTTTGTAGCTGTGATGTGTTAACCTGGTAAATTATTTTCACTCCTCTTACATTGTTTAGAGTATACATACATCATTTTATTAACGTAAAAAAATGTGAAAAGAAAAAAATATTCTTGTATTTCTCAATATTTTCCTACTTATACCATATGTTCTAGGCAAGTTGACCCTAAGCTCATAAAGATGTTTTTCATTTTTTTTGGGGGGGGGGAAATCTATGGATTACTAATGTTGACGATCAAAAGCAACATTCCATTTCTATTAATTTTATTTGCATCTTCTGTCAGTGATCCTGTCTGCCCCCTCTGGTCCACATCCACTTTTGTCCACCTTGCTATATGTCCAGGAAGCTGGTCTGTGGCCTAGAGCAATTCTTTGCTGCCCTCTGCCTTTTTGGTGGGTTCAGTCAATGGGAAGCCCAAGAGGACAGTGGAAAGCTTCCCTTGACCCCATCCTGGGAGGTTGCCTCAGACTGCTCTTATCCCTCCATTGAGAGGACACTCTTCCTCTCAGGGCAACCTCCTCACTGTTCTCTTCGTGGAGAACAGGTAACCGCTCCCTCCTGGCCTCCTGGGCCTGGGGGTGGTAACTGCTGAGCTGGTGTTTTGTTTACCTAAACAAAGTCCTCACTCCAGACAGGAAGTGAGAGATTGCGAAGAATGGAAAAAATAATGTTTCTTCTTATACTCAAGGTGTAATCCGTAGAGATAACTGACAAATTCTTGTTGATTTCTACTTAACTATATCCTCGATAGCTAATCCTGGGAAAAATTAGTGGAAAAAGATTGGACTGAATTTCAGACAGTGAAATTCTATATAACATTTCCAAATGTTCTAAATTCTATATCCACCCATTTTTAAGTCCCACTTCTCTATAAGGATGATTTTTCTATTTGCTTTTCCATATGTTTATTAATTTTTTGTATTTGTTTATTAATGTGCTTTGGGGTATTTGTACACTTAGCTATAAATTGATAGATTTTATAAGGTATATAAGTCATTTATTAGAAATGCACGTTTGTATTTGTGTTTATAGACATTTGTATCAAATGCTGTATGCTTTTCTTCCACTGAGTGGGGCATACTATTTGGGCAGATAGAGCTACATGTGTATGTGCATAAATCTGTAATCAAACATATTTATATGATTATGTACATGTTTTGAGTCATTCCATCAATAAATATGTTTAAGTATGTCTATATATGTAAATAGTTCTCAAACAAAGCTAGTTTTACTAAAGAGGCCATTGAGGTCTCTGTCCAGCATGAATGACCTGAGACATCTGGAAAGCTCCTACCAGGGCAGATGGCTATGTGCCTCGTCTGGCCTCATACCACCTTATGTTTCTATTCAGTCAGTTGGACCTGCTTAGCTTTACCTCACTAGATAGATGCTTTCCACCACAGTCAATCAAAATGTTTCAGAATCTATCATTTTTATTTGCTCTACTATTTTATAATTATAATTACTAGTTTCTTTATAAACCTTTTATTTGTCTTAGTAGGAAGTGTATTTTCTACTTCTTTTGTTTCACCATACTCTGGTATTTCACAGTTGGTAAGGGCTTCACTAACTGAAAAATATAATTCTGAGAAGTTTAAAAAACTCACCATTCCTTTACTAAAATATGGTTCAAAGAATAGATAAGAAGACATTAAAATCAATCTTTTATTAAGATAGCACTTTGGGAGACTTAATAGTTATTACTGAATTATTATTCCGACAATGAATAATTTGCAAAACCCTGAATCATACATCTAAACCCCACAGACTCTGGGTGGACTGTTGGCATCAACTCACCATCAGCTCCTTTAGAAAGCATTCATGGCTCTTCTTCTGTTGATGTCTCTCTTGATTTGGCAAAGGGAACACACAGGACAGCAGAGAGTGGCCATGTAGTCGTCACAAATAGATCCCTGTTTGAAAACACACAAAAAATATAAATGTAAGATGCACCTATTTGGAATTAAGACCTGTGGATTTTCAGGCATTTTGAGAAGCAGAAGGCACTGATCCTTCAGATTCAGTTCGGATGGATACGCTCAGGAAATTTTTTCTGTATAACTCTCGTCTTGCTTCATGACATATAAAATGTTCTTTTAAATTCTGAGAATACGAGAAAATATCCAACCAAATGGTAATGGTATTTTATCACAGCAGAGAAATCTAAATCAATCCTACTCATGGGTGACCAAATCATTTTTTGTTTGGTATTTACTGAGTGTGTGAATGATTGTGTGTGTGTGTGTGTGTGTGTGTGTGTGTGCGTGTGTACAGGTGTGGTTTTAATTTTATTTTAAAATTTTCTTCTTTGTGTTGAATAGAGCTTTACCAGGTCTTTTTGTTTCCTTTTACATGTTTCACAATTTATTTTATCTAATTAATGATTATCCTTAAATTTTTATCCACAGTTTGTATTTATATTTATCTACCCTCAATGTCAAATAAGATACAGTCTTTAGGACCAATACTTCTATTTCTTCTTCCTTTCATTTCCTAAAGCCCCAAACCCCATGTCTATGTCTATAGCTATATTCACCTTTAAACTATATTTATGACTTAGAGTCATAGAAAAAAATCTGAAAGAGGATGCACATCAATTATTAATAGAGTTTTTCAGTAGGTAACGGAATTGCATACAAAGAGGTTCACTTTTCAAGTTATATACTTCGGTGTTTGAGTTTGTCATAAAATTCTTTTTTTTTTTTTAAGTACCAGGGATTGAACCCAGGGCACTTAATCACTGAGCCACATCCCCAATAGTCCCAGCTTTTATTTTTTTTTAAATTTTGAGACAAGGCCTTGATAAGTTGCTGAGGCTAACTTTGAATTTGCGATCCTCCTGCCTTAGCCTCCCAAGTTGCTGGGATTATAGGCATGCATCACCCTACCTGTCTGTCATAAAAGTCTATTACATGTATTATTCTTTGTAATTTAAACACTGATAAATGTTTTTAAGTAAAAAGATAAAATAATCTTAATGAAATTAAATAAGTTCCTAAAAATCTGCATATTCATTTCTTCCCTGTGATACTTGGCTAGGCCACAGTAGCCAGATATTTGGCTCAACATTTCTTGAAGGTATATTTTAGATGAGATTAACATTTAAATCAGTAGACTCTAAGTAAAGCAGAATACCCTCCATTCTGTGGGCCTCATCCAATCAGTTGATGAAATTAATGTTGGGGTGGGGTGGGGGGAGACTGTTGTTCCCTTAGCAAGAAAGATTTCACAAGAACACCTCCTGTGAACCTACTCTGTGAATTTTGAACATGCCATCCTCCATAACTGCATGACGAAATTCCTCAAAATGGATATCTCTCTCTTTTTTGTCTTCTCTCTCTCCATATATACATACACAAACATACAGGGAGGCATATATGTGTAAATTTATGTAAACACATACATACGCACACTATCATTCTCTATGTTAAATATTAAATATAGAGAGCTATATGAGCGTGTATCCATGCTCACACACGTGTCCATGCTCATGCTCTCGGCTGAGGCTCTGTGGACCCCTGAATAATAAACTCTCCTGCTGCACGGAGTGAAGTAGGTGTAATGGAAGGTGCATACACAGACAGTTCATAGACAGATATTGACTGGCTCTTTTACTAGGGCATCTCTTTGGGCTTCATTTGTAAAATGTTGTGAACCCACTTTACAGGGATGGTGTGAGGATTTAGTGAGGTAACCTAGGCAATGCGCTTGGGACACAGTAGGTTCTAAATTATCCTCTTACGTTGTATGATATACATTGCAAAAAGAGAGTTAATTGTTCTCTATGTACATTTTGAATGCGGTTCCATATCTGAACAATAAGGGATCACGAGTGACTCACAGGGATGCCATATCGGGTTCGGTAGAGAGTCCTCATTGCGACAGTTGTTCCACACAGACAGCATTCATTCATGTCAGCTGCAACTTGACACCCGAGGCACATGAAACAAAACGTGCCACAGAGACCTGGACACATGAAAGCAGGGGTACAAGTTACTCCAGGCTGCCTCCATCCCAGCAGAAAATTAGTTTACTTCCTGGAAAAGCAGGCCACACCCTGGAATCTTTTTCATCTACCATGCTGTCAAATCCATCTTTAGCTTTTCTGTTTGACTTTGCATCAGCTTTTCCAAACCCCAAAGCATCTCAGGAATGACCCCACCGTGGAAAGTATGCCATTCTTTTCGCTGCAGTGCCTTTGTCCACCTAGTCATTGATTCACCAACACCTCACCATGTTCCACACATTATGCTCGGTACCCCTGACTACATCTAGTGGGGACGTCATAGGAAATGATCTCCAGCAGGAGCCTGCTCAAGATGCAAGGGGTCATGCACGGAAATGGTGCCACAAGGTCCTGAGTAGGAAGAACCGCTTGAGCTGAGCATTGAAAGCTGATGAGGACTTTTAAAGGAAAGAGCCTCTTTGAGATGACGTGGCATGAGTTGGCAAAGCTAGGGTTCATTCTGTATGGCCAGATTCTCATGGTAGCAAGGGTATGAAGCTGAGCGGGGACGAGAAGCAGGCTGGGGACCAGAGGATGGAGAACTGTGAGTGTCTAGATTTTATCATGAAAGTCATGAGGAACCACTGAAGTATCTTCAGAGGGGAAAATGATTTGATCAGATTCACATTTAAGAACATTTGCCATGAAGCAATTAAGTTGTATTAGAACTTTTATGTTTATTTAATTGGATAATAATACTAGGGGTTGGAGGATAAAATGTTTATCTGCAGAGAATTTTACAACTCTCATCTCAATTATCGCTTGCATTTGCGGATATTGAACTGATATCCTGAGTTGGGTGAGTCATCAGCCCTTGTAATCCAGTAAGACAACTCGATCGAATAAACAAACCCAGCTTCCATCGTCACCTAGATAATTTTTCCTTTTTATGCTTCTCGAAGAATTATTAACTTGTTCAGTTCAAAGATCAATTTCACTGGTAAGTTAAGGGCTAATGCACTTTCTTTTCTTGTCTAAGAATAATGTGTAGACTTGAGACAGATAAGTAGATTTCAGAGAAAATGTTTTGAAAGTGGGTTTGGTTCTTGGTTGGTATTGAGAACAAAGTACTTTAGTCCCCTCTGTCACCCTTGTCTCAGTTCCAGTCTTCCCTCTGAGTTCACTTGTCAAGATTCCAAGTTCAAGTTCATTTAGAGAGATCTTACAAAAAGAGATATTTTTCCCAATGAGAAGTTAATTACCTTCAAAATTCTTTATTCTCAGGTGTGTGAAGATCTAATATGTATAAACTAAAATACTTCTACTCCAAGCTTCTGCTGAATCTATGGATGAAAACTACCCGCTGTGTGTGGACACAATGTGATTATAGAATACGGATTTTAATTTATGTGTAACCAAGAACAGTCTTTTTAAAAGTCAATTTAAACTTGAAATATTTTTTTCATTAAGGCACAAACTGTTTTTCATTAATTAGGCCAGACCTGTTCATCTTTAGGATCAATCAGGCCTTTCACTGTTTTATCTCTACAACTTATTTTGTGGGTATGACTGTTCTTTACTGGCTGGAGAAGAGTTCACTTAAGATCAACACAGTCTTCTCTTAAACACACCATTGCCTGACAGCTGCCTGTGAGAACTTACGAATTTTTACTACGCAATAAGGGAGAAACAGGGGAAGGACCTGGACTCTGGTAATTCAGCTGGATGGCAATTCCCAGGCACCTCCCCTCACACTTACAGACTCCGCAGTCACTGAAGCAATCACACAAGCCCGTCTGCCAATTGGAGTTCTGGGGCGCACGAGTAAATCCAGGTTGAGTCACGATGACGGTAGGCCCCTGAGTTTGCATTTCCAGATCGGGTCTTAAAAACTCTGATCTGAAAAAGAAAATGTTGGCTTTAGTAGCCTGAATGTTTGCTCCTTGAAAGGCCTTCTTTTGCGGTACTATGCTCCGCTGGCTAGATGAAGCCATTTAGATGAAGTTGCCTGTTGATTGTTGAAGAACATAATTTCTATTTCCACCCCTCAGAGGATAGGGGGCCCCAGGGGGAAAAGGAATTCACTGAACTGGTAAGGTAAACAAGTGCTTCTCAGGGGCACAGGGTGGAACAGGGTTGTTCATGTACTATTTTTAGACAGGTACCTGGTATTTATGAGACAAGGAAACAAATGACTGCCCTGTGTTAGTGAATTATGGCAAGCAGTGAAGTATGGAAAGGCAACTTCTCTGACACTGTATCATTCTAAGCTTAAGCATTCATTCCCTCCTCCTTTCTCTCTCTGTTTTTCTTTCTTTCTTTTTGGTAGCTTTCTTCAACTGGGGGTCGAAGTCAGGGGTGCTCTATCACTGAACTGCATGCCCAGTCTTTTTAATTTGATTTTGAGACAGAATCTCGCTAAGTTTCTGAGGCTGGCCTTCAGCTCACGATCCTCTTGCCTCAGCCTCTCAAGTCTCCTGGATTACAGGCATGTGCCACCATCCCAGGTACCCTTTCCTTTCTTGCTCCTTTATTTTGCTCCCTCTTGTTTTGGGCTTGTTTCTGATTATCAGTCCTTTTCAATCTTCCTGCATCCAGGCTGATCCATCACTTCCAGTTTACTGGGAGCCTGTGTCCCTTTGTCAGTGCTGAGTTGACAGATCCTTGCCACAAGGTAGGGGCAAGCCCTCAGAGTGTGTCCCAGCTAAGCTTTATTTTTTCCCCTTTGGCGCTGGGGAATGAACCCAGAGCCTGGAGAATGCTAGGCAAACTCTACCACTAAGCTACACTTTTGGCCCCCAGCAAAGTTTGCATAAAACCTATTTTGTTAGGTTACTTCTAACTTCACTCCATAGTGAGAGGCTGTGTGAAGTCATGGAACATGATTAAGATTTGGAGTGAGAATATCTTTGATCACGTCACAGTTTCTGAAACTTTGTGCTCTTAGTCATTTAACTAGACACTTAATCTATAAAATGGAAATGGTTTCTGACCTGCCCACCTCACATTGCTCACTAAATGAGACAGTCTGTGGATGAATTTAATAAACATTTTCCCTAATCAAGCAAGGGAATGTGCAGGGATCCCCAACCTCATCCAGACTGATCAAATTGTGTATGTGCCTGAACGAGTATGGTATAATGAATCCCACTGTTATATATGATTATAATGCACCAAGAAATAACTTTGAAAAAGAATCAAGTAAATATTTTAAAAAAAAAATAAAGAGGTGGCCACAATGTACAAAAATATAGAAGGGAAGTGTCTTGATGGTTTCCATAAACACTTGTTGGCTATTACATCAGCTAATATTCATTAAGTTTCTACACTACATCAGGCAAGGTAATGGACACACACTGCCCTTTTAATCTTCAGAGCAGCTCTGCAAAGTACAAATCATCATCTTCTTTGGAGTAAAGAAATAGAGGCTCAGAGAGATTAAGTAAATAGTGAAATTCAAGTCCGTTCTGGCTGACTCCACAGGCCCTCTTTCTCCCCTTGCTTTTCAGCCTTAGGGCCCCGCTCCCTCCCAACAGTGTGACATTGTCACTGGTTTGTGGTGACCCCCTGGAGAACAGGAACTTTAGCATCAAGCTCCATGTTGGGTCCTCAGTTACATTTAGTCGTCTTGTAGAATGAAGCACTTACAATACACATGACTCACGGCGTGCTAGGCACTGGGGAGTAATACATTTCCACTTTAGAATTCAGTGCTTACTTATAAAAGCACAAAAGAAAAACACTAAAAATTTTAAACTATTGTGCCTCTAGATACTCTAGCAGTGTTATTATACTCCTTGTTCTCTTATGTTCTTTCCTATATAGAACAATCTCAAAAACAGGCAAATTGCCTCTGTTTTTTTTTTTTTTTTTTTTTTTTTTCACATTAGTTTGTACCTCTCCTATTTCTTGAATTAGCTGCTTTCTTTCTAGATCTCATTGCTTCGTAACACCTGCTAGCTTGGTAGTCCCCTTGAACAAGAAAAGAGCCATATACCAAACCAAGAAGAGTTTTGAAAAGTTAGGCAATGTCTCAGCTATTTCTCCACACAACTGGAAGTGAATGGTAGAGATGCTTCAAACATGTCTAAGTCTGCCCAGGTGACATCACAGATAATTATAAATCAATCAGATCTGGTCTTATAGATGGTTCTCTGAATCCTAGCAAATAGCCACATGCTAAGAATGCTCAGTTATTTTGGAGGAGGATAAAGCTGTTTAATTAAAAAAAGAGACTTAGAATGTTATTTTAATATTTGTATCTTTTGAACACAATCACTATCAGTAGATACCTACAGTTACTGAGTGTAGTATCAAAGCACCATGCAATTTGGGGGGAATTGAATTCTGGGGTGGTCTACCACTAAGCTACATCCACAGCTCTTTTTATTTTTATTTTTAAGACAGTCATCTGCCCCTGTAATCCAGTAAGACAACCAGAGTGAATAAACAAACCCAACTTCCATCACCTAGATTATTTTTCCTTTTTATGCTTCTCGAAGCAATTAACTTCAAAGATCAATTTCACTGGTAAATTAAAGGCTAATGTACCTTCTTTCCTTGTCTAAGAATGCTATGTAGACTTGAAGACAGTTGCCCCAGCTGACCTTGAACTTGCAATCCTCCTCCCTTAGCCTCTTCCCTCAGCCTCTCTCTCTCTCTCTCTCTCTCTCTCTCTCTCTCTCTCTCTCTCTCTCGGTGCCCCAGAATTCAATCCCCCCTATTGCTTTGATATGACACTCAGTAATTGGAAGAAGTGTCTATAGGTATCTACAAATAAATCTATCATGGATAATGAGATCAAGGTTCCAAGTTTTTCACTGTTACAGAAAGAAGTTACAGATAAGGAAAAGAGGAAAACTAGAATGAGTCCTATGTTGTTAGGTTGGAATAAAGGTATGAACTCATGGATATTCAGGTCACACACACTTGTAAAGATCACAAGTCCCCCTGTGGGTCTTTCAGCGTCACTCCAACATAACTTTGACCGAACTTCAGGTTTGTGACCAAATTACAGGTGCATGCGCTGGCATAATGAATGAGATGGCATGCACCTGTGGTCCCAGCAACTTGGGAGGTGGCAGTAGGAGTATCAGTTGAGTCTAGGAGTACAAGGCTAGCCTGGGAACACAGTGAGACTCTGTCTCAAAGGACTGAGAAAAAAATTAAAACAGGGCGGTACCAGCACTCAGGGCCTGAGGCAACAAATATATATAGTTTCACTTATGGTTCCTGGTTCCTGGCCCATAACTCCATCCCCAAGGCAGGTCATAGAAAGTAGAATTTCCCTTCCCCAAGGCAAATCATAAAACTCTAATTCTCTTCCATTTTTCTAAGTGAGAGCTGGTCATAATGAAAGGCCTCCATTTGAGGAAGAGTCTGGCCCCATATCCCAGAGAAAAAATGCTGAAGAATCTGAACATATAGGCTTGATCTCATTATCCATGATAGATTTATTTGTAGATACCTATAGACACTTCTTCCAATCACTGAGTGTCATATCAAAGCACCTACCCAGTCTATGAACAATGGCTATGCAATGAAGTATCCATAAAAACCCAAGAGGAGGGGCTGGGGATTGTAGCTCAGTGGTAGAGAACTTGCCTAGCACTGGTGAGGCACTGGGTTCAATCCTCAGCACCACATAAAAAAATAAATAAAACAAGGTTAAAAAAAAAAAAAAAACAAAACCCAAGAGGACAGATCTGGAGAGTTTCCAGGCAGTTGTGGAAGTACCTGGAGAGTAGTACCCCAAAGAGGACATGAACACTCCATACTTCTGCCCCCATATCTTGCCCTATGCATCCTTTTATCAGTGTTCTTTGCAATATCCTTTGTGATAAACTGGTAAGCATTAAGAGTTTGCATGAGTTCTATGACATGCTCTAGCAAATTCATCAGTCCAGAGGAAGGGGTTATGGTAAACGTGATTTACAGCCAGTCAGTCAGATGCATAGGTAAAACTACCTGGGGCTTATGACTGGCATCCAAGGTGGAGCAGGGACAATCTTGGGGACTGAGCCTTCAGTCTGTGGATTTGATGCTTTTTCCAGGTAGTTTTGACACTTTAGAACCAAACTGAATTAGAGGACACCCAGCTGGTGTCTGCTGCAGAACTGATGGATTGCTTGCTGTTTGGAAGGAATCCCCACACCTTTTGAATTAAAAGAAGTCTTTTGTGTTGATTGCTGTGGTGTGAAGGCAAGGAAAAACTGTGTTTTTATAACATACAGATACCAAAATTAGTTGGCTTCAAAAGTGTGATGAAAAACTGGCAGATGCTTGACCAAGTGATCAAAGTTAATATTATCAGTGATGGGACATTTTTTTCTGCTGTTCTTTTTTTTTTTTTTTTTTTTTTTTTTTCGCGGTACTGGGGATTTGAACCCAGGGCCTTGTGCTTGTGAGGCGAGCACTCAACCAACTGAGCTATATCCCCAGCCCCTCTGCTGTTCTTGATACGAATGCATACTCAGAATCTCATCATAAGAAGGTATTAGACAAGCATCAGTTGAAGGACATTATACAAAGTACCTGCCCAGCACTTCTTAAAAAGTGTCAAGGTCAGGAAAGACAAGTACAGACTAAGGAAATGTTCCAGATTGAAGGAGACCAAGAAGACATGGTGATCAAATGCAATGTGGGATCTTGAACTGAATCCTGGAACAGAAAAGGGACTGTCAGCATTGTCCAGTCAGAGACAATCAAGAGTTACTGTAGTTGAACAAGTAGGGGTTATTACTTGTACAAGGGCTTATTACTGTGCAAGGGAGAAAGCACAGGACGGGGAACTGTGAATTGTCTCAGTGTTACAGAGGGTTTAGAGAATTGAGGCGTTCGCTGAGTGATTTGGAGAGGATCTGCAAGGAGGTGTCAAAGTGCAGGCAATTTTATGATCAGGTATATTAATAAATCATCTGTGAGGAGGGCTGACAAGAGGAGGCTAAGTGTGCAACAGGTAAAGTGGCAGCAGTCACTTTTATTAGCCAGAAAAGGGAAATGTTTAGGGAATTTTTTTTTTTCTCCCTGGACAGTGTTTAAAGTTCACTGTGTCCAGGTATGACTATGGAATGCTGGTGTTTTTATCTTGACCCATTATGTTCACAGAGTACCCTTATCTGATGCTGATGCTCAGTGAAATTGTTTATGAGTAAAAGGGGAGCCTCAAAACCTGTAAGCAACACCAAACATCCCCACCAGCTCCTTCACGTCTGGGCTGGTTTTCTCTTTTTCAGAACATTAGTTGGTCAGTTGGCCAAACTCGCGGAAGATCCACAGGTTAATTAACGAACAGTATTGTACCAACATTATGTTCTGGTTTCATCAGGGGAGGATGAGATGTCTGGCTGCGCTCTGGCCCTGGCCTTGACTCCTATCCAGGGAGCAGGGTCACAGAAGCGGAGAGCCCACCCGCCGCACTGACGGTGCTCCGGCTGTGTGGGGGTGTGTGGGGTGTGTCCCCTGCCCCCAGGCAGGTCAGGACGAGGGATGGTGACTGTGCTGAGTTGGGCGCTGGAGGTTTTCCGCTGTTTCACCCCCATTCTGCCTCCAGACGGCGTTGCGTATTTATCCGCGTGTCACTTCTACTAGGACCAGACCTTATTTGCCTCTGAATTCTCAGGGCAGCCAGTACAGAGTTCACCGCAAGGAGACCGTCAACTGAAGATGTGCACACAATCTGGAACAACCAGCTCCAGGTGGTTGCACCTTGCGGGGCCGCTGGAGGGAGGGCAGGATCCCCAGGGCCCAGAACTTGGGCTGCCGGCGGCCGGGACTTGGCGGGAACCACCCCGACCGCCCGGGCTGTCCCAGAGCAGGAGCTCCAGGCGCAGGGCGCAAGGGAGCCGGGGCGCGGGCTGCTCCCACCCTGGCACCTGCTGCTCCGCCGGACCTCCGGCGCCAGTCTCGCCAGGAGTTTATAAATTTGAAACTTGTTAGCAAATGTTGTGTGCTCAGCAACGCTGTGGTGGGAAAGTAAGACAGGGATTTGAACACTTATTAAGTGGGTCCTAGATTCTATTTCTGTTGTGCATGCCTACTTTCCAACTTAATAGGACGCAAGCACAACTCTCTAAACTCACTCCATCAATCTCAGAAACTAGGAAGTAAAGAAATTGCAATAATTCAGTTTTCATTGCTTACTCTTTTCGCAATAATTAGCTTGCTTCGGGGAAAAGTAGACACCACATGACCGGGAATTTTGATGTAAGGTTTTGAAACAGCAGGCACCGGGTATCCAGTAGGTGTCTACCTACGTCCCCGCCACCTCTGTTTTTTCTTTCCATCTTGCTGAGGCTGTGCTTGCTGCTAGGGAAGAAAATGCATTTAAAACACTGACAAGTAGGAGGATCCCGAGTTCACAGCCAGCCTCAGCCACTTAGAGAGGCCCTAAGCAGCTTAGTGAGATCTTGTCTCAAAATAAAAAATAAAAAAGGACTGCGGATGTCGCTTGGAGTTAAGCGCCCCTCGGTTCAGTCCTTATTCACCCCCCCACCGCTCCCCGACTCCAACACTGCCAACTGCCCAGCCCTGGAACCACTTAGTAATGGAGAAGGTCGCACTTCACATGACCCCTGGGGTTTCACATATACTGGAGACTAGGACTTCCCTACATCTGGAACTCCAGCGCTAAAATGATAAAAATTATATTTTGGGTAGTGGCTTTCTACAGTGTTTTGGAGGAAAAGTTATTACAGGACATGTTCAAGGAAGCATATTCAGATTTCTTTTGTATTCCCTTTTAATAATCAAATATCAGAAAAATTATGAAAGTAATGCTACATGGATGCTCTTGGGTGATTGACTGGTAGGGTTTTTTTTCACTTTTATCTTTATAATTTTTTGTATTGTGTGAAGAATAATTTGGGGTTGAGGTGTAGTTCAGTGGTAGACTGCTTAACATGTGTGAGACCCTTGGCTTGAGACTCAGTACTGCAAAAATTACAGTTTGCATTTCTTTATTTTATAATCAAAACAAGAAATAGCCTTTTGGAAACAAAAAGCAAATCCAGTGACTAAAAAGAAAAATTTAAAGGGACCATGCTAGTTGTAGCTGTCCCCCATCCCCGTCACCCCCCTTAAACCTGAACCAATGCCTAGCACACAGTTGGCATTTGATAAATAGTAGTTGAATGGGTAAGTGAATGAATATCCTTTCCATAATCTCTTTCAGAGGAAAACATGTTCCTTCCTTTAGCTCACTTATTTTTCAAGGGACCTACAGTGTGATTTTAAATATAATAACAGCAATCTGAAGATTTCAGAAAACTGGCCTGCCATTATCTAATTGTCCTTTCCTTTACCTAACTGCCCTTACTCAGTATGTAACATATGTATTTGTGTTTTCAAATTGTCTACTGCTAGACTTTCTAGCACCTCGAGACTGGACATTTGCTGAGGGCCTTTGAAGTCCAATCACTGACAATCTTTATAATCTGAAGCAAACTGCTGCATCCAAATTACACATATGCTGGCTGTCAGTTAGTTTTTATGAAAGTTTATTTCCTCCTTGTAGTGGCCCAAAAGTTTTCAGCCCAACAGTCAACATCGTATGCTTTGGTTTCTTGCACTACTATTGACTTCCTCTTTTGGAAATGTGAGAAACTGTGGGGATCAAGGTGCTTCCTGTGGCAACTTTAACCCCAGGAACCAGAGAAGTGGAGTGTGGGACCCAAGAGATTTCTAATGCTAGAAGTTCCTCTCCAGTGAAGGTTACCCACAGTTGTTGAGAAGCCTGCTCTGTCCAGTCCTGCCCGGAAGAGCAGTCCTAGAGGGTACTAGCATCCAAGATTGCCACTTGACACCTTAAACTGATTCTGAAAAGAGCCTTGTAACTTCTCCCATGAGATTTCTTACTGGAGGAGAGGCAGAGAGTGCAGCTCAGTGGGGCAGTGAATGCCTAGCCTGTGCAAGTCTGGATTTGGCCCCCAGCACTGCAAACAAAACAACCTTCCCTCCAAGAAAAACAAAACAAAACAAAAAACAAAACAAAACAAAACAAAAAAACAACCTGAGAGAAGAAAGCAAACACACTCACTGACACACTCACTTGCACACAGCGCTGTGATCATTTCAAAATTCCAGATTTCTTTTAAATTGCAACAAATATAAAACAGAAGCAAATGCAAAATATCCTAAACCACTGTAGTTCACTCTGCTTCAACCATTAAGTATCCAAGAATCTTTAACCTTCCTTTCATTTAAGGAAGTAGAAGGAAAAAAAAATAATCCTGGAGATCTTAGTGCTGGGGTGTTTCTAAGATTTTTCAGGGACGTTATGCTGTCCCCTTAGTTCAGTGATTCCCAAAGCTTAATAAGTATAAAAAATATTTGGAATGTTTGTAGATAACTGGACACTATCTTCAGAAATTGTGCCTTAGTTTGGACAGACTAAGGTGGGAGATCTTGTGATGATCACCGGCAGGGCTGCTGGTGCTGTAGCTATCACTATCAAGTAAGGTGCCCCCTCTGTGTAGACAGCTTGGTGAGTATGTGGCTGCTTTGGTGAATTAGACAAATGTGTGCTTTTCTCCAGGAAGACGTAGCATGTGCTAGAGCCTTCCACGTGCCCAAGGAGCATATACTAAACTACCTCATGGCCCCTTAGTTGCCCACCAATAAAGAGCCGTGACATCGGAGGACATTCCAATGTCAGCAGTCTAGCAGAGCATACTTTGTAACCCCTGGTCCTTGCCTTTTCCTTTTTCTTCTGTTCTTAATAACTAACAGCAAGTCCAATTCCATTTAGAAAACTTGTATTGAACCCCCACTATAAGAACTGTGCTGGATTTGATAAGTGCCAAGGAGCTGTCGGCATCTCCTAGCATCCAGGTTCCCTACCCATGGCCTGCAGCTCTCCTCATCACTGCCTGACCACACAGGTGTTTTGTTTCATGCCATCTTTGATCCCACAAGAACAGAAAGAGTGATAAAATTGGTGAGAACCATTCAAGAAAAAGGAGAAATGGAAGGCAAGAAGAACAGAAGTGGGGCTCTTGGTGGACAAGCTTTGAAGAGTGCCTTTCTTTAGAACTTTCTTTACAGGGAATGATCTCGTTGTAGGAAATCTTGCAGGATTTGGCTTACATTTTGGACAACTTAATTTTATTCATTGGTTTTAGTTGGACCAATCTTGTACCTACCTCCTCTGCCTATGAACCCTCACTCTTGAGATGGACAGTTCAGTATCTTGAATATTAATATGCTATATTGCATTAATCATAATAAGTATCATTTATATTGATTAACCCAGATACTAGATATATTACTTAGATTTCTCTTTTCTTTCTACTGTATATTTATATTAAATTTGAATTTTTTGCTTTAATTGAAACATTTTTTTATTACATAATCTTTCATGGAAGCATCCAATGCTTGAATTTAAAGCATGTGAAGGTGTTTAAAGATGTGAAAGCATTTAAAGATGTGAAGGGCGGCATCTCTCGTTATACATATCAGTGAATACCAAAATTTAATTTTGATATTAGTCTGTTTTTCTTACTTTCCTAATGAGAATTCAAGGATTCTTACAATTCATTAGCTAAATCTACAAAAATTTCATCTCTTGTTACCATGTTTTATATAGATAAAATAAAATATTTTCCACATACAAAAAATTAGAAATTAGATAAACCCAAGTAAACATGCATATGTGGTGAAATTAATGATCAAGTTAGTAAATACGACTCATGTGTTTCCTGCTGAAAGCATTAGTTTAGGAGGATGTGAAGCTTGGCTCTTCCATTACTTTGAAAGCATGGTATGTAGCAAAACCCTTAACATGTAATTGTTGAATTTGACTAAATTTATTAAATTTAAAGCAATTAAATAAAGAAAGCAATGGTCTTTCAGCTGAACCTCTAACTATGGCATATTAGGAACAAAAGCAAGAAAATCAAATCATTGCAAAGAACACTTTTTTCCCCCCAGTGCTGAGATAAGTTTTTAAAGAAGTTCTTAATTTTGAAGTACTTACAGTTATGAAATGGGCTCAGAACAGGAAGTGTCTTGTGGCCCAGGAAAGGATCTTACTAGAAGTGGAAGCTCTGCCGTGAAGAGGTAACTGGCTTTCTACTGCAGGGTAGTACAAAGAACAAATCCCAAGGTTCTGATTGGCCAGTGCAATCCAGGAAAAATGCTTGCAAGCTGTTTCTCTTATCTTAAGAATGAAAATATCTCTTGCCAAATAAGGCGTGTTCCTTTTCTTACATGTGTTAAGTGCACTCACTCATACATCCTTTGGGCAGGAAAAGATTTGATTTATTGAGTAGTTTGATTGGTTTTACATGCCGGGCAACACTTACTAATTTTTAAATTTCAATTTTCCCCTTTAAATTCAATAATACTACCTAGTGCATATTTATTGCCATTTTTACTTGTTTATTTTTTGATACCAGGGATTTATCCCAGGGGTGCTTAACTACTGAACCACATCCCCGGCCCTTTTTTTGTGTTTTATTTTGTGACAGTCTTGCTAAGTTGCTTAGGGCCTGGCTAAATTGCTGAGGCTGGCTTTGAACTCTGGATCCTCCTCCCTCAGCCTCCCGAGCTGCTGGGGTTACAAGTGTACACCATATTTTTATTGTGGAGCTTGCAGGGAGCATTTGGGAGAAAGCACGCTACCAGGAATTCCATACCTAATTAGACACTTCTTTCTTATTTGTATTGCTTTGTTTTCCCTGGCAGAGATTGAACCCTTACTGTTAAACACGGCTGCAAATGCTTTTTGTGTGTATCCATTTGTTGAATTGTCCACACAATTCCATGGGTGGTAGAATTATTACCCCCATTTGACTGACAAGGAAATGAAAACAAAAAAATGCTAAGTGGCTAGTAGATGGCAGCTAGGAAGTGGCTGCACTGGGACTTAGATGTGTGCCCTCTAGTCTGTGCACTGCCCTGTATGTACAAGTTAACACAACAGCCTTGTTCCAGCAGGGAAGATTTCCCATTCTAAACAACCTCTGAGTGAGTGATAGGAAGAAGGCTGGCGACCCTCATTTCTGAGAGGTTTTATTAAGTTTTATTAAGTCCATTGCTTTGGACCTCCCTCCTGCAGCAGGCACCAGTAGACAAACCAAACCAGAGTGCAGCCATTTGTGCTAACTGCCATTTAGCCAAAGACAACTTTGGGTGAACCCAGTTTTCTGAAAACAGGAGATTCTAGTCAACTTGAGACAGTGTAATAAGGAAGAATCCCCTCTGTTTTGACCCCATCAGGAAAGTATTTTGCAATGATCTATCTGCTTTTTAATTCCTGCTTCCTTCAGATCCCATCTGTCCATAGAGCTAAAATCCTCTGCTTCATTTTTGGAACACTTATTCTACTTTGTGGAATGAGGTGTTGCTTAATTCTAGAATCACAAATAAAAGCTAATCAGATCTTTACACTAAATTTGTTGGAATTGTGTCTTTTGACAGGTCAAATTATGAAATCAAAAATTCAAACTCAGCACGGTGGCACATGCCTATAATCCCAGTGTCTAGGGAGGCTGACGCAGGAGGATGGCAAGTTCAAAGCCAGCCTCAGCAATTTAGAGAGGCCCTAAGCAACTCAGGGAGATCCTGTTTCTAAATAAAATATGAAAAAGGGCTGGGGATGTGGTTCAGTGGTTAAGTACCTCTGGGTTCAATCCCCAGTACCCCATCCCCCTGCAAAAAAATTCAAAGAATATAAACAAGTTTTTTTTTTTTTTTTTTTCTTCTTAGCCCTTTTGGTACCAAGGATTGAACTCAGGAGCACTCTACCTATAAGCTACACCCCCAGCCCTTTTTATTTTTTATTTTGAGACAGGGTCTCGCTAAGTTACTTAGACCTTGAACTTGTGATCCTCTTCCCTCAGCCTCCTGAGTTACTAGGATTACAGGGGTGTGCCACTCTGCCCTGCTTCAACAAGCATTTAGGAAGGAAGAACTACTAATACTAACAATAAAGATATAAAGAAATTGGTAGTAATAACAACCATAGTCTGGAGCTGAGTTGACATGAAATAAAATCTTAGGCAAGCGACTTGTTAGCTACATTGCCTCTGAAAGTCAACCCAAGAATCCGAGCTGGTTTCCTCACCTCCAAAATTGGAAAAATGAGACCTACCTACCAAAGTTACCAAGGAGTCATTGATAATGCTTGGCCCACATATTTTTTTTTTAAGGTTTCAACTTAACATTCATTGCACAGAATGTAGGAAATTGCCAAGCCTCCAACTACAAAGCTTGGTAACACGGGACATCACCTTCGAGAACTGCAGAGATAGACCAGCTGTGTGAAACAACGTCATGGAAACGTAGGAGAAGACAGTAATTTGGGTGGAAAAAAAATGACACTACGGGACTTGGGATGTATATTTCACATAATCACAAAGTTCTGAAGCTTGAAAATATGGTCAGTCTGAAAATTTTGTATTTCTCTTAACTCTGGCCCTTGGTCAGCAGGCCTTCTTGCCATCTCTTTAACCTCTGCCTCTGTGCTGAGCGCTTTATACAGTTTCCCACAGAGACAACATCTTGTCTTTCTACCCCTTGCAACTTAACTCTTCTGAGGGACCATTTTAAGAAAGCTATTTCAAAAGCATGAAAAGTCAAATTGATTCAGTAATTTTACTCATGGAAATTTATAAGGAAGCACATGTGCTTAAAACCTTCTATTGCCTATTATTTACATTGGCATAAACATTTTAAACAATTGTTTAACAAGAGGGAACTGTTGGGTAATTTAACATATACTCATGAGGAGAATTATTAAACCATTGAAATTTGATTTTTCAAGGAATATTTATTTATTCATTTTTATGTGGAACTGAGGATCGAACCCAGTGCCTCACACGTGCTAGGTAAATGCACTACCACTAAGCCACAACCCCAGCCCCTCAAGGAATATTTAATAACAAGATAGATAACATTCTTATCTAACATGTAATTTTATGTCGCTACAGATAAAGAAAAATGTCCTATTCCATGGTAAAAAGAATTTGCTTTGTATGTATACACCCAGTACAATTAAAAGATTACCATAATCATAATTTCAGAACTTCATAATTTGAATAAGTGCCAGTGTTCTCTCTTTTTTTTTCAAATGGGAAAAGAACATTTATTTGAAAATCACTGGAGGCTTAGATGAAAATTCCACAACAACTTTCCTCGGGACCATTCTGTGTCACCTTCAAGATTCAGATGACACTGGGAAACTTCAGTTCAACATTTCAGACAAGACGTTTCAGCTCGCATGATCTCATCAGCCTGAGAATGTTGGCGGACTCACGGTGCAGGAGTGCAGCAGCTGTCTCTACACAGTAGTTGCCCCCATGCCAGCTTCTGCGGCTACCATCAGCTCACCTGTGCTTTCAAGTCCACACTCATAAGTATGACTATTCTGAATATTGATTTGTTCCCCAAACTGAAGGGCCTTTTCCTTTGCAGCTTCAAATTCTTCAGTCATCTCCTGGGATGAAGACCTACAGAAACGTAGAGGTCCACCTGTTTGAGCAGCTTGCCAGTGACAACCACGCTGGTTGTCAGTTATGACGTCCTGGGTATTACTACTGGGGTATTAGAGAGGATGTGGGGTGTCGAACATGCATTTCATATAGTAGCACATTGCCATCTTTAGTGAGCTTGGTGTCTCCAGTCCTGGAAACCAGCATTTTCATGGTGTCCTTATGCCCCAGTTGGTCCTCAGTATGTCACATGTCCTGTAGCCCCTGTGGTGTGCTGATGTTGGCTGGGCTGATGTTGACTGTGCTTGGCTGTAATATGTAAGCTGATATTAAAGGATGTTTGAGGTATCAACTATAACTTGAAACAATAGAAATCTTTTTTTTTTTTTTTTCCCCCACAAAGACATAGAGTCTTTTTTTTTGGTATAGGGGATTGAATCCAGGGTCACTTAACCACTGAGCCACATCTCCAGCTATTTTTTTATGTTTTATTTTGAAATAGCCTCACTAATTTGCTGAGACTGGCCTTGAACTTGCCATCCTCCTGACTCAGTCTCCTGAGTCATTGGGATTATAGGGGTGCACCACTGCATGGAGTTGACATCTAGACTTGACAAGGTTTTGCAACACCGATAGACTCATAGGTTTTGGGAGGCATTATAATTGGTACTATCTTTTTAAGAAGACAGTGTTGGTTATATGGTTATATCATACATGGAAAAATTTAAGATGTACTTATTCTTTGGCCCTACAATTTTACTATGAGTGAGTGCCTTCCTAAATTTTGTGCCTTTAAGTACCTTGTTTGCCTCTAGTTTGTTCTGGACCTGAATTAATACATTAGGGAAGAAGTCGGATTGTGTCAAGTTCAAGTTCACATTTAGCATTATGCTACCCAGAGTGGGGAACAAATGTTCTCACCTATCCAGTCCATCTTTTTAAGGGATAATGGAAGCAACTGGAAATCACCACAAGATGATATATTGTGGATGGCTAGAAAATGTGAACAGAACACAATGTGACAGGAAATAATTATTGGTAAATTTCATTGAAAGTTGGGAAAGTAAACAAATTCTCTTTATAGAAGTATACTTTGGCCGGGCATTATGGCTTACACCTATAATTCCAGCAACTTGGGAGGTTGAGGCAGGAGAATTGCAAGTTCGAGGCCAGCCTCAGCAACTTATTGAGGCCCTGTCTCAAAATAAAAACTAATAGAAAAGGGCTGGGAATGTAGCTCAGTGATTAAGTACCCCTGGGTTCAATCCCTGGTACCAAAACCAAAACCAAAAACAAAAACAAAGCCCCAAAACCCTCAAAAGGTAATACTTGAATTGGTGATTATACAAAGTAGAGTAGAATGAGCAAAAGGAAGTGATAGGAATCAACAGAAAAGTAAGGTGACTACTTCTTAAAATAATTTGTTCTAATTAGTTACACATGACAGTAGAATGCATTTTGACACATCATACATAAATGAAGTATAACTTCTCATTCTTCTGGTTGTACATGATGTAGAATTATGCCTATTGTGTAATCTATATGCACATAAGGTAATAATGCTCTATTCATTCTACTATCCTTCTTACTCCCATACCCCTCCCCTCCTTTCACTCCCCACTGTCTAATCCAAAGTACCTTTATTCTTCTCCTAGTCTACTCCTCGACTTATTGTGATTCAGCATCTGCCTATCAGAGAAAACATTTAGCCTTTGGTTCTTAGGGATTGGCTTGTTTCACTTAGCACAATATTCTCCAGCTCCATCCATTTACCAGCAAATCCCATAGTTTCATTCTTCCTTAAGGCTGAGTAATATTCCTTATGTATATGTACCACCTTTTCTTTATCCATTTATCTGTTGAAGGACACCTAGGTTGGTTCCACAGTTTAGCTATTGTGAATTGAGCTGCTTTAAACATTGATGTGGCTGTGAAGGTGACTACTTTGATGAGACCAAACCTCGACTTAGGGGAAGAATGAAATCTATTTGACCATTCCAGAAAAACTGTCCGCTTTACTTTTCTTTGAATATGCAAATATTTAAATTAGAATCCCAAGGTTAGTGTGTCCCCACTTCAACCTTTGGTTTTCTCATCCTCTTTTACATGCATTCCCTAACCATCTTCCTCTAAATAGTTGGTCCCATCATTCACTCATTGTTTAACCTGAGAGCAGGGACATTGTCCTCACTTTCCGTCCATTCCATGGGCAAGAGTTGTTGGTTTCCCCTGAAATGCACACCTAACGCATCTACTTTTGTCATGTCTACAGTCAAGTCTGTAACTCTCATCTGTCTTATTGTAAACGCTTCCTTATTTATTGCCTGCTTTGCAGCCTGCCCTCCTACAAGGCACCAGGATGATCTTTTTAAAATCATGTTTCACTTACTGACAAAAACACTCCAACTGCTTCCCACTGCCCTTGGATCACAGCTCCAATTCTATCACAGCCATTATCCATCCACACTGGCATTCTGATTTGAAACAAAGCTCACTCCTGTCCATCAGTAATATGTCAGGAACTGCACCTAGGCAAACTAATGAATAACAAGAGTAGCCTGAGGGAATAATGCTCTTTGACAAAAACAATCACTGTTATCTTTTTCTTTTTTTGTACCAGGGATTGAACCAGGGATACTTAACCACTGAGCCACACCCCCAGCCCTTTTTATTTTTTTGAACTTTGATCTTCCTACCTCAGCCTCCTGAGCCACTGGGATTACAGGCATGCACCCACCACGCCTGGTACAATCACTGTTTTCTTGAGATTTGTTGGACTGAAACACATCTTGTGACTAGGCAATTAAGATCAGGTGTGCATCATCTGGCCCCAAACCTCCACCTAGGAGAAGGTGTCCACCTGTCTGAAATCACCCATATCTTATATGAACCACTCCTAAATCAGTTTCCCCTGGCAAGATGGTCCTTTAGGATGATAGCTCACCATTTTTCTATCCAATGGTGCTTCACTTAATAAAGTTCTGTCTCTAGCACTGCCTTGCCTCTGGACTGATTGACTTCCCTTGTGTGGTGAGCAGACTGAACCTTGCACCAGGTAACATTTGTGTTAAATTTCCCAGTAGGCCTGTCCTGTGAAAGTTTTTTATCCTGATGTTTTCGTGTGAACTGTAAAACACATGTCAAAGAATGCCTGAAGTTTTGAAGCATTCTGTGTCTATGCCAAAACAGCTTTCCTACCACGGTTCCAAACCAAACATTTACCCAACAATTAAAACCAAAATAAAACTTTTCACATGATGTTTAAGAAAAGAATCATAGTCTATATTATAAGACTTTAAGGGAAAAATTATTTTTGAAAATGCTGTCTCCAAGGGATGAGAGAGGGAAGATGACCTTTCCCCTTCTGTCTCCTTTATGTTTTTATACTTTCCAAATTTTTAACATAAATCAAAAAAGAAAATGAACCTCAAAAAGCTGCCTTCAGTAGATAAAAAAAGGTTATCACAGTGTATCCAGTTTTTTTTTTTTTTTAAATAAGAAAAAGGTAAATATGGACTTATAAAATGCTAACCTTTGTCTTGTGGAGACAGTGAGGTCTGTAATATGGTACCGAGGGATTGGAAAGTGGAAGTTTCATCTATTCATCAGATTGCTAGTAGTGCCTACCTAGGCTAAGTAAGAGATGGTTGTAGGAATTCTTGCATGGATTAAGGTGATGACTATTATTTAAGGAAAAGTGAAACCATCTATTAGCATAAAGGAAATGAAGAAGGCTTCTAAGTAATGGGTGATAACATGCATATCAAGAAAATTGTGCTGAGGGAGGAACTCTGAGAGAGATTTTCTCAGCCTCCTGTGACTGAGAAATTGGCATGAAATAGTCATGAAGAAGAGGCTAATTTCTCCTTTTCTTAATGTGAGGACCTCTTTTTAGTGTAACAGATTTTCCAGGACCTTCTCTGTAAGATATTAACTAAAATTTAAGAAACTACTGATTAAGAAAACAGGCAATGATAAAATGACTGTGACCTAGTTTCAGTTGACATTTTTTATTATAAAACCAACACCAATAATACTTTTATTAAATTGTATTTTATTAATTATAATGGAGCCTATTTTCAACCTGGCACAGTGGCACAGGTCTGTTAACCCAGCGACTCAGGAGACTGAGGCAGGAGGATAGAAAGTTTGAGACCAACCTGGGCAACAAAGTGAGACCCTGTTTCAAAATAAAAAGAAGAGCTGGGCTTGTATCTCAGTGGTAGAGCACTTGCCTAGCACGTGTGAAGCCCTGAGATTAATCCCCAGAACTGAAAAAAAAAAAAAAAAAATCTACTTTCAATTGAAAAATAGTAATATACGTATGTACATAATACAATCTACATGTCTCAGTGCTCTTCAGGGGTCACAGGAGTCTCTACAACACTCAATAACAATTGCAATAATCTCAGGTCTCAACTCTAAGATGCTCAGGCATTAGTTAGGCTCTACCCATCCATTCTGAAAGTATTTCCGAGAACTTTGGAGGAGTCTACAAATCTATCCTGATAGTGGCCAGTCCCCACAAGTAACTCTTTGGCTCCAGACTACTCATGGCAATTTGATACCCACACATGCCCATTTAAAAAAGGTTTGAACAAGTTCTTCTTTAATAGTCAGTAATATTACATTATTCCTTTTCCTCTCCAGCTCGCATTCGATGATTCCCTCACAGCTTTTTTTAAAAATATTTTTTTAGTTGTCCGTGGACTTTTACTTATTTATATGTGGTGCAGAGAATTGAACCCAGTGTCTTGCACGTGCTAGACAAGTGCTACCACTGAGTTACAGTCCCAGCCCCATTGTTTTATACTAATGTAGGTCTTTTTTTTTTCTGAAAATCCATGATCATCCTGTGTAACTGTCTCAAGAAATTATGTATATAAATTGAACTATATTTTTTTCTATTTCCTGTGACCATAAAGACCTAAATATCAAAAATGTATTCTGGATTGAGTTATCATTACAAGGATTATTTGTAGATAATTGCTCAAAACAGTCTATTTTAGTGATTATTTATAAACAATTATTAAACACAACTCATTCCTTCCTTTGGAGAACCTGATCACCCACATTACACATGGTTCTGGTGGTTTGGTACAGCACTCTACCCCAGCCCTAGGGAGAGGTGGGTCCCACATTGGTTCTCAGCAAAGCAGCAAGATGGGGTTAAGCTTGTGAAGGTTCATTGGAGGGTAACATCTGTGAAAAGGAAAGAGGAAGAAGGATTGGGCAGGGGAGCCATGAGAACCCCATCAGGTAAAACCTATTAGTAAAACACACTCCTCACAGCTGGGCAGCCAGTCTTTGTTTGAGGTGGTGTCTATCAATGCCCGCAACAGCACGGGACCCAGGCTTAGTCAGCTTTAAAACCCTGGAAACTGATCAGACCAAAAGACTGAGCATGTGACCTAAGTAGGATCAGTTATAATTACATTTGAAGATTGCTATAAAGAGGCTGAAAGCAAAAGGCAAATTTCTTACTTCAAATGGGGACCTGGTACTGCCAGTGTCTGTCTTCCCTAGCCTCTGGGAGGAAGTCTGCCTGGAGCAGGAGAGAATGATTACAGTGTGCAGGCAGAGGTGAGTGAGGAGAGGAGGGAGCCGTGGCAGCACTGAGGGTCCACTCTTTACTGCACAGCCCTGGCTTCTGGTCGCTTTCCTTCAGATTCTATGAATGGTCCCTCAGACTCACAGCTGCCTGAGTCAACAGTCACCAATCTCCAGTCCCCCTTTTTCCTTTTGGTTAAAGAAGCTTACATTGAATTTAATTTCTGTCATTTTACAGCTGAAATTTTTTTGAGCAATAATGTACTTAAAGTTGCATTATCCTAGCAGTGGAAAACTACTTTTTAAGAGATCAAAAAGATTTTTTAAAATTCAATTTGAAGTTCCAAGTAAACAATAAAGATTGTTTTAAGCATTCTACTTAGGAGGTCTTTGTGGTTACTGGCTGTTGATTGAAGTACATATGTGTAGATATATGTTGGAGAGATGAGAGAAGAATTTTTTCCTCTCAAATTGCTATTGAGGTGCAAAGTTTCAGACTTTGCTTCATATTAGTATATTAAAGTTCAAATAACTTTGACTAACTGTGCTAATTATAGCCAATTTAAATACAAACACAAACTGAGATTTTGCAAACCTTTTGTGACTTACTTAGGCATTCACAACTTGTTAACATCCTTAGTTTTGTCCTCTTTCCTCTTGGACTTTAACGTAAGAATATTACTTTATCAGACAAAATACTTCCTCATCCAGAAACATTTCTTTTACCTTTTAATTTTCTAGTCTAAAATATATTTCCATATCTATACCTTTCTTTTATCTTTTTTAGTTTTGGACTCTTAAGTTCATATTCTGAAACAGTCCTTATGAATGTTATCTGTGCATTTAATTTACATAACAAATTTCATCCCAGGAGAGGTTGGACAATCCAGCATAAACAAAAACTGTGCCTTAATCTTTTTTTCTCCCAGGTTGCATTCAAGGGGTTGGAGCACAGGATATTTTTGAGCCTGACCTGTCTCCATTATCATTATCACAATGCTTTCAACTTTTAAGCGAGTTCCCCACTGTCAATTGTACCCAGAGGCTCCTTTTGGGCCTTTTTTTTAAAAACCTAGGCATATTGATATGCAACGGAGGAGGCCATTTCCAGCCTTTTCTTTAGGCTTCCTTGAAGATTCTTTTTCAGAGACAGATGGCCAAGGGTGTTGCAACTTTACTGAGTTCAGTTTCCTTTTCCTCAAAGTGGACCATGATTGAGTAATAGGAATAACTCCTCCAGTTCAACCTGAGGCAAACTCACCCATCTCCTCACTTTGCTGCTGCTGGCTCTTAACATGCTCACCAGCCACCCTGCATTCCCAGGATGGATGTGAAGTTGCTTAGAGAGCCAGGCCTGCTCAAGAAGGCTGGAGCAGGGGCTGCTCTCAGGTCCCACCGGGGGTGCTAAATTTGTTACCGAAATCTCAGTCTTGGTCCCAATGCCAATGCAATAATGAAGACATGGTTTTGAGAAAAAGGAAAAAGAAGGTTTATTGTTTTGCTAACACGGGAGAAACACAGGGGACTCCTGTCCCAGAAGCTGTGATTCTCTAATTGGAATTCTTCTAAAAGAAAAAGTTGTCTCTTGTCTCCTGTTTATTAGTTAAATTGTTTATTTCAATATAGACCTACAGACATTTATTTTATTCTATGAATTATAATCTAGTACTATCATTATTTATTTTGTTGCTCAAATTGGTCCAGCTTTGGCCACTGAGAGGTCAGATGCTTCAACCTGACTCTTCTGTCCTTTTCACAGACCCTACCCCCATCCTGTAGGAGCACTTTCATATTTTCTGGCATTGAAAGATATTCCAGGTTCTTATAATTTCCTGTTCCAGACCCAGGAGGAGTCCTGATTTCTTTTATTGGAGAATGGCTTTTAGAGACCAAGATCTGAGTGCCAAATGGGCTCATTGCTGTTGGGTTATCATTGCTTTTAGGTCCCTTCAGCTAGGAAATATATCTAATACCAATCCAACAGCTGCAGAGTTAATTCTGGCCTTCCTCCTTGCCTGATGTGGAACTTGTTTCTCAGTGAAAAACCTAATTCTCATTATTCACAAAATATTTACTTATTTGCTCAATTTGAGTGTGCACGTTTTCAGAATCCATAGTTCATTCCTCTGTATGAAACAAATTTACTAATTAGAATACAGAACTTGCACAGCTCCTTTTGTCTTTAGCCTTATAGTAGCGCCTCAAATTCTGTTTTCCAAAGTTACTTGGATTAGTTCTTTTCCTTGCTACCCTTACCTAAGCTATACTTAGAAAAATATCATTCCCTGCCTGTCTCTGCTGCTCTATTCCCAACCTCCCCTTTCCACCCTTTTCCTACCCACCTCCCATGTATAATGGGCCTCTTTATTTTCAAGTTTATCTTCTTTTATTTCCTGTGTACGAATGAGCAGATAAACTGTGACTACTCTTGTTGTTGTTGTTTTTTTTTTTTTTTTTTTTTTTTTTCTTAAATCCTAGAAAACATTCCATCTTAGTAACAAAGATCGTCTTCATTCTATCTTTCCCTTTTTATAGCTACAGAGTTTTCCATAGTGTGGAAGAACCATAGTTTATTCATCCATCTCCTCTGTGCAGTTTCTGGTCATGCACAATTACTGACAATACTGTCACAAATAACCATGCCTGGGTACATTCCTCTTGTTGGGGGTCTGTCTTTAGCATAGGTTCCCGTAAGTGGGATTGCTAGGTGAAAAGGTAGGTGCACATGCAGTTTTGTTAAGTAACACCAAATTCCTTTCCAGAAAGGTCAAGCTAGTTTCTTGCCCATCAGAAATGTATGAGAGTACCATTTGCCCTCTTACCAAAAAGAGAATGTTTTGCATATTTTAAACTTTTGCTGATTTGATAAGTGAAAAGGGGTATCTCAGTGCTGTTTTAATTGGTATTTCTCTAATTTTGACTTTGAACATTTTTCAAACTCATGTTTGGAGCCTACTACGTGTCGCTTTTTGTGCAAATTTTTTCATCTTTGTTTCATTTCTCTTTTGGATTTTTTGAACCTTGTCCCTCAAATTTTAAGAGTTCTTTATATATCAGGGATCTTAACCCTTTGAACGTAACTTAAGTTGCAAGTATTTTCTCCCAGTTTGTCAGCTGTCTTTGTTTATGGATTTTTTTTGCCATGGAATTTAACCTTATATACTCAAATTTATCAATCATTTCTTTTATTGCCTTGGATTTTGAGTTGTGGTTTAAAAGCTCCCACACTTCACTGAAATTAATGTGATTTCAACCACATTTCTTCCTAGTCTTTCAATGGTTTCATTGTTTTACATCAATGTCTCTGATTCATTTATTCTTGTGTGTGGTGTGAGATGCGGATCTATTTTATCTTTTTCCAGATGACTACCCAGTTACTTCTGCATTATTTAATAAAAGTTCATTTTAGTTCCAGGGATTTAAGATGTCACTTCTATTATATTCATTTCTTCATGTACCAAGTACCTAGCCTGGAAAAACACCAATCTGAAAGAGAGAAAGAGAAACAAGTCCAGATCATTACTCTTATTCCATTTCTTTTCCTTTTCATTCACTACACTTTGCATCTTTCTCTTACCCTCTTGCCCCAGACTGCTCATCTGACCCTAAAGTCACTTGACAGATCTGAAGTTAGATATATTACATAAGTATGTACTTGGGTTTTCCCCTTTTGTGCTAGATTTTCCTCGTGGACTATATGAACTCATCATACCATGCAAGAAAGGGAGAGCTGGTATTTCAGTTTGAAAACATGCCCCCACCCCGCCCAGTTTTTTGATACTTCTTTCATCTAAAGGTGAGACCTGTGTCCTCTTCCCTTAAATCTGAACCCTGTGACTTTATGGCCACAGAACAATGTAGAAGTGACCATGTCACTTTCTGGGCCAGGCCTTACCAAACCAGCACCTTCTCTTTCCTTTCTCTTGGGATGCTTACTCTTGGAACCCAGCAGCCCATTGAGAGGTCATGTAGAGAGGAACTAAAACTCAGACCTTTATCCTTTGTATTAGGGACCAGTTTCTAACCAGGCTAGGGTTTAGGAGGTTGAGGCAGGAGGATCAAAAGTTAAAGGCCATTCTGGGTAACTTAGTGAGACCCTGCCTCAAAATAAAACAAAAAGGGCTGGGGATGTGTTTCAGTGGTAGGGTGCTCACCTAACACATGTGAAGCCCTGGGTTCAATTCCCATTACTAGGGGGGGGAAAAGCCAGTTTCTGGTAATGATATCCCAATTAATATTTTTCCAACCAGAAAATTGGCCCTTATATGAATATTTTCATAGAACAGTTAAGTACTTCCTGAAGCAGATGGGGACAAAATATTTAAATTCCTCAACAGGCTTTTATCAGGTCATGAATAAATAAATCTTAATTTCCTTTGCTTATTCTCTGGGTTCATTGCTATAAACATGGTTAGCAATCATGACTTTTCTCCAGAGGAAGTAATATTTCCTGAAAGGACTCTCATGCCAAAGATCATTTTCATTTATCCTCCTTTGTTTTTTAGTTAAAGCATACAAACTGACTGTAAGTCATTAAGTTTAATGAGAATAGAAGAATGAAGAATCTAGATCTCTCACCTAAGGAAGAGCGGTCTTTGACAACACGTTGCAGTGCAGAGAAGTAGTGCAGGTCACATAGTTACACCCATCAACAAGCATTTTCTCAGAGAGAAGGAAAATGAAACGAAAAAAAAAAAATAAATAAAAGACCACATGAAAAAAGGCCACTTGGTAAGGGAGAAGATACATATAGCCAAAGGAGTATCAGTAAACATTTCTGTGGTTAGAGCTCTGTCTACTTTGAGCTCAAGTCAACAACTGAAGTCAGATGACATCAGATGGAAATACACCCCCAGGCCAAAACAAATGGGAGTATGGCTTCATGATCATAAGTATGCACTGCAGAAAATGGTTTTTTATTTTCCCTGGGTAAATCATATTTTTATTGTGGGGCCCTTAATTACACACTAAATTCTCCACCGTTGTAACTAGATGCAAGACTCAATTTCTTGGGGGAAGAAGCAGTGTCTCCATAGCCAGGTAGCTTTGCAGTTGTAGGTAGGTGGAGCTTTCTTCATGAAATTGGGAAACAGCCTAGCTTGGTGGCAAAGATCTGTTATTCCAGCAACTCGGGAGGCTGAGGCAGGAGGATCGTGATTTCAAACCCAGCCTCAGCAATTTAGTGAGGCCCTAAGCTGTTCAGTGAGACCCTGTCTCCAATAAAATATATAAAAGGGCTGGGAATGTGGCTCGGTGGTTAGTGCCCCTGGGTTCAATCCCTAGTACCAAAAAAAAAAAAAAAGAAAAAAGAAAAAGAGGAAACTGGAAAACTCTTGTTAGGGAGAGGCCATGAAACAGAGGCACTTATCTGTTTCCTTCTCTCCTCCCAACTAGACAAAGCAAACAAAAGAAACAAGAAACTGAGGGCAGGGCTACAGTATAAATAGCTCTTAGAAATTACTAGAACCAGGAACTTGAACAGAGTCAGGACATTGTGTTTCCCATCTTTGTTCTTTTGAATTGCAGACTGGCTTTTCTGAAATAGGGAGTAGTCATATGTCTCTGGGTGGACACAAATCATAGAAATGACAGGATTCCTCTCTATAGGCTGGAGCATAAACTGCAAAGATCTCACCAGCCATAGCCTGGGCTTGCCTGGCACTGGGGAGAAGTGAGAACAAGAAGCCAATTCACCCCAGTGAATCCCTTCATCCTTGGACATTGACTTAGTGGGACCTTGGGGTCTTTGCTGTGTGCTTCTGACATCACTGCCTCCACCACCCACCCTGTGGATTCAGCTCTGTCTCCAATCTCCTCCCCAGTTTAAGGAAACTTCCGTACTCTTCCAAGCTTCTGCCCCATTCCAACCAGGAGAGAAAGAAACCCAGTACCAACCAGAAACTGTAGCCTTGGTGGAAATTTCCAGAGGTTTTAGAAAACTTCTGTTATCACACAAACCTGCCAGTTCTTGACATATAAATTAAAACAGTGAGATTCTTGAGGGTCCCCTAGAAAAAGTAGAAATTCATTATACCAAGAACAAAAAAAATGTATGTTCAGCACTTCCACTTCCTTTGTCGTGAAGAAATTTAATGTTTTTTGAAAAAATATCTTTAGTTGTAGATGGACACAATACCTTTATTTTATTTATTTTTATGTGGTGCTGAGGATTGAACCCAGTACCTCGCATGTGCTAGGTAAGTGCTCTACCACTGAGTTACAACCCCAACCCAAGAAATTTAATCTTTAAGAAGTTGAAAACAATGTAAGAAGATAATGATGGCAAAATATAGTTAAGAACTTGACAATTGCAAGAATTTCTCCAGAAAAATTCCAAATATGTGTTTAAAAGTGTTTTTTGCAGGGTATGATGGTGCACACTTGTAATCCCAGTGACATGAGAGGCTGAGACAGGAGGATCACAAGCTCAAGACCAGCCTCAGCAACTAAGTGAGGCCCTAAGCAATTTATTGAGACCCCATCTCAAAATAAAGGACTGGGGATGTAGCTCAGTGGTAAAAAGCCCCTGGGTTCAACCCCCAGGACAAAAAAAAAAAAGTTTTTAGTTTTTTTCAAAGCAGTATATGGAAAGGATTAAAAATTTTCGAAAACTTCAGAAGGTTTTATAATGACAAACAAACAACAGTCTGCGACTCTATTTTGTAGTCTCACTCCTGCTGCAAAGAGGGAATTAGTTTTTATTCTTGTTTCTGTTTTTAGTTTTCTTGGAATTTACCTTCAACTTCTCAATAATATATTGTACTATTATTTCTTTTTTCTTTCTTTGTTGTTGTTTTTTTTTTTTTTTTTTTTTCATTGTTCTGGAGATTGAACCCAAGGGCACTTAACCATTGACTACATCCCCAGCCCTTTTATATTTTATTTAGAGATAGGGTCTCGCTAAGTTGCCTAAGGTCTCGCTAAATTGCTGAGACTGAATTTGAACTCACAATCCTTCTGCCTCAGCTTCCCCAGCCACTGGGATTTCAGGGGTGCACCAATGTGCCTGGCTTGTATTGTTATTTCTTGATTAATAATTTTAGACATTATGATTTTCTGCATCGTGGAGGTGGAGTTAGCTCATTTACAGGTTCCCCAATTTCTCCCCTTCCAATATAGACATGGGTCCATTTTTGATGTCTTTATATTTAGAGAAAAAAAATACACTTAGACCTTTATTTTTGGTTCTCTTTACATTAGACAGTATCCCTTGACTTCTTGATTGTGGGATGAGGAAAGCAGCATCCCTGTCCTTCTGTTCTCTCATTTCTATAGTTTAACTACTCTCACCTATATTTTTAATATTTTATGTAAGTTTAAAACTTTCATATGTTTTCAAAGTTAATAAAACTTATGTCCTGTTCTATAATCACAATTAAGTCATTTGTATTTTGTCTAATGGTTGAATCTAAATAGTTAAGCACTGTTAACCTTATTGTGATTATGTGACAATTGTTACAGGGTTAGCCAGGCTTCATTTTCCTTTAATTATTTATAAACATTCATGTAGCCTTGGTATTTGCTGGCCACTTATCCAGCCACTGTACAATTATTAACTAACTTAATCCACCCAACAGTCCTATGAGGAAGCACTGTTATTAATTTTAACTACTTCAAGTAGTTAAGTAATGTTAATAATAATAAGTAAAACCTTATCTTAAAGTAAGGTTAAACTAAGGAGGTCAGAAACTTTTTTCTCTAAAGTTTCTTTTTCCTTTTCCTTTGGCATTAGGGTTTTAACTCAGGGGTGCTTAACCACTGAGCAACACTCTCAACCCTTTTTACTTTTTATTTTGAGACAGGTCTTGATAAATTGCTTAGGGTCTTGCTAAATTGCTGAGGCTGGCTTAGAACTTGCCATCCTCCTGCTTCAGCCTCCAGAGCCACTGGGATTACAGGTGTGAACCAGGTTCTCTAAAGGTTCTGATCATTTTTATTTATATTCTTACTTACCTACTTTAATCATCTCCTCAATGCTAATTTTCAAATCTTTGGAATTCTGTTTCCCTGGATAGTTCCTTCCAGAAACCTCTACCCTCTCATTTCAATTTGAATGAACTACTCTTATATCTGCTGTGCTTCTGTTCATCTGAAACTGTTCTTTCTTCCTCCCTGGGATCTCTAGATTCCAGGTCATCCTTTCATGATTTATTCTCTCATTTAGCTAGATCACATTTGAACATGACTTTTTAAGATGAGGATGTGATACTTCCTGAGTCCTTCCATGTCTGAAAATAATTTTATTTTTCCCTCCCACTTTTATGGTTTGACTAAATTTAGAATTTCAAATTTTTAAAAAATGACGAGAGAGGTGAAATAGAAGGGTGTGCAACCAATTCTAAAGGCAAGAAAGAAGAGGAGGAAACAAAGAGAGAAATAGGGAAAGAAAAAAAACGGCAGAAAACATGATGGCAGGCCCCCATACGTGTCAGCAATCATGGTGGACACCTCTGTTAAAATACAAAAGTTGTGAGATCAGATTTTAAATATAAACAGATAAATCTAACTGTATGTTCTTACCAAGAATTGCCAGAACATAATACACAGAACCTTTATAAGTCAAAGGATAGATGAAGATCTACGGGGCAACTAGCCCAAACTAAGCTGGTATGGCTGTATTAATATCAGGCAAGCAATACTATAATGCAGGAAAAGCTAGTCACCTCAACTGTCTGTCACAACATGGGTGAACTCAAAAACACAGCAGTTGGCGGGGAAAGGAAGGTCAGAGGAAAACATGCAGCAGATGATATTTGCAGAAATTTCATACAGTGAATACATATTATATGGTAACATATTTTAACACCAGAATTATATTGATCAGTAATATAGGCATATGTAGTGGAACTGTAAGAAAATCAGAGAGCCTACTAATGCACAATTCACATCAGGGGCTGGGGAGATAGCTCAGTCGGTAGAGTGCTTGCCTTGCAAGCACAAGGCCCTGGGTTCGATCCCCAGCACCAAAAAAAAAAAAAAAAAAATTCACATCAACACTGCCTGGGAAAGGGGGCTGAGCTCAGGACAGGGTCTTCGTGTATGTCACAAGTGCTGGTAGTATTAATCATCTTTAGCAGAGTGGTGGGTTCATGTATGTTCATTTTTCAATTATTATTTTAAGGCTGGATTTGTTTGTTGTGTGCACTTTTTTAAAACAAAATATTTTTTTAGTTGTCAATGGACCTTTATTTTACTTATTTGTAATTGGTGCTGAGGATCGAACCCAAGGCCTCACACATGCTAGGCAAGTGCTCTACTACTGAGCTATAACCCCAGCCCTTATGTACACTTCTGTCTATAGATTTCCTTTAGAATTTGGAAGGTATTACTCTATTCTACCATTTGATGTAGCCAAAGAGAGGTTGATTGAATTCTTCTTTTTTTTTGTTATTCTTTTTTTTTAAATTCATTTTTATTGTAAACAAATGGGAAACATCTTGTTTCTTGGTTTGTACATGAAGTAGAGGCATACCATTTGTATAATCATACATTTACCTAGGGTAATAGTTTTTGATTCATTTTGTTATTCCCCCCCAACCCCCACACCTCTGAATTCTTATTAATTTGGAAATCATCTCATTTTGGAAGCTTTTAGGATTTTCTTTTCTGCTTTTTTTTTTGCAGTCTTTAATGCACACTTTTTCTCCAAAGACTCATGTCCTTTAGTGCTAAGGAAAAAATTTCTTATTTTTTTCAGTTACTGCTTCTGTTTCCAATGTGAGTCTTTTAAAACAAAAATTCAGGGCTGGGGAGATAGCTCAGTTGGTAAAGTGCTTGCCTTACAAGCACAGGCCCTGGGTTCGATCCCCAACACTGCAAAAAAAAAAAAAATTTTTTTTTAAATTCAGTAATGTTAAGTATATTTACATTGTTCTGCAACAGATCATTAGAACTTTTTCATCATAGAGAACTGAAACTCTACACCCATTAAACAAGATTTTATTTGTACCCTCCCCCAGACCCTGATAACCATCATTCTACTATGTCACTCCCTGTTTCTTTTTTAAATTTTAAAAAATTTTGTTCTTTTTAGTTATGCATGGCTTAGTTATACAAACATGGTGTGCATTTTATTCTAGTTAGGATCCCAGTCTTGTGGTTGTACATGATATAAGATTCACTGTGGTATCTTCATGTATGTACGTAGGAAAGTTAAGTCAGATTCATTCCAGTGCAAGTCTTAATCCCATCTCCCATTGTTTTCCCTTTTTTCTGGTTTCCAGTGCTGGAGATGGAACCCAAGGCTTCATGTGCTCTAGGTTAGTGCTCTACCCACAACCCTTCCATTGTTTTGAATGCTCCTAAAACAAATCTCCAGTGTTTTACAAGGAGTGTCTCCCCACTTCTTTTTTGTTTCCTCTACACATGCTCTAGAATATTGCTTCCTGTGTTTTTTTCTTCAATTGCTATTCCTCCACCTACTTTATGTCTTCCAGGAATTAATTCTTCTCTGTCCCAATTGCTAGCGACCTTCCTCTCAGTGTCTTGGTTTGAACTAGAAGTCTACAGGAACATTTCATAAATGCAAACCTGCAAGCTTTCCATTTACCAACTCTTCAGTTTGAACCATCTACATCAGTTTTTCTGAGATGCAGAGTGAGAAGACTGATGGGGGAGGATGGAGGAGAGCCAAGAATATTGAGTCAGAGCCTGGAGGAAGCCATACCTGTACACCTGAATGCACCAAATACCAAAATAGCCCATTACTCACTAATTGTGTAATCCAGACACTGGTCAGGATTGGTGCCTCTCAGTGTTTCAGATTCCTGTAAAATGAAGGTAATAATGTTAGCTACACCAGTGAGCAAGATAGAGAAAATTCCAGGCCTCATGCTATTTTCACCAAATATCTTACTTCATTTAAACAGATTGACGCTCCCTCACCTCACGGTTTAATACAATGAAGGAGGGTTTATTTTGCACAAAGGGAAAATTGAACATTTTTAACATGTTAAGAGTAATTGGTGGCAGTGAACGGGCATGTCTGTGTGCACTTGGGGTGGACTGGAGAGAGGTCATTTGGAAGCATACCAGGGAGTAAAACTGTGGAAGGAAACTCAGCCAAACCACTTTGTCTCTGGACTTCTGACTAATCATGATTTCTGCATTTCCTTGGGGTGGGGCCTTACTACAGGGAAATTCAAAAGTGGAGCATTACATTCCTTCTGTGGTATAAAACCTCTTCATTTCCTTTCTTCTGTGCCTTGGCTGACATGCAGATATAAAACCTCAGAATCATGAAGGTGTTGCAAGGCAAGATACTGTTTACTGAACAAACATGCTCTGGGCTCAGTCATAGATTTATACTTCTGCTCTTCCAGGAAGGCCAATGTCACAGTACTGGTTCGCCTTCCACAGGGCCTTGCGCTTACTTTGTCTTCCCATTTGCTGCCTGTTCTGCCCTTCCTGGACCTCTTGGCTAGTTAATTCCCAGGTCCTCCAGATCTCAGTTCAGTTATCTGTATCCCCAGGAAGCTTTCCACAGCCTTGACCGTGTCCTGTACTGGGAGTTCTCAGCCCATGTATCCCTCCCTCTCTGCTCTTCTCTTGATAGCTGGCGTCTGCACTAGATCCCCTCTCACCTGGTCGCATTATAAGAGCTCTACACAGACTATTCCTCCTGAATTTTTCCCCTCCTCCTTTTCTCTTGTTCTCTCACTCTTTTGTGACATTTGTCAGAATCAAAATGGAGTCACTTGTGTGGAAACCTAACAATAAGTAAATAAAGCCAGGAGATGATGAAGGAGGGAATCATGTGCGTGTGTTTAACAAGAACTGACATTAAAGCCTCTGCCAGAACCACAACCTTGTACAAAGGCCATCACAGCCTTACACGAAAAATACGTCTGTGAAGACAACTGACCAGCCACTGCTTTCCCAGCCGTGGACTGCGCTACCTTTGAAGCCAAAGATCATTGTCTCAGAACAATGTTTACGAATGTCCTTACTTTACCTTTAAGAACCCTCGTCTTCCTGGCCTCCCTGGGTCTGCACACGGTTTACTAAGTTACAGAGTTTTCTCATTGTAGTGCTCATTTCCGGGTAAATTCGTTACCTTTGCAGAATCTCTCTATGTTATTTTCTTTTCTTTTTTTTTTTTTTTATTTAAAAAATGTTTAAAGATGTTGATAGACCTTTATTTTATTCATTTATTTTTATGTGGTGCAGAGAACTGAACCCAGTGCCTCACACATGCTAGGTAAGTGCTACCACTGAGCCACAACCCCAGCCCCTCTCCATGTTATTTTAGGTTGATGCTTCCTCTCTTAGAGTTCAAGTTTTCCTGCCTGATTACTCCTCTCAGTTTCAACTTCAGGACTTAAATACACAAGATGGAATTTTCATTTAAGAATGGTAGCAGCAAAAACACCCATTTGAGAAAAAACTAAAGAAAGCCGATATTTAAAGATCATATTGCAGCTCTGAAATACTTAATAGAAAGTAAATTGACCATGAAAGTATTAGTTTGGCATTTGAATACAAAACAGAAGTGACTAAACTATGTGGAAGTGACTGAATATATATATGCAATATTTTACCATGTCTCTGTGTCCTCTGCCATCATGTTCTCTGGATTCTATGGGAAGGAACTGTTCTCTGTTCCCCAGGAATTTTGTTGGTCTGGTCTTTTTACTTCTGAAAAAGAGATCTCTTTTTGTTCTTGTTTTTTTTTTTTTTTTTTTTTCCTGATGTTTAACTTTGAGATAAACTTTATCTAGATCTAGAATTCCAAACAATCCAACAACTGTTATGTGTATCAGGAAACAGCACAGTTCCACAGTTCAGAGCCTGGGTTTTGATGAGGGTAGGACTCAAAACCATGGGAAGATTAGTGTGACCAGGCAGCATCAGACATCAAAGCCATGGATCAGAGGGAGGGAGAAAAGGAGAGAGAGAGAGAGAGAGAGAGAGAGAGAGAGAGAGAGAGAGAGAGAGAGAGAGAGAGGAAGGGGATGGGGACAAGATACAAGACACTCCTTCCAAGGCAGTCCCCAAGTGCCCTACTTCCTCCAACTCAGCCCTACCTCCTAAAGATTCCATCTTATCTTCCAATAGTTCATTCAACTATGAACCCATCAATGGATTAATCATTCAGCTATGAACCCATCAGAGCCCTCATGATCCACCACCTTCCCGAAGGTCCCACCTCTGAACACTGCTGCATCAGGGACCAAGCCTTCCACACACAAGTCTTTGGGGGAAATTTCAGATCTAAACCATAATCGGCCCCTAAGAATGGAGGACTCATAGGGATGGGTAAAAGCTAATAATTAAAAGGGAAAGAGGAGCGGGGGTTCTCCACTGTGCAGTAACTACATCATATTTTGAGTTAAAATAGAAGTGAGATGCAGTAAGTCACAGTCCTTAGACTTAAGGACTAGAAGGAAATAAAAAAGGTCCTACTTTGAACACTATAGTTCAATGTACCAGGATTTTTGCTATTAGAAAGTGCAAGCTAAAAAGGTAGGAAAACTTTAAAAACTAAGCCTAATTAAAGATTCACAGGTAAGATAGTAGATATAAGAATGTTTATAATCTGTTTTCTAGGAGTTAAGATAACCAAAGGAAAAAAGCACCAGGATGTTATATTAAGAATTTCTTCATTTTTAAAAATATTGAGGGGAACAAAATATAACCAATACTTTCATGTTTATTGTTAGATATTTTCTCTGAGGTTGTGTAACAAATTTTTTTTTTTGTCTTTCCTTTATTCACTCTGCCCTCATTAGGCATTTTAAAGCAACTATAGTTGTTAGCACAAAAAGACCGGGCAGGATGCAAACCTCAGGAATCATCTCAGCTGTTTATTCAGGAACAAAGTTTCACACCTGAGCAGGGGATGCAGGGGTGAAATGGTGCCAGTGGACCCACTTTCCTGGTGGAAAATGAGCCACTGAACAAAGAAAGGGACGGGGTTGATATAAGTTATTTTGGGGGATGGTCTAGTGTGCATTATCAGTTTTCTTGGGCACTCAGGAATTTGAACTTTTGGGTGGAGGGTCTTTGGGAAGTGTCTGGAGAGGATTTACTTTGAAGGAGATTAACACTCCTTGAGACTATTACTTTAGGGGTGATAAAACACCTCCTCTCTGTCTGTAGCCGGCACCTGGAAAGCACTTGTCTCGGGAGATAAAGACTGTCAGCGCATGGCCTTCTTTTTCACTCCCTTTTTCCAGGTCCCATTATCTTGGGGATTTTTTCATTTTCCATATCTATTAATAGTCATGCATTATCTAATTCAAATAGTAATGTATACTATTATAGTCATGTATTACCTAATTCAAATGCTGTTTATCTTTGAAAATTTTCAAAGTTATTACTTAGACTTTAATGAGAAAAATAACAGAAAATAATGGAGAAATGGGTTTCATTTTCAGCTTTTTTTTTTTTTTTTTTTTTTTTTTTTTTTTAATACTGGGGATTGAACCTAGGGGTGTGTTAAAGCACTGAGCTACAATCCCCAGCACCCCAACCCCCCGCCTTTTTGAGACAGGGTCTTCTTAAGTTGCTAAAGTTCTCCCTAAGTTGCAGAGACTGGCTTTGAATTTTTGATCCTCCTGCCTCAGGCTCGCAAGCTTGTGGGATTACAGGTTTGTGCCACTACACCTGGCTCATTTTCAACTTTATGATACATTTTGTTCTTGTAATCAATGCATGAGTTTATAGTCTCGTTCCTGATTTCCTTAGTTCTGGTGAAGGTAATTGAGATCATGAATGGATGTTAAACTTGGTGTGTCTGTGGAGAGTGATCACCAGAAGATTTTAGTTGCTATATTGCTTTGCCTCAATGCATGAACTGTGAAAGAAAGAAAACGCTGAGAAATGTGATTCAGCCAGTGGCTTAACTTTGCACACAACAGAGGAGGAACTGAACTAGTTTAAGAAGCAGGATGGATTAGAAAAACAACAAAAATGAAACAATAAACATTTGGCCCTGGGCCTTTAGGGAACATCAAAGAGAAGCGAAGTTAACTAATAGGCATGTAGTCAGGACCTGCTGCTCATGAGCACTTGTGGCAGAGTGGGACGTTTGTGCCACCATATGAGTAGATATTACATAACAACCAGACAAGAAACTGAGGTAAGAAAAGATTTGGGGGAGATTTGCACTAGGCTTTAAGATTATTATGGTGGTATTTGGGTTTAGAAATCTTTGGAAGGGTGTTTTTCATCTGGAAGATGCTGCATGAACATCTTCCCCAGAGAAGACCTAAAAATTCCAGAGGAAAAAGCAACTCCTCTAATAGAAATGACCTACAGAAACCTTAACCGTGGGAAGTCATCCTTATCTAGCAGAATCAGACTAGGTTGAGTCTCACGACGCAGAGGTCTGATTTCCGGGAACTGGCAGATAGGGGAATCTCTCCCAGATTGCCAGTGGGTGGGGGGGGGATATGTGGCACTGTGGGAGTGGTTCTCTGTCTACCTCTGCGGCTAGTCCCCCTAAGAGGATGGTTCCCCTAACTCCACCCTATCCAGTCCATCACAGAAGAAGCTCCTCCCGGTCTTGCCCCCTTTACCTGTGTGTTATAAACAAAAGAGAGTTGGGCTACTCCATGTGGTTAGAGACCAGAACTGGTGTGGCCAGATCTGTCATGATCCCTCTCACATAAAAGGAGTATTGGCTCTTGTGTGTTTATTGATTAGATAAATTTATGGGTAATCGATTGATTTATAACCCACATCGTTCTCCGGCAGTTAACCCTTTTCTCATCCACGTGGGACGTGGCCGAGAGACCCCCACAGTGACATTCTGTTGGGGATGGAGAACATTAGAGCCATTAAGAGAAGATTGGGATTGCAGGAGAGGCCAGGGATCGTTATGATGTGCTGTGTTTTGCTCCCAAGTTAGAGCAGAGGCTGTGACCCTGTGGAGAACATCAGTATGCAGGAATGAGAGCAGAAATGCAAGAGGGGGAAAAAAAAAGGGGGGGGGGGGGAAGGAAGGAGGAAAGAGAGGAAAGGAAAAACAAGGTACTTCAGTTCAGAACCTCAGCTCTTTCCCCTAATAGTTCAGAAGCTCATCCCCAACACTGTATGCACAATCCATATATGAGTTACTGGAGTAGAGCTCTCTCAATGAGCACCTACGAGGAACAGTACAGTTTCTATAGTGGAGGAGCACCTGCTTCAGAAATACTTGTGGTTCTTATTAAAATTCAGACTTCCAGGATCCCACCACAGACCTGAATTAGAATCTCTGGAGAGATCAACCACTGCTTACAAGCTCCAACCACACTGATGCTCAGAAAGGCTTACCTGCTATGATGGAATGGACGCCATCAAAACTGACAGCCCAAGTTGAATAGCTGGCAACCACTGCTACGACCTCAAGAGATGCTTCATTGGGAAAGGATGGGTTGTAGGTGTGACCTGAGAGACACCAAGAGTCTCATGGCAACTGTGGCAGGTTATGCTTTTCAAAGATGGCTGCAACAGCATCCCCTGTCCTGTGCACACTTCAAGAACCTTGTTATACCTGATCAAGAGGTAGAGTCCATGTCCCTGAGCCTCAAAGCTGGGTGGGTTTTTGCAACTGCTTCAACCAATGAAGTTCAGAAGAGAAGATAGAGACGAGGTTAGATTATTAAAATGTTATATACTTGTATATTGTCCTCCTGAGATGTTTGCTCTGGAAATCCAGTGATCATACCGTGAGGAAGTTCACGTTGCATGTGCTAAGACAAGGGGTCCTTCCTGATCTCTACATGCTTGAGCAGAATAAATTATTATTATTATATGACCCACTAAGCAGCAATAGGAAACTCTGAAACATCTTCTACTGGAGGTGGTATGTATGGATAATCATTCCATATTCCGAAGTCAGGATGAATTCTCTTCTCCTGTTCTTTGCTTTGTAAATCTTCTTCATGTCTTTTTTCCTCATTCCCAAATTCCTCAGAGAAGTTGCTAACTCTTGGCTCTAGTTTAAACCTTACTTATGGTAACTTTTATGAACAAACATTGATAAAGAAAGCACGTTGTAACTGTTTTCTGAACTCCAAGGTACTTTCCAATAAGCTATATTGAAAACCTATCAGCAGAGTCCCACTGTCCTACCTCGTCCTCATTCCTTCTTCCTGGTGAAATCTATTTTGGAGTCAGGGTGTCCACACCTTTGGGGATGTAGTTCTCCTAGGACTAGAAAGCTGAGATAGAACTAAAATGTTCTGCATAAGAAAGATGTGAAGCGGGATGGGGAGATAGCTCAGTTGGTAGAGTGCTTGCCTTGCAAGCACAAGGCCCTGGGTTCAAATCCCCAGCACCACAAAAAAAAAAAAAAAAGTGAAGATCCTGTGGCTGGCATGCTGTTGGAGGTAGACTTTGGGGAGAATGGAAATGCTTAACGGGCCTTTTAATGAGGCTTATGATATAAACTCTCTTTTTTGTCTGTTATCCTCAATAAAATCTTCATTGCTCAGTCTGAGTGTTTGTGTCTCCTAAATTTGTATGTTGAAATCCTCACCCCCAAAATGATAGTATTTGGAGAGAGAGTCTGTGGGAGGTGATTAGATGATCTGGAATGGGATTAGTATCCTTATAAGAGAGACCCTGGGGAGCTGACTTGATCCTTCCACCATATGAAGACCCAGCAAGACGGCACCATTTATGAACCCAAATTCAGGTTCTCACCAAACAATGAGGTTCTTTGATTACAAGCAACAGAAACTGATTCTACCATAACCCACCCTTACCAATGATTCATTGGTACTAATACATCTGAGTAACTATTAAAAATCTCAAACTGGTGCTTCATGTCCACAGCCCAGATGTACCAGGGCAATTGGGTAGGTTTCAGGTAGGGCCAAAGAAAATGCCCAGAGACGGCATGGGAGACATATGATTTACCGGGAAAGATTTACAAGAGATCAGTGACTGTTCCAAGAGGAGTTCAGTACAAGAGGCTGAACAGATAGCACCTCTGTCCCTCAAGCTGCTTCTCCAAGCAGCCTCTTCTCTCTCATAGCATTTCATCTGTGGCTGCTGACTGGATGAGCTACACGTATCCTTTCCACAGTACCCTCTGTTTTGTGCCCATTCAGAGGTTTTTTTAATTTTTAATTTTTAATTTTTTATGTTGGGCTGCAGAAGCAGGGACATCATCAAAATTAGCTTACGTAGTTTGCTTGCCTGAACAGCATCCCAAGGAGCAACCATCCTAGGGTATATTCATGGAAGTAGGTTTATACAGACAACACTAACTTGCCCTAGTTCCCAGTGTGCATAAGAGAAAGCCAGTGTCCTTCAAGATAATATGGATCTGGACTTTCTGGCCCAGGCTTTCTCTCATTGTTCCCTTAACTTGGCTAGGTTTTTGGGAATGGAAAGGGGGCGTTCCAGGACATGGTATTTTACTGTCACCCTTTTCTTTAGGGATGATACACGGTGTAAGGCAGATCTAGCTGGATCAGAAAGCCACAGCAGTAGGAGGTTGTGGAAGTTCTCTGTAGGAGGTTGACATTAATGGGTTTTAGGCTCGACCATTTCCCCTTGGGGATTCTGAACAGGAGCTGAGGGTGGCTCTCTTGTGAACCATGCAGATGCCTGGAATTTAATTGACTATAAACAGGAAAAGTCAGATAAAACTCTGAGCAAGTGTGCAGAAGCATGTATTTTCACTGTGTGGTCCTGCTAGGACCTCAGAAGGTTGCTCCTCTTTGACACCTCTTTACGTCTTTATTCACCCAGATTCTACAATATCCCTGAGGGGCATGTGTTAGTTTTCTGACAATTAATTTCATATTTGGTATACTTGACCTGGTTTTCACTTTATGCAGGCAATAGTGGTCTTTTCCTATGCACGTCCACAGCCCATTCTTTCTTTCTGCTCCAGCTAAGTCCTTTTCATCTGTGAACTTGACTGAACATAAGAATACTTAGATGCTATCTTTCGGCATTTTAAATCATCATCCCTCACAGCCTCTATACCATTTCTCTCATCTGCTACATGTTTTCTCTATTCTTGCCATGCTTATCTCCAGCATGCTTTAGTTTCTACAGCCTCTTTATTTTACCTTGTTTTTTTACTCTAGTCCCAGATACTTTCATAGTCATCAAACCTGGGCTGTGTCATCTTTAAGAAATGATCTCTCCTTCTTCCTTGCTTCCTTGCTGATCACTCAGCTTTCTCTTGGAGTTAAAGTCATTGCTATGGTTTGGATGAATGTCACCCAAAGGCTGACATATAAAGGCTTCCTCCTCAGGGTGGTAGCACTGGGAGGTGCTGTGCATTTTTAGTAAGCGGGACTCACCTAAGTCTCTTACCAGAGATCCCTAAGGCACTGGGAACGTAACCTCCAGAGACTGTGGAACTCCAGTCTCTCTATGTCCCTCTATTCATACATAAATATTTTTTCCACATTTTTCATTTGTGCATTATAGTTGTACATCATGATGGGATTTGTCGTTACATATTTGTACCTACACATGGTATAGCAATATCATTTGGCCATTATTACTCCCCAGCACTTCCCATTCCTTCCCCATGTCCCACCCCCTAATGCCTTTTCTCTACTGATCTCCCTTTGATTTTCATGAGATCTCTTCTGTCCTTCAGGGGCTCAGATGCTGGGAAACAGATTTAAGATCCCAGTGGGTGAAAGAAGATGCAAGGCACAGTTGGGATAGTAGACATGATTTATTCAGAGGTGGCAGCAGCCCCCTGAGTCTTTCCATAGGCTTTTTAAAAAAAATTGTTCTAATTAGTTATACACGGCAATAGAATGTACTTTGATACATCATACATAAATGGAGTATAATTTCTCATTCTTCTGGTTGTATATTATGTAATGTTACACCAGTCAGGTACTCCTATATATACATAGGGTAATAATGTCAGATTCATTCTACTATCCTTTCTACCCCCATATCCCCTCCCCTCTTCTCACTCCTCTCTACCTAATCCAAAGTAACTTTGTTCTTCCTTAGCCCCTCCCCCTTACTGTCAATTAGCATTAACATACCAAAGAAAACATTTGGCCTTTGTTTTTTTTGGGATTAGCTTATTTCTCTTAGCATGATATTCTCTAGCTCCATCCATTTACCAACGAATGCCACAATTTCATTCTTCTTTAAGGCTGAGTAAAATTCCACTGGGTATTTATACCACATTTTCTTTATCCATTCATCTGTTGAAGGACACCTAGGTTGGTTCATAGTTTAGCTATTGTGAGTTGAGTTGCTATAAACATTGATGTGGCTGTGACACTGTAATAAGCTCATTTTAAGTCCTTTGGGTATAAACCAAGGAGTGGGATAGCTGGGTCAAATGGTGGTTCCATTCCAAGTTTTCTGAGGAATCTCCACACTGCTTTCCATAGTGGTTGCACCAATTTGCAATCCCACCAGCAATGTATGAGTGAATCTTTTCCCCCACATCCTCACCAATATTTATTGTTGCTTATAAGAAGTAATTTGCCTAAGGTCTTCAGCCCTGCTCTGCCTGAAGTCAATATGTCACAACTTAGAATAAGTAATTTGTTATTCTCAAAGACTGCTCTATAGATCAAGAAACACAAATTCCTAATGTGGTCTGGGATGAAAGGGGATCTCTGTCATCTTTACAGCAAAGAAAAAGGAAGAAAATGAATAATGTTTGGAAAAGCCATAGAATGGGCTACTTTGCCAGTAACTTCTCCTTGGAAGGGTCCATCTGGGTCTTTACTGACCCTCTGACAGATACTCCTGAAAGGACTTACACTTTGTGTAAGAAGCACTAGGTGATCCCAGGAGGTTCAGACTGAAAAACAGGTTTTGAGTGTGCATCTTTGATTCATTGAAATAACTCTGAACTCTAGGTTTTTTTAAATGTTGAACTTAATTCCTAATTCACTGTGTGTATGTGTGTGTGTGTGTGTGTGTGTGTGTGTGTGTGAGAGAGAGAGAGAGAGAGAGAGAGAAAGAGAGAGGGAGAGAGAGAGAAAACAGGAGATCTATATAAGCCAGTGCACATCTATGATCCTAGGGCTCAGGAGGCTGAGGCAGGAGGATCATGAATTCAAAGCCAGCCTCATCAACTTAACAAGGTCCTAAGAAACTTAACAGGACCCTGTCTCAAAAATAAAACATAAAAAGGGCTGGGGATGTGGCTCCATGGTTAAGTACCCCTGGGCAGTTCAATCCCTGGTATAAAAGAGAGAGAGAGAGTGAGAGAGAGAGAGAGTGCTATATTAGATTCAGTTTATAAGAAGTTAAAAGTTCTTAAATGGTAAGATGGTAAGATTGTAAATGACTTCTTTTTCATGAAACTTTTTTATGTTGCTACAGTGATTTTTTTTTTCTAATATAACAGAGAAATCATGTGTGACAAAAGATGGGAAAATAAATAATAATGATGTTAAAAATCTAATGCTGTGACCCTCATCCAATAGAAGAATAGATTTCAAACTGAAGATGATACCATCTCTTAGATTTTCTTTTTCATCACAGATAATTCAAAATCTTTTAGCTTATCCTCACATTACTTGTTTTTAATTCAAGCTTTTAATTCATCATTTTTATTCCTTTTACCTTTTAAGCCTCTCTTAAACCAACATTTAAACTAAACCAACATTTACAAAGTCACAAGAAAGAACCAAATATTCTCATCCAATGAGGATCAATCACTTTTCTATTCCAACTTGTCTATGTCTGTCTTTTACCTGGAGTGGTTTCTAGGGGGAAAAAAAACTTCACTGAGAAATCTAGGGAAACCCATAGAAAATATACCCTGATTCTAAACCTGTTTCATGATATGTATGTGTGTGTATAAATATGCACCCATATTTGCACAACTTCCTCAAGAGAAATGAGAAAACTGATACCACCAAATGCCAAATGACTTCTTAAAGGGTCATAAAGTTAGTTACTTACTGAGCTGTTTTCCAAACTTTTGTCTCCAGAATCTAGGTAAGCATCCCTTCTTCTATGGCATTTTGGTGTTATGGACCACTTTGAGACTCTCACCCTCAAATCCCACACACATACCTACACACACGTGACACTTTGCATAAGGTTTCAGGAAAGTCATGGTCCAGCCATAAAGTTAAGAACCCCTGTATGTTATGCTGCTTTATGAGTGAGGGACCATATTAATGACAGTAGCAGGAAAAGCTGAGAAATCAAGCCAGTAAGCAAACACGCAGGAGAAATGAAGCCAGGCCCCCAAACACTTCACTGCCCCCGGGAATAGGCGAGAACATTTTACAGGGTAAGAACAAAAATAATAATAGTTATTTATTGAGCAATTATTTACTTGCCAAGCCCTGCAACAGGCACTTTCCAAGTATTATCTCATGCAATTATTACCTCAACACCAGGGAGGAGGCTTCATGATTACCATTTTATCAGTGAGGGAGCTGAGGCTTAGGAAGGTCAATAACTTGCTCTCTGTTCTGTGGGGCAGAGGATAAGATTTCAGGAACAAGAATCCATCATGTGAACCGGGGCTGTAGCTCAGTTGTAGAGCACTTGCCTAGCATATGTGAGGCACTGGGTTTGATCTCAGAACCACATATAAATAAAGAAAGAAAATAAAAGACCATTGACAACTAAAAAAAAAAAAAAAAAAAAAAAAAAAAAAAAAAAAAGAATCCATCATGCTCCTTTTGTTTAAAACTTTGCAATAGCTTCCCAGCTTACTCATAGGGAGAGCTAAGAAGTCCTTACAATGGTCTAGAGTTTCTGACCCTTGCTAACACTCGGAAGTCATCCTCTCCCATTAGCAACCCTCCCTGCAACTCCAGAGAAGCCCCACTTCAAGACCTTGGCTCTAGCTCTTTGCTCCAATTGGTCTTTCCCCAGTCTTCTCTACCTGCTTTGCTTTTTTCTCACCATCGTTCTTTTACTTAGTTATATTGTGGTTTTCTTCTCCCATTAAGATGTAAACTCTGCCATTGACAAACATCACAGTAATCACTGATTTATTCTAACATCATTGAATGTAAGAATTAGTGGGGGAAGGGCTGATGAGAATAGAACATTGACAACTTCCTGTGAGATCCTGAGTCATTATAACAGGTTAAATAGCAACTTTATAGTGGAGAATTCTGGCAGACACTATCTTAACAGAGTGATCAAAATTAACCAATAGCAATTCACCCTTAATAGGATGAATTGACATCAAGTGCCTCCTAATATGCATTGCAAACATGGTATCACTTTTGTGGAGTTTTTGCCAAAAATGCATAAACTAACTCCAATTATGAGAAAACATTTGAAACACAAAATTGACACATACTCTGTAAAAAAATTGCCTTTTATTTGTAAAAAAATGTTGAGGTCATGAAAGGCAAGGGAAAGACTGGCAACTGATCCACATTACAGGGGACTAGCAGGAATAAAAACTGAGCACAATGTGTAATCTCAAGTTAATTTTTATATAAGAAGGTTTATCGGGATACTTGATCAAGTTTAACTAGTGTCCATAGACAAGCTAATAGTATTATATAATGCTAAATTCCTGATTTTGATATTTTATTGTGATTATATGAAGATTTGTTTTAGGAAATACACACTGAAGTATGTGTAATAGGGCATCAGGTTTATACTTTAGTCTTTTCATTTTTATTTCCTTATATTTTTTATGGGTGCATTATAGTTGTACATATTGATGAGATTTGTTGTTACATGTTTATGTGTACACAAAGTATAACAATATAATTTGGACAATATTACGCCCGAATTTCTCTCCTCTCTCCCTGCCTTACACTCCTTGATTCCTTTCCTCTACTGATTTCCCTTTGATTTTTAGGAGATCCACCTCCACCTTTCTTTTCCTTTTTCCTCTCTAGCTTCTGCTTACGAGAGAACACTTAGGACTTTCTGAGTTTGACTTATTTTGTTTAACATGATTGTCTCTAGTTCCATCCACTTTCCTGAATGTGCCATAATTTCATTTTTCTTTTCAGCTAAATACAACTCCATTGATTATATATATTACATTTTCTTTACCCATTCATCCATCCATTGATGGATGCTTAGGTTGGTGCCATAGTTTGGCTATTGTGAATTGTGCTGCTATAAACATGGGTATGCATGTATCACTGTAGTGAGATGCCTTTAATTCTTCAGGGTAAATACAAAGAAGTGGTATAGCTGGGTCACATGGTGGTTCCATGCCTCTTCTTTTGAGGAGCCTCTATACTGTTTTCCATAGTGGTTGTACTAATTTCCAGTCCCACCAACAGTGTGAAAGTGTACCTTTTTCTCCATATCCTCTCCAGCATTTGTTTTTATTTGTATTCCTGATATCTGCCATTCTGACAGGTATGAGATGAAACCTCAGTATAGTTTTGATTTGCATTCCTCTAATTGCCAATGATGTTGAACATTTTTTTCCTGTATTTGTTGACCATTTGTATTTCTTCTTTTGAGAAGTGTTTATTTAGTTCATTTGCCCATTTATTAACTGGGTTATTTGATTTTTTGATGTAAAATTTTTTGAGTTCTTTATATATTCTAGATATTATTCCTCTGTTAGAAAAGTAGTTAGCAAATATTTCTCTCATTCTGTGGGTTCTCTCTTCTAATTGTTTTCTTTGCTGTGCTGTAGTTATTCTTTTTTTAATTAAATTATTTTTTAATTTTTTACAGACCGCATTTTGATTCATTGTACACAAATGGGGTACATAATTTCGTTTCTATGGTTGTACATGATGTAGATTCCTACCATTTGTGTAATCATACATGTACACAGGGTAATGATGTCTGTCTCATTCCACGATTTTTCATAACCCCCCTCATTTCCTTCTACATGATCTAAAGTTCCTCCATAGTTTGTTTTTAAAAATATTTTTAGTTGTAGATAGACACAATACCTTTGTTATATTTATTTATTTTTATGTGGTGGTAAGGATTGAACCCAGTGTCTCGCACATGGTAGGCAAGCACTCTACCACTGAGTCACAACCCCAGCCCCTAATTTATTCTTAAATGACTCAGAAAAAAAAAAAAAAAAGATCTGAGAAGAGAGAGAAAATGAAACTGATGTAGCAAAATTTGAATATTTGGGAATCTGGGTTAAGGGTATTCAGAAATTATTTGTAAGATTTTGCAACTTTTCTTTAAGTCTGAACTCAAGTTAAAATAAAAGTTTCCTGAGAGATAGAAGGATGTAAGCTCCGTGAGACAGGGATTTTGATTTTCTTATTCATTGATAACTCTGACATGAAATAGTCTTGGCATATTCTATCTACTCGACAGATCCTCATTGAGTGAGTGAACTGAGTGCTGTAGTTTGCATTGTGAATGTTTCCTACACGGTGATGTGTTAAGGGCCTGGTCCCTAGGTGTGGTTTGTCACAGGAGAGTGGGGAGCTGGAACTCCAGACCTCTGTTCTTGTGTTCCAGTGAAAGAGCACCAGTTAGAAACCAAAAGCCATCCAAGAGAACTTTATTACAAGTGAAAGCAAAGTGAGACTCAAGCAAAGAGCTCTCTCAAAAGAGAAAGTAGATCATCTCTGAGCAGAGAACAACAAAGGATACAGCGCTGTCTGCACATTTATTACTGTTTGATGTTTGCCGGGACACTGGGAAACCATCTTCTGCACTCGGCCAATCGGGTGTTCAATCCTGCTTCACGATGGGTGGTGGAGTTTTTGACCCTAATTGGTCCTTTCTGTAACTGTCATGGTGGCCATCCTATTCAGGGGGGTTTCATCTTTGAGTCAATTCCATGTTAATGTGGGTTCTGGTCAGCAAGTCTCTTAGGGAGCCCATGTTACTAAAGAAACCTCCCTTGCGTGATATATGGAGGCACCAATGACCATAACTCCTAGGTTTACCCTGATCTCGGTGGACCCTGTCAAGGGTTAGTCCCTTTAATCCTTCTTACTTGATGCATTTCCGCAATTAGTCCCTCTCCCCCATTAGCTCCTTTTGTCTCTATTTGCTTAGTCTCAAGGTCTGTGAACCAATGGTTTTCTACAGGTTGTCTGCTACAAGTTGTTTATTCATCTGCCTTGGAAATAGTTTAAAGAAAACTCTAAAAGAAACTTAAAGGAAACCTGTGACCTTGCCATGCACTTCACTGTTCATTACTGACTTCTACCTAACAATGCTATTGGGAGGTGGTGGAGCCCTTGAAGGCTGGGGCCTTGGGAATGTCCTTAGGTTGTTGAAAGCGTGCCCTTGAAGGGACTGTGGGACTCCAGCCCTTTCCCTCTCTCTTTTGCTTCTTGCTGTGCGGTGAGCAGTTTGGCTGCCACGTGCTCCTGCCATGCTGGGCTGCTTCACCACAGGCCCTAAACCACAGGGTTAATCAACCATGAACTGGAACCTCCCAAACTGTGAACTAAAATAAATCTTCTCTCTTTATAAGTGAATTATCTCAGGAATTCTGTTAACAGGAAGCTAATACAACTAGATTATGACTTATTATTCCATGTGCTCAATGACCCTTATTGAATGAATGAACACTGACTTAGGACTTATGATTCTAGGTGCTCATTCATTTTTGTTGAAGGAATGAACAGCTGACTCATGATTTACCAATGAGGCAAATGTGTCATCTCTGAGGGGATCCACCACACACAACCATTTTTACCAAAGTTTTCTGAAAAAACTGTCACCCTGCAGATTTGCAGCAACATAGTTCTGATTCTGGATAAATCCAGGAGAGATGAAGGGCCCCATGCTAGCCCCGACTCACCTACCTCTCTGGAACAGCTTTTTGAGAGACGCATCTATCGAACCAATGAAATGTTTTATTAATTACTAAGATATTCCAAAGTATCGATAGCTGCATGGCCCCTGTAAATCACTTTAAAGATTTAAGATGAGGGTAAACAGGTTAGGGTCAAACCATGATAGCTAGCAGGCCAATCATGGTTATCCAGCCAGATGGAAGGCAAGCCCTCAGGGTGTCTGAGTAAGACACAGGAGACTCCCCAGGATGCCACAGCAAACAAGTCCCATAGGAATGATGATTGCATTCCTTCCTCACAGGGAGCATTCAGAGGCCCAAGGAAGGCAAGCCCAAAGAGGTCTGGGGCAAGGCAAAGCCAAAGCAAGGAACTAATTGTTATGATCTTGACTAAAATCATACCTTTTTTAGAAAGGTGCTCTTTATGGAAATGGTTTTTTTTTAATGGATTTTTCTTTTTTTTTTTTATTTTTAAATTTTTTATTTTATCTTTTTTAAAAAAATTCTCTTTCCATACATATATATAGGGTAATAATGTCCATCTCATTTCACCATCCTTCCCATCACCACTGCCCAACCCCTCTGAATAATCCAAAGTTCCTTCATTCTTTCCTACTCACCCCCCACCATAGATCAGTATTTGATTATCAGAGAAAACATTCAGCCTTTGTTTTTTTGGGATTGGCTTATTTTGCTTAGCATGATATTCTCCAGCTCCATCCATTTACCTGCAAATGCCACAATTTCATTCTTCTTTCAGGCTGAGTAATATTCCATCGGGTATATATACCACATTTTCTTTATCCATTCACCTGTTGAAGGGCACCTAGGTTAGTTCCATAGTTTAGCTATTGCAAATTGAGAGGCTACAAACATTGATGCAGCTGCATCACTGCAGTATGCTGATTTTAAGTCCTTTGGGTATAAACTGAGGAGTGGGATAGCGGGGTCGAATGGTGGTTCCATTCCAAGTTTTCTGAGGAATCTCCATTCTCCTTTCCATAATGCCTGCACCAATTTGCAGTCCCACCAGCAATGTAGGAGAGTACCTTTCTCCCTACATCCTCACCAACACTTATTATTGCCAGTATTCTTGATAAGTGCCATTCTGACTGGGGTGAGATGAAATCTTAGTTTTCACTTGCATTTCCATAATGGCTAGAGCTGACGAGCATTTTTTTCATAAGTTTGTTGATCAACTGTATTTCTTCTTCTGTGAAGGGTCTGTTCAGTTCCTTAGCCCACTTATTGATTAAGTTATTTGTCTTTTTGATGTTAAGTTTTTTGAGTTCTTTGTATATCCTGGAGATTAGTGCTCTATCTGAGGTACATGTGGCAAAGATTTTTTTTCCTCCATTCTGTAGATTCTCTCTTCATGTTATTGATTGTTTCCTTTGCTGGGAAGAAGCTTTTTCATTTGAATCCAGTCTATTTATTAATTCTTAATTTCTCTTCTTGTGCTTTAGGAGTCTTGTTGAGAAAGTCAGGTCCTAAGCCAACATGGTGAAGATTTGGGCCTACTTTTTCTTCTATTAGGTATAGGTTCTGTTCTAGTCCCTGAATCTTTCATCCACTTTGAGTTGAGTTTTGTGCAGAGTGAGAGAGAGAGGTTTAATTTCATTTCTTTACATATGGATTTCCAGTTTTCCCAGCACCATTTATTGAATAGGCTATCATTCCTCCAATGTGTATTTTTGGCACTGTTGTGTAGTATGAGATAATTGTATTTATGTGGGTTTGTCTCTGTGTCTTCTATTCTGTGCCATCGGTCTACATGTCTATTTTGGTGCCAATACCATGTCAATTTTATTACTATTGCTGTGTAGTATAGTTTACGGTCTAGTATTGGGATGCCTCCTGCTTCACTCTTCTTGCTAAGGATTGCCTTGGCTATTCTAGGTCTCTTATTTTTCTAAGTGAATTTCATGATTGATTTTTCTATTTCTATGAAGAATGTCATTGGGATTTTAATAGGAATTGTATTAAATCTGTATAATGCTTTTGGTAGGATGACCATTTTGACAATACTAATTCTGCCTACCCAAGAGCATGGGAGATCTTTCCATCTTCTAAGGTCTTCTTTAATTTCTTTCTTTAGTGTTCTGTAGTTTTCTGTAGTTTTCATTGTCTACAATGATTTTTTTAAGCAATTGTAAATGGGTTATTTCCCTAATTTCTCTTGCAGTGGATTTATCACTTATGTATAGAAATGCATTTGATTTATGGGTATTGATTTTATGTCTTTCTACTTTTCTGAATTCATTAATGAGTTCTAGAAGTTTTCTGGTGGAATTGTTTTGGATCTTCTAAATATAGAATCATGTCATCAGCCAATAGTGGTAGTTAGAGTTCTTCTTTTCCTATTCATATCCCTTTAATTTCTTTGGGTTGTCTGATTGCTCTGGCTAGAATTTCAAGGATGATGTTGAATAGAAGTGGTGAAAGAGGCATCCCTGTCTTGTTCCAATTTTTAGAGGAGATACTTTCAATTTTCTCCATTTAGAATGATGTTGACCACACGCTTAGCATAGATAACTTTTACTATGTTGAGGTATGTTCCTACTATCCCTAGTTTTTCTAATGTTTTGAACATGAAGAGGTGCTGTATTTTGTCAAATGCTTTTTCTACATCTATTGAGACAATCATATGATTCTTGTCTTTAAGTCTATTGATTGATTTCTGTATGTTGAACCAAACTTGCATTCCAGGGATAAACCCCACTTGATTGTGGTACACTATCATTTTAATATATTTTTGTATGCGACTTGCCAGAATTTTATTGAGAATTTTTTCATCTATGTTCATCAGGGATATTGGTCTGAAGTTTTCTTTCCTTGATGTGTCTTTGTCTGGTTTTGGTATAAGGGTGATACTAGCCTTATAGAATGAGTTTGAAAGGGTTCCCTCCTTTTCTATTTCATGGAATAATTTGAGGAGTATTGGTGTTAATTCTTCTTTGAAGGTCTTATAAAACTCAGCTGAGAATCCATCTGGTCCTGGGCTTTTCTTGCTTGGTAGGCTTTTGATGGTGTCTTCTACTTCATTGCTTGAAATTGATGTGTTTAAATTTTGTATGTCCTCCTGCATCAGTTTGGGTAGATCATATGTCTCTAGAAATTTATTGATGTCTTCAAATTTTTCCATTTTATTTGAGTGTAAATTTTCAAAATAGTTTCTAATTATCTTCTGTATTTCAATAGTACCTGTTGTGATATTTCCTTTTTCATCATGGATTTTATTAATTTGAGTTTTCTCTCTCTTTTTGTTAGTGTGGCTAAGGGTTTATTAATTTTGTTTATTTTTTCAAAGAACCAAGTTTTGGGTTTTCTTTTTGCAATTTTTGCAATTGTTTCTTTTGTTTTAATTTCATTGATTTCAATTATTTTCTGTCTTCCGCTTTTGGTGTTGATTTGTTCTTTTTCTAGTGCTTTGTGATGTAATGTTAGGTCATTTATTTGTTGACTTTTTATTCTTTTAATGTATGAGCTCAATGCAATGAACTTTCCTCTTAGCACTGCCTTCATAGCGTCTCAGAGATTTTGATAGGTTGTATTGGTGTTCACATTTACCTCTAAGTATTTTTTTATTTTCTCCTTGATTTCTTCTTTTATCCATTCATTATTCAATAACATGCTATTTAGTCTCCAGGCATTGGAATAGCTTCTATTTTTTATTTTATTGTTGATTTCTAGTTTCATTCCGTTATGATCTGATAGAATGCAGGGTAGGATTTCTATTTTTTTATTTACTGAGAGTTGTTTTGTGGCATAACATATGGTCTCTTTTAGAAAAGCATTCATGTGTAGCTGAGAAGAAAGTTTATTCGCTTGATGATGGATGAAATATTCTCTATATGTTAAGTCTAAATCATTGATTGTAATATTTTGTTCTATAGTTTCTTTGTTTAGTTTTTGTTTGGAAGATCTATTCAGTGGTGAGAGAGATGTGTTAAAGTCACCCAGTATTATTGTGTTGTGGCCATTCGATTCTTGAAATTGAGAAGTATTTGATATAAGTAGATGCTCCATTGTTTGGGGCACATATATTTACGATTGTTATGTCTTGTTGGTATATGATTCCCTTAAGCAGTATGAAATGTCCTTCTTTATCCTTTCTGATTAACTTTGGTTTGAAGTCCACTTTGTCTGATACGAGAATGGAAACCTCTGCTTGTTTACACAGTCTATGTGAGTGATGTTTTTCCCAACCTTTCACCTTCAGTCTGTGGATGTCTTTTCCTAGGAGGTGAGTCTCTTGAAGACAACATATTATTGGGTCTTTTTAAAAAATACAATCTGCCAGTCTCTGTCTTTTGATTGATGAGTTTAGGCCATTGATATTCAGGGTTATTATTGAGATATGATTTGTATTCCTAGTCATTTTGGGTTTTTTTGTTTTTAATTTTTTTTTTTTATTTTTGTTTTTTATTTGCAGGTGGACACAATACCTGTATTTTACTTTTATGTGGTGCTGAGAATTGAACCCAGGGCCTCACGCATGTAGGTGAGTGCTCTATCACTGAGCCACAACCCCAGTCCTATTTTTGTTTTTTAACTTGACTTACTTTCTCCTTTTATTGACTTTTCCTTTAGTGTAGTTCCTCCTTTTGCTGGTTTTCTTTGTTCTTTTTTTTGGTTCATTTCCTCCTCATGGAATATTTTGCTGAGAATGTTCTGTAGTGCAGTCTTTCTAGTTGTGAATTCTTTTAACTTCTGTTTATCATGGAAGATTTTATTTCATCTTCAAATCTGAAGCTTAATTTTGCTGGTTATAAAATTCTCGGTTGGCATTCATTTTTTTTTTTTTTTTTCAGAGCTTGATGTATGTTATTCCAGGACCTCCTGACGTTGAGGGCCTGGGTTGAGAAATCAGCTGAGATCCGAGTGGGTTTCCACCTATATGTAATTTTTTTTTTTTTCCTATATGTAATTTGATTTTCCTCTCACAGCCTTTAAAATTCTATCTGTATTCTGAATGTTAGTCATTCTCATTATAATGTGCCTTGGTGGGGGTCTGCTGTAATTTTGTACATTTGGGGTCTTGTAAGTCTCTTGTAGTTGATTTTCCATTTCATTCTTTTGATTTGGGAAGGCTTCTGATATCATGTCATTGAAAAGATTGTGCATTTCTTTGGTTTGTATCTCCACGCCTTTGTCTATTCTGATAAATCTTAAATTTGTTCTTTTTAAGTTATCCCATATTTCTTGGAAATTCTGTTCATGGTTTCTTACCATACACTCTGTGTGGTCAACTTTATTTTCAAGAGTATATATTTTGTCTTCATTGTCTGAGGTTTTTTCTTCCAAGTGGTCTAGTCTGTGGTGATACTTTCCTTTGAATTTTTAATTTGGTTTATTGTTTCCTTCATTTCAAGGATTTATGTTTGATTTCTTTTTATAATCTCTGCCTCTTTATTGAAGTGATCTTTCACTTCCCATATTTTCTCTCCAATACCATCCTTTATTTCAAAGATCAAGTTAACTATGCATTTTCTAAACTCCTCTGACATTTCTTCTACTGTGTTGTCTATGAATTCTATTGTTGAAACATCTAGGTTGGTTTGAAGCACTTTGTTCCCTTGTTTTTTCATGTTGTTTGTGTTCTCGTCTAGCCGTATGGAGCTGAGGCACTACAGATTCTACCCTGTAGTCTTACAGTGTCCCTGAGGGCTTCTAGTACCTCGCCTTTAAGAGGGAGATCAATATTAATAACACCCAGGCTGGGGTTGTAGCTTCAGTGGTAGAGCGCTTGCCTAGCATGTGTGAGGCACTGGGTTTGATTCTCAGCACCACATATAAATAAGTAAAATAAAGGCCTATTGAAAACTATAAAAATATTAAAAAATATATTAACAGTACCCAATGCAAACAATATACCACCTTAAATCAAATGGCTCCTATTAAGGCATTTACAGTTTTGCCACAATAGACAGAAATAAATTGCTCAATTATTGTCTAAAATATAAACAGTAAGTTTGCTAAAAGAGTTTACCATTTCAAATGATGGACAATGAGGGAACAGAAGTAGTATAAGATGTGATGTTAATGAGGGAGAAGAAGAAAAGATAAGAGGTAAAAATTTATAGTAAAAGTGAGGGAGGAATTAATAGAGGATGGCTGTTAGTATGAGAGAAGTGAGAAAGAGACTCCAGGGAGACAGGTAGGTGAGAGAAAAAAATATGTACAGATTTTTTTTAATGTAAAAACATAAGAATGCACAACAAAACTGTCATATACTATTCAGACATTCCATTCCTCAGTTAATTGGTGCATGAAAAATATTTGGATTCAAAGATGGTAAAGGTGTGAGAAAGAGGGCAAAAGAAGAAAAAAAGGACGAAAGTCTCAATGGAAAATTGAATGATTGCTTCCACTGGTTTTCAAAAATTTTCTCAGTTTCCCTTCTCTGCCAATAGGCGGGATTGTCTGAAGTTTGATGTTCACTCCAGTCCAGTGGGTGCTGGACCGGTTGGGTGGGTGAACTGATAGCAAGATGCCCTCACACCCTCTTCTCACCCACTGTAGGTGGCTCTTTCTGTCCCTGCGCACTTAAGGACTCACTGAGCTGGAGAGAGTCCAGTTTTCTTGAATTTCTTCAACCTGTGCTTCCCGCAGGTAACTGCGTCTAATCTTCAGCTTTCACAGGCTTGCCAGACCCAGACTGGCCCACACAAACCCAGTTGCAATCTGTTGGGCCTAGGCTTCAGCTTCCCCAGGCCCTGTCTTGCTGCAGTCCAAGATCTCAGTGCCCTTTCAACTTGCAGAGGGACCATCAGGGATGAGCTCACACAAAGGAGCAGCCCTGCAGAGAGGCAGCCAGATGGCAGCCACTCCCACACTGAGCAGAAGGACCTCAGGTGCAACCAGACCTACAGATACCCCAATATATCTCTAAGCCCTGACCTGAGTCCCCGGACTGAGGTGGTCATGCCCCAAGATGGCAGCAGCCACCGTGGCAAGCCTGCAGACTCTGGTTGGTGTCCCAAGATGGTGGCACCTGCATGTAACCAAACCTGCTAGTACTGTGACAAGAGATTTCCAGATAATAGCGGGCAGCAGGAGATCTGCTGGTGGTCTGCAGGCTAATGGCCAATGATTGGCAGGTGGACATCTAGTGGTGGGCAATGGGTAGGTGAAAGGCGGGCGATGGGAAGGCAAAAGGTGGGCAAACTGGCAAATGGCAGATGATAGCCAGTGGCCAGTGAGCAATCCTCACTCAAAAGGAAGGCTATATGCTGGCAGACAGTGGGTGATTGTAGTGGACGAATGGGTTAGACAGCAGGGGATCCGTGGGCAGCCATAACTTCCTCACAGAGAAAGAGTATTTCCTCTGCCTGAATCCCAAGTTGCAGAGTGACAAGGAATGCAGCCTCCCTCTAGTCCACCACCTTGAATCTCCTTGGATTATTCTTTTAAAATTTTTAGATTCTTTTTAGTTATATATGACAGTGAGTGTATTTTGACATATTATGCATATATGGAACATAACTTACTCTATTTAGGATCCCATTATTGTGACTGTACATGATGTGGAGTTACACTGGTAGTGTATTCAGAGATGAACATGGGATAGTTACGTCTGACTCATTCTACTGTCTTTCGTATTCCCATTCCCCTCCCTTCCCTTTATTCCTTTTTGTCTAATCCAATGAACTTCTATTTTCCCCCTACCCCTTATTGTGGGTTAGCATCCAAATATCAGAGAGAACATTTGGCCTTTGCTTTTGGGGGGATTGACTTATTTCACTTAGCATGACAGTCTTCAGTTTTAAGGACATTCTGAGAAAACAAGGTTATCATCTAGCTCTTCGAATCTTGTTTCTAGAGCCTAGGTTCCAGGAGTTGAGGGAAAATTTCCAGTTGTTGTGTAGATCAGATTTAAATGCAAAAGCCTCTGAATTGCCAGGAGCATGCCCAAATTATTTTTCTTCCCTGTTCTTGATTACACCTGGTTCATGATTGCATAGGAAGATCGTGGCGTCCGGGTGTCTGAGAAGAACAATGGGGTTGGGTGTTTAGGGCAGAAAATACCTAGTACAGAAGTTCTTAGAACTGAAAGCGAGAAAAACAATAAGAATAGACTGTGGATGGTCATTTGGGAAAAGAGTAGTGTCCTGTTAATGTTATAAGGTGGAAGCAGGTAGAGGTTAAGGAACATTAGCATTGAAAGCTTAAAGAGCAATCACAATTTGACTTTAAAGAGTTTGCAACAAGACAAAAGGGCCTAAGAAAACAGAAACAAACAGGAAACTGTTCTCCAACATGCTCTGAGTACTAGAGTCTTTTGAAAAGCTCTGGGGTGGAGTTTTGTTCTGGCCATACCCTAGATAAGACCTGCCCCTTTGAGTGTTTTAAGCAGAAGATGCTTTCCAACAAACTTGGCTTGGAATTTCTATCATGACCTAAAATGCAGGCCAGTTCTCAAAAACAGTAGGAGAATGAGCCCCACAGAATGTCTTCAATTTATTTAAGAACAGGCTCTGAAATAAGGAAAATTTTCTCCACAACAAAAGGGTTTGGCTGTATAAAAGTATTAAAAATAGAGGTTTTGAAAATGTGGTGCAACTGGGCGTAGTGTTGCCTACCTACTATCCCAGCTACTTGGGAGGCTGAGGTAGGAGGATTGCTTGCACTCAGGAGGTGAAGGCCAGCCTGGGCAATGTGGCAAGACCCCACCTCAAAGCAAAACCAAACCAAGCCAAAAAACAAGCAATGATTCCTGCAATGGAGCAATCACAATCATAACAAGAATATCATTAAAAGCAGGAAAACACTATCAGCACTGTGGGAAACAAAAGGAAAAGAGAAGACAAATTGGAGAAATAGGTCAAGAGGACGGTGATTCTAATGAGGCAAAACATTTAAAAAGTTAGACAAGGATTACAAACATGTTAGGCAGGTAAAATAAATGAGTGAAACAGGTTGGAGAAAAACAGCAGACAGTAGTGGATGGTGGACATAAATATGTCAAACTGCAGAGTGAACATCCCTTTCATGGGATTATCTAAAACTCAACAGCAGATGCACCTCTGCCATGTGAGAATGAGGACCCATCTCTAGATTTTCCAAAAATTTAGGAGAAGCTTCAAATCCAGATTGGAAAACTAAATTATGTGAAATTCAAATGTACATGTTTTCTTACAGTGTTTTAAAATTAAAGAGCAAGAAATATTTCAAGAGGCTTCATTAGACAAATGAAATACATCTGCCTGTGAGCTTCCAACTTGTCACTTCTAAGTTAAGGAATATAGCATACATAGTGCTCCACGAGGGGATAATTAACAATTGCTCTTATGTCTGTGATCTGCATTATGGCGGTTGGGGAGAAAGCACTAGCCACTTGTACTTAAAACCTTGTTTGAGAACAGCCAAAGGGGCCAGGTGTACATTTAGCAAGGGTTGCACTCTCTTTGCCATTTCTGGCTGAGAAACAACTGGATCCTTTTTTCTTTTCTTTATACTAAGGATTGAACCCATGGGCACTTAACCACGGAGCCACATTCCCAGTCCTTTTTATTCTTTTATTTCGAGACAAGGTCTCACTAAGTTGCTTGGGGCCTCACTAACTTGCTGAGGCTGGTTTTGAACTTGTAGTCCTCCTGCCTCAGCCTCCCCAATGGATTATAAGCATGCTTCATCAAGCCCAGCAACTGGATTAATTTTTTTTAAATTTTAATTTATTTTTATTGTAAACAAATGAGATACATGTTGTTTCTGTTTGTACATGGAGTAACAGCATACCATTTGCGTAATCATACATTTACATAGGATAATGGTGTTTGATTCATCCTGTTATTTTTTCCTCCCCCCCACCCCTCCCACTCCTCTTTTCCCTCTATACAGTCCCTCCTTCCTCCATTCTTGCCCCCCTCCCACGCCCCATTATGTGTCATCATTCGCTTATCAGCAAGATCATTCATCCTTTGGTTTTTAGAGATTGGCTTATCTCACTTAGCATGATATTCTCCAATTTCATCCATTTGCCTGAAAATGCCATAATTTTATTATTCTTTATAGCTCAGTAATATTCCAGTGTATAGCTATACCACAGTTTCTTTATCCATTCATCAATTGAAGGAGATCTAGGTTGGTTCCATAGTCTGGCTATTGTGAAGTGAGCAGCTATGAACATTGATGTGGCTGTATCTCTGTAGTATGCTGATTTTAAGTCCTTTGGGTATAGGCAAAGGAGTGGAATAGCTGGGTCAAATGGTGGTTCCATTCCAAGTTTTCTAAGGAATCTCCACACTGCTTTCCAGAGTGGCTGCACTAATTTGCAGCCCCACCAGCAATGTATGAGTGTACCTTTTTCACCAAATCCTCTCCAACATCTATTGTTGCTTGTATTCTTGATAATCACCATTCTAATTGGGGTGAGATGGAATCTTAGGGTAGTTTTGATTTGCATTTCTCTTATTACTAAAGATGGTGAACATTTTTTTATATGTTTGTTGATTGCTTGTAGATCTTCTTCTGTGAAGTGTCTGTTCATATCCTTAGCCCATTTGTTGATTGGATTATTTGTATTCTTCGTGTAGAGTTTTTTGAGTTCTTTATACATTCTGGAAATTAGTGCTCTATCTGAAGTATGAGTGGCAAAGATTTTCTCCCACTCTGTAGGCTCTCTCTTCGCATTGCTGATAGTTTCCTTTGCTGAGAGAAAGCTATTTAGTTTGAATCTATCCCAGTTGTTGATTCTTGCTTTTATTTCTTGTGCTATGGGAGTCCTGTTAAGGAAGTCTGATCCTAAGCCAACAAGTTGAAGATTTGGACCTACTATTTCTTCTATAAGATGCAGGGTCTCTGGTCTGATTTCAAGGTCCTTGATCCATGGTGAGTTGATTTTTGTGCAGGGTGAGAGATAGGGGTGTAGTTTCATTCTGTTGCATATGAATTTCCAGTTTTCCCAGCACCATTTATTGAAGAGGCTATCTTTTTTCCATTGCATATTTTGGTCCCTTTGTCTAGTATGAGAAAATTGTATTTATTTGGGTTTGTGTCCGTGTCCTCTATTCTGTACCATTGATCAACCTGTCTATTTTGGTGCCAATACCATGCCGTTTTTGTTACTATTGCTTTGTAGTATAGTTGAAGTTCTGGTATTGTGATACCCCCTGTTTCATTCTTCCTGCTAAGGATTGCTTTAGCTATTCTGGGTTTCTTATTCTTCCAGATGAATTTCATGATTGCTTGCTCTATTTCTGTAAGGTACATCATTGGGATTTTAATTGGAATTGCATTGAATCTGTATAGGACTTTTGGTAGTATGGCCATTTTGACAATATTAATTCTTCCTATCCAAGAACGTGGGAGATCTTTCCATCTTCTAAGGTCCTCCTCAATTTCTTTCTTCAATGTTTTGTAGTTTTCATTGTAGAGATCTTTTACCTCTTTGGTTAGATTGATTATCAAGTATTTTATTTATTTTTTTTTTTTGAGGCTATTGCAAATGGAGTTGTTTTTCTCATTTCCCTTTCAACTGTTTCGTTGCTTGCATATAAAAATGCTTTAGATTTATGCGTGTTGATTTTATAGCCTGCTATTTTGCTGAATTCATTGATGAGGTCTAGAAGTTTTCTGGAGGAGTTTTTTGGATCCTCTAAATATAGAATCGTGTCATCAGCAAATAGTGACAGCTTAAGTTCCTCTTTTTCTATTCGTATCCCTTTAATTTCTTTGGTCTGCCTAATTGCTCTGGCTAGAGTTTCGAGGACAATGTTGAATAGAAGTGGTGAAAGAGGACATCCCTGTCTTGTTCCCGTTTTTAAAGGGAATGGTTTCAGTTTTTCTCCATTAAGAATGATGTTGGCCATGGGCTTAGCATAAATAGCCTTTACAATGTTCAGGTATGTTCCTACTATGCCTATTTTTTCTAGTGTTTTGAGCATGAAGGGATGTTGTATTTTGTCGAACGCTTTTTCTGCATCAATTGAAATAACCATATGATTCTTATCCTTAAGTCTATTGACATGATGGATTACGTTTATTGATTTACAGATGTTAAACCATCCTTGCATTCCAGGGATGAACCCCACTTGATTGTGGTGCACAATTTTCTTAATATGTTTTTGGATACGGTTTGCCAATATTTTGTTAAGGATCTTTGCATCTATATTCATCAAGGATATTGATCTAAAATTTTCTTTCCTCGATGTGTCTTTTCCTGGTTTGGGTATGAGGGTGTTATTAGCTTCATAGAGTGAGTTTGGTAGGGTACCCTCTTTTTCTATTCCCTGGAATACTTTGAGAAGTATTGGAATGAGTTCTTCTTTGAAGGTCTTGTAGAACTTGGTTGAGAATTCGTCTGGTCCTGGGCTTTTCTTGGATGGTAGGTTTTTAGTGGCTTCTTCTATTTCATTGCTTGATATTGATCTGTTTAAATTGTGTATGTCCTCCTGGTTCAGTTTGGGAGGAGCATATGTCTCTAGAAATTTGTCAATGTCTTCAGTAGTTTCTATTTTGTTGGAATACAGATTTTCAATGTAGCTTCTCATGTTATATATCTCAGTGGTGTCTGTCATGATATTTTCTTTGTCATCACGAATTTTAGTAATTTGAGTTTTCTCTCTCCTTTTCTTTGTTAGTATGGCTAAGGGTTTGTCTATTTTGTTTACTTTTTCAAAGAACCAACTTTTTGTTTTGTCAATTTTTTGAATTGTTTCTTTTGTTTCAATTTCATTGATTTCAGTTCTGATTTTAATTATTTCCTTTCTTCTACTACTTTTTCTGTTATTCTGTTCTTCTTTTTCTAGGGCTTTGAGCTGTAATGTTAGGTCATTTAGTTGTTGACTTTTCATTCTTTTTTGGAATGTGCTCCATGCAATGAATTTTCCTCTTAGTACCACTTTCATAGTGTCCCAGAGATTTTGTTATGTTGTATCGTTGTTCTCATTGACCTCTAAGAATTATTTTTATCTCCTCCCTGATTTTTTCTGTTATCCATGTTTCATTCAATAGCATATTATTTAGTCTCCAGTTGTTGGAGTAATTTCTGTTATTTATTTTGTCATTGATTTCTACTCCCAGTCCATTATGATCTGATAGAACACAAGGCAGCATCTCTATTTTTTTGCTTTTCCTAAGGGCTGCTTTGTGGCATAATATATGGTCTATTTTCGAGAAGGTTCCATGTGCTGCTGAGAAGAAAGTGAGTCTACTTGTTGATGGATGGAATATTCTATATATGTCTATTAAGTCTAGGTTATTGATTGTGTTATTGAGTTCTATGGTTTCTTTGGTTGGTTTTTGTTTGGAAGATCTATCTAGTGGTGACAGTGGTGCGTTAAAGTCACCCAGAATTATTGTGTTGTGGTCTATTTGATTCCTGAAATTGAGAAGGATTTGTTTGATGTACAGGGATACACCATTGTTTGGGGCATAAATATTAACTATCATTATGTCTTCCTGATATATGGTTCCCTTAAACAGTATGAAATGTCCTTCTATACCCTTTCTGACTAACTTTGGTTTGAAGTCCACTTTATCTGATATAAGGATGGAAACCCGTGCTTTTTTAGTGAGTCCATGTGCATGGTAGGTTTTTTCCCATCCTTTCACGTTTAGTCTGTGGGTGTCTTTTTCTATGAGATGAGTCTCTTGCAGGCAGCATATTGTTGGGTCTTTCTTTTTAATCCATTCTGCCAGTCTATGTCTTTTGATTGATGAGTTTAGGCCATTAACATTCAGAGTTATTATTGAGATATGATTTATATTCCCAGGCATTTGGGCTTATTTTTGGTTTTTAATTTGGTTTGGTTTCTTCTTTGTGTGTATTTTCTCTAAGGTAGTTCCTCCCTTTGCTGACCTCCATTATTGTTTTTATTTCCTCCTCATGGAATATTTTGTTGAGAACATTCTGTAGCGCAGGGTTTCTATTTGTAAATTCTTTTAACTTTTGTTTATCATGGAAGGATTTTATTTCATCTTCAAATCTGAAAGTTAGTTTTGCTGGGTATAGGATTCTTGGTTGGCAACCATGTTCTTTCAGAGCTTGAAATATGTTGTTCCAGGCCCTTCTAGCTTTTAGAGTCTGGGTTGAGAAGTCGGCTGCTATCCATATTGGTCTCCCCCTATATGTAATCTGATGCTTTTCTCTTGTGGCCTTCAAAATCCTATCTTTATTTTGAATGTTAGGCATTTTCATTATAATGTGCCTTGGTGTGGATCTGTTGTGATTTTGTGCATTTGGTGTTCTGTAAGCCTCTTGTATTTGATTTTCCATTTCATTCTTCAGGTTTGGGAAATTTTGTAGTATTATTTCATTGAATAGATTGTTCATTCCTTTGGTTTGTATCTCTGTGCCTTCCTCAATCCCGATAATTCTTAAATTTGGTCTTTTCACGATGTCCCATAGTTCTTGGAGATCTGTTCATGATTTCTTATCATCTTCTCTGTTTGGGCAACTTTATTTTCAAGATTAAATATTTTGTCTTCATTGTCTGAGGTTCTGTCTTCCAAGTGGTCTAGTCTTTTGGTGATGCTTTCCATTGAGTTTTTTATTTGGTTTATTGTTTCCTTCATTTCAAGGATTTCCGTTTGGTTTTTTTTTTTTTTTTTTTTTTTTTTTTTTTTGAGAATCTCTATCTCTTTGTTGAAATGATCTTTTGCTTCCTGCACTTGCTCTTTCAGCTTATTGGTATTATCATGCATTGCCTGCATTTGCTCTCTTATCTCATCCTTTGCTTCGCGAATCATCTTAATCATGTATATCTGAAGTCCTTTTCTGCTATTTCTTCTAACATACTGTCATTGGATTCTATTAATATAGAATATTAATATAGATTTGTTTGGATCATTTTCTTCCCTTGTTTTTTCATGTTGTTCATGTATCTTCCCCTCTAGCAGTGCAGATCTGGGGTATTGCAGATTTCCCCCTTTAGGCTTATAGTGGCCCTATAGGTTTCCAAAACCTTTTCTTTACGGGGAGATCAATATTAGCAGTGCCCAGTTCAGACACTATGCAATCCTAGACCAAATAGCCCCTATGAGGACAATAACATAATTGTCATAATAAACAGAATGAGTTCAAATATTATCTTCAGTAAAACAAACAGATTTGCAATGAGGTCTGCAGTTTCTAATGGAGGACAAAGAGGATGCAGAGGGATGTAGGATGTAGCTGTTAAAGGGATAAGAAAAGAATATACAGAAGTTCTAGATAATAGAAAGGGTGAGAGTGTAATCAAAAGAAATTGGATGTTAGCATGCAAAAAAGGGAGAAGGAGACTCTGAGGGAACAGGTAAACAAAAGGAAAAGAGAGCAAGAAAAGTAAAGAAATAAAAACTTAAAATTTTTCAATAAGGAGAAAAAAGAAAATTTACAGTATAATAGTCATATAGTAATGAAACCTCCCATCTTCAGTAGCTTGATGCATGAGAGGTACCTGACAAGCCTCCAGCAGGCATCTCAGGATGGGTTTTGCCCCGCCTAAAGATTGGAGCTACGACTTCTAGGATTATCCTAGAAGAGATTATTGGCCGCTCTGGCTTCCAAATATGTTGGCAAATGGGGATCTGCAGCTCAGGGTGTGGCCATGGTCAGCTGGAGGTCCTGGAGGTGGGGTGCGGTTGGACAGGCAGTGGTCCTGGAGGTCGGGTGTGTTTGGTGTGGTTGTGGGATCCTGGAGGCCGGGTACAATCAGTCGGTCTGGGGTCCCGGTGATAGGGTGCAGTCAGTTTGTCTGGGGGTCCTGGCGTCAGGGAGCAGTCAGTCGATGTGAGGGCCCCAGAGGCAAGGAGTGATTGGTTGGACTGAGGGATCCTGGAGACGGGGCTCAGTCAGTCCAGCCAGGGGTCCTACGGGGCCTGGCTGTTGTCTCAAAATGGCAGCAGCCACGTGTAGTCAAACCTGCAGGTACTGTAACAGTGAACTTCCAGGCAACAGCAGGCAGCTGGTGCTCCACTTGCAGTCAGCGATCAGTTTGCTGACTGTTGTCGGAGGATCAGGAGGTGAAGCTCGTGTGTTGGGTGATGGATAGGTGTAAGGCAGGCGATGTAAACAAATGGGATACATGTTGTTTCTCTGTACATGGAGTAAAGGCATACCATTTGTGTAATCATAAATTTACATAGGGTAATGTTGTTTGATTCATTCTGTTATTTTTTCCCTTCCCCCCACCCCTCCCACCCCTTTTCCCTCTATACAGTCCTTCCTTCCTCCATTCTTGCCACCCTCCCTAACCCTAACCCTAAACCTAACCCTAACCCTAACCCCTCCCAGCCCCCATTATGTGTCATCATCTGCTTATCAGCGAGATCATTCTTCCTTTGGTTTTTTGAGATTGACTTATCTCACTTAGCATGATATTCTCCAATTTCATCCATTTGCCTGCAAATGCCATAATTTTGTCATTCTTTATAGCTGAGTAATATTCCATTGTATATATATACCACAGTTTCTTTATCCATTCATCAATTGAAGGAGATCTAGGTTGGTTCCACAATCTGGCTATTGTGAATTGAGCAGCTATGAACATTGATGTGGCTGTATCTCTGTAGTATGCTGATTTTAAGTCCTTTGGGTATAGGCCAAGGAGTGGGAGAGCTGGGTCAAATGGTGGTTCCATTCCAAGCTTTCTGAGGAATCTCCACACTGCTTACGAGAGTGACTGCACTAAAGGTGAGAGTAATTTTTGAGGATAAATTCAGAAGGACACTGCCTATAGAAACAAAGTCAGAAAAATGTTAAACACTTAACAACTAATGATGAGAAGATATTTTATCACATCTCACCTGATTTGGGGTGGGCATGTTCACTAATTTAGCATAACATTTCAGACTAAGTTGGTATTTGGGATTGAAAACATGATGGAAGGAGAAAAGAGCTTCTCTCAGGTTTGGGGGAGTTATTATTATTAGGCCCCTTTCACCTCTTTCTTTTCACCTGTGATATGATTTTTTGCTGTTTTTAAGATATCATCCCGAATAATGTTTATTTTGCATTTGAAGTTTTTTAAAGAATTATATTTAACTTTTACCAAGCTATAGTTTGGTATAGTTTTTATAGTTTGGTATATAGTTTGGTGTATAGTTTGGTATAGTTTGGTATATAGTTTTTAGATAGTTTCCATAGAAACTATCTAAATTGCTTCTTGGGAGAACATCATGAGGTAGAGATGATGATGGGTAGTAGCTAGTAATGAGCAGTGAAATGCATGGCAAGGTCACAAAAGTCCTTTTAAAGTTACTTTAGAGTTTTCTTTAAACTGCTTTCAAAGTGGATGAGAAAGTTAATTTGTAGGAAATAAACAGAATCTACAGGAGCTAATTGAGGAAATACATCAAAAAGTATTAATGGAACTAATTCTTGACAGCATCCATTGAGGTTGGTGTGAAGCCAAAATTATGGCTATAGGTGCCTTTATATGTCTTGGAAGGAAAGAAGATTCCTTTAGTGGCATAGGTGCACTAAGGTACTCAGCTACTGACCCCAGTGTCCGTATTAACATGGGATCAACTTGTAGATGAAGCCCCTGAATAGGATGGCCACCATGACAGTTCCGGAGAGGACCAATTAGAGTCAAAAATTCCACCACTCAACGTGAAGCAGGAGTTGAACACCTGATTGGCAACAAGTGCAGAAGGTGGTCCCCAGTCTCCAGGTAAACATCAAAGAGTAATAAATGTGGAGACAGCACTGTTTTCTTTGTCATTCTCCGCTAGGAGATGACCCACTTTCTCTCTTGAGAGACCTCTTTGTTTGAGCCTTACTGTACTTTCACTTTTACTTAAAGTTGGGGAGACTTACTGTACTTTCCCTTTTACTTAAAGCTGGGGAGCCTTACTTTACTTTCTCTTGTGTGGCCTTTGGTGTCTGACTTTAAAGTATCTTTCATCAGAAAACAAGAACCGAGGTTTGGCTTTTCATCTTCCCCCTCTCCTATGAAAATGATGTTGATGTTGATGGTGATGATGCACATTCTGCAGATGATAAAACTGAAATTCAGAGTTAGGGAATTTAAATAGAGTAATTATCTTATATAGGATAATTAGTTGAACTAGTTAGCACATGGGTTGGAAAATGAAGCCAGGTGCTGTGACACCAAGTCCCACTCTTGCCCCTTTATAATCTTTCAGAGAAGCCCAGCAAGTCCTTAACAAAAAAGAAAACCCCAGCAATAATGACGACCTTTACTTCTCCATAAACTTGTTATCATGATAACAGGTGCTGCTAATGTCAGCATTCATTGCGTTAATTATTAGTGGTATTCTGAGAGCTAACTTTTTCATGGAAGGCCTGGGTTTCTCGATAGAACTATTGACTTTTGCTAACTTTCTTTTGTGAAAATATCAGTCCAGAATATGAAGAAAGAAGCTTCAAGTCCTCACAGAGAAACCCTGCTTTGCAAAACCCCTAGGAAATAGTGTGCCTCAAAAGGATGCCTATGCTTTTCATATTTCAGCCAGCAATCAGGGTAGGGCTCATGAGCTCCTACCCAATCAGAACCCCCAGGAGAAAATGTGCTTGGTTTCATGACCAAAGTTAAACTGTCTCTTTTGCTATTTTAGGTCTAACCACCACAACACTGTACTACACTGTCTGACTGATAGTCCCCCCGCCCCTTTTTCAGAACTGGGGAGTAAACCCAAGGCCTCCCACATGTTAAGCATGTGCTATACCACTGAGCTACCCGGCACATTTTTCTTACTTTCTATTTTGAGACAGGGTCTTGCTAAGTTGCCCAGGCTGGCCTTGAATTTGTGATGCTCTTGCCTCAGCCTCTTGAGTAGCTGAGGTGTGAGCCACCATGCTCTGGCTGGCTGGCAGTTTCGGTCTCACTTCTTACACCTCACCTGACCAGTGGCAAGAACTCTTATGTCTTTGCTTTGCTGCCTCCAATTTTCCTCCACCATGCAGCTAAGGAAGGCCCCAACGGAAGGTTCTTACACAGTACTTTCCACACCTGGCTCTGCACTAGGTTTAGCCCCAGTGCTTGGTTAAAATGCAGATACATCACTCTGATTCAGGAACCCAGGGTGGACCTTGGTGTGTAAAAGTGTTTAGAGGTGACACTGATGACAGTCTGCTCTGAGACCACTGTTTTACACGTCACTTCCCTCTTTCTCAGTCCTTCCCTGTCAGTCTTCTTAGCTCCTCACCTTGCTGTTCTGCTTTGTCCTTATTGATCTTTTCTGCTCTGACATCTGTGACTGTTATCATTTGGTTCCCACCAATAGCCTGGGCCCCCACAAAGAGTGGAAGTTTTATGGGAAATCAAAAGCCAAATAACTTTGAACCATCTTCAAAAGTTACCGCTATTATTTATTATCAGGAACTTGCTTTATGACCCAAAGGAAAAATAACCTAGACTGAGAAGGTGTATAATGGTCATAGTTGGGAATCAGGTTCGAAACTGCGAGGTGAGATAAACATTTAACTGGAATCCAAAGGTCTTTCTCCACTCTGAATGGGAGGGTAATAATGTCGACCATAATACCACGGATAACCAATTACTACTATCTGGTGATAAAAAGACTACTAACTGGCATGCTTGACCAGGGAAGGGCTGACCATGGAATCTCCCTCACCCCTCTTTGGTGCTGAAGATTTAACCTAGGGTGCTTACCACTAAGCCACATCCCCAGCCCTTTTTGTTTTTTGTTTTTTTTTTTTCTTTTGAACAGGGTCTCACTGAGTTGCCTAGGGCCTCACTAAATTGCTGAGGCTGACTTGGAAATTGCGATCCTCCTGTCAGCCTCCTGAGCCACTGGGATCACAGGCATGCACCACATGCCTGATGGACTCTTAGAACAATGCCTGACACACAGTAGATTTGCAATAGAATACCACTGAAAGAACAAATCAGCAGAGAAGCGGTGGTTAAAATCATGAGAACAGACAGCATCACCTGGCAGGCAAATTTAAATCTGAATGGGGAAAGGATATTTTTTAGTTTTCGTATAGTAAGAGTGTTTTTCAGTTCCATTACAATGGGATCTTATTTATTAAAATATTCTATATACTAGTTCCTGTCTATAGAGCCTTTGTCTCAGAGAACCACTATTCTATTGCTAACTAATTTTGTGGTGCAAACTATTTAAATAACAATAGAAAGTTTGCTTATAATGAGCAAATTTTCATTTTCTTTTCCAACTTTTGTATATGTAGGAATCACCTGAAGGACTTGTTTAAAAATATCAAATCCTGCCAGCATGGTGGTACATACCTGTAGTCCTGGTTACTCTAGAGGCTGAGGCAGGAGGATTGCAAATCCAAGGCCAAGCTGGGCAACTTAGTGAGACTGTGTCTTAAAATAAAAAATAAAAAGGGCAGGGAGTGTAGCTCAGTGGTAGAGCACCCCTGGGTTCAATCCCCAGTACTGCAAAAAAGCAAAAGAAGTCATATCCCTAGAATTTGGATTCAACAGGCCTGACAAAGGTCTGAGGAATATGTATGTTTAATAGGCACCTCAAGTGCTTAGGTGGCAGTGGTGTGCAGGGCTCCGCCATGGCAGTGTTGTCCAACACTGTCACTGTGAGGGGCCTGAGGGGATCTGGAGGACACGCAACTTGGACCTCCTAGGTTCTTAACTCTGAGCAGAAAAGAATTTAAGGATGAATCAGGGTTTACCAACGACAGGGAAAGCTTTATTAGGAAGCAAAAAGTAAAGGGACACACTCAGAGCAGGGCAATCTCAAGAGTGACACTCCCTCCCAGGGCTTAGGGTCAGGTTTTTATTAGGGTACATAATTACGTAGAATATGAATGATCCAAAGGGGCTGGACTTCCCTCAGGATTGGGAAATATTGAGGAAGATCATGTTTCCCCAGTAAGGGGTCTAGTCTGGTATGTAGGTTTTAGTTTATAACATCAGTGTCTCTGGGAGTCAGGTGATAGGTGATCAATTGGGCTGAGGGTCATGGTCTAATCAAATGTTAGCTTCTAGACTCATGAGGAGCTCAGTGGTCTCTTTGCATTGAGGCCTTGGTCCTGTTTTGCTACCTGTCTGGAAAGTTACCTTAGTAATTTATGGGTTGTTTAGTGCATCCTTACAGTCTGGTTCTTTTCTGTCCCCTAGTCTCCTTTGTCCAGCTTATAGGTTGTCCACGAGTTGTTCATTCTGTATTTTAACAGGGGTGTTTTTCCTGTAGAGACTCGTTGCTCTCTCTCTATATCCCTAAATTTCTATCTCAATATGATTACTTTTAAACCTAAATGCAATTTTCCTAACTCTTTTCCTCGACAGTGATTCCTCTGAGAATCAACTGAAAAAAAGGACAGACAAGGAAAGTGTAATCCACTCAGAATTTTTTCATCCAGTAGCTTGGCTAATTTTGATGTTTTACATAGTTACTAGGCCAGAGGGAGTTGAACAAAAATTTAAATAAAGAGGAGAAAGTAATTAAGAAGGGAACTCATTAGGTTGGAATCTCTGTGGTGAAAGAACACCTCTATAACCACAAAGACACTGGCACTGTCCTGGAAGGGCAGGCATTGCTTGCAAAACTGGTGACATTTAATTTTAATTAAAACAAAATTGTCTCACAATCTTGTTGGTCCCTTGGAAGAATATGAGATAAACATTGGATTCAGGACCCAGAGCCAAAGAAGTCTGAACACATGATCTGGGAACAAGTCTGGGATTTTTTGTTTGTTTGTTTTCAAGCAAGTAGAGATAGAATTGTGACTGGGTTTTGGAGAAATTGTGGAAAGCTTTTTGGAGTGCATGAGATTCTTGTCTAGAACATAGCAAACAGAACCTTCCAGGCAGTGTAAATAGTTTGAGGAAAGATTAGGGCCAAGAATATGTGGAATGAGGAACAGTGAAGACGTAAGCTTTTAGAAATTGAAGGTGGGTAAATGTGTGGCATGGCGATAACAGGCATACCCCAACGTCTGCCCACATCCACAGCAGACATTGCTAATTGATTCCAGAGCATTCCTACTGCTTAGGATCCTTCACGAGAGTGTCGGATGCTACTACCATTTGATGAAAATTGGTGTAGTATGTGAACTCAACCTGCTGACTGAGAAATAAATAAAAATAAATTGCACAGGTAGCATGTGGTCCAAATCTGAATGTTATGTATATACCTCTGGTCTTAAAGAAGAGTTGAGGTCATTATCTTTTAAAAATATACTGGGAAAATCAATGTACACAAACATGCAAATACATATGTATATGCATGAAAATATACACGAACAGTTGCTGCTACCATTTAAACGGGTGTGGTGTATCATTAAAGATAGAAAACTATACCAGTAAGGAGATATTCTTTAGAAAATTACTTTGTAAATGAAAAGCAATGCTTTGGAGAAAAAAGTTAATAATCAGTGTAGCCAATCAAACTCAGTTTAGTGAATACATCGAAATGAAAACTATGTTAAAGTTTAAGAGACCCCCCAAAGTAAAAACTCTTCCAGGGCCTAGACTGGATCTTACAAATTCTTCTAGTGCTTTATAAGTGTTTGCATATCACTGGATACATGTTTGTTGTGTTGAATAGTTGGAGTTGGAGTAAGGATAAAATTTACTGAGTTTGATATAGAAAAAAAGTACTTAAGTAAGTTTTGAGAATAGAAAGTTCAGATATAAATCCTGGAATGAGCAAATGCTAATGATACAGAAAACCTGAATAAACCTGCTAGCTTCACTTGCTTTTATCACCATTTTAGAGGCCACATACCTAAGCAGCATATGTATCTATTGGCTTTGCAATAGAGAACGCTGCTGATATGGGTCACAGTGGTATTGGCTGCCTACATTGTTTTTCAAGAACTTAGAGACCACCTTCGTCATCTCAAACTGGTCGAAACCACTGATCCTTCACTTGGTCCTGTGCAGGTGTCCAGTGGGTGACTTTTGATATCAGAGGGCCAGAAATTCTGCCCTCAGACTCTGCTAAGGCTGCCATTTTCTGAACATGTATCCTGTGAAGAGTCATGAAGTTTGATTACGCATGCACTGACCACTGGCCACTTCTCTTTCCTTACCTTCAATAACCTTTCCCCATGCCTCACACCACCCTGTTTCTCTACCCCATAAATACCCCTAAGCCCTAACCTCCTTGAGGCGGATTTGAGACCTGGGTTTCTTGTCTCCTCATGTGTGTCTACCTTGTGAATAAACACTTTCTCTTTTTCTCTTTTGTAAAACACTTTCTCATTTCAGTGCATACTGCCCAGTGGGCAAAGAGGGCCTGGTCAGTGACTGCAATTGCTATATATGAAAATCACATCTATCCTAGCATGTATTACTTATCTGCTAATTCAATTAACTCAATTCCTAATCTAACACAGGGACTCAAATCACCTACTTTATTTTGGGGATTATCTACATTTTGTACCCAGCGTTATCAACCCAGCCCTTTTTATTTTTTATTTTGAGACACGGTTTCACTAAGCTGCTTATGGCCTCACTAAGTTGCTGAGGCTGACCTTGAACTTGTGATCCTCCTGACTTGCTGGGATTATGGGTGTGTACTGCCATACCTAGCTCACCTACATTTAAATCCCTGAATTTCCTTACTTCAAATAAAATGCTTAGAAGTATATTTTGAAAACACACTGGAGTATATGTGTATGTGAATATATGTTTTTTAAATAATTTTTTGCACTTCTATATATTCTAGAAAGATCTACACTAAGCAATGATATAGATCAGTGGTTCTTAAATGATAACAGGCACAGAACTCATCTAGGTATTCTTTTCAAATGTAGGTTCCAGCTTACTAGATCCAGACTGGGACCTGTGCTTTGCCTTTCCATGATACTGATCCCTGGTCCACCCTTCCATTAGCCAGGGATGAGATCATGGTTAGAAATAGTGGAGACAAGTGAACCTGGCTTCAAATCTACTTTTATTCTCTGTGTTTTCTGGGACAAGTAAACTGACTTCTCTGAGCCTCAGTTTTGACATTTTAAAATAAGGATAATACACTGTGTCTCACTGGGTTGTTGAATTAATGTGGTGAGACTCTGTCAATGAACTATGTCTATTAGGCCTTCTGTTCTCAGTGACCTGAAATGTATTCTACTGTGCCTATGTTAAACTAAATGTTGCTAAATAGCAGGGCCTAGGCTTGATTTAATCAAATGGAGAATTGCCCGGAACCACAGTGCCCAGAACAATGGCAGAGTGGTGGGAGCTGATGACCAATGGGTTAAGTGTCAGAAGACAGGGATTTTCGTCCTTGGAAGAAAGGAAAAGAAGCAGAAAATAAGTTACATGTCCAAAGTGACAGAGTAGCAGGGCTGGGATTCACATTGGGAGAGATTCTAATCCTGTTTCCTACCAGATATAAACCCTGACTACAGTAGGCCCCACGAGCAGTCTCTTTGAGGGATGAAACCGAACACTGTGCTTCTTAGTTCTAAAATGTTCAAAATGCAAGCCCAGGAACTCAGGACTCGGGTATGACCCCAGTCTCCCCACAGACCTGTTCACATTCTGTCCTGAACTTCCTCTCGGGTGTACAGTTCCTGCAAGCTCCACCACCTCTACCCCTTCCTTTTTTCTCTTCCCTCTGCATATTGCTCCTGTGTGCACAGTTTAGCCCGTCCGGTTCTACGGCCTTTCTCCTCCTCCACCCTCCCTGTCCTTTCTTTTCCTCTCCCTTCACCCCCGACTCTCTCTCTTCCTTCCTTCCTTCTGCCTTCCTTCCTTGCTAGGGATTGAACCCAGGCCTCACAGGTTAGGTTATTCTACCACTGAGGTGCAGCTCCAACCCACTTTTTCCTGTTTGAGTTGAAGTGTAACAAACAAACAGTAAAATATAAAGATCATGTGATGCACCAAGTTTCTCAGAGCGAGCACTTCTTGTGACTTGACCTTGACCTGCTTCAAGAGGGAGGTGGTGGCCAGCTCTTCAGGAGCTTGCCCCACTGACAGAGCCATCATCCTAACCCTCCCCCAAAAAGGTGACTGCTACCCTGTCTTCTAACGCAGGAGGCTGGTTCGCCTGTGTTTGAACCTTGTGTTTATTGAATTCTGGATTAATTCTAGATTGTTTTATTCTTCTGTTTCTGGCTTTTTCTGCTTGAAATTTTGATTGTGAGATTCAACCACACTGTGTATAGCACTAATTCATTTCAGGTGAACTAAAGCCCAAATCCTGCTCTTACATTCCACCAAGTCCTCTATCTTCTGGAAGGAGTTTTATCCGCAGTTTGCATTCACAGATTCAGTTAACCATGGATTAAAAATATTCTGTTAAAAAATGCATCCGAACTGGACTTGTACAGATTTATTTCCTTGACATAGTTCCCTAAACAACACTACTATTTACCTAGCATTTACATTGTATTAGACAATAAAATAATCTAGGAGGGTGTGTGAAAATACTACACCAATTTATAGAAGGATCCTCGGAGTTTTTAAATCTGTGGGGGGTGGGTCCTGGGACCAATCCACACAGATACTGACGGGTGAGTGTGGTATTTGTGAACTACCCAGGCCTTGAACTGGTCTCTATTTCTCTTAACCAATCTGAGTCATCCTGATGGGATCAGGTGAAACAAAATAATTCTTCACTTCACTCGCTTCCTAAGACTCTGAATTCCCCTGTTCCCTTCTCCTCTTTTCCCTCTTGTTCATCTGCTTCAGGCTTTCAGTGTCCTACCAAATAATTTTGTGCGTCACATCAACCTGTTCTATTCTCATTAGGACTTTTAATCTAATTTCTAGAAAAGAAAGTCAAGTCAAGTCAAGTCAATAGAGAAGGGTCTGTTTTTTGTCGTCTGTTAGGCCATAGTTGAGGAAAGAGCCCCTTCTCTTTGTACAGTGGAAGTGGAGAAAGGAGATTAGTCACCTGCCCTATTTGGGTTCTGGCTCCCACACCTCCTATAGCTTCGAGCCCCCCAGGTCCCATCAGACCCTGCTTCTCTCAAGGGTCACTCCCCTCTCAAGCTTCTGTGAACTGGAACCACTAACTGGGATTCTGATCCTGGGATTGAGTACTATGTGGGTCTAGTTCTCTCCTTCACTCTCCCAGATCCTCTGGGTCTCAGAGTTCAGCAGTCTGTTGCAGTAGGATTCTATCTAATATACCAATGCCATTTCTGAAATTTTAACCAAAACAATGCATTATTCATTATTTACTGTTATAGGGAGACTCAAAGTGATTATGCCTGGTGGCAGGTATGGTAATTCCCAATTTAAGATCAACATTTCTGTAAACAAAATCTTTAACAAACCATTTTTCTTCATGTTAAAAGTGGTGTTCTGGCCTGATAATGCTTAAATTAGGAAACTTCTCAGGAATATTTGTCTTTTTGAGAGTATAAGACTGGACATTTTTCTGACACCAGTAAAGTTCAGTTATTCTTTGTACATCAAGGAAGTAAAAGGAATGGAGTGTTATATACACAATGGAGTATCACTCAGCTATAAAGAAAGACTTTATGACATTTACAAGTAAATGGATGGATCTGGAGACTATCATGCTAAGTGAAATAAGTCAATCCCCAAAAGCCAAAGGTCGAATGTTTTCGCTGATATGTGAAAGCTAACCCACAATAAGGAGGAGAGGAGAATAGAAATTTAGTAGTTTAGACAAAGGGGAATGAAGGGAAGGGAGTGGGGAGAGGGAAAGGAAAGACAATGGAATGAACCAAATAATTTTCCTGTGTGCTTGTATGAACATACCATAGTGAATCCCACCATCATGTACATCCATAAGAATGGGGTCCTAACTAGAATAAGATCTATTCTATGTTTGCATAATGTATCAAAATGGATTCTACTATCATGTATCACTAAAAAAAGAACCAATAAAAAGAAAGAAAGTAAAAGGAACTTGGCTCAGTAAATCATAAAGTCTGGGTTGGGGGCGGGGAAGAGATAAAGAGCAGATGATAAGCTGGGTGCTTGAAGCCTCCGGCGACATTTCACCATCACTCGCCCCTCTCATGACCTCACTTATCAACCTTTTTCTCTACCTTTATTACTACTAGGACTACTCCACAATTCGTTAGACGGGAGTCCGACATACTCCGTCCTAGGGGAAGATGCATTTTCACACCAAACCCTTCGGCCTGTCCTCTGAAGCTCTTCACAATGTGACCTACTCTATTTTCCCAGGCCTTTTGATTTCTGCTTCTTTACCTATCTGGCCACCACTCTGAAAGCATTCCCTCTCTACTGCACTTGCTGTCTGTCCTTTCTTCCTGTCTCTCTCTTTACCTGTTAACATCTCATCTCAAAAACCACCTCTTCCATGAAGCCATTTCTAATCCTCCAGGCGGGATTTGCCTCTCCCTCCTCTGCACTTGCTGAAACTTTCTAGACATGGTCACTGGGCTCTAATTATGGCACTGATACTTAGCTAGCTCTGTGCCTTGTCTAAATGAGAACAGCAGAATCTTCACTTCCTTCTTCCCAGGGTCTTTAAAAGAACAACAGGAAGCTGTGGGAACACCGGCAAGAGATTTAGATAGCTGCATTCTAAGCACTTAGATGCTTTTCTTCTTGATGGGTTTGCAGGATTTTCTGAGGGCATGTAGCTGGACCTCAGTCATCGTTGTGTCTTAAAAGGACAGTGTCCTGCAAATAGCTTAGAAAATACTAAGTGCTCAATACCAGTTTATATATTGGCTTCATCCCAGGTTTTCAAACAGGAGTGATGTTCAACTAGGGGTGATGTTGCCCCCAATGTCTGGTGATAGGTTTAGTTGCCACAATGTGGGGCAGTGGGATGGGGTAGAATTGCTGTTGACATCTAGTGAGTAGAGGCCAGGAATGCCGCTAAGCATCCTGCACTGCCCAGGACAGCCTGCCTTCCCCGATTCCCAACAAGGAATGTTTGGCCCAATAGTGTAGAGGCTGAGAAACTCTAATTCATACCCTCATTTTATTCTTAAGATTTGAGCAGTTTATAGCCTTGTGAATGTAATAAAATACAAAATGAAAACACAGGGAAAACAAAGCCCGGAGCAAGTTTAATGAATTGCTTTAAGGTTCCTATACAGTGCTTAACACAGGTTGCAAGTTAGACTCTGAGCTTCCTATCAGGCAAAGCAAAATGAGAACACAAATGTTTAGAAGATTGGCCATGACCATAAAATAAGAACAAATTGAGACCTTTGGAAATATCTCATCAAAAAGGAGACAATGCATGACGCAGAGAGGTCAAAGACCTTACAGTATCTCTACCATGAGCAGAACAGGCATTTCCTAAGAAAGACTCGAAGACCACGGAGTGATTAGAACACAGTCACAAAGCCAGGCATTGTGACACACTCCTGTGGCCCTTCCATTCAGGAGGCTGAGGCCGAGGATCGCTGACTCCACGAGTTCAGGGTCAGGCCAGGCAACGTAGTGAGACCTCGTCTCTTTAAAAAAAGAAAAGAAATTTTATATACTTATCAGATCACTGAAAATGATCTGTGAGAAGCCAAAATGATCCCATGCCGGTATTTACCTCTGATGATATGGGATGCTTCAAAACTATAAGTAAAAAAAAAATTAGCTTGCTTAGAGGATGAATATTCTATGCTGTTCCTGCTTCAATAGAATTTTCACCAGTTTAGGTTTTTCTCTTTCTTTTCTTTTCTTTCTTTCTTTCTTTCTTTCTTTCTTTCTTTCTTTCTTTCTTTCTTTCTTTCTTTCTTTCTTTCTTTTCTTTCTCTCTCTCTCTCTTTCTCTCTCTCTCTCTCTCTCTCTCTCTCTCTCTCTTTTCTACTGGAGATTGAACCTGGGGTGGGGAAGGGTTAACCACTGAGCCACATTCCCAGCCCTTATCAGTTATTTTTTAAATTTAGAGTCAGGGTCTCGCTAAGTTGCTTAGGGCCTTGCTACATTCCTGAGGCTGGCCTCGAACTTGCAATCGTCCTGCCTGGCCTTGGAGCTGCTGGGATTACAGGTGTGCACTGCAGTGCCTGGCAGGACCCCCTTTTAATGAGGACACTCCCACTTGTGGCAGTAAAGCCAATTTTCCGTGATGTACAGAAGGCTGCTTCTCTCTCTCTCTCTCTCTTTTTTTTTTGTTATACCTGGGGAGTAAGCACTCTATCCCTTTTGGTATCTAGAGTTCAGATTTATTATCTAATTAGTTGACATGTCCCTATCATGACTTGTGGAGGTATGAAAAGGCAACATCTAAGGACATCAAGAGTCTGATTTGAGTTCATACAGATCACCCTGTTATGTAACCGCTCAACCAAGTGAGTGGGGGAAGGAAATGAAGGGTGGTAATTGACAGGGAGGACGTCAGACATACATCAAAGAGAGTTCATAGGTCCTAGGGCAGGAACCACAGGGAATCTTATCAAAACAGATGAACTTCTGGAACTGGGAACTAGTATGCCAAAACTCCCTCAGCTGTAGTTAATTACAACCCTTTAAGGAAATGATTGTTTCAAGATTATGTCACACCCACCTCTTGTGACCAGGTCATCATGGCCCTCCTCTTGTGTCTAGGTCATCAGGACCCTCACAAAGGAAATCTGCTGAGGGCTATGTAAAAGATAATAAGCCTCTCTTTTTTTTTTTTTTTTATGCCAGGAATTGAACCCGGGGTGCTTAACCACCAAGCCACATCTCCAGCCCTTTTTAATATTTTATTGGAGACAAGATCTCGCTGAGTTGCTTAAGGCCTGCTAAATTGCTGAGGCTGGTTTTGAATTAGAGATCCTCCTGCCTCAGTCTCCCGAGCTGCTGGGAATAGAACCAAGCCTTTCTGTGAGACTCACTTGAAATTTCTCCTGCAGGATCATAAGAACTGTTGACTATGAACCCCTGCGACTGCTTCAGCTCTGCAACAATCCCACAATTTAATCCTTTCTGCAGAATTAAGGGCTGAAATACTGTTGGTTGAGTGAATGTATTTTTGGCTTATCTTAAAAGTCCTGACTTCCGCAACTTCCATGTAGATATCCAGAAAGTTCTCAACTAAAATTAGATTCCTTGCTTAAGCAACTCTTTATTTCCATCAGAGTCCTGTCTTGCCTGTCTTTATTCTATTTCTCTCTTCACATATTTCTACTATTTGTCTCCAGCCGGAGATCAGCAGGGAGAAATCCCAAAAGGCAAAGAGGGAAAGCCCAACTTCTGTATTTGCAGAGGACTCAGCTCCATCCATGCTCAGTGTGCCTGCTATCGGTCATGTTCACAGAAGATCAGTGATTTAGCTATTTCAGATCTAACATGATGGCTAAAAAGAACCAGAAGAATCATGAAATGGAGCATTGTACATTAAATCTTGCTGTGACTCAAATTTGAATTGATATTGTCTGTCCCTCAAATCATGTGGGCTGAAGTTTACTTGGCCAGTCAATTCAACAAATACTAGCTACATTCACTTTCATACAGATTATCGCAAAGAGATTTGGTTCTTGTGTTTTTGTTTTTAACATTTTTTACTGAGACATCAACTTTGTTAAATGACTTAAAATTTAGTTTGGTTGTGGGAGAGTTAAGGGTTTCTGTCAAAGTGCCGTAATTTGCACTGGGGATGCATGAAAGAGGTCTAAGATAGTGCTGGCCCTTAGCCATAAAACTGATGGCAAAAAACTTACAGAATGTTGAATTTGAGTAGTGGCCTATAATCAGTAACTTGAACAAATCCTTCAATATTTTATAAGAAGACAAAACCATTTCATTGAAACCTCTAATCAATATAAAGGGGTCTCAAAGCTTAAATAAAAATATAGTTTCCTTGTGCCCATGAAACTCTTAAATGTGGATAAATTGAATTCAGGAAAAAGGCATCAGCTTATGTAAACACTTGATTATGAAATAGCTCTGTTTTCCGAAAGCCTCCAGATGTGTCCTTCCAAAACAAGTCCCAAGGGCTAAAAGGGGCAGCCATTAAGTGCACATACATTTGTCTCTGTCTTCACTCCTGGGAGGAAAATCCCGGTGAGTTTCCATGCAGTGTTAAGGGCTAATTTAATACGATATGGCTACCCTCGCAGTGCCTGCTCTGTCTTCTGGCTTCCTCTGCACTTTGCCTGTGCAGTCACCAGCTCTTAGAGGTGTCCTTAGGATTGGATTTCCTAGGAGGCAAATTAAGTTCATCCTTAGAGTGCCAATAAAGCTGGGGAAAAGTCAAATAGAATTTGGGGAAACAATTTAGTTCCTTTGTCCTTAAATAAATGTCATCCTTAGGAGAAAGAATCAAATTTTATTGGACTTCTTCAAAATTATTTACACAAGGTGGGGCATGGGTGGGTAGCTCACCATACATTTTTCTACATGTTCAAGGGCTCTAAAGACATCTCTCTGGTACTGATCATCTTTTAAGGTCAGTTGGTTTCAGGTCTCTTGCCTTTACTGAGCGTGAGGCCATTCATGTTTTTACCCCACCACAGTGCCGTAATGCCTGAAGCAGTGCAGATACTCAATCTGTGTTTTTAAACAGCCAAGAGAATGCACAAATGTATGAAAACAGAACTGTAAGTCTCACATCCACAATTTTGCTATCTAAAGACTGAACACCTGGACATCAGAAATACCACCCCATCCTTTCTCCACCCCTCCCCCTACCCCCACCCCCTTAACCAACCATCTGAAGAGAGATGTGTTTGCCTGAAAGGCCTAGAAGAGGGAGAAAATAGTTTCTCTTTTGTCCTTTCTTTAAATCATGCAAGTGAGAAGAGCTAATCATTCCCTCTTCTGTAAAAACACCCAGAGCTGCTTTAGTAATATTGCCACAAAAAGAAAGCAACAAATCAGGAAAATAACATGGTTAGATCATGGTGATTTCAAAAATTGTTTTTGACACTGAGAGTCAACTTCTGATAATAAAATAATGATAAACCTCAAAATGACTGCAATGGACGTTGTGTCCCCACACCAGCAAAACCAGCAAATCTTGAATCCAATTACAAAAGAAGAAATAAAACTTTTAGAAGAAATTTAAAATATTCTGTTTAGAAACACCAGTCTTACTGGTGGAACAATGATCTTTACTGATTAAGAAAAAATTATGTATCTTAGGAAAAAAATAAATGATCTTCTAGTAGTACATTTTTTTTTTTTGCCACACTGGGGATGGAAGCTAGGGCTTCACTCATGCTAGACAAGTTGGGTTACACCCTCAGCCCTTGGTAGTAAAAGAAAAAGTTGTGATACTACAGACTCTTAGGAATCACTACCAACAAATTTAGTTTAAAAGACAATTTCATGTAACAGATGCAGGTTTTAAGATTAACCAAGGCAAATGGTTAACATGTACCATTCATTTCTTCCTTGGCTTGTCTTAGTTGTACAGTAAGATTTTACTGACTTTACATTTGTTGGTTTGGTTTAGATTTTGGTTTGTCTTTGGTGCTACAGATTGAACTCAGGGCCTCAAGTATGCTAAGTACATTCTCTACCACTAAGCTACACCTCTAGCAAGAATTTGTTTTTCCTTTGAAAGAAGATGGGAGAGAAAGACAACAGGGTTACAACACTGAAAGATATTCTCTATTGCAAAAATACCTACCACCCCTGGGCTAACTACAGAGGACCACAGCCCAGGATAATCAGAAGCTTAGCAGAACACAGAACACTGTTCTTGCTGTAACCAGCAAGGACGAGATTGAGGGTGGAGGAAGGAGTGGGACTGGGGAAAAAACATCTTGCTCAGCTTTCTTCACTGACTTAGGGAGGGGTGCCCATGTTTTTCTATTTAAGAAAGTAGACTCAGCAGTTGCTCTCATTGCATTTATTTTTTGTGACATTTTTCAGATAACATTGTTCACTAGGACAGATTAGAAAACTCACATTGGATGAAGGTCCAAGGCTGATTTAGTTTTTCATATTCTTAAAAATTAATTACTCCCTAATAAAGTACTCTAATGGTAGACTGCTTGCCTAGCATATGTTAGGCCCAGGGTTTGATTCCCAGCACTGCAAAACATAAAATTAAAAAGTTGCATATGATTTCCATGTGGCTAGTGGAACCACATGAGGTTCATTAAAAATAATAATAATTTAAAAAAAAACTTCTTGAAACTTGTTTAGAAGTAAGAATTGGGCAGCTGGCCTTGAATCTCAAAAAGAGACATTCAATGTTCCTTCTTGTCACTGCAGGGTGAAAAGGTGTGACACATTTCCTTGCCCATCCTCACGGTCACAGTTGACACTCCTCTAACAAAAGACAGGCCACAGGAGAAAAGCATAATGAATTTGTTTAAAATCTTATGCAGTATGAGGGCTTCAGAAACGAAGACCCAAAGATCCTGGGAGCCCTGTTCTTACGCTTAGGTTTGAGGAAGAATGACGGCTGTGTGGAAGTGTGGTTGGACCAAGGATATGATCTAATGGAAACAGATGGAGGGGGAAATGAGGCTAGGCTCATCTGTCCAGATTCTTCTTGGACTCTGTGCAGCATTCCTTTCTGCTGGGTATGTATGGGGCAGGGCCCCCTCTGGAATGAATCTTTAGGAGAGAAAGAAGAAAGGAGAGAGTGACCTGTCTAGGTTTTATGGCTTGCTCTGGAGCAAAGAGGTTTAATTTTAAAGACCTGCCATGGGAAAGAGAAATTCTGGTTTCTATCAATTGCTTCAGGGAAGAAAGAGGGCAAGAGATAGGAAGGCAAGACAAAGTCAGAGAGACCTTGCTCCTGAGGTTCTCCAAATTCCTTCAGTTCAAAGTACTTGGGTTGCCAAAGTACTTGGGATGCTTTAGGGTATCATGTTTTGAACCCTAATGCCAGATTATTTGGCCTTGTATTCCAAGCTAAAGAGCTGGATGGTATAGACAAGGGGAGATAACTGAAGGATTGGGGGCAAAGCAGGAACATGATCAATGGCATTTTGGAGCCATTGGTCTGGGACCAGTGTGGAGCCTATATTCCAGAAGGTAAAACTGACATCATAGAAGCCTGAAGGAGCAATTTCATAGCAAGTGAGGCAAGATGAAAGGCAGAAGGATGGAATAACAGAAAATCACAGTAGGCAAAACTGGAAGTTCTAAGGAATCAGGTGGAGGAGTAGGACAGGAAATGAGTAACATAATGAATCATTAGGTAGGCACACAGACACACTATACTGTATATAAATACCTCAATTGTTTCCAGGATTGCTAACTAAAAATTTAACAGTTTAGCAGAGGTTAAAATGACCTTCATTCCAATAGGCGTGACTCTTAGGAGTGATATTTCATTTCATGATACCTGAATATAAAATTGAATGACTCACTTGACTAAAACCCTGCTTTATATTCTCCCTGGTCAGAAGTGTGCCAAGGGACTTTTCCTGGATTAAAGTGGAAAGGGATATCCTGGTGCTGAATTATTCAGACAGGCATTTGCCATGTTTACCACCATTCACATGTATCATTGGATAGAAAAGTCAGTATCAGCACAGTAAATGCTATGTTATTTTGGGAGGTTAGTGTGTAAATAATAACTGCTCCATAACTAGGTCGCTAATCAAAAAGGTATAAGACACCATCTCTGTCCTGGAAGAGCTGATGACCTTGGAGGCAAGACAAACCACATGGCCTGGATAAAAAAATACCCTTAGGGTCTTATGAAGCAAGAGGTCATCACATTCTAGGTTACTTTCTATATGGATCTTTGGTAATTCTTTTAATAATCAACTCTGTGATTTATTGAGTACCTTGTATGTGCTGTGCACAAATAATTTCATTTTGATGAATGCATCTATATATGTGTGTGTATATATATATATATATATATATATATATATATATTTATCTTTACCAATTGACACAGTAGCCTCAGTGTTTATCATTATTCTTTTGATAAAGATCAAGAAATTGAACCCAGAGAAGTTAAGTAACTTAACCTGTGGTATTATAAAATATGTATTCAGTATTTACCCTGTTTTCCTGGCATCCTGAAGTCCTCAGAATCTCCAGAATGAGAAGTATGTTTTTGCATGAGCTAATCAGATGACTGCTGGCTGACAGCCTCTAGGTAGCTTCAAGATGGGATCTGGTCACAAGATAAGCCAAGGCATGATCAGCGAGGTGGAACTTTTTAGTCCTCCCTGCCCAGCACAACATATAGGAAGGGGAGAGGGCCTGAAGGTTGAGTTGATCAACAAAGGTCAATAACTTAGCCAATCTGCCTACATAATTAAGCTTCTATAAAACCCCCCAAAAGGACTGGAGCCAGACAGCTTCCAGATATCTGAATGTCTGCAGAGTGGTGTGCCCCAGGTAGAGCACAGAAGCTCCATACTCCTGCCCACATACCTTGCCCTATCCATCTCTTTATCTATTGTTTATCACTGTCCTTCGGAATATCCTCTATAATAAGCTGATAAACATAAGTGTTTCCTTACGTGTTATAAACCACCCTAAGAAATTAATCAAACTCAAGGAGGGGGCCTTGGGATCCCCAAGTTATAACTGATGAGTCAGCAGCACAGGCCATGCCTGCACTTACAACTAGCCTCTGAAGGGGAGAGATAGTGTGTGGGACTGAGCCCTCAATGGTGGGATCCAATGCTATTGCTACGTAGACGGTATCAGAACTGGACTGGATACAGGATACCCAGCTGGTATTTGCTGTAGAATCTGGTGCCAGGATTGATCAACTGGTTGGTATGTGGAGAAAAGAGCCCCACACAACTGGATCTAAATGTTGTGATGACTTGTGTATTGAGTGGCCATGGCCCAGTGGCCTTAAGTGGGTAATTTAGAGGGGAAAATTTGAGTCAGGTCTACCTGACGTAAAAGCCCATGCTTTTCCTCTACTCTCAAATACAAAATGGTGGTAAAGGCATCACCCTCACAGGCCTGCCCTGAGGATGCAGTGAGCACCAGGGAGAGAGCCTGGAATGAAGAAGAGATGTGATAGTCGTGTTTTCTCCCTCTGCTGTCACACCCCAGGCCGTCCTCAGGATGTGTGTCTGCTTTTAGGTTTTCCAGAGTGTCTTGGGCATCCCTCTCCTCCACAGTAGCAAATCTCACCTGCTGCCCTCCCCAGCTGGTCAAGGTAGAGACGTGAAGTTTTGCCACGATGGGGTTCAGATACTCTAGTGTTGGGGCCCAGACAAAGGCATGAGAAGAACTCAGGATCCCGTGGGATGGCATTAAAGTATTTTTGGAGTTGTGGTCTAAGCCAGCCACGCGAGTGGAAAAGAATGCAGTGATCATTTAGGGAATAACTGAATTCTATCAAAGAAGGGTCTAGGTTTGGGGATTTTACCCATTTTATCCATTTACCCCATCGAGCAGCATTGAAGGGATACATTGGGTCATCTGTCATTCGAATAAAATCAACCCTCAGGTCCCATGTTCTAGTCACTGATTATTTCGTTCATTCATTTACCTAATAAACATTGAGCAGGTGCTGCACACCAGGCCTATGTGAGGCAGGAGAATACAATGGTAACAAGCATACAATGGTTTCTTGCTCTGAGGACATCCAACTGATTTCCTTCTAATAAAGCAGAAAGACAAAAGAAAACCCCATCTGGACATAAACCCCAACTAAACATACTAGTGGGTAAAATGGTTGCATGCTGTTCTAAAGGCTTCAAAGGAAACCAGCAAGGACTGAGATTTGGACTCTGCCTTCAGGAGGGCAGGAAAGGCTCCCCTGGAGGAGAGACTCAAAGGAAGAGCCAGTGCTGGCTGTGGGTGTGTGGCCGGGAGCACCTGGGTAGAGGGCAAAGACCAGCATGAGCTCAGCAGATTTAAGGAACTGAGAGGCGACTGCCCCGCCTTGCAGGACCAGCAATAAGCATTTTCTCTTTCTTTTTTAAATTATTGGTTCTTTTTAGTTATACATGATGGTAGAATTCATTTTGGCATAATTATACGAACACAAAATATTTCTTGTTCTAATTCAGTTCCCAGTCACCTCTCTTCCTCCTCCTCTCCCCCATCCTCAGCTCCCTTTCCTCTACTGACCTTTCTGCCATTTACCCACAATTTTTAAAAAATTAATTTCTTGTGAATGTATGTGACAGTGAGGTTCACTGTGGTATATTCACCTATGTACATAGGAAAGCTCTGTCAGATTCATTCTGCTGTCTTTCCTTTTCCTTTCCCACTCCCTTCCTTACTCCCCTTTGTCTACTCCTCTGAACTTCTATTCTTTTTTTAAATCCCCTCCCCTTACTGTGGGTTAGCTCCCCATATCAGAGAAAACATTTGACCTTTGGTTTTTTGGGATTGGCTTATTTCACTTAGCAATAAGCATTTTCTAATGGACAATGTGAAGAGCCCAGGACTGGAGGCAGAAGTATTTTTACAGGGCTATTCAGGAAAGAATCTGGAAAGAGCTATATTTTTAAGGAAACAGATTGGCAGACTGGGGTATGTGTGCATGTGTGTGCGCATATGGATGTGTGAATTTATGCCGAGATAATCACTAGGACATTTGTTTCTTTTTATAATTGAAGGATGCGACATGACCACAACTTAGCAGGAGTTACTCCCTTCTTTGCAAACAGACCAGCAAGCTTTGGAACTAAGAATAGGTAGACTTTGTGGCTGATGACTGATGCCCTGAGAAAAACAATGAGGACAGTTATCTGTGACCCCTGACATTGACTAGACTGCCTTAGGGTCATTGCCATTTTCAAAATGACTGAGTAGACATGTAGGTCAATGCCACATGGGGTACTGATAGGAGTGAGTTCTGGGGTATTGCTCTTGGGATTAACCATTCAGCAAGTATTTATCTGGAGTATATCCACAGTGGTGCCCAGTGTGACTGGCTCACTGTGTGACCTTAAACTAGTTATTTCAGTTTCTGCATTTCAGGGTCCTCAAGGAATTGTTGACAGAATTAAAAAATTCACATATCCTAGCTCAGCTGTAAGTATTTAACAAGTATTCAGAAATATTCATGTTCCTTCTTCCTATCCCCCTTGTGAGAAGAGTGGAAAAAAAATCAAAGTGAAAATAAATTGAGGAAGTACAATGAATACATGTGTCATGTAGGATGTGGACAGTGAGGGACAGGGAAGAATTAAAAATGGTTCCAAGTTTCCAGCTTGGGTCAGTAGGTTGACAGTTGCATCAGTTAGGACTTTTTTTTTTGGATGCAAGTCATAGAATATTAAGCAAAAAGGGATTTTTTCTTTCTTTTCTTTTCTTTTTTCTTTTTTCGCTCATGCAATTGAAGAATTCCAGGCACAACCAGTTTTGGAAGCCCTTGTTCCCGAAGTAGAACCCGACCCAGGGTTCTACTCTTGGCTCTATGTCCTTCATGCTGATTTCATTCCTCCTCCACCCCGTGTACCCCTTAATGCCAATGACTCCCACATCCTGGTGTAAGAAAGCATGTAATGACCACAGTCAACACTCCTATTTGCTTATTACTCCATGGCGTCGTTCTATATTTTACACATATTGATACAGAATTTTCACAACAATCCTATGACATAGGTGCTATTTTATAGGTAGGAAAACTGAGGAAAAGTAAGCAACTAGCCCAAAGAACCAATATTTGAGCCCAAGTGGTCTGGTTTTCAACAGGCCTGTGCTCTTAAGTGCCTCTTCTGGAAGAGAGTGGCCATCTTTTTTGGGTCCAGTTGCACAGTTGTCCTTCTGTTTGGGTCCCCTGAGGCTAGAGGAAGATGCTGCTCAATTGGCCAGGCTGTAGTCACATGCCCACCCCTGAAGAGGGCATAAGGATGTGCTCTGGATGGTATTTCCTCATGCTCTGGGGTGAGAGTGGGGAAGGGACCACCCAGACAAAGACTATCTGGTCTTTTATCAGAGCAAGGGGGATTCAATGCTCCACAGCAAAACAAGAGCTTTCCAACACAATTAAGATGGACAGCTATAATAGAAAACAAAATTTTCTATTCTATTTTACATTCTGTTTTCTAGAAAATAAAAGGGCTTTAGGGAGAAAATGATGAAGTTGGTGTTAAAAAACTGAAGTTTGAAGTGCTAGAAAAATATTAAGGCAAAGATATGGTTCGTTGGAAATACTGATTCATCTTTGAAACAAAATGATAATAAAAGGCTAAAAATAAAATGAAAAGCAAATAAATGTTAGGCCAGTGAGAAATGAATGCAGGAGTGGCAACATTTGCATCAGATGAAGTGGAACTTCAGGCTGAAATGACCCTTAATGCCATGATAAAAGTCACAGATGACAAAAGTGACACAGTGCTATAGATATCAAAGAATTTAGCAGCTAAATATGAAAAGGTAAGGAGAAATATAAATACATAATTACAATGGGAGATTTCAAAATGCCTTTATCATTATTAGCCAGAATTAATAGTCAAAAAAAGCATTCAGATCAACAAAATAATAGAAATGCTAGTCCAAAAATTACTCAGATGAGCTTAATATTAGAAGCAGATAATGTTTTTTTGATACCTGGGATTGAACCCAGGGGCGCTTAACCACTGAGCCACATCCCCAGCCCTTGTTATTTTTTATTTTGAGACAAGGTTCTGTTAAGTTGCTTAGAGCCTTTTTAAGTTGCTGAGTCTGGATTTGAACTTGTTATCCTTCTGTCTCAGCCTCCCGAGTCTCTGGGATTACAGACATGTGTCACCAAGCCCAGTTATAAGCACAAGATTTCATGTAGTACATATCGGCACGTCTTACATCCCACAAGAAGAGAAAGTATTTTTTAATAAAAAATGAAAAAGTTGTATAAATTTTTTTCATTTGTGTGATGGTTGCAAAGAAAGCCTTAACAACAACAGAATTTATAGGTCACATTCTTTAATCGAAAGTTGAAAAATTATTGATACATGATAATGACATAAAAAAATTAAGTAGTTAAAAACTAAGGAAGAAACTAAGCTTCTAGATAAGTCATGAATCAAAAAGGACATAAACGGGATCTCACTAATTATATAGAAACCAATAAAGAGAAAACCACTTCTTATTAAAGAATGACAGAACCCTGGGAGCTATGCATAGAGGAACATTTAGAGTCCTCAAATGATTGCACAATTTAAAAATAAAACCAAAAAATAAGGGAACTAAGTAGTCATCTTCGAAATTTAGAAAAAGAAACCAGAGAGTTGGAATTTAAAGGTATAAGTTGGAATTTATGAAATAGAAAAAAACAATAATTTTAAGTCAAGCCTACTGAAAATAACTCCAAAAGTTTATTGAATAGACTAATAAAATAGACAACATAGAGTTTTAAGAAAGAAAAATGGAAGAGATTAAGAATGAGAAAAGAGTCATACCCACAAGGACTTGAGAAATTAAAAGATGCAAGAGACTCACTGTGGGTAATCCTGTAGCCACGAATGTGAAAAGCTGCAGGAAATATACAAACTCATGTTAAAATATAAACTTGTAAAATGGACCCAAAAAGAGAGTGGAAGCAGGAGTGAACCGATTATTACTGAAGAATGGTAAGATAATTGGAGTTTACTTCTGGAAAGATCTTAGGACCAGATGGTTTCACAGCTGAGTGTTAATTTGCCTCTAAAGTTCTGATGATTCTAATGTGTAATTACTGAAATGTTTGCAGCTCAAATTGTGTCCATGGGCTGGTAGCGATCTAGTTAGAATGTGCATATTTAGCTACTCCAAGCCATAGAAAAACCTTTTAGATTCATGTTTTGAAACCAGTATTATTTTAATTCAAAACTTAAGAAATAAAAGCATTCGATAAAATACAGCATCCCTTCATGCTCAAAACACTAGAAAAAATTGGGGTAGTGGGAACATTCCTTAACATTATAAAGGCAATCTACGCTAAGCCCATGGCTAATATCATTCTAAATGGTGAAAAACTGAAAGCGTTCCCCCTAAAAACTGGAACAAGGCAGGGCTGTCCTCTTTCACCGCTTCTATTCAACATCGTCCTTGAGACTCTAGCCAGAGCAATCAGACAAACCAAAGAAATTAAAGGGATACGAATAGGAAAAGAAGAACTCAAACTGTCCCTGTTCGCTGATGACATGATTATATATTTAGAGGAACCTGGAAATTCCACCAGAAAACTTTTAGAACTCATAAGTGAATTCAGTAAAGTAGCAGGTTACAAGATCAATGCTCATAAATCCAATGCATTTTTATACATAAGTGATGAATCTTCAGAAAGAGAAATTAGGAAAACTACCCCATTCACAATAGCATCGAAAAAAATAAAATACTTGGGAATCAATCTCACAAAAGAGGTGAAAGACCTCTACAATGAGAACTACAGAACACTAAAGAAAGAAATTCAAGAAACCTTAGAAGATGGAAAGATCTCCCATGTTCCTGGATAGGCAGAATTAATATCGTCAAAATGGCTATACTACCTAAAGTGCTATACAGATTCAATGCAATTCCAATTAAAATCCCAATGATGTACCTTGCAGAAATAGAGCAAGAAATTATGAAATTCATCTGGAAGAATAAAAAACCTAGAATAGCTAAAGCAATCCTCAGTAGCAAGAGCGAAGCAGGGGGTATTGCAATACCAGATCTTCAACTCTACTACAAAGCAATAGTAACAAAAACGGCATGGTATTGGTACCAAAATAGACAGGTAGATCAATGGTACAGAATAGAGGACATGGACACAAACCCAAATAAATACAATTTTCTCATACTAGACAAAGGTTCCAAAAATATGCAATGGAGAAAAGATAGCCTCTTCAACAAATGGTGCTGGGAAAACTGGAAAACCATATGCAATAGAATGAAATTAAACCCCTATCTCTCACCCTACACAAAACTCAACTCAAAATGGATCAAGGACCTCGGAACCAGACCAGAGACCCTGCATCTTATAGAAGAAATAGTAGGTCCAAATCTTCAACTTGTTGGCTTAGGATCAGACTTCCTTAACAGGACTCCCATAGCACAAGAAATAAAAGCAAGAATCAACAACTGGGATAGATTCAAACTAAAAAGTTTTCTCTCAGCAAAGGAAACTATCAGAAATGTGAAGAGAGAGCCTACAGAGTGGGAGAATATCTTTGCCAACCATACCTCAGATAGAGCGCTAATTTCCAGAATCTATAAAGAACTCAAAAAACTCTACATGAAGAATACAAATAATCCAATCAACAAATGGGCTAAGGAAATGAACAGACACTTCACAGAAGAAGATGTACAAGTAATCAACAGATATATGAAAAAATGTTCAACATCCCTAGTAATAAGGGAAATGCAAATCAAAACTACCCTAAGATTTCATCTCACCCCAATTAGAATGGCGATTATGAAGAATACAAGCAACAATAGGTGTTGGCGAGGATGTGGTGAAAAAGGAACACTCATACATTGCTGGTGGGGTTGCAAATTAGTGCAGCCACTCTGGAAAGCAGTGTGGAGATTCCTCAGAAAGCTTGGAATGGAAACACCATTTGACCCAGCTATCCCACTCCTTGGCCTATACCCAAAGGACTTAAAATCAGCATACTACAGAGATACAGCCACATCAATGTTCATTGCTGCTCAATTCACCATAGCCAGATTGTGGAACCAACCTAGATGCCCTTCAGTTGATGAATGGATAAAGAAACTGTGGCATATATATACAATGGAATATTACTCCGCAATGAAGAATGATAAAATTATGGCATTTGTAGGCAAATGGACGAAATTGGAGAATATCATGCTAAGTGAGATAAGCCAATCTCAAAAAACTAAAGGACGAATGATCTCGCTGATAAGCGGATGAGGACATATAATGGGGGGTGGGAGGGGTTAGCATTAGGTTTAGGGTTAGGTTTAGGGTTAGGGATAAGGAGAGCGGTAAGAATGAAGGAAAGAAGGACTGTATAGAGGGAAAAGAGGGGTGGGAGGGGTGGGGGGGGAAGGGAAAAAAATAAACATCATTGCCCTATGTAAAGGTATGATTACACAAATGGTATGCCTTGACTCTATGTACAAATAGAGAAACAACATGTATCCCATTTGTATACAATAAAAAAAAAAATCGGAAAAAAAAACTTAAGAAATGAAAAATATAGATTAATAATTACTAATTACAATTATATAGATGAATCTCACTTATAACTTAGTGATCAAAATGAAAAATACAATATTAGTTTGTAAAAGTTTTTATTATATCAAAAGGGATAAAAGACAACAAACAAGCAAGTCTTATTTCACAACTGCAAGAATGGTTCGGTATCTAAATTCCATTAACGTGACCACAATCCATTACATCAACAATCTAAGGAAGAGAAAAATCTCCTTGGTATTCAAATGATAATTGCTAAAATTCAGCAGACATTTTAAATAAAAATCCTAAGTAGGTATAGAAGGAAATATTTAAATAGACAAAAACTACTTACCAGAATTGATCAACACAAGTGAAATCTTGGTAAATATTTAGATTACTGCTGTATATATGTATTTTGTTTTAAATCTAATAAAATTAGGGACAGAAGAACCAATATCAAAACCAATAACGCGTATAAGTAGGGAAACAGTAGGAGCCTTTCATTTTAGTAAAAAATCAGACTGATTCCTGTATTACCATTATAATTTAACATTATTTTAGCAAATGAAACAAGACAAAAAGTTGAAGTAATGAGCATAAACATTAGAAAATTAAAAAAAACATGTATTTTGATAGGGATATATATTTAAGAAAACCCAAGATAATTCACAAGGAAAAACAATAAGACATATTAAAATAAGAGTGAGAAAAACCAGTGCAATCTAATTCCAGGCTTAGAGAGGAGGATCACAAACTTGAGGCCAGATTGGGCAATTTAGAGACCTTATCTCAAAATAAAAAGTAAAGAGGGCTGGGGATGTAGCTCAATGGTAGAGTGCTACTGGGTTTAATCCCTCATACTGTGTGTGTGTGTGTGTGTGTGTGTGTGTGTGTGTGTGCGTGCGTGCGTGCGTGTGAAAGAGAGAGAGAAAATATAAATGGAAGCTAGATAACTATACAGAAAACAGCAGCTCTTCTACTTTAATAAGAACCAAGTAACAATAAAAATGGAACTATATTGTTCCATATGTAATATTCACAAAAACTGTAAATTGCTTAGGAATAGGTCTAACAAGGAACTAACAAAATATGGGGAACTGATTCTACCATATTTGGTGATAGAAGATCTGAATAGCTGGGAGGCCTCCATATTTTGAGGTCTTACATCATGAAAAAAAAAATCTGTCCTAAAATTGAGATCAAGCAGCTTCCATTATGATGAAAAGAAGTGTTTTTTTTTCCCCTTGGAACTGGACAGAACAATTAAACATTAATATGAAAAATAAATGCTCAACATTAGTTAATAAAAATATGAAAAAGAAAAAGGGGAGATTTTTCCTACCATATAGTCAGAAACTAAAGCTGCAGTAAGCAAATCAATGTAGTATGGACATAGCTACAGTACAAATACTGTAGCTTATTTCAGGGGGGAAGAAATGGGCCATTAAATAAAGAGTTGACTTCTTTCTGGAAGAAAATAAAAATGACACTATCATATACCATATATAAAAACAAACTGCAGATGAATTAAAGACTTAGAAAAATCCAGGCAACTAGATGGACAACAGAAAATTAAATGCTATAAAAGTAACGATAGACATATTTATATATAAAATCTTAAAATGTAAGATAAAGCCTATCATAAACAGCGTCAATAAGAATAGACCTGAAAATATTAATAAAAATGATAGAAAAAGTTGTTAATTTTTAATATACAAGGAACTCTTACAAATTGATAAGAAAGTGATCAACAAATCTGCAGAAAATGTGTAATAGACATGAATGGACACTAAAGAGAAGAACAAATTATACTAAGAACCACAAACATGAAAAGATACTTAAATTCACCTAGAGTCAGGGAGATGTAGGCTAAAATAACAATAAGACAATAAAAAGTTAAGTCATGTAGTCACTTGCTAGTGGGATATGAGAAAAGTGTTGTCATTGTGTTATTTTGAAAACTTGTGTCACAGTCTTTGGCGGAGGCAATGTGGCATTAATAAATAAGTTAATATTTGTGAAATGCTTAAAGCAGTGTGTGTCATGTAAGAAATGCTATGCACATTTTTGCGCATTTATTTTTTGGTACTGGGAATTGAATCCAGTAGCACTTTACCACTGAGCTACATCCCTAGCCCTTTTTATTTTTTATTTTGTCTAAATCATCCAGGCTGGCTTCAACCTTGCAATCCTCCTGCCTAAGCCTACTAAATCACTGGAATTACAGATGTGCACTACCTAGTCCATCTGTACATTTTTGTGAAATAAGTGAGATTTCTCTTAAAAAAATCATATAGCTGTTGACTCAAAAATTTCATTCTCAGGAATCAGTACTATTCCAAAGATTGGGAATACAGCAGGGAACCAAAACAATACCCCGGCCTTCATGGGGCTTATACTGTGGTCCTCTACCCTCTTCTGTATGCACCAAAACTGTGTCTTTTTTCTATTCCAATGATAGACAAATACCTTACACATGATGTATTTAATACATATTTATATAACAGCATAGTGCTTTTAGTTTTATATCCTGGTGTCTAGATGTCTGTAGATACGTCTAATCTTCCCTTTTGTCTGTTAACTCCTTGAAGGTTAGCTGTCTAGATATTTTAGACATAGTGGTAGTAACAACTTGTTGACTGACAGGCATAATGAAACATTGTTGCAGGTTATACTTTGGATCTGATTGTTCCCAAGTCTCCTGTGTTGAAGACTTGGTCCCAATTGTAGCAATGTCCAGGGGCTTTTGGGAAATGATTGGATCATGAGAACTTAATCTTATCAGTGGATTAATCCATTTGATGAATTAATCATTTGAATGGACTTCTGGGAGGAGGTGGAAACTCTAGGCAGATGGGGCATAGCTGGAGGAAGTAGTCAGTGGGGGGAATGCCTTGGTGACTATATCTTGTCCCTGCCCACCTCCCCATCCAGCTTCGTGGCTGCTGCTGTGAACTGAGTGTCTTTCCTCTGCCATGTTCTACTAGGATGTTCGGCTTCATCCCAGGTTCAGAGCAATAGAGCCAGATGATCTGAGCTGAAAACTCTGAAACTGTGAGCCAAGATAAATCTTTTCTCCCCTTAATTGTTTCTGTCAGAGCTGGGTGTGGTGGCACATGCATGTAGTAATCCCAGTGGCTTGGGAGGCTGAGGCAAGAGAATTCCAAGTTCAAATTCCAGCCTCAGCAACTTAGCGAGGCCCTAAGCAACTTAGTGGAGACCCTGTCTCAAAAACAAAACAAAAACAAAAACCCAAACCAAAAAAATAAACGGGCTGGGGATGTGGCTCAGTGGTTAAGCACTCTTGGGTTCAATCCCTGGTACCACAAAAGTAAAAAATAAATAAATAAAATAGTTTCTGTCAGAAATTTTGGTCACAGTGGCAAAAATGTGACTAACACAGGTATGGAATTAGGGAGGTGAAACAGAACAGACAAATGTACAAGTCTTTATGAAAATGAAACGGGATATAATAAGTAAAAGTTAGCCAAAAAGGAGACAAAAGGCAGGACAAGGAAACTAACCTTAATCTGAAGGCCTTACATGAAAGTTCCACATATCCTTCCTCCCCAAGCCAGTTCTCTCTCCCACATCCATGCCTCTCCAACTCAGTTTTCTCTCCCATGCTTACTACTCCCAAATTTCTGGGAAATCTATAAATCTCCACTCACTATCTTAGAGTTATCATAAATTCACTCACTTATGAAAATTACCTTGTGCCCTGTTAGTCTACGTAATAAATAGATTAAACAAAGAGTTATTTTTAAAAGCCTATCATACAAGGTATTTTTCGATGTTATCTACTGATCAGATAATGAAGACCCCATTACCCTAAGGATCCTGAGAGTAACAAGACCACCAGGAACTGTCTCGTGATCACCAGACTGCTGTCATACCCGCATGCCTTCCTATGCCTATCCATCACCAAGTTTTCTTTAAAAGAGGAGCCTGAGAAATCCAAGTGTCTCTCACTATGGAGACGGCCCACATTCTCCTTTGAATGTGTCTTTACTTTCCTTAATCATTTTTTTGCTTATGGTATGTCCTTACATTAATTTCTTTGAAGTCTGTCAAGAACCCCATTCATCCTGAGTTGAGGTTCCCCATTGCCAGGAACTCCTTGGACTTCCTTCAGTGACATAGGGTCCCATGGTGGATTTGGTGATTCTCCAGAAGCCGGGGTGAAATGAGAAGAGAATGAATTCAAGGCTGAGGTTCCAGCCAACTGGCAGGGCAACACCATTACACTGAATGTAAGAAAACTGAAAAGCAAATGGATTTTTGTAGAAAACTAATAGTTTCAGATATTTTCTTTAGGTGCTAGTGGAAATATCTGGCAGCTAATGTGAAATGCATGACTGAAGAGGAGATGTTAAATCCAGAGGGATAGATCTGAGAACTTTCTTTTGAGGTGAAAGTTGAGGTCATGACAGGGAGTGGATGAGTCACTAGGGGAGAGAGAATGTTACTCCCAGGGCTTAGGGCTGGAAACTTGGGCCAGTTCCGTGTCCTTCCTTACTGACCATGTGTCCACTACGTCATGGGTCTGAACCTTGTGTCCTCAGTTTCCTGAAGAGCTAATAACGCCTGTCCTCCCCGACACGACATGATACATGTGTAGGTGGCTTGTAAATCAGCAAGCACTATGTAAAGTAAGGATCGTAGTGACGGACTGGAGCTGCCCGAGGATGGAACATAGGGGTTGTGGCCTGGCCCCTTCACCACATCAAGGGACACCTAATCCTTCATATCTCAGTCCAGCAGCTTTCCCTGACCTGAGAAGTGACATCTTGCATGGGCTGTCACTGCAAGTTTACACTCGCTACAGTGGCGATTTGATCCACACTTGGCGCACTCCCTGCCTGCCTCAGTGCTGAGTGAACCCAGAAGTGAGCACAGGCAGAGCCAGGGCTGGGTTAGACAAGCAGGAAGGAAAACAAAACCACAGTGGGAGACAAAGCCATGAAGAACTCTTCAAAAAGGTCAGCAATGTCCAATGCTTTGAGGAGTAAAAGTGAATAAGGAATTTGAAAGCACCCTGGACTAACTGCATCTAGAAGGTCACTGCCTAAAATAATGGTTTAAACACCCACCAGTGGCAAAGCTGTTGAATGAAAGTAGTCTCTGGGTTTCTACAGAAGATCAATATCTTGATACCCATCCTATTTCCGTGGGACTTTGAACCCTAAGTAACCTTGCTCTGTGAAGGAGGACACAAAAGGCTGTGAATCCAGCAGAGTAACCTGAACGGAGCTGTGGAGCCCCAGCTAAGAGGTTTGTAACTGCTAGGCCTTTGTTCAAAGCCCAGGCACTGCCATGAGTCTCAGTTCAATCACTTTGATCTGCCCCTGGAGAAAAAGTCAGATTTAATCGGGGTCAGTGTATTTTGTGCAAACATTTGATAACATCCACGTTTACAGTACAGGCACTCATTTTCTAAGGTCAGCTTTCAACTTTGCTCTGTGGAGTATTTGGAAGATACTTTGTTCCCATTTGATCCCACAGATCTGTGCTTACATTTGTAAGAATTCTATCTGTGATGAGAAAAGCTCTTAACTTTCTATACAATCTGTTAAAAATAAAATACAGGGGACTGGAGTTGTGGCTCAGTGGTAGCGTACTCACCTAGCACATGTGAGACCCTGGGTTCAATCCTCAGCACCACATAAAAATAAAATGAAGGTATTGTGTCCACCTACAAACAAAAGATGTATTTAAAAAAATAAACTGCAGGATTTTATTTATTTATTGGTAGTACTGGGGATTTTTTTTTTTTTTTTTTTGTGGTGGTACAGGGGTGCTCTACCACTGAGCTATATCCCAGACCTTTTTATTTTTATTTTTATTTTGAGACAAGAATCTCATGAAATTGCCCAAGCTGGCCTCGAATTTATGATCCTCCTGCCTCAGTCTCTGGAGTTGCTGGGATTACAGGTGTGTGTCACCATGCCTGAACTAAAGTACAGTTTCTTTATCCCATGGTGTCTTCTCCCTCTTTCTTCAGTGTATGGTAGAGACTTCCAGGGTGATTTTAAAAATTGTGATCATATACATGTAACACAAAATTTACTTCTTGAGCATCTTTAGGCAGTTCAGTAGTGTTGTGTGTTCATTTTATTGTGTCACCAATCTCCAGACCTTTCCTATCTTACAAAACTGAAACTCTATACCCATTAAGTGGCAACTTCCCATTTCCTCCTCCTTCTAATCTCTGTCAATGGCTCTGATGGTTATTTATTTATTTATTTATTTGTGGTACTGGAGATCGAACCAAGGTCTGTGCACATGCTAGGCTAGTGCTCTACCACTGAGCTACATCCCCAGCCCTTTTCATTTTGAGACAGTCTTGCTAAATTGCTGGCCTTGAACTTGAGGTTCAACTGCCTCAGCCTCCCTAGTCTCTAGGATTACGGCAGTGTGCCATGGTGCCAGGTTTGGTTACATATTTTTATTGGACTGGGTTCTAGAAACTCCACTTGGGTGGGTGACCTTAACACATCCCTGGGAAATCAGAATCCCTTGTCACTAGAGTCCCATAGGTACCCATGGGAATTAGGGTGGTCATTTGACTAAACCATAGTATCAGTGCTATGATATAGTCCTAACCAAAGAGGAAACAAAATTCAGTGGTGTATTCATAAACACCAAAAATAATAAAGAATTGAATTCGCAGACATTAGATATTTGCCTATGTATAAAGGATTGAGCAGTTCACCAGTTGGAGGAAATATAAAGATGATTTATGTCAGGCAGTCATTTGTTCAGGAAATATGTGTCGAATATACCTGAACCAACCCTGGCTCAGATTTGGCAATTGAGGAAAGTAAACAGGAATTCCTGGTTTCAAGGCACTTTGCTGTCAAGGAGTCTAGCAAGATGAAATTGATGATAATATGTGTTTATTCACAGCCACTTCCTCACTTTCCTATGTACCTAGGGATGTCCTTTTTTCCTATTCGAGGATGTCCTCAGATAAAATTACTTTGGAGGGCAAAGATGTAGATGGCTGTATCTTCAATTGTTGAATGACAAATTTTCTACCATACAGTTCTTTTGTAATATTAATTATAAAACACTTACCAAGCAAATAAATTTGGTTTATGAACACAATGCCTATTGAGCACTTATGGGTCTCTAATCTCATTCACTCCTTAGAAATGCCTCCAAGGAGAACATTATCCTCTTCATTTTGTAGATGAGGAAATAGAAGCTCAGAAAGGGTGAGCAACTTTTCCAGAGTCACAAAGCTACAAAAGGGGCAGACTCAGCATGGGATTCAGGGATCCTTTTTACTTGGCTGTACATTAATCATGGGCTAGAACACTGTCAGTCAGTCACTAAGGCACATTTTTATTAAGCGGTCACTGTATAAGGCACTGGGGACACTGGAGTGTGTTCCAAGAGAATCAGTCCCTTCCTGAGCTGACACTATAGTGAGGGAAGACGGAGGATATCACAAACAACCACACAACTGCAGACGTGCTAAGTTTGGCAAACGGGTGCTTTGGGATATTAAAACACAAGAATCCTGCCCAGGCTGCCATGGTGTGTGTGTTGGGGGGACATTCGGGGGTGTGACAGACAAGCACTTTCTTTCTGAAAAACAAAGCTTCAGGACCCTGCCCTTAACTGCTGTAGCCAGACACAATTGAAGTTTGTTTTGTTCTGAGGGAGGATTTGGTTACTCCACAGATGGGTTCAATTGAATTGTGGGTAGGAAGTCTGCTCCCCACCCAAACCAGCTAAAACTGGTTTTGATATTTGCACAACCTGTGAAATACACACTCTATGAAGTTTCTGTTTAAATATACTTCATTTGGAGCAAAATTTAGAATTAACACATGGGCAGAGAAGCAGTACTTGACCTATAACCTATTGGGTAGGTGCTACTTTAAGGAAAAGGCAAGTATTGCCATCTTTGTGAGAAAGAAAAAAATGCTGTTTGACAGGAAGCAGATATTGTGAAAATGAACTTTAAATTGTTCTTTCCCCCTAAATTGACACAATACTGGAAAAGGCTAACAAAAAAGAGTATTAAGAAGACACAATTGCAAAACTTAACACCAACAGGGAAATGAACCCATTTCTCCGTTAAAGAAAAGTGAAGTGAAATCTCAATGTCAGTTTTTTTGTTTGTTTGCTTGTTTTCTTTTGTTTAGTACCAGGGATTGAATTCAGGGGCGCTCAACCACTGAGCCACATCCCCAGCCCTTTTTAAAATTTTATTTAGAGACAGGATCTTGCTGAGTTGCTTAGGGCCTCACTAAGTTACTGAGGCTGACTTTGAACTTGCAATCCTCCTGCCACAGCCTCCCAAGACACTGAAGTTGCAGGTGTGCACCACTGTGCCTGACTTCAATGTAGTTTTGATTTGCACTTTCCTGATTGCTAGGGAAGTTAAGCATTTTTTATGTGTTTGTTGGACATTTGTATTTCTTCTTTTGAGAAATGTCTGTTTAGTTCTTTTGCTCACTTATTGATTTGGTTATTATTATTATTATTATTTGGTGCTAAGCTTTTTGAGTTCTTTGTACAATACAGAAACTTATTAATTCTTGATTTTATTTCTTGAACTTTAGGAATCTTGTTAAGGGCTGGGTGCAGCGATGCTCAACTGTAATCCCAGTGACTCAGGAGGCTGAGGCAGGAAGATCATGAGTTCAAAGCCAGCCTCAGCAATTTAGTGAGGCCCTAAGCAACTCAACGAGACCCTATCTCTAAATAAAATATTTTAAAAAAGGACTGGGGATGTGGCTCAGTTGTTAAGTGCCCCTTGGTTCAATCCTTGGTACCAAAAAAATATATATATATAACATTTGCTATCATTGGACATAATGAAGAACACAGTGCTAAGTGAAATAAGCCAGACTCAGAAAATTAAGGATGGAATGTTTTCTCTCATATGTAGAAGCTAGAGCAAAGTAAGGGGGAAAAAAGAGGCATGGAGTTCAGATATCATAAGGATAAAGGGAAGATCAGCAGCGTAAAGAAAACCTGCACCAGCCTCTGCTCATGCTCTTGTTTCCTTTGCTATACAGAAGAGGATCTTCTCTAGAACCCGATCATGCTGGCACCTTGATTGCAGACTTCCAGCCTCCAGAGCTGTGATGAAATAAATTTGTTGCTCAAGCTTCCAAAAAAGAGGTGACGATGGTGAAATTTATGTTATGTATATTTTAACACACACAATATTCCTGAACGCCACCCCTGGGGATCTCGATTCTGTCAATCTGGGATCTGGGAAACTGCATTTTGATTAAAAAAAAAAAAATTAGGTGATTTTGAAAGGGAGAAATGAGAAATTAGAGAAATTGGAGGATAAACTGTTGCCCATAATTTGAGGAAGTTCTCAGGATGTCAAGTCATCTTGTGGAATCCTAGGTGACCTAGGGAAACTTCCTGGTGCCCTACTAGGCTACTCATTTACCACTCGGTTGCTTATTATGATTGGGCTACTTGGGACAAAAGGTGATGTGTTGGGCTCTGGGTAGGGATGCAAAAGCTGGTTATAATCTCATAGGAGACATCAAACACAAAGAAGCATAGAGTTGAGGATCTCAAAGGGGCTCTTGGTAACTTCTAGTAGTTCAACTCTTCGTTTCCTCCCCTGTGCAGTAGGGCAATGATGCTCAGCTCACAAGGCTATTGTGGAGACAAAGTGAGATAAAAGAGGTGAATGTTTTCAACTTTTTAAAAAATCAAGTGTTTACTCTTCAGCAGAAATCAGCCTATGTGCTGACTTCTTCCAGAGATGAAACTACATCAGAAACAGCAGTTGTAATGGAAGTCACTGCACTCTATAAAGTGCCAGGGCAAAAGCTGACATCTTAAGGACCCATGAACATTATTACTGAAGGGATTTCTTCCCTTAACCCTTTTAAGTACTTTTCTACACATATAGCTGGGTTACTAGCCATTACTATACTGTTAATCTTATGTATGCTCTTGTTTTTCTTAGTTTGTCAAACAGGGTGGAGACAATTACCATCAGGAAAGTATGGTTCCAAAGTTACTTATGCTCACTAGGCTCCAAAGGACCCAAACTCCTGAAACCATGAAATGGTTTTCCTAATGAGATGATCTGTGCAATTCAAAACGCCTCCCAAAACACATTGAGCCTTGCTCCTGACCTGACTCCAAGCCTGACCCTCTGAGACCACAAAAAGAGGACTTGGCCTGAACCTCAAGGCTCCTCCCACATAAGCCCCAAACACCAGGGTCCCCATGTTCTGTTCCAGAACTCTGAAAGGAGAGGTCCCTCTTCATCACCCCTTCTCAGCAGGAAACAACCAGATCTGATACTGTCGTTCACCATTCATTTTCTCCTTTCTGAGTCTGGAATGAAGGATAATGACAATCCCCAAAACAGTGTGGTCTGGGAAGAGGGAGGGAGGAAGAAGCCAACACATTGGTAACATTGATCCTTTTCCAATACATCCTTTCCCAGTGACAAGACAATCCCTGGGAAGGAGATATCCATCAAACCTAAAAATGACATTCTCCAGGAAGGAGCCAAAACATCGATCCTTCCCCAAATAAATGCTTTCCTAGTGACAGTACAATAGACCCTGCAGAGAAAGAGATAAGAGCTGACTGATGTACTCTAAACTCTCCATCCTTACCCTGTAGAAACAAATTTCAAATTCTCACAACCTGTTTCCTGAATGCCCAAACTGATATGTTAAAGTCTTCAATGGTTGAGTCATTTCCCAGTGTGTAACCTACATAAACACAGACATCGCCTGTAATAAGGGGGCCATTTTTCTGCCCATAAATTGAGCCCCTCCAGTGCATGACTGACTGACTCCCCTGCAGAATAAAGGAAAGTTTGATGATCCATTTGAGGTCTGCTTCTGTCCTGGTTATTTGTGCCTTCATAATGGTGCCAAAACTGTTTTGGTTATTTTTGCTTACAATTACCTGGAGAGATTTTAAAAAATATTCACATTGACCCTCTCCCTGGGGAGATTCTCAGTCAGTTGATCTGTGCAGACAACCATTTTTTTTTTTAAATAGCTCTCAGGTTTTTGAACTGGTAGCCAAGGTCTCTAACTACCTGATGAATGGTGAATTCTACCTGGTAGGATGAGAAGGCTTCACCCAGAAGATGTTTGAACTAGACCTTTGAAGGATAGGTAGGACTTGGAAAATAATATTTTTGAACTAGGTAAGATATATAAAATTCAGAAGTCAAAAAGGACTTACCATGAAAAATGTATCATCCTCTTTTTCCTGGCTCCCTCCCTTATCTCTCTGGAGGCAACAACTATTATCAGTTCTTGTTTATACCATCAGAGTCCTGCCAGTGCTTGTTTATAGAACCTTCCAAGTGTTGCTATGGTTTGAATGTGTTCCCCAAACATTCGTGTGTTGGAAGCTTAATTCACACAGTCCTTCATTAGTGATATTTGGAGGGGCCACCTTTGGGAGGCAATTTGAATTAAATAGGGTCATGAGGTGCAGCCCTCATGGTGACATTCATGACTTTATAAGAAGAGGAAGAGACCTGAGCCAATCTGCTTGCTGTTTCACCATATGATGCTCTCTGCCATGTTTGATGCCACAAAAAGGTCCTCACCAGATGCCAGTACCTTGATACTGGATTTCCCACCTCCAGAGTCAAGGAGAAAATAAACTTCTATTCTTTACAGGACACCCCATTCATGGTATTTCGTTGTAGCAATAGAAAATGAACTAAGGCAATTGCTATCAAAGATCTTGTCAGATTAGTCAGGGTAAACAAGAAAGGAGCAGGTATTATTTTCTATTTCATGAACTTCCACGAAGTACAGACTCTATACAGGTTTAGTGTGGGAGATAAATTCCACCTAAGAAAAAAAAGCAAAGTAGATTTTGAGGATAGGACTTGATCTCTCTCTCTTTCTCTCTCTTTTTCATTATTAGTTCTTCCTGTTACAGTAATTTCTGAGCATTTCAAAAAATTAAACCTTATAATTTTAAGATCATCATAGACTCACATGTAGCTGTAAGAAATAATAGCAGGAGGTCCCATGTGCCCTTTGCCAGAGGTACTTAATTTAAATTTCAGTGCTAATAAAGATACTTCAAATCAAATGCTTGGTAGCAGTTTGAAAAATTACTACCCTGAAATCGAGAGTGAAAGGGCACAGGAGGGAGGCTGTGGAGGAAGAAATACTTTCAGTTTCCCTCATGGTCTCTGGGAAATCAAAACTTAAATCCTCATGCGGCTGTGGCACAGTCCCAGCTGGGTCTTATTTCTCTGTGGCCACAGGTGCGGCCGCCTCATTGAAAACTCCTCCCTATGTGTTCTGGGGAGGACAGGCAAGGGAGACCAGCTGGGGGAGGGACTTTCTCTAGTGAGGATGAACCCAAAGTTTCTCCCTGTGTCCCGACTCCAGGTTGAAAAGGGAAAGAGTGTGGGCCTGCCCATTCCAACACTGCCTTCCTGGCCTTCACACTCAAAGAACAAACAAATGGAGGCAGCAGGTTTCCACTTGCCTCTGGATTGTTCCTGGATCCTCAATAGCATGCGCCTCTGTTAAAAGGGTTTTACAACACAGATCACTGGATAACAAGGTAACTGCAATAAGAAACCTTATTTCTTCCCTCTTTATTAATTTTTGTACTGTGTTGGAACACCAGGTGTGAAAGGAACACCTGGCCAGAAGCAGGTGGCTGGAAAGGGGGCTTTAATCTTTCTCCAGTGCAATTCATCTTCCACTATTTACCTATGAACTGCAGGACAGGTGTCCTGCTGATTGAAAATGCAAACCATCAGGCTTGACATTCTCTCTGAGAAGTTTACTACAGCATGGATAGTTCCCTCCCTGTGGACAATTTTGGCTTAGCATCTGCTTCTAATGCTAATGTCATTTGTATTAATACATCTAGATACGCTAATACCTGGTATATTAAAACATGGGGGTTTTGGCAGGGGTGTGGGGACAGACACATTGGGCTTCATCATGTATGTGACTTTTAAGGCATTCACCAGGAGAGAAAGAATAAAACCCAACTATTGATAAAGATGATTCCAGAGCTCTGTAATTATGTGAAATAGAAAACTACATATAAGTGAGATTCAATCACATTATTTTCTCTAATAATAATAATTACCTTTTATTAATATAATCTGGGCAGAATGTTATATGTACAATCTCATCTGTAATACATGTGTTATTGTCCCCATTTTATTGCTGGAATAACTGGTGCTTGCAATAGTGAAATTCTTGCCTGAGGTCAACATGGCGGGTAGGTGAGGCAAGGTTTGGATCCAAATATGTTTGGCACTGAGCAACTCTAGCTATTTGTGGTATGTATAACTGTGAAACCTTTGAACTCCTCAGAATAATATTTTTATTTTTGAGGTGCTAGGGATCCAACCCAGGGTATCATGCATGCCAAGCATGTACTATGCCTCTGAGCTATATCCCCAGCCTCAGAATAATGTTTTTAAATTAAAACAACAACAAAAACCCGGAATTATCCCCCTCCAAAGTAATTTAATTGAATTCACTTATCAATTGAGGCATGTTATTTTGAAGGTGGTCCCCAATGGTCTTTTCCACAAGAACCTGTGCTCAAAGTTTGAATTTGTGCTCAATCTAGCGACTCCTTTCTGAGGGATAGAATATGATAGAAATGATAGAACATCACTTCTGAGATTTGGTTCCAAAAACCCTGAATTCTTGTGTTTTTTTCCTTACTCTCTTGGGTTGGTCACACTGGGCAAGGCCAGCTGCCATGTCCCAAGGAAGCTCTATGAGGTCCACGTGGTAAAGAACTGAGGCCTATTGACAACCACAAGAGTGAGCTCTGAAGCAGATCCTCAATCTGTGCAGCTGACATCTTGAATACAACCTCACAACAGAACTTGACCCTGAACTATTTGGCTAAGTTGCACTTGGATTCTTGACCCACACATAATGAATGTTGTTTTCAATCACTAGTTTTAGGTAATTTGTTATACAGTAGTAAAAAACCAATACATCAACATATTAAAATAAAATAAGTTTGGGATATATACAAGGTGCTTAGTAATGAGAAAGTATGTTTAAAATATAGGCAAATAAAAGTTTGATTTTATGTTTTAAGACGTGCTGACCTGAAGGCTGTTGTTCTTTAACTTGTGTAAAGCATTAAAAAGTGGGGAAAACTTTGACAAGTAAAATAACCACACTTTTTACTTTCTTTTTTTTTTTTAATTGGTGCACTAAAAATACTAGACTGCTTCAAAACTTTGCGTGTCATTCTCATGCAGATATTTTCTGTATCATTCTAATTTTAGTATATGTGCTGCCAAAGAGAGACCCATACTTTCTAAATCACACACACAAAAAAAATCTCATGGGTTTTGATGGAATCACCAGGGTTTCTTTCCTACATGCATAACTGAAAGAAATGCTAAATTTTATTTTAAAGTTAGTGAAAATAAAGATAGATTTTCCCCCTCCAAGTTCCTGCTCAGTCACTTCCCTTCCTCCGTTTTCCGTGGTTAGGAACTAAAGCGACAGCAAACTCAACTGTGAGTGTAGTTCCCATGGAAGCACCTAACCATGGTAACACAGAAGGAAATACACACGTCTACTTCCAACAAAGGTTGCAATGAAGGGAAATTAGATATGCTCCTAACAATTTCGGAGCAAACAGGGAAGTCATGCCAGGTGAACCTGAGCTGGACCAGCAAGGGGAGGATGTCTGGTGATGATAGCCACACAAGGTCAGCGCCCCATTAAGACCAGAGAGACCTTGACCACCAAAGAGCTTATTTGGGGATTTTCCCTTCTTTCTCCTTCCTATGTAATTAAATACAAAAAGTATATAAAATCATCAAATAAGTGTATGGTGGTGAAATGAAGCTTTGATTTTTTTTTTTTTTTTTTTTTTTTTTTTTTTTGCCTAGGGTGTGAAATTTGGGACTTTAGAGAAATATTCAATTACAGTACAAAAATAACACCCTACTTTATTACGGGTGTTAAAGTAAATTAAAATAGAGAATAGACCTGAAGAATCCCTAAGCAGACAGTCAGTTAAGTCCTGGGGGGCAATTTTGCCTTGCTTAATTCACAAACAGAAGTGAAACTTGGGCTATTTCTTATTAACAAACGACCACGTTAAAGTAAAATGAAACTTAAACTCAACCAATCAGAAGCCACCAACTAACTGATAGTTATATAACTAGGAGATTCCTACCAGGGTAAACTAAATAAAGTGCTGTATAAACAGTACCCAAATACTTACTTTGCTTTTTTTCATGTTCACCCTGTAAAAACTGTCTACTTGCATTCCCTCAGGAGAGCCCCAAATGGTCTCTGACTCATGCATGAATTGCTCTTTGCCCAAATAAACACTCTTTTTTGTGGGGCAGGGTACTGGGTATTGAACCTAGGGGCACTTAATCACTTCAGCCCTTTTTATTTTTTTATTTTGACACAAGGTCTTGCTAAGTTGCTTAGGAACTTGCTAAATTACTGAGGCTGGTCTTGAACTTGCAATCCTCCTGCCTCAGCCTCCAGAGTTACTGGGATTACAGGCATGTGCCACCACACCCAGCTCAAGTAAACTCTTTAACATTTTATTGTGCCTCAGTGTACCTTTTAATACTGGTCAGAATGCATACTTTCTCTGACTCAGATAATTTGGCAATTGTTAAGCCATTGTAAGTGAAGGAACTACATGTTCATCTTGGAACCCAATGAAGCTCCCTGCCCAAAGATGCAGATGGCTCATTGTGAGTCCATAATCTTTAGGTTTCCAGGAGAAGGAGGGCTGATCCAGACCCAGCACACATCAGAGTGAGGTGGCATCTGTGAGATAACAAGGACAGAGGATGCCTGTACCATCTAGTGGATATTGAAGAAAGAAAATTCATAGAAGCTGAGAGGAAATTATATCAAAGATTGAATAACTGCATTAAGAAAGGCGAAGAATAATGTGCAAGTAATAATAAGGACTGTGACCAAGGAATCCCATCCCAGTGCATTTGCCAGGAACCCAGAATAGCTTGACAAATGCTTTCCTCAAAAGTGGGGGTGGAGGGAGTGGTGGAGCCAGAATGGGAGTAGTGTGTACACAAAACAGGGTGATTCTTTCAGAAGAAAGGTTCCCACTGGCTCCTCACGAACAAAAGGCCGATGTGAATTCTCCAGCCTGTGCTTCTCCCACTTTTCCACTGACACATCCTAAGGACAGAGACGTGGAAAGCCTTTCTGGGAGAGTAGGGAGAATGGTTCAAGGCTGCCTATTTTGAACACCCTAAATTCAAAATTTCTTTGAAGTCACATGCTTAATTTTTAAAATGTGTATGTTTCCCATTTTTCCTTCACTAATATATAACCATGTTTGTTTCAGTATAACAGTGTTTTTACATTGAGCACCACCAAGTAGTCACTCCTGTAAGATATGATGTGCACTTCACCTGGCTTAGCCTCCTACTGCTGGTCTCAGGGGATTGTTTACCCAGTTTGAGAAACAGGACCTTGAGGTATTCATACGTCATTTGTATTAATAAATGAAATATATGTGTATGCAATGATATGAAGTATAATATATATATTTATATATAAATGATAGATACATTCAGAAATTCTCAAAAATTCTTTTTGTTATTTTCATAAAGAAAACTAGCTAGTCACAGTCCTGCATGCTTATAATCCCACTGACTCCAGATGTTGAGGCAGGAGGATTACAAGTTTGAGCAATACCTTGTCTCAAAAAATTAAAAAAAAAGAAAAAAAGAAACTGGATATTATTATCCTGTGTGCGTATATGATTACATGATCAATGTAATTCCACATCACATACAACCAGAAGAATACTCCTTATATGTGTATCAAAATACATTCTACTATCATGTATAACTAATAAGAATACAAATATATCAAAAATAATAATAAATTTATTCTTAAAAATATTAAAAAATTAAAATAAAATAATGACAATACTAAACACACATACACACACAAGAAACCCTGAAGGTCTCCAGGATTCGCCTATCTTAGTTTGTGTGCTGTAACAAAGTAACATAGAACTGCGATTTACAAACAATAGAAATGTGTTTCTCAGTTGTTGTTGGAAGTATGAGATCAGGGTGCCAGTAGGTGGGGGTTCTGTTAAGGGCCCTCTTCTTAGTTATAGACTGCCAACTTCTTATTGTTTTCCTCACATGTCAGAAAAAGGGCAAGAGAGTTCTCAGTGGTGGTGGTGGGTCTCTTTCCTTTTCTTTTTGGTACTGGAAATTGAACCTAGGGGTATTTTACCAATAAGCTATATCTCCAGACCCTTATATATTTTTAAAAATTTTGACACAGGATCTCACTAAGTTGCTGAGGTTGGCCTCAAACTTGCCATCCTGCCTCAGTCTCCTGAGTAACTGGGGTTACAGGTATGCACCACTGCTCATGGCTGGGGTCCCATTAATGAGGGATCTACTATTATGACCTCATCACCTCCCATTTTTGTATACCATCATATTGAGGATTAGGATTTCAACATATCAATTTTGGAACTATACAAATATACAATCCATCTTTCTCTCTCTGCCCCTCACTGCCCTGCCCCATCTTTTTACATTATAAAACTACATAGATTCCAGAGCTGGGCACATGATGATTGATAATTACAAAGAAGACTTTTTCTCCATACAAGGGAAGCAGTGCCCTGCACAGGATGCTTTCCAAAGGCTGCTGGTGGTTTTAAGATATGTCTACAAATATTCTGACATTCTTCCCTTCAAAAGGAGGCCTAGTTCATCGTCCTTTAAATGCAAATTTGGTGACAGGTTTCTAACTTATGGAATGTTCTAAACTGGAGAGTGAAGTTGGGTGAGGTGGCGCTCACCTGTGATCCCAGATATTTGAAAGGCTGAGGCAAGAGGATCTCAAGGTCAAGGCCAGCCCTGAGCAACTTAGCATCCTGTTTCAAAGTAAAACTTTTTTAAAAAAGAACTAGGGATGTAGCTTAGCAGGGAAACACTTGCCTCTTTAGCACCCTGAGTTCTATCCCCAGTACTGCCAACAAAACAAAACAACAGCAACAACAAAAAAATTTTTTTAAGGTATAGTGAGTGACGAGGCTAAGTCATTGCTTCTTCCATCTTACTTTCTTGAATGTGTTCTCTGGGGTGATTGCATTGCCCTGTTTCAAGGACACTCTAGCAGCCTGTGGAAATGCCCATGGGAAGATGCTGCTTTCAAGTCAGCACTAGTGAGCTGGGTATGGGAGTGAATCATCCTCCCAGATTCCCTGCAGGTCAGCAGGCCCAGATAAGCCTTCCGATGACTGCAGCCCTAGTCAACATATTGACTGCAAGGGGCTTTGCAGCTGTGAAACAGAATGGGACATAACATGGAATAATTTCCAGACTGCACTGTTAAAAAGCAAGTTCAGAAGAGTGTGTCTAGTAGCATCTATAAGAAAGAATGATGGCGGAAAGATGGACTGGGAGAGAAAAGGCTCAAAGTATACTTTTTGGTATAGTTGCGATTTTTGAACTGTGTAAATGTTTTACCTATTCTAAAAATACAATTAAGCTGGATGTGGTGGCCCATGCCTGTAATCCCAGCAGCTTGGGAGGGTGAGGCAGGAGGATCTTGAGTTCAAAGCCAGCCTCAGCAAAAGTGAAGTGCTAAGCAACTCAGTGAGAACCTGTCTCTAAATAAAATACAAAACAGGGCTGGGGATCAGTGGCCCAATGCCCCTGAGTTCAATCCCCAGTACCCAAAGATTAAAAAAAAAAAAAATTAAAATACACAATAAAATAAAGAGATAAAGATCAAACTCTAAAATTAAATACAACAAATACATGAACCCTAACTGCATGTTAAATCGAGAACAATCACATAGTATTATTTCAAGCAACTTTTCTTTTTCTTTTTTTTTTTTTAATTTCACATTTTATTCTCATTCAATTGAATAGAAAAAGGAAAAAAAATCACCAGTTATGGAGGCGTACTGATCTGTTGCAGGGTGGAGTTCCCCTGGGAAAATGGCAGGAAGCATGTATGGAATTGTCCATGCAGGGTCCATGTTCCAGGACTCCCATCCAGGTACCTGAGGATCCTCCACGAAGATCACAGATGGAGGGACCCACAGTGGCTCCTTAAGGAAAATGGAGATACTGCAGTCCTTGGGTTGGTACTCAGGAGGCAGGAGGTCAGCAGCAGCATATTTACAGAGAGGACCTCAGAGGTCAATGTCCTTCTGTGTATGTCCCAGGATCCTGTGTAGAGCCTCTCCGTAAGGATAAGGCAGTGGTTCACTTCTTGGTCTCTTATTGGCCTCACGCATAGTCCAGTACAGATCCTCCAAACTTGTCAGCATGTGGGAACATTTTTTCCAACTCTTCTTTATGCCTCTCTGGTGAAGACGCTGGGAAATTGCTCTTGATATTACAAGATTATTCTTCACTCCGAAGTATACTTCATGTTCAAGAAATTCCCATTCTTGCAGGAAACTCCAGATTTCATGGCTACTCCATGGTTTAATTAACGGAACTGAACGCTTTCCTGATTTCTGGTTTTCTTTTCTCTTCTGGGTATTTCTGGAAATTTCACCCTGAAGCAGAATTTTCTCCATTTTTATCCAAGTTTCCTCCTGGGATTCTTTTCACTGCAGTTGCTGGGCCTGCTCCGAGGTCTAAAGAGAACTCCCACTTACTCTGCTCTAATGGAAACCAGTCGAGTCAGGAGGTTCTTGAGTGTAGTGTTCAATCCTCTCTGCTTCTCTCAAGCAACTTTTCAATGTAGTATTCTGATCATATATACTTGGTGGAATATATTCTTAAGATTTAAAAAAACTGCAAAAAATCTTGTATATCTCTTGGTGTGTATGTGTGTTATGAGTAATAATGATGATATTGTAATTTTGAACTTATTTTATGGATATTATAGAATAAAGAAAATAAATGAATATATTGATGTTTTTAGGAGCAAAATTATAGTATTAGAGGAAAACAAATATAAATGTGAAATAAAATCAGTTAAGAAAAAATTCTTTGGATTTAAATTTGAATTTAAAATGTCACTATGAACTTATTAATTTAAAAAAATGTTGGGCAGGTGTGTAGTTCAGGGGTAGATTTCATACTTAGGTGGCATCTGGGAGGGGGAAAATTTGTGCACTCACCTGTGTCCTTCCTGACCAGGCTGCTTCCCCCTGTGGCCCTGCATGGTGTGATGTGTCCCCTCCTCTTGGGAACTGTAAATTACAAACCATTCTCTCAATGGCCAGTGCCTCCTCTTCTGCTTGCCTCACCATATCTGGGTAATACAACTTGAACTTAAGAACAATTGTTAGATTCAAACTGAGAGATATTGAAGGCCTCCAAAAGCTTAAGATAGGTAAGGGCTTTATGTTGTTGCCCCAACATTTGCTAAGAGTTGGCATTTACTCTGGTATATGTCTTCAGATTGAATTATGCTGCACTTGTCATTATTAGCAAGCAGGTACCCTGTTCAGCCCAGTTCAATCAAGATCAGTCAAGATAAGGCAAAGCCGCTGTAACAAAGAGACCCAACAATAATACACTGGTTTAAAGTAAAAGTCCAAAGTTAATATCGCAAGTTGGCAGGTGGCTCTGCTTCAAATACTCAGGGACTAGGTTCCTTCTAACATGATTTTCCACCCCAAACTCTGAACCTTTTGCTGTCTGCACATTAAGAATTCTTACAGTTCAAGTGATGAGAAGGCAAAGAGAACACAGAAGAAGCATTCTTGTGATCTTAAAATGTAGGGCCCAGAAATCTAGGTATACACTCTTTTAGTCTTTGCAGTGCTGGGGATTGTACCAGGGCTTCATGCATGCAAGATAAATGTTCTACCACTGTGTTATACCTCCAGCCAAAGTATATGTTCTATGACTCACATAGTCTTAGATGAAATTTAGTCACATGACCACAACCATCTGTTAGGTGGGCTGGAAATTTTTTTGGGGGGAGGGGACACAATACCTTTATTTTACTTGTTTTTATATGGTGGTAAGGATTGAACCCAGAGCCTCACATGTTTTAGGCAAGCATTCTACCACTGAGCCCCAGCCCTGGAAATATTTTATAGCCATGTACCCAGGAAGAAAAGCAGAATGGATTGTTTTGGGTGGACAACAATGTAACAATATTCTAGAGACAGATTAAGCTCACTTACTGTTCAGAATAGGTAGTAGAAACTTCCCCTCCCCTAGTGCTGGGGATTGAACTCAGGGCCTCAACACATAGCTAGGCAAGTGCTTCACCATTGAGCCACAGGCCTAACTCAGGTAACAGAAACTTCATTCCAAGTTAGAACCTGAGCCAAGGAAACCACTCTGAAAGATACAGGATGCTGGGTTCATACACTCATATACTTCTATACACATAAGGGTACAGGGCCTATACAGTATTGTTAGTGAATCCGTGTAGCTTAAATGCCACAAATTTTTCCAGTTAAAAATGATTTCTACCATTATTAAGCATATTAACAACTAGCATAATGAGATAGCAGTAGTTGTACCACTTATAATAGATCCTCTGAAACATAGAGACCTAAGAAAAACATTTCAACTACACTCTGAAGAGTATATTCCTGATTAGGGGACTTCAAATGCTAATTTACCATCTCTAGATTAAAACTAACACACACATATCACACTGTACCACCGATGGACATTGAAAACATTTACGTGCATGCACGCTCACACACACACACACACACACACACACACACGCACATATATTGGAAATATAGAAGATGAGGCACCAGCACTGAGATGGGGGTCCATGCCACCTATTAACATGCAGCTATCAACGTATAAATATTCTCAAGGGCTTCAATAACTTAGGATTTTGTGAAGAAAACAAAAGAAATGAAGAATGAACCCATCCTGTATCTTACAAGGTTCTAGGTCCTGACATCAATTTCCATTCCTTCTCATTAAGGAACTGGAAAGCAAGGTTAAACTCTGTGGCCTGGGAACTGTTTCCAGGATGACCTGGATGCTGTTTTCAGGTCCTTACGCTGCCCTCATCTCACGCTGCTTGGGGATGTCTATTTCGGTGTCTAGGTCTGTATTATAAATGAAAGTTCTTTTTTTTGTCTTGACCCTGGTTCAAAATATCATCCTCAACTATCAAGTCCTTATCAATTCCTTTATATCTGATTGCATTGTTCCCTGTGAAAAAGTGAAACACTGAGAGTGACAAACACTTGTAGTTTCCTCTTCTGAAAACTAAGTCGATAGATACAAAGTGCTTAGAATAGCACCTGGTGCACAATAACACTCTACGGGTGTGGTCAGATCCATAGATTGTGGAACTTTGAATCTTGTCCACTTTATTTTGCTGTAATAACTAAACCACTAGGTAATACTTCTATACTTCAAAGATCACTCTCCATATATTGCGTGCACTGCCCTCCATTAGGTAACTGCTAGGACCACATTACATGGCTGCTAGGATGGTTTTGAACTTTGACATCAGTGAATCTGTGATCCCAGGATCAAAACATTACTTTTCTCTTGCTCTTTATCTGTTGTCTGCTTTTTAGACATTAAACTGATTTTTACATGAAGGAATAAAGGGATGAGAGAAAGAGAACTGAATTTTTTTTTTTAAAGAAAAGTTCAGTAGGCAGCTGTTGAAAGTCTTAGAGTTCCCCATTGTCTTGCTATCTGTTCCCCTTAATAACTATATGTATATATATATATTTTTTTTTTTTTTTTTTTTTTTTTTTTTGTGTGTGGTGCTGGGGATTGAACCCAGGGCCTTGTGCTTGCAAGGCAAGCACTCGACCAACTGAGCTATCTCCCCAGTCCATTAACTATATATTTTTGCTGGTTTTAAAATGTTCTGAAAATTCTGAGGAAAAAAAAATTTGGGGGGTGGTATTGGGGATTGAACTCAGGGGCACTCACTCAGGGACACTTGACCACTGAGTCACATCTCCAGTCCTATTTTGTATTTTATTTAGAGACAGGGTTTCACTGAGTTGCTTAGGGCCTCACTTTTGCTGAGGCTGGCTTTGAACTCTTGATCCTCCTGCCTTAGTCTCCCAAGCTTCTGGAATTACAGGTGTGCACTACTGTGCCTGGCTGAGGAAATTATTTTTAACTTGTTTATTAAAAAATTATATGGGGTTACGGATGTAGCTTAGTGGTAGGGCACTTGCCTAACATGCACAAGACCCTGAGTTCTCTGGTCCAGGGGGAAAACAATGTATGACAGACTGTGAGGCTGTGATTAACTGTCCATCCATTGAGTTTATGGTAAATATTCTACCATCTTCTGATGGGAACCAATACTAATGACTAAAAGATATGTAAAATTTAAAGTATAATCTATCAACAAAAATTACATTTACATTAATATAATTGATTAGTTCTTAAAGTAAAAACCCTCCTTAGTAGATTTAAAATAGATTTAAATAGCAAAGATTAAATCTGAACAAACTACCTGTTTCCTTATCCTCTCAATGAAATGGTGGCTAGAATGTTGGATTCTGGGTGTTCTGGTTTGCCTGAGATTTTCCTAGTGGTATTACAAAATGTCCCGTGGCACAGGAAACACCTCAGTCCTGGGCAAACTAGGAGGTTTGGTTGCCCTCGCAAGGAGGAAAGGGGGCCTTACCATGCCAAACTAGAAAGGTTTATTGACATATCAGCACCACAGACAGACAGACACCAGGCACTGTCTACCATACCATCTCCTGTGGCTTCCTAGGAATCTCTTCTTTCAGGGGGAAAAAGAAGCTGTAATTGTTCCACACCCTGCCCCCCAAACACTCCAAATTGCAGATTTGCCACTTAGTATCTCGATCATCTTGTGCATGCCTCAATGCCATCCAGACTAGGGTTGAGGAGTATATCACCTTGTCCCCTTAGGGAGATAAAATATAGTAATAGTTAAGATGGGGTGGATAGGTTGGGACTTCACATTGCGTATAGTCAAATCCCTGCTCTGCCCCTTCCTAGGTGTGACACCTTTATAATGAGTCATCTTGACTAGAATGAACATTTTCTGGGATTACCCTGTCTGTATGGCTCTGGGTAGAGTGGGACACCAGAGACATTCTTTATTCAAGGACCTCTGTGTCTGTAAATTCACTTAGGTCTGAAAACTGAGTGAAAGGCTATAATTTTTCATTATGATGATTCAAGCAGGATTTTGCTACCAGACAGACTTGAGAGTTTTTTCATAATGTAACTCAAGCAATGTGAAGGACTGCCTGACTACTTTGTTCCCAGGGACACCATGATCAACTAGCCACTGCCAAAGATCTTTGTGAGCCAAAGGAACAGATTGGCAATATGCCCCTGCCACCCTATACTTCAGGTGTGCCCACACATCTAGTCTTGGTGGTTAAATATTGCCACTTTGCTTCTGCCTATCTGGGATTCTGTCACCCCCATGCAAATCAGGAAACCCTTCTCAATGGTGACATTCTTTATAGTCATATCCTACAAAGGTAACAACCACAGAGTTTACAAGGTTAAAAGTAGCTTTGTGAAGAGAAATGTCTTCTGAGTCTTTTCCTGGAACATGGTTCAGTGTGCAGGTTGCACCTGATAAATCTAGTCCAATATTCCTGTCTCCCAAAGACTTTGGCATCCCTCCACATAGTGACAGGGAAGCTCTCTAGTAAATACAACCAAGTGAATGAATTTGGCCTGATCTAGTGTTATATTCCCCTCTTCTTTTCCTAATATTTTTAGAACGTATGCCTGGACATATTCCCCTGATTTCTGGTGATATGTATTCAAAAAGTGTAGCAATTCTTTTGCACATAAACAAGAAGTCACATTGTGTACCTGTTCTACGGAAACATGCTGAGAACTGACACTATTTATGGATCTGATGGCAATAAGGGGTGACTCTGGTGGGTTTTGAGAATGAGTAACTCCTTTCAAGGCCTCTGCTTCTGATGAGATTTTCGGAAGTATTTAAGCAAAGGAAGACTTGTCTTCCACAGAGGGCAGCTACTCCAAAGGACAGGGAAGCTCCAAAACTGTAAATTCAATTATTGTTGTAATCTAGAAACCTGCACTGTTAAATTTTAGGTTTCATTTTCAGCAATATCAGCCCTTTGGCTACAAGAAATAACAGATTTTTTGAAGACTGTCATGGAAGCTCTCTGGTTCTACAACAATCTAACAATCTAACTCTGGAGCTGAGAGTTAGATTTGAGTTCGTTATTCTTTTCTGTAAGTACTCAAGGGTGCTCAGAAAAATCTCATATTACTTGCTTTATAGTCTTCATTTACTAACATTGACAGTTAAGTGTAACAGGCAATTGGGCCTCTAAGACACTTTCTTCATTGGCACTCCAATACAATTAAGCACATGAGAGCTTGTGCTATCCTCACATTCCATTCCCCCTTAGCAAGGACCTTAGCACTGCGCTAAAATCCAAAGATAATGACCAACAAATCCCATCTTGTATGTCTATCTCCTGGAGTTCTCCATGCCAGTTCTCTATCAGTCAGATTTGCTCCTAGACCAGAGTCCAAGCATACTTTGAACAGTGAATTAAATACAAAGAATTAACTATAATCAGGGAATTAAGGAGTAAAGGGAAATATTAGGAGTATTTTAGGGTTAATAAAAGAACCTTAGGAAGCACGAAACTTGGAGGGGTCTCCTCAAGCTGGGATTCAAAACTTCTTGGAGATGTGATTGTACCCAGTGGATGGTGAACAAATTTGCTGAATTGACCCAGCCCAGAGCTTATCTAGTTTATATAGTTACTGATTGAGTAACTATATAAAAAAGAAACACCCTCTTAGAGACCATGAGGACTGACACTGGCCAGGAAAACATGATCAAGACTGGCAAGCAGGAAACACCCTTCCAGGGCACACATAGGCAAGGCTGGCAAATATTCCATAGGGTAGGAGGAGCAAAGTTGGTGGTCAGGCCTATAGAAGGATTGAGATATCAAGGGCCCATTTGCTAACTGGTGTTAGGAAGGAAAAGTAGTTAATAGGCTAGGCCTGGGGCTGAAAGCTTGCCAAGGGACTGTGCCTTCTATGTGCACAGCTGGTGTATTAGCCTGCTAGGGCTGCCATAACAAAGTACCACAGACCCAGTGGCCTGAACAACCGAAATTTCCTTCCTTACAATCAGAAGGTTGGAAGTTTCATATGAAGTGTTGGCAGGATTGGTTTCTTCTGAGGACCTCTTTCCTAGTCTTTTTTTTTTTTTAATTATTTTTTAGTTTTAGACTGCATTTTGATTCACTGTACACAAATGTGGTACATCTTTCCATTTCTATGATTGTGCATGATGTAGATTCATACCATTTGTGTAATCATACATGTACATAGGGTAATGATGTCCCTCATTCCACCATTTTTCATACCCCACTCCTTCTCATTTCCCTCTATGTAATCTATAGTTCCTCCATTATAGTTGGCCTTCTTTACCCAGTGCCTTCACATATGTGGTGTGTGTGTGTGTGTGTGTGTGTGTATGTGTATGTATCACAGTGTGTTTATTATTCATCTGTTGAAAAATATTTGTGCTTTCCAGTCTGGAGTGGTTGTGATTCAAGCTATCAGTATTCATGGATAGGTTTTTGTGTGAACATAAGTTTTCCTCTCTCTTGGGCGAACACTGAAGTGTGATATCCTGAGCCACATAGCCAGTGCATAGTTAACTAAAGGACAGTGCCAAATTCTTTTCCAAAGTGAATACCATTTTGCATGTTCACCAGCAATGCATAAGATTTCCAATTGTTCCACATCTTTCCCATCACTTATCATACTGTGGTATGGCTGTAGACTCTGAAAATAAGACCAGAAATCTGGTCTTGTTGTTCCTTGAATCTACTCAGTCCATTCCTTTTTCAGGCTTATGTACTTGCTGTTCCTTCTTCCTTGGAACTTACTCACATAAGGTAGTATAGCTTCCATTAGCATTTCATCTTAAAGGAGCACTTACCTACACACATATGAAGATCAGCTAAAAATGGAAAGAGAAAATCATTAAATTGTATACCTTTCCCCTGCATTCTTCCATGTCTCCTGAGATCTTAGTTTTCTATTATTAACTAATTAATCTGTGCTAAAGATTTTTATTTGTAATCTGAGTGCCTTTGTTTAAGATATTCAGAGTGTGTATTTTTAGTACTAAAATATTGACCAGAGACATAAATGTACTCTGGATTCTGAAATCTTAATGTTGTCTTTATCTCTCTCTCTCTTTGAGGAAATCGTGTAAACTGAAAGCAATTTGTGTTTAAGAAGCATTTCCACAGTAGAACCTGACATCTATAGCCAGTAGTTCTCTTTATAGATACAGTGAAATATAAACAAAGTAAAAGTCATAATAATTTACTTTGTTACAGTGGTGCTTAAGGAAAAACTTAATAGTTAAATTTAATTTTTAAAAGAACATGTTTAAGTTTTAAACTAGCAAATAAATAGAAATCTAGTTAATACTTGCCTGCATTACTTTCTATTTATCTACATTGAATTTATGCTCTATTAAAGGTGGGACAACCCTTTTAAAGTTTAAGTATAATTTTGGCAAGTTCTTCATTTTCTGTTCCATGTTTCCCAAACCTCACTAAATTGAAACAATTTAAGAAACTCAGGCTGAGAAAATGAATGTTAAAATTGTTTTTCTATAATAAACCCTAAAAATCAGTTCCCTCTTAAGCAAATAGTTGTTCATAAATTGCTTCTGGAAAAAGAAATTATTGAAAGAGGGAAAAAAATGCTGAAAGTGTCTGTAAACAATGACAGTATTTACTGGGCACAGATTGTGCTGTTAAACGTTTTATGTACATGATTCACTCAACAAATATTTATTGAAAAATTATGTGCTAGGCACTATTCCAGGAACTGGAGATAAAGTATTGATCAAAATAGAAAATATCTGTGCCATAATGGACTTAAATTCTATTTGGTGAGGATAGATAGTAAAGAAAATGAGGGAAACAAATTTTATCATATGTCTTAATATGGAGAAAAATAAACCAGGGACAGAAGAAATCAGTGTACGTCTGGTGTGTGTGAAGTTTCAGAAAATGAAGACAGAGAAGGTCTCACTGAGATGGTGACCTTTGGGCAAAGACTGCAGAAGAAGAGGGAGCAACCATGGCAGTAACCATGGCAGTAAAGTGCTCCTGGAACTGCAAGAGGCCAGGGCAGCTGGCCACAGCAGTGCTGGTGGAGGGGGAGTGAGAGATGAACCAGCAGGTAATAGGACTGTAGGCCATGCTGAGGACTTGGGCTTTACACTGAGAGACACGGGAAGCTGCTGGGAGGTGCTGAGCAGAGGCATGACATGCACTGGCTTAGGTTAGAGCAGGAGCAGTGTGCAACCACAATGAAAGCGGGCAAGGAGGAGGGAGACCAATTAGGAAGCTATAACTTGGATCCTGGAGAGAAGATGGTGACTTGGACCAGAATGGTAGCAGCAGAGGAGGGAAGGAAGGGTTGGATTCTGCATAGAATTTGAAAGTAGAGTGTAGGAAGCCATCCTTATTTAGCAGAATCAGACTAGGTTAAGCCATGGGACACAGAGTCTTGGCTTCTAAGAACTGCAGGGAAGTTATGTGTTGCTGTGTGGGAGTGGTTCCCTGTCTCCTTCTGGATTTTCCCCCTAACAGAATGGCTCCCCTAACTCCACCCTATCCTGTCCATCACAGAAGCAGCTCCTCCTGGACCTGGCCCCCTTTACCTGTATGTTATAAATAAAAGAGAGTTGGGCGAGTTGTTGTTTTAAGAGGCCGGAGCTGGTATGGCCAGACCCGTCATGCCCTCTCTCATTTAAAAAGAATATTGGCTCTTGTGTGTTTATTGAGTAGATATGGTTTTTGGGTAAGTGAGTGATATACAGCCAACATCCTCCCCTGTCAGCTAACCCTTTTCTCATCCACGCAGGACGTGGCACAGAGGACCCCTACAGTACAGCCAAATGATTTTTCTAATGTTTTGGACAGGGAGTGTGAGAGAAGAGGAGTCATGGATGACTGCATGGTTTTGACCAGAGAAAAGGAAGAATGGATGATGCCATTGCTAAGATGGCAGAGAGAGGGGGATAGGAGAGTTTGAGGAGGAAGACCACGAGTTCAGTTTTGGACAAATTGGAGGTGCCTATTTGGCAGTTAAGTAGGTCAGGTTCAAGGAGGTTTAGGCTGGAGGTATACATTAGGCAGTATTTGATGTGCAGATGACAGCTAAGAGGGTAGATGAGATCATTTTCTTGTGTAATTCTTACACAACTACCATGAGGGAGATATTATTTAATACCATGTAGATAAATAAACTGAAGCTGGAGAGGTCTGAACAGTTTGCTCTAAGTTGTACAATAGGTAACCATGTGGATTAAATGTTCATTCTTTTTACAATCCCCATGTGGCAATAACAACTTCTGATTATAATAAATTATTTACCCAGTCTTTAGTTTCCTTATAGCAAGATCAGGAGATAAACAGTTTTTTCTTCTTTTGGTACGAGGGATTGAACTCAGGGGTACTTAGCTACTAAGTCACATCCCCAATACTTTTTATTTTTTATTTAGAGACAGTATCTCACTAAGTTGCTTAAGGCCTCACTAAGTTGCTGAGGCTGGCTTTGAACTTGTGATCCTCCTGCCTCAGCCTCCCAGCCACTGGGATTACAGACGTGCACCACTGCACCCGGATAGGAGATTACTGTTTATTAAGTGGGTTCTATGAATACTAAAACAAAGGGAGGCTTAGAAGGCAGGTTTCAGGCATTTCCACCTAGCCTGAGGAAGTGTCTCTGTTTTCCATCTGAACTTACATGCTGAAACTTTATATGAGAATGTATTTGGAAAAAAAATTGTCACCTGTTTATTAAAAGTTAGAGAAATTTGCTAGACTAGGTGTTCTGTGACTTCTGTTGCTCTACCAGTTTCATGTTTTCATTCAATAAGCAACTGCTGCCTGCTCCTGCTTGCCTACACACTGTGCTCTGCTCTTAGTGTTCCCACTCCATATTGAGAAGGGAAGCAGGGATAGTCTTTCCTATTTTATGATTAAAATGTCAGTAGACAAGGAGAAGCAACTCTGTCTATGGAGCCATTGCTTGCTTGCTTATCCATGCACCTGTCTGTTCATGCATCCATCTCTCAATGTATTCATGAAACAGAATCTAGTTAGAAAATATTGATGGTAGCATAAACCTGAAAAGCATGACATACTAGTTCAACATTTTTTTTTTATATGGCTGATTACCTTTCAAATCATAGGAGTATGGGGACAAAGGAACAGTTTTTGAGGTGTATTTGGCAGTGAATTTTAATGTCTCCCCTATGGGGTGAGGAGACATCACACTACCCACTTTTGGTGATACCCCAAGGATTGTCTTGCACTTACGTACAGGAAGGATTTGATCCAGTCTTGTCCTGGCTGAGGATATAGATAGGCATATGATATTGGTGCCTCAAACTGTTTTGAGTGAGGATGGGGCAGAAGGTAGACAGGGAAGTGGTTTGGGAGAGACTGGTAAGAATACAGGTTTGAGTTCTTGTTGACTGAGGTCGTTGGTCTGGGCAGTGAGGGCATCAAGGGCAGCCTGTACCTTCGGCTGGGTAGCTACTGCTGTGGTGACTCCTGTATGCCTAATTCAAGCGCACTGCTCAAACCATAGCTGGGTCTCTCTGGGCCCCCTCTGTGGGGGGGTCACTGGCCTGGATGATGCACCTGCTGAGATAGATGGATCATGTGTCCTCTGGTGGCCCTCGAGAAACAAGGCAAGCCCTGGTAGTGCTCTGCAAGGATGCTCTCTGGGCCGTACAGAAATCTTCACCCCAAATAGATTAGAAGTTGTGCCTAAGTGTTGGATCAAGTCTTGGATTAGCCACAGCTGCATACTACCTGGTTTAATCTGGTTCTCTCCAGCTGGGGCACAAGCAGGATTGCGACTTAAGAAACTGCTTGTGTTACCCCAGCTGCCTGCTGCAGGCTAAGTGTAGGGAGGCCAGTTTTTGAGGTTTTATCACGTGCCAGGAAGTTGTTTCACTTTTTCCTCATAATAACTGAGTGAAATATTATTCCCTGTATTTAGCAGATGAGGAAACTAAGGCTCTGAGTGTAACTTGGCTGTGGTCACTCAGTAGGGATTCATATCAAGATCTGTCCCACCCCAAAGCCAGCACCTGTGTATCAGTGCTATCAACAGCTTGCAATGAGTCACAAAGGCTTCCTGTATGTCAAACTTCAATGAGCTTTCTTTGTATTCAAGAAATTACATTCTTTTCACATTCTAACTTAGTTTTATGGTTTTGATTATGCATTGCTACACTGCTTTCCAAGACGCTGTTCTTTATTGACAATACCAAGGTCCACTTTACTACTTCCTTGTCACTACTGGGTACTGTCATTTAAAACTTTTTAAAAAACTCATCTGAATCATGTGTGGCCATGCACACCTGTAATCCCAGTTACTTAGGAGGCTGAGGTAGGAGGACCTCAAATTCAAGGTCAGCCTGGGCAACTTCGTGAGACCCTATCTCAAAATAAAAGATAAAAACGACTGCAGATGTGGATGAGTGGCAGAGCTCCAGTGTTCAATCCCCAGCACTAACAAAACAAGAAAAAAAAAAAAATACCTCTCTTGGTTACTTTGATTTTCAGAAATTTGCCTTTTAAATGAATTTGAATATTTCTTCATGTTTGCTAGCTTGTTACCTCTTACCTGTGTAACATCATCCCAAATGAAATGACAGATATAAGAGTTTTAAAAATGATGAAAAAAGTTAAAAATCTACTTGTTAAATGAGTGATTAAATTACACTACAGATATGGTAATAACTTAGGCAGCCAATAAACACTGATATTTAAAAAAATGATTAATGATATGATAAAATATTAAGTGAAAATGCATATAGATACACACACACACACACACCAGTGGTATTGGGGATTGAAAATGCAGTAATTATTTTTTTAAGGCAGAAGAGAAGAAAGCTATAGGTAACTGTTTCCTGTCTTGAAGATAAGTAAGGCAATATTGCTATTCCTGGACATATGTTTCTGATAACAAGCAAGGTGTGGCAATTATTATCCACCCTTACAGGAAGCTCTGACATCATTGGTTAAGAAAATGTGTTGACTCTACCATGAGATGGGATTATGACCATTTTACACTGTAACTTCTTGGCAGCACAAGGATAGTCTAACTTTAGTGCTCTGTTGGGGTTTATCTTTTTTTTTCTTCTTATTCATGGCAGGGCTTTGTTTAAAATTATAATTTATAAAATGCAGTGACCCTACAGTCTTAATCATTTTTATAAAATTTTTCTTTATAAGGAATTTTTAAAATCTTTTTTAGAGACTCAATGTATTTGAGACTCAACTGTTCATTTGTCTCTTTGTTAATTTCAACTAAAAGTAAAATTTATATTCATTTATTTTGAAGTCATTTATATTCCCCAATATTTATTAATTTCTTTTTTTTATTTTGGAGGTTTATCTTTTCTTAGAACTGAAATTCTTTTTCAGATGTTGGCCAAGGTTATGGTCAAAGGAAGACAGGGAAGTCTGGGGCTAGTTCTATGGCTTCCTCCGTCCTCAATCTTAGTATTTATTTTGGAAAGAATTTATGAAAATGGTAATTTTCTTGCCTTTGTTTTTGTGAGGATTACACATAGGTTATCTCACAAATATTAAAAACTACAAATTGTACTGAGTTAGCTTAAACATGAAATTTACAAAATACCCTTCCAATTTCGTTACAAAACTACATCCTAATAAGCTGTTACCTAAGATCTTTTTGCTTCTTTAATCTTCATAACCTGTATTTTTACAGTTTTGATCATGTGTGCATGAAATTATTTTTACTATGGTGCCTCATGTTGTACACTTTAGATGTCACTGAATGACATTAATGATTTCTAATGGTTGGGCTGGGATGCAGTTCGGTGATAAAGGTGCTTGCCTAGCGTATGTAGGACTCTGGGTTCAATCCCCAGTAACACACACACACACACATATTTTTCTGTTTGCAGATAACACCAGGTCTGGTGAGCAGCTCAAATGTTAGCTCAACTGATGTACAATAAATATTTGAGCCCTTATGGTGTGGTGTAGTGGGGACATTTCAGCAAATAAGACAAAGTCCCAGTTATCATAAACTTTGTATCTAACAGGGGGCGACAAAAATCTTAAAATCATGTGGAAGGTATTATCATCCTTTTGAGCATCTGAACCTCAGAGATCACGGAATATGCTCAAGATCATCCCACTGGTAGATATTAAAGCAAAGATTCCAACCCAAGCAACTGTGGCCAGGTCTTGAATTTTTTAGCTACTGCTCCACCAGTACAAAGTGCTCTGGGAATTCAGAGGACAGGTCAGTGAAAGCTGGAATAGTTGTATTCATTTCTTGTGCCTGCTATAACAAATTACCATAAATCTAGTGGCTTAAAAGGACAGAAATTTATTATCTTATGGTTCTGGAGATCAGAAGTCCAAAATCAGCTTTATCGGTCTAAAGTCAAGGTGTCAGCAGGGTTGGTTCCTTCTGTACACTGAGGGGATGTGCCTGTTTCCTTTTTTAGCTTCCAAAGCCACCTGCATTCCTTGGTTCATAATACCTTCCCCTCATCATGCCAATCTCTTGCTTCTGCTATTATATCTCTTACCACTGCCTTTTTTGGGAGGGAAGGTAGAGGGAATAGCAGGGATTTAATACAGGGTTTTCTATTACTAAGTCACATCCCTAGAGCTTTTTATTTATTTTTTTATTGAAACAGGTCTTGCTAAGTTGCTGAGGCTGGTTTTGAACTTGTGATCTTCCTGCCTCAGTTTCCCAAATAGCTGGGAATACAGGCATGTACCACCACGCCTGGCTAACTTCCCTGCCCTCTTATAAGGACTGGTGATTATGTTGCACCCCTAGACAAAGAGATAATTTCTGTATCTTAAGAGTCTTAACTCAGTCATTTGCAAAGAGCCTTTTACCATGTAACATATTGGGAGGGCTTTATTAAACCTCTGTAGTTGTGGACACTGGAAGGGCCAAAATTTGTCCTTTGGGACAAAAAGGACAAATTGCAGGACAAAGAGAGACCTTCTATTCTCTTGACTTTCCTATGCCAGGCTCAGGGTTTCTGGTTAGTTTCCTACGACTGCCATTATAAACTACCACAGATCAGGTGGTTTAAAAAACAAATTTATTTCATCACAGTTCTGGATGCAAAATGGTTGAAATCAAAGTACTGGCAGGTTGGCTTTTTCTGAGGACTCTCTTCTTTGTTTGCAGATGCCAGCTACCTTCTTGCTAAGTGTTCATGTGGTTGTCTCTCTCTGCATATATTTGTCTAGTGTATATATCTAGGATTTCCCTCTTCTTATAAGGACATGAGTCACATTGGATTAGTATACACACTAAAGATCTCATTTTATTAATTCAATCACTTCTTTAAAGATCTTATCCGCAAATACAGACACATTCTGAGATACAAAGGGTTAGAACTTCAATATATGAAGTTTTGTGGGGGATAAAAGTGAGATTATAATATACCAAATCAGTTAAATGTTGATGACAGCTGAGTTTGGCAGATGAGGATAACGTGCCAGAGAGATCCTAGCTGAAGATTGCCAGGATTCACACCCTGGCCTATTACTCCAGAAGCTGGGTCTCACCATCCTACTCGGGCAGAACAGTTGTAATGACAAAACGGTGTATGAGGGTGACCTGCGGACAGCAAAGAGACCAGCCCTGAGGGTAGAGGTTGGAGGCTGAGTTGGGAAACAGGAGGGTATGGCCCGCTTGTGAAAAGCCTTTCCAGTCTGGTAAAGGCATTGAGCAAAGCAGCAAAGAAATTCAGGAAGAGGGAGAGGCAGCACTTGTGAAGTAATTTCTACACCCTGTAGTTTCCACTCTATTTCCACCCACATCATAATCTTATTTAAGACGACTGTCCACAATTTATAAAATTCTTTCACTCATTTCTCTACACAGACTCACAGAATCCAAAGAAGTCTAGGGCAAGCACTCTATCCACTGAATGGATTTCCCAAGGCAAGACTGGTGGCTTTCACTGTCATAAATGTCTGGCAATATCCCTCATAATTATGCAAGGGACAGACAATCCTCACTGTAGATGAATGACTGCTGTTCTTTCTGACCCTGAAATGTTTTGAGTCCTTGATTCTAGAGACTAATATCCTACTTCATCTTTTTTTCCTATCTCACCCTTACCCATTTATATTATTTTTCTGCTTGTCTGGTGGAAGACAAAAGCAGAAATGTAAAATAACTAAAATGATTCAGTTAAGTTTTAGCAGCTTTTGAGAGCAAGTGAATCTATGAATTAACTTTCTCTTCTCCTGTCCCCATTTATCACAAATGGCTGCAAGATTTTTACTGATTCCAAAATTTGTTTCAACTTTCATCAACTTAGAAAAATAAAACCACTGCCATTCATCCTCCTTTTAACTGAAGCCAGTGCTAACAGGGTAAGATGTTTAAGCTTTAAAAAATAAAATGTGATAGTATTGAGAGAACAAATCAACAGATTTAAATTCTATCTTGATGCAGTGTAAGAATTAGATAAAATTAAAGGCAATCATATTTAATTAAAAGTAGGGTACCATGTTCCTACTTCCTCCTCCCTCAACTCATTGCTACTATAGCTGGGTTACAGTTTCTACTTCTGTCCTAAGTCTTAACACTTTCAGTGTTTCATCATTTGCTGGAAAAAGTTAAACAATTTTTCCTATGCTTATTGATCAGTGATGGGCATATATAAGTGTTCTTTCAGCTGCATTATCATCATTGTCATCAATATTATGCACGTTAACATTTACTGCTGCCTGCAACCCACATATATAAGTGACTCCTCTTCACCTCATTGTACATGATAGTCACTTAAATTAAGTAAAAGGTATTTTAGGTTAACAGTAAGTGCTGAAGGAAAAAAGCAATAAAGAGCAAAGAGACAGGAAGTATGGGTGATATTTGTGTAAAATTTTAGAAACAATGACCAAGAAAAGCCTGGTAGCTAGCAGCAGTGGTGCATGCTTATAGTCCAGTGACTTGGGAGGTAGAGGCAGGAGGATCACAATTCACTTAGAGAAAAAGAGGAAGGAAGGAAGGAAGGGTGGGAGGGAGGGAAGTGGGAGAAGAGAAAAAACCTGCAGTAAAGGAGTAAGATCTAATTTTAACTCAAGCAAAATGAACAGTAAATGAAAAGGTCGTAGGGTAGGAGTCTGCCTATTCTAAGAACAGTAAGGCAGACAGCATGGTTGGAGCAGGTGTGAGTATGAAGAGTAATGAGAGATGAAGCCAGATCATGGAAGTCTAGCAGGTAACAGGATTCTAAGTTTGTTTTGAGTGACCACGGGAGATCTTGGAGGATTCTGGGCAGAGGAATGATATGACCTTACTTAGGTCACTTAAGAGAATTCCTCTGGTTGCTGTGTTGGAAATGTTCTGAAGGGGTCAAGGGAAGGAACAGTACATTCAAACATGTTTCTATTTTATAAATTATAATTAGATAATATAAAAAATAAATAGAGATTACATTTTCCTACAGAGACATTCATTCAGATGAGATACACATCTGGGGTTTTCTAAAGTGCCAAAACTCATTATGATTTCCATAACTTCAAAAGAGAATTATAATGGGCAGAAGAATGCATCAACTTAAATACTCAAAGTCATCTCAAATCTTAGAGTCCCTGGTTTCTGTGACAGGGGAAAAATTTTGCTAGCAAACAGATGAATTAAAATCCAGGCAAATATGATCTATATCTTCATTTTTTGGTTCTTACTTCTTTAGCATATTGCATGAGTTGCATTACGTGCTTATAAAGCCTGAGTGTTTTGTCAGAATTTGTTTTACCAATTCCTAAACTTATTTGCTAATTTTCTATTTTACTATCTTTATTTGTCTTTGTTTCATCTATCTTCTTTTCTTTCCACAAGTTCCCAAAGACAATCCCTAAAAAAATGATTATTCCTATTGTTCGGTTGGAGGTAAATTTGTCCCAACAATCCTCAGGTTTGTGGATGTCTAGAGTGTAAATCTGTAAGAGAAGAACATAATGCTGCATTGGTATCTTGTCAGGGCTTTGGGACATCACAAAGAAACAAATCAACGCAGAGCAGGAAATAGTAGTCATTGGATTTTAAATAATGGGAAATAACGTACCCCAAATTGTCTCCCAATGTAGAAAAATTTGTTCATATTTTGCACTAGGAATCATCGAAAATGTGACCTAAAAATTTCTGGCTAATGGGTGTGCAAATGCTTTGAAAGGTAACTCATGCTATTCTTAGTTCTGACTATTGGTTGAGCATCCCTAATTCAAATATATGAAATGCTCCAAAATCCAAAACTGACACCACAACAGACATGATACTACAAGTGGAAAATTCCACACCTGGCATCATGTGATGAACTTCAGTCAAAATGTAGACACACTAAAAACATTTTATAAAATTGTCCTCAGGGTATGTGAATAAGATGTACATGAGACAAAAATGAAGTTTGTTTTTAGATTTGGGTCCCATTTCCCATATGGGTACGCAAATATTCCAAAAATCTAAAGTATTCCTGGTCTCAAACATTTCAGTTAAGGGATATTCCCTGTACTCAGAAAGCTCTTCCTTACACAGAGTGATCTGAAGTCTGGTTCCCTGTAACACCCATTTTCTGCTTCTAACTTTATTCTCTGAAGCAACATCTCTCAACCAAGAACAAGTCACATTTGGGCAGGACAACTTTATTGTGCAGGGTTGTCTGGTGCACTGAAACAATTAATATTCTTGGCTCTCACTCACTAGTTGTGTAAGAGAGAACCAGGCATGCTCCTATACATTTCTAAATATTCTTCCCATTTCCACATGGAGAAGTGAATGTAGACACCTATATTGTGGCTAGTGACCTAGAATACACACATATTTCTTTCCCCCCCTGGTAGCCCTGCAAATATGTTGTGAAAGTTTCATGTTCTTGTCTTACTTTTCCCTAGGCATAGGGAACTCATTAGTATATGGTCTGCAGACTTTAAATCATCAGTTTCCTTTCTATTCAAATACTAGAAGGTTATGTCCATCTTAAAACATTGCATTAAGGACTAGACAGAGGACTACATATGCAATTTAAAATATAAAGTGGGTTTCACAGATTCATTGTAATATTCATTGAAGCAAAGTCTCTCAACCAAGAACAAGTCACATTTGGGCAGGACAACTTTACTGTGCAGGGTTGTCTGGTGCACTGAAACAATTAATATTCTTGGCTCTCACTCACTAATTGTGTAAGAGAGAACCAGGCATGTTCCTATACATTTCTAAATAGTCTGAACAATGTATTCCTATACATTTCTAAATATTCTGGTGAATATTCTGAAATGACAATTTCCTGCTTTCTAGGCAGAACCCAGACGTGTTTAGCATGTCATGACTTATCTGGCACTGGTCTCAATGGCAGAGAAACCCAAACTTCTGAATGATTAGTCTGCTAACCATCAACACAAAGATTTAAAAAAAAAAAAAAAAGTTTGGTTTATCAGTCTGCTTTTGGAGCAATTCAATCAATCCACAAGTTTTATACATTGCTGAAAATTTCCCAGACATATCAGAAGTAATTCCAGGAAAATCAAAGGGGAAAATCCAAGCTTAGGTTTATAATATTTCTCTAACATAATTTAGTCAAATATTTAATATGACAAGTTGGGGCAGGGTAGGGGGCAATTCAAGGTAATACAAGTTGTTAAAGAAGTTCCTTGCTAAACACAGAGGGCACTTTGTTTAAATAATTTTTATAATTTGTACCAAGGAAAAATGAGGGAAAAGTAAGAAAAAGTTCAAACCTGGTGAGCTAGATGGGCTCCGACAGTGGCCAGAGCAGCATAGTATGGTGCAGTTTGATCACTATTCAGTCCCACTAGGCTCAGAGCCCCCATCATGGCAACACTGAAGCCACTTAGCCACTGCTTGGTGTTTTCTTGGAACCGCAGTGCTGTGGACTTAAGACCAATCAGAGCATCGTCTCTTTTGTCCTAATATCAGAAAATAATAAGAAACTGTTTTTTGGGATTTAATTATATACCACAAATTTCATATTTCAAAATGTATAATTTAGCACTTTTAAATATATTCCCAAGGTTGTTCAACCATCACTGCTATCTAACTGCAGAAGAAATGGTCTTTTAAAGAGCATGCTGGTATGTCACAAGCTGTAAGAGATAACAGTAACTCAGAAACACAGGCTAATCAGTAATGAATGAGTAGGTTGAATCACATTTATGTGCCACTGCTAAAACCATCAGCCAGCTCTATTCCCATGTATTTTATTTCTTATGACCATAAAATGACTATATCCTGATTAAAACTCAATTCTTCACAGAGCTCCTTTCTACCTCAAAGTTCAAGTCTCAATAATTTCTTATGTATTTTAATCTTGCTAAAATGCTCACTCACCACATAACCACATCCATCCCCTTGCACTTGTAGCCCAATTGATTCCTTGGCTTTCCCATTAAGTCCGTTTTGTTTATGCACAGGTAGGTCTTGATGGCACACTCATATCTAGCTGTGTGGTCTCCCTCAGTAGCTGTAGTCACATGACAGTGGCAGCATGTTGAACTGTACACTCATCTGCAGTCAGTGACCTGACAGGGTGGCTTTTGGGGACCAAATCTAAACAACAGTATGGGATTATTCTATTTCTTTTTCTTTCATACTATAATCACAATCAGGATGAAAACTGTCTCTTTAATTATGTCGATCATAAAAGTCTCAATGAGTACACAGTGTTTTACTGAAGAAGTCAATTTAATTGGAATACAGTTATTCTAACCACTAGCTCCAGGCCTTACTATAAAAAGTGTCAATATCTCTCCTAAACTGTGAGTCAAATATCACTTCAGAAATAAGGCTGATTACAGATCTGCTTCTTCATATGTAGTGGTGATGGAAGAAACAGGATGAAATCCAGTTGAAATATTACGAAAAGAAGTATTAAATCATGATACATTCTTTAAGCAAATAATTGAGAATACATAATCATAATTTAGAAGAAAAATATTGTTAAAAATTTTTTAAAGTTCATAAATATATCCTCACCACACACACACAAATGGTAATTAATTGTAGTGATGAGTATGTCAATTAATCTGATTGTGGTAATCATTTCACAATGTATATGTATATTAAATCATCACATTACATATCTCGAAAATACAAATTTTTCTGTCGGATGCATCTCAAGGTGGAAAAAAAGGGTTTAACTGTAAAAGGTCATAAATTAAAAAATGCTAAAAAAGAAGTTTCTAAAATTAAACTTATGACAAAGTATTATCAAGAGCTATAAAAATGTGTATACCTTTACCTCAGTAATACCACTCATGAAAATTTACCTGAAAACCTCATATTTGTAAAGTGTTAGTGATTTATAATATTTATAAATACTATTTATAATTGTGAAAACTCAGGAACAACTTAAATGGCCCAAATAGACATGTTGGTAAATTTAAAATAACTATGGCATGCCAAGTTAGTGGATATTATGTAGTCTTAAAGTGACAATGATAAAGCATCAATAAAAATATGGGAAAATGCGTACCACCTGTACTAAGTAAAAAAGTTGCCCAATGCAATGATTAGAGGCATACAGAGGGGAAACGTTGTGTAACATTAAAACTATAGACTCTGGAAATTGGGTTTGAATCTCAGCTCTGCCACCTACTGTGTGACCTGGTCAAGTTACTTCACACATTTCCTTATCTGTAAAATGGCAATAATAAAACTACCTTGCATGCAGCCTATTATGGACATTAAACTAATATGTGTAAAATGTTGAAAATAGTGCCTGGAGTATAGTAAACATTATTTAAATTCTTGTAAACAAAATAAATTAACTCTTTGGTTCACATACATAAACATGAAACAAATATTTTATTGGCATCATGGAATTGTGACTTTCTTCTTAGGAAAAAAAATCCAATTTTCTCCTTAATTTGGTTCTTATTGTAAAGTTTTTTAAAAACAATATATAAAACAAAGTTAAGAAAAAAATTTATTTCTTTACCTGATGGGCATATATAGTATCATATATCAGTGTCCACATAACTCCAGAAAAATAAAGAGGCAGGCACACAGATGGATCACAGGAACCCTTGATAGCAGACCATCCAAGTAAAGTTCCCCAATTAAAAGTAAGCCCTATGATGGGTAAAACACAGAGGGGAAAAGTCAATATGTACTTCAGAAATCCTCAGAGAAGGCGAGAGGCATCTATATATATTAAGAGCTTGCTGTTTTAGGCTCTGAAGAGACTGTTTCCTATGTGTTCCTTCATTAAATTCTCTCAGTCCTGTATGGCACTTATTAGCACAAAATTACCAAAAAGGAAACAGGATCAGAGTTTAATTAATAATTAAAATAACATAGCTAATAGAATAATATCACCCATAAGGTAAATAGGTTTAATGAGAACATTTATCCTGCCTGGTGTGGTGCCTGGTACAGTCAGTAAACAGCAACTCCTGGGGTCTGAATTTAGACCTAAAAACCTGAGTTCTTTCCATTACCACTCAACTTTCCCTGTAAATTACAGAAATAAGAGTATAGATAAGAAATAAGAGTATAGACTCACTAATTCTATAAGCCCATCCTCCATGAAGAATGTAAACATAACAGCTCCTAAATCTCTATTTGCAAGTCTGTTCAATTCCCTAAGCTTCAGACTAGACACTAACATTCTGCTTAACACCTCTGCCTGTGAGTCTCTCAGGCACCTTAAATTCAATGTGTCCCTAACAGTTTTTTTCTCAGAAACCTCTTTTCTCCTTATATTGCCTATTTCCATTCAGAAAACTCCCTTAACTGTAGTCCTACAGTATTCACACATGCCACACTGTATAATGACCTGTTTTATCTGTCTCCTCCTCTATCTCCTTAAAGATGGTAAATGTGTTTTGGTCATTTTTGTCTTCCAAGTACCTAGGATAATTCATGGCACAGGTAGAAGCAGTGTTTAAAAAATGTCTGAAGGAAATGCAACAGCTTTTGAGTATTATCTTGTGGATAGGAAATGCTTAGGCTCCTTCTACCAAGACTCCCAGGTAGTTAAGAATATAATTTTCTACTTTTTTTCAATAATAAAAGAGAACATTCAATTAGAAGATCTTAGAAGAAGATAAATAATTCTATCATGACTTTCCCACAAGTCAGGCTTTCATCAATTTGCTGGGGTGCCCTTTTGCTCTTTTGTGTATTGGAAGAATGGTCCCAAAACCTAGAATCACTTGGAATAGTCTAGAACATTCCAGAAAAATAGAAAAGTCTAGGAGTAGATATTTTTGTAATAGATTTTGATTTACCTACTGACTTACCTATCTTTCTCTCTTTACACCAACAAATAGTCTATTGAATACCCGCCCTATGCTGAGTACTATATGCTAGATGTTGGGCCATATGTAAAGAATGCCTTAACTCCTACTCACAATTTATTAATGGGGAAACACAGGAGACTGTCAATATATTCTTGCTGAATTAATGTTGAAATGAGTAAATGCCACAGTAGAGGGTTATGGAGGTCTGGAGACTAATGTGTTCTTGGGAGGTCTAAGAAAGGCTTCACAGAATGACTGCTGTCTAAGCTATCACATAAACTTTTAATCCCTTGTTCTACCAGAGTGCTTCCTATCTCATTCCTCAAATTCTTTAGGGTACCTACATCAAACATCTTTTGACAACATGCCTAGATTTTTTTGGAGGGGAGGGAGGGTTGTTACTGAGAACTGAACCCAGGGGCACTCTACTATGGAGTTATATCCCCAGCCCTTTTTGAGACAGGCTCTGGTCAAGAGGCCTTGAACCTGCAATCCTCCTCTTCAGCCTCAGTGTAGCCGGGACTACAGGTGTGTGTCATAGTGCCTGGAAAAACATGCACAGGCTTTTAAAAAAGATTCCAGAAAATGATAATTTAATAAATATGCAAGATTTTCTTAGCCAATAAAAATGACTAATTATCCTCTTTATAATATGAAAATTAATTTGGTTTGGAAAATTCATGACTCACTTGATATTTCATCTGTCTCTCTCCTATATATGATACATGAAAGTGTAGGTTAAGAGTATCAAAGGAAATACTTAGCTATTCCAAGCTCACCCAAGGCTAACTGAGGCCAGTATGTAATTCTCTTCATTAGTGGGTAGGTGATGACAAGAAGTAAGGATGCTGCTCCCAGAGCTATACTAAAAACAGGAAAAACAGGATTAATCATTTAGAAATCGCTAAATATTTCAAGGCATTAGTAATACTAAGTGGAAAATATTTTTATCTTAAGTAATATTTTCTGTTATATAAAATTCTCTTCCTAGACTTTGACTTTTCCTATTAAAGGACTGATTAGAAAAATATTTCAAGCAAAATAATAGCTAACAAATATAGTACTTTTATATTAGGCACTATTCTAGTACTTTATGTTTGTTAAGTCATGAGAATCTTCACAATGACCCCAGGAGGTAGGAGGCTTTATTCTTATTCCTTTTTGCAGATGAAGAAACTTACTTCTCAAGAAAAGGAAAGCAATTCTGGAACCATAAGATGTTCTTAAATACCGTAAGTTCATCTAACACCATCCCTCCAGGAATAACGTTCCAAAAGTGCTTTTATGCTATGAGCCCAAGACATGCAATTAAGTCCAGTTCCTGAAAAGTAATACACATTTGCTGACACCCCCCCACATACACACTGCATTGAAGCTTTCTGTAATAGTCATCTGATATACATACACATTGTGTCTCAGCTTAAGAGATCTAGGAGTCCTCCCACTTTTTTCTTCTGTCAATCATTAGTTATATGAGTCTGGGAAAGACATAGTTCCTCTTTCTGAAAAATGATTCTAATCATTCCTGCTTCCATGGACTTCAGAGATAATTATCAGCATAAATCAAATTGTACATATACATGTGGGTATATACACACTTATAAAACCTAACAAAGAACCTATGTACAAACACTGAAGGTAGTTCAGAACAAATTAAATGATGATCTCTTAATTCCTTTGGCTGAAAGCATTCTTGAAGCAGATTTTATAATGTGTGGTGGTTTACTGTATTTACGCTTGCTAACTTACAGATGTTTCTCAGGTAGCCAATAAGCAACTTTGTGATAAAGCTAATTGTACTTTATTTTATTTCTACTTTAATCATTTCCAAGAAGAGATTTTATACACGATTATGAAAAACACATTTAATATACCTGTAGTAATTCAAACACAGAAGAATACCCAGTGCCAAGGTCAGCTGTCCCCCAAGAAAAACAAAGGACTGAAAAATTGAAATATCTCCAGCGGCTATCGGGCGATTTGCTGTTCTTGTAACCTTAACAAATAAAAACAGATACCTTAGCCTCATTTAGTGACTCATTTATTTAAACATTTAATCAAGAGATTGGCCTATGGTAGGCACTAAGGTACGAATAAAAATAGAATGAAAACAACACTTGAAGTTCTGCCAAGAATTAAAACTGCATACTTAAAACAGCTTTGAAAAGAGCTAAAGATTCTCATTCCCTATTTCGCATACCCATCTCCAAACAAACCAAACAGAGCAACTTCTTTATATAGTTATTTCACTAAATAACTACTCAGCATAACAAATGCATAAGTTCAATTTTCATAAAGAAAATAGGCACAATACTAAAGAGAATTCGCAGGAAAGAGGAAGTTGCGAGAGATATTAGAGAGGTTATTATTACATGAATGTTTTGAGCACATGAAGCATTACCTTCAGAATTCAGACATGAGAAAAAAGACAGATTATCTGTGTTTGTAAGTGGGGGTGCTTTTGCCAGGTTACTTAAGAATGTACCTGTGATATTCTATCAACTATACCCAAATGCTAAGGTCAAAACCACTCTGAGAATGTGAACCGACAGAGCTGCTAAATAGACAAATTATATACACTAAGTGTTCTTTTCCTTCATGAAATATGACTGTCTTAAATTCAACCACAAATAAGAATTTAACCAAAAATTTCAAAATTGCCAGAAATTAAAAACTCAGAAACTGGGATCTGAGAATCCAGCATTTGAATCCATCACTTACTGGCTGGGTAAATTCTGGCAAATTACTTAAGCTCTTCTAGCCTTAGGTTACCTACCTATTAGAGGAAAAATAGAAAGAAGTAATAATAGCACCTACCTTATATAGTAAATGCACTGAAGTATGTAAGTATGCAATAAATATTATCTATTATTAACTTTATGACTGGTATCAAAGGTTAGCAAAGTATGTTTTATAGGCCACAAACAGTCTACTGCCTATTTCTGTGCAGCCAATGAGCTAAGAATGGTTTCTAACATTTTTTAAATGGCTAAACATTTTTTTAAAAGTAATGTAACACATTAAAATAATATGAAATTCAAACTTCAGTGTCTATAAAGTTTTGTTGAGAAACACAGCCATACCCATTTTTAACATATTGCATATGTATGTTTTCACATTCTAACAAAGAGTTGATTATTTACAACAGACAATTTGGCCTACAAAGCCTCAAATATTTACTAACTGGTTCTTTATAGAAAAAGTCTGCCAATTAGATTTATATCATACTTCACTATGCAATAAAGCAACTTATCCAAAACTGTAATGATACATCCTAGTTAAAGTACCACACTTGGATCTTCATTCCTGATTTGGTTCTAAAGTTTCAAATTGGAAATAATATTTTTATATTTATTTCAAGGTATTATCATTATTCTAACAAGAGTATGAGTGTTCACAAGGTGCTACTATTCTAAGACCCATAATTGCATTGTTTCACTGAATCCTCATAGCTCTTGACACTTCTAATGTTAATGTTAATGAAACTGAGGCAGAGGCTCTGTAACTTTCCAAGGTCACAGGTGCTATGAGATAGTAGTCGTCCATTCTACTAACCACATCACTAAAGAATAGATAAACTGCCCCTTCAATATGCTAGTACAGAATTACCTACCTAAATTTGAAAGCTGCAAATAAACAAGTACTCCATCAAGGTTGAAGATGATACAACATATTGATCAAAACATATTTTATGAAATCAGAATGACCATAGTTACAAAAATGAATCATTAATATCTGTGTGTTAAGGATTATTTCAATGTTCTTAACCTAATATTTGTCATATTATTACATGACTGATAAATTATAATACATCAATGAAAACATTAAACCTATGTGTACCTTAATGACAATTCACTTATTATGTAGTATCTTAACAATTTATTTAACATGCAATGCAATTAGACAATAAATTCTTAGTGAGTAATAATAAAAAAACATGAAATGCCTTAAGCAAAAATGCTGGGCCATGAACATGTCCTTTATGACACTCATATTGCCTTTAAAAAATAAGGTAAGCATTAAGCATTATAATTAAGTCAAGCTTTTTAAGTCATCCTTTAAAAAGAGATACATATAATATTTAAAAATTCAGGTTAGCAAAACTACCTCACAACATTTATTTAGTGCTCTGTTGTAGGTCAATCTACAATATGGATTCTAAACAGAGAAAAATGGTATGTAGGAGATATTTATCAGTTCCCTTTCATCCAGGGAGAAAAAAAAAATCACTTATGGAGAACTAAAATGTTCATTCTTTGTTAATTAAAAAATGGAAAAAGGTGGTTGATATAAATGTAATTTTTTAATGAGCTTTTTCTTTTGAAATAATTATAAAATTACAAGCAATTTTAAGAATATACCCTTTATCCAGATGCCACTAATAACAACATTTTACAAAATTACTGTACAAGCTAGGTGTGGTAGCGCATGCCTGTATCCCAGTGACTCCCAGTGACTTGGGAGGTTGAGACAGGAGGAATGCAAGTTCAAAGCTAGACTCAGCAATTTAGTGAGGATCTAAGCAATTTAGTGAGACTTTGTGTCAAAATAAAAAATAAAAGGACTGGGGATGTGACTCAGTGGTTAAGCACCCCTGAATTCATTCCCGACACCAAAAAACAAAGAAACAAAAAAACCCACAAAAAACAAAGAAACAAACAACTGTACAATCTTAAATCCAGGATTCTGACATTAATGCAAGCAAGATATACAACACTATTATCACAAGGATTCCTTTATTTTGCCCTGTGAGAGACACATCTACTTATCTCCTGCCTCCATTGCTTCCATAATTCCTGGCAACTAATCTATTCATGATTTCTATAATGTTGTCTTTTCTAGAATGTTATATAAATGAAAGCAGGAAATATATAACCTTTTCAGATTTTTTCTTCCCTCTCCACATAATTCTTTGGAATTTCACCCAGGTTGTTTCATGGATTAATAATTTGTATCTTTTTGTGTTATAGTTTTCCTACTATGAATGTACCATATATTGTTTGACTACTCACCCACTGAAGGACATCTGGTTGTTGCCAGTTTGTGGCTATTATAAGTAAAGTCCATATAAACATCTGTGTACAGATGTTTTGTAAACCTAAGTTTTTCTTTCTCTGGAATAAAGGCATAGGAGGGCAATTGCTAAACTGTATGGTAGTTACATATTTAGATTAACACCAACAAACCAAACTCCCAATCCTAACCTTCTCACTAGCAATGTATAAGTGATTGCTTTTCTGCCCTCTTGCCAGCATTTGTTGTTGTCACCTTTTTTTTAAACTTAGTTATACATGACAGTAGAATGTATTTTAACATCTTATACACACAGAGTATAACTCCCATTTTTGTGGCTGTACATGATGTGGAGTTACACTGGTTGTGTATTCATATATGAACATATCAAAGTTATGTCTGATTCATTCGACTGTTGTCACTATTGTTAGTCATTCTGATAGATTTGTATTTATATGTCACTGTAGTTTAAATTTGCATTTACATGAAAGCTAAGGATGTTGAACATATTTATATGGGTTATTTGTAATCTGTATGTTCTCTTGGATGATGGATATCTTTATCCATTTTCTAATTTAATTTATCACCTCAGTTTTGAGTGTTCTTTAAATATTCTGAATATCAATTTCTTGTTGGGTATTTGGTTTGCAAATTTTTCTTACAGTGTGTAGCTTATCTTTTAATCCTTTTAACAGGATTTTTCACTGATCAAAATTTGTTTTCATGAGGTTCAATTTAACAATTTCTCCTTTTATGGATTATGCTTTTAGTATTTCGTTACAACTGGTTTCAAGATTTAAAATTTTTCCTTGGTTTTAAAAGTTCGATCATGATGCATTTTGTGTGAAATTCTTTATCATGTTTGGCAAATGCTCACATTGTTAAATATGTATATTTATGTCTTTTACCAAATTTGAGACATTTTCGGCTATTATTTCTTCAAGTATTTTCCAGCCCACCCTATTTTTTCCTATCTTCCCAAGATTCTAATGGAACAAATGCTAAATCATTTGTTATAGGCCCACACACGTTCTGAGACTGTTCATTTTTGGGGTCTATTTTGTTTTCCTCTTCGGGTAATTTCTATTCTCTTTCTAGTTCATTGATTCCTCCTCTGTCTTTCCCATTCTGCTGTTGAGTCCAGCCACTAAATTTTTATTGGAATTATTGTATTTTTTAGTTCTAAAATTTTCATTTGGTTCCCCTTTACGCTTTCTATTTCTTTGCTGATACTTGATGATTTTTCATTTGTTTCAAGCAGTCTGTCACTGCTCACTTAAGCATACTTATGATCACTGCTTTAAAAATTGTCAGATAATTCTAATATCCCTGGCCATCCTGATTGTTCATCTGATCGTCTTTTTTTTAACTCTAGTTGAGATTTTCCTAGTTCCTGGTATGATGAGTGATTTTTAATTGAAACCTGGACATTTTGAGAATTGTTATTAAGACCTGGGTCTCATTTAAACACTGTTTTAGCAGGCTTTTTTTATTTTTTTTTTTGGTACCAGGGATTACACCCATGGGTGCTTAATCATTGAGCCACACTCCTAGCCCTTTTAATTTTTATGAGTTGCTTAGGGCCTTTCTAAGTTGCTGAAGCTGGCTTTGAACTTGCAATCCTCCTGCCTCAGTCTCCCGAGTCGCTGGGATTATAGGGGGTACTATGCTGGCTTTTTTAGACACTGCTCTGGCAAAAGAAGGAGGTGTGGATGCTGCTTAATTACTATCAGATGGTGTCATAAGTTCATGTTTACCACATGGACTTCACTGACCTGCCAAGTAGGCTTATGTAGAGTATTTTAAAATTATATTTATATTTTATTTTACTACTTCATATTTATTTATTTATTCATTTATTTATTTTTTGTCTGTGCCTACTGGTATTCCCAGATTGCTGGTTCCTTTAGTTCCAATACTGGGATATGAGGTAAAAACTAAAAACCCAGAAAACTTATCACTGTGTTGTTCTTTGGGTTCTGAGGTTCCTAGCCAATATACCATCTTTCCTCTATAGTCTTCTTTTTTTAAAATTTATTTTTATTGTAAACAAATGGGATACATGTTGTTTCTGTTTGTACATGGAGTAACAGCATACCATTTGCATATTCCTACATTTACTCTGTAGTCTTCTTATGTTTTCTTTATATATAATGTCCAGGAGTTTTAGTTATATTTAGTGGGAAGAAGAGGGAAAAGTATGTCTACTCTATCTTCCTGGAAGAGAAGTCAAAAAATCTATGTAATTAGCTTTAACACTAGTCAAAAGTATGGGACTGGGTTAGGAATGTGGCTCAGTGGTAGTGCAGTTGCCTAGCATGCATAAAGTCCCAGGTTCGATCCCCAGCACTGCCAATAAACAAAAACAAAAAGTACCTAGACTTAAACTTTAGAACCTACCAAATAAGATAAAACAACTTAGAAAGTACAATTTTGCATTTCATCTTTAAACTCCCTATTCACTGGAATCACATGTCTTAGTTTTTATAGGTTACCAAGAATAAAATGCTTTTCAAATATTTATTTTCAAATGTTCACTTGTATAGACAGAAAGTAGGATTCATTTATAGCACTTTCTCATTTTTTCTCATTTTCTGTAAGCCTTACATTGATTTAGCAAAAAAAAAAAAAAAAAAAAGGGGGGGGGGTGGAGGAAGAACTACTCTACTCTAAACATGTCCAAGAATTATTTTGAAGTCTCATTCTTATGGGATACAGAATGAAAAACTGATTAGGAAGTGAATCTTCAAATGAAGAAAGTGTGCATCTGCTGGCAAATCAAGACATCCTAACTGTGTCAGCATGGCATGCTGATGCTTTACCACACAGATCCTTCTACCCTTCTATTACATCCTATCTCCAGTACGCAAACCATGTAGCTGCGGTTACCAAACGTTGTATATTATCTCACACGCTTCTCTTCATCCTCTAGTCCACTCTTTTTCTGCCATCTTATTCTGATCAATGTCAAAGTTCGTTTCCCTCCCTAACCTGAACGTTCATGCTGACTCTCTCCCTTAAATTTAAGTAGGCAGTCTTTAATTACCTGATGATCAGGAATGTTTTCCTTCATGCAACCCTAGAACCTGTTGCTGGGTCACATACACAGTATTCAAATGTTTTTGAATTTAAAATAACATTACATGGCACTGTTCTATAAACTAATAATTTCTCATGCTGGTGCCCCGGGTTCGAGTCCCCAGCACTCTGGGTTTCTGGAAATATAAACTAATAATTATTATGTTGCCTTGCATAAGGAAAATTCAGACGGTATGAAAGACTAGGGGTACTAATTCAATTTATGTAAGTTTACAGAAGATTATTCACTTTATATAATTCACTATGACTTTCTTTCCCTCATCCGCTCTTTTTTGTGTGGTGCTAGGGATGGAAATCAGGGCCTCACATATGCTAGACAAGTGCTCTACCACTGAGCTATACCCCTAGCCCTTCACTATGTGTTTCTTTTAAACTCAAAGTTCATGTGATTATTTACTTGAGCATTTTATGTTCTTGGACTGATTATGACTGATTGCTAAGATAAAAAGCAAACAACATGGCCCCTTTCCTTGAGAAAATAATGGTCTGTTAAAGAACAAAGAAAAAATTATACATATGCATTAGAATATGCACAAAAATAATCCATTGAAATATAATATAATACAGCCAACTGTTAAATTTTCTCTGGGGCTCTGAGGAGGAGATAAAGAGGACTTGTACTTTCTACCCTTTGCATTTCTATACTGTATGAATTTTTCAGAATTTAAGCATGTATAATTTTCTAGGAGAAAACAGAATAGAGTTGCCCCTTATCCACTGGGAATATGTTCTAAGATCCTCTTGGATGCCTAAAACAGCAAACAGCACCAAACCCTAAGTATACTATGCTTTTTCCTATGCATACATACTGAAGGTAGTTAATTTATAGATTAGACACAGTAGGATATTAACTAGAATAGTTAAAAATGAAATAAAATTATAACAATATATTTTAAGAAAAGAGTTCACCATACTACCCAGAATGGTGAACAATATAAACTTACAAATTATTTATTTCTGAGACTTTTCATTTAATTTTAGCTGACCTTGGATAACTGAAACCTCAAAAGGCAAAATCAAGGATAAAGGGGACTCCTGTATAACCAATGCTTACAGGACTGCCTTTGTTTATTTAAATTAAGATTTGATATGAAAGCATAGTTAGGGCTCCAAATATATCTCAATGAAAGGGACAGCAGATCTTTTGGACACTAAAAAGTTCAGGGTGGATTTTTCACTTTTACTCCTACCCTTTAACTCCTTTATACTCAGCAAATTCGTGCCCCATGCTACTCTTGTGTTGAGGAAGAAAGTAACTAAACTTGACAACACCAGCTTTTCAAGTGACACTGACATTTCTCATGCTGGCTTTCAGTGAGGACATTAGTTGATCCTGTAGCTTTTTATGGCATTCCGAAGTGATGCCGCCATGTTATTCTGCAGAATTCAGACAAGTCACTCTGTTATTTTTCAGGATACAATTACCTTTTTATCGTAGTCACAGTCCCACATGTCATTAATAGTACAGCCTGCTCCACGCATCAGAATAGCTCCAGCGCCAAAGAGGGATAACATGTACCAATCTGGAAAACAACCTTGTTCGGCTGCCAAACCAATGCTCCAGGTACATGGCAAATACAGTAGCCAAGTTCCTAAGGAGAATAAAAAGACAAAACAGGCACAAATTCCCATCAATTTACTGGTTTTATTTGTTTAAATGCCACATGTCATTGATGTAAAGAGCACTATAAGCAAAGTTAAAAAATACATGATGCAACTGGGAAAACAAATATTTCAAAGGATTGTTCTCCCTAATATGTAAAGAGCTCCTAGAAACGAAGAAGAGATCAGTAGTCCAATTAAAAATGGACAAAAGACATAAAAGAAGTTTGCACAAAAAGAAATACAAATAGCTGTTATTCATGTGAAGAGACACTCAACTTTGAGAAACACACATTAAAACTACAATGAGACATTTTTCACCTATAAGACTGGCAAAACCCAAAGTCTGATGATATACCCTGGGAGTTAGACACTGATGTATTTCTGAGGAGGTTATAAAATGGTCCTATCTTTACAGAAGGTGACTTAAAATTTTTAATGCTATTTATATTTATAAAACACACATCTATATATAAAACAAATACATATATTTGAGTGTAAGTATGTTCACATACCATGTCAGTAAGGGCACATTAAGAACACAATAATTGCTTCTGGGAAAGGGAACTACATGAATAAGAGACAGGGGTGGAGACTTATCTTTCACTCTCCCCTGGTAACTTCTGAATTCTGTATCATTTGCAAATATTAGCTGCTCCAAAAAGTTAACAGAAACTTTCTTTATTGTTGTTAGTACAATACACTGAGATGGTCTTAGAGGAGAGGATTTATTACTTTACAGCTTTTTGTTATTTTGTAACATATGCTGCAACTACATGTACAGATGGAGTTAATTCTTAGTATTTAACCCACAAACTGATGAAATTAAGCAAATAGATTATACAGATAATAGACTTTACACATGAATTTCAATAAATATTCTACTTCTAAAAGAAAGCCTTTCAACTAATATTTGGATATGGTGCCAATTAGATAAAACTCTGAGTTTTCCTCCTGTATTCAGGAACACAGAGAAAAAGGATTCCAAGATAAATAAAGATCAAATTCTGCACAAAATATGCTCAAATGGGGCTGGGGCTGTGGTTCAGTGGTAGAGTGCTTGCCTGGCATGTGTGAGGCACTGGGTTTGATTCTCAGCACCATAAATAAATAAATAGATAAATAAATAAGTAAATAAAGGTCTATAGACAACTAAAATTTTTTTTAAAAATTTAAAAAAAGGTCAAATGACTAATGTTCCCAAAATCATTTACAAGTGTAAATTTATTCATTTACAAATATTTGTGAAGCACACAGAAATACAAAGGTGATCAAAAAAGAGCTGGTTTCTATTTTCATAAAGCTTATAAATCAAAAGTAAGAAATTAGTTAAATAAGCAATAACAATAAAAGATTAATTCAACAACTGGGCAGGAACAAATTCCTCTAAAGGGATAAAACAGAACCATCCAAGTTATTTGGGGAGGAGGTGAAGAGGAATCAGGGAATCTTTTCTAACGGGTGGTTAAATTCACAGAACAGAGAAAAGGCAAGGAGAGACCTCAAGCTAAAACCTTGAGACATGCCCAGTCCAGTATCTGAATTCAAGTTGTCCTAGAGAGATTCATATTTAGTGTACCCCATCTAAAACAATAACATTAACAAACATTTACTGAATGTTCACAAAATGTTAGGCACTGTCCAAATATTTTCTATATATAAACTCATCCAAGTCTCAATAATATCATAAAATAGGTATTATTAGTAACTCTACCTTATAGATAAAGAAATAGAAAAACAGAGGTTAAGTAAAGATAATAGGTTTGACTACTTCCTTTACCTTGGAGTTACCAGTAGAGTGCAAGGAACAGTGGAATAGCTGATACTGTCCTCCTAGTCTCGAGAAGAATTATTTCACAGCTATTGTTTACTTGTGCAAGTAGAACTGAAGTTTCCATTAAATTTTTTTTTTTTTAAATCTAGAGAGAAAATGTACATCCACTTATAGTTTATCATGTTAGGAACAAAATTTCCTTGGTCAGAAGTCTGTCTTGTAAGTACTGGGCACTTACTGATAGGTACCTGTCCAGTTCCCCTACAGATAAGGAAGGCTCCTATAGAGAAGGGGAAAGTCAAAAGACTTCTCGGTTCCATGTCTGCCACTTATAAGCTGAGTGACACTAGACACTAAATTATCTGAAGACTCACATCTGGGTTTCATCTATAAATGAGGGAAAAGAACATCCACCTCATGGAGTTATTGTGACAATACCAATGATAATGATTATGAAGACTATTATAGATATGTAGTGCTTCCTATGTGCCATAAGCTTTCATAGACCACTTAGGAATTTCACAACAAAGCTATGAGACAGGTATTATTTTTATTACATTCATTTTATAAATACAGAAGTTGAAGTAGAGAGGGAGTAATTTGCCCAAGGCTATATAGTCTATGCCCTAAATTGAATGCCATCACTTTTTATACCTAAAATCTTTACATAACACTTAAGTTCTACTTATTCTTTTGCCTCTACTAATTCCCAGCAACATTTTTTTTCTGTCTTCCCCAAAACATCTTTATTCTTTATGCTCCCTCTGTAAAGAAAGACAGAAGCTGGGCCTGGTGCTGCACGCCTGTAATCCCAGTGGCTCCGCAGTCTGAGGCAGGATTGAAAGTTCAAAGCCAGTCACAGAAACTTAGGCCACAGGCAACTCAAAGACACTGTTTTTAAATAAAATATTTTTAAAAAGGGCTTTGGGATATGGTTCAGTAGTTAAGCACCCCTGAGTTCAATCTCAGGTATCAAAAAAGAGAAAGATGTAGAAATAGAAGAAATGTTTATTATAGAAAAGGACCAAATCTCTGAGGAATGAAATAAAATGATCAAATTCTGAGAGATGATAGGTAGTTCAAAGTACCTGTAAAAAGTGAGTCTAATATGCATTCACTAGTTGTGGATTACCTTTAAGAAAACATAATCACCCAAAAATTAAACTGCCAATTTAACGGAACGAGCGCCACCTACTGAAACTTCCTGAAAAATGTTGATTGACCCATTTTAATGAAGTTATTCTGCTTTCAAAAACAATGAAATCTACTGGCTTATGAAAGTAACAAGATATAGCTACCAAAAAGTAAAATAATACACACAATTACCTTATGGGAGAATTTAAATAAAGAAATATTAAACCACAAATTCTCTCAATTACTGTCTCTGGCATATGGTAGGGGTTCAAAAATGTTTGTTGACTAAACTCTTAAGTTTTTTGAAAAATCTGTAATAATTTTATTTAGAATCAAAGTATGTATCTAAAGGCTGGAATCTTAACATGCATAACACAATTTTCTCTAATAGCCACTTCTGTAGTAATAATGACTTATGTTTCTTGAGCCCTTGTTATATGCCAGGCACTTTAATGACAACCTTATAAAGTCATTATTCGTATCTTCCCTTTATACATAAGAAATCAAGCCCAAAGAGGTGAAGTAATTTAACTAAGGTTTCTCAAATGTGTGGAATAGAGATCCAAATCTAAAAGGTCTGGCTCCAAAACTTGCTCATAACCCCTTTATAGCCTCCTGTTACATGGCAAAATGTCCAGTCAGTAAGAAAGAAGTCAGAGGTTTAATTATGAAAATGGTAAAAATGGCAGCTGTTAATCTGTTTTGAATGTCTGTCTCTCCTACAGTTCTGCAATGCTGGAGCCAAGAACAGAAATAACAGTCAAGCTTTAGATTAGAACTGGGCTTAGAAATTTATGTCTATCAACTTGAATCTGGTCCTAAAATGTAAGAGGTCATCCCAATGATGGCAGGGTTATACTTATTATTTAATATATTTTTATATTTAATTGCTAAGTGTTATGACTCAGTTCTCTGATTCCAAATAGTAGTACAAAAATCTAGACTCTAATTGGGGGGTCTTGAATGGACAAAGGCCAAATGAATACATCCAGGCATCTGAATGTGTTTCCACACCCTGATATGGCAAATGTGATACCTACATTAGCTCGAATACAGTCTTATCTTCTTTCTCCTTGTTATTCATCTTCTTCAGTTCACCCTTGTCTCCTACTATTTTCTATACCCTTTTGGAGTTGCAGGTCAGGCTCATACTCTTACTGCTCCAACACTACACCCCTTTGGATCTTTGCAAAAATATTTCTCCCTCCAAGTCTCTTTCCTCTGCAAAATCAAAATGTTCTTTGGAGTACAATTTCTTCTTAAAACTTTTAAAGGTTTTTTAAAAAGTTTTTTATGGAGACCCACAGTGATTTCTGTAGGATGCAGCACTCTGCCCCGGTGTACCCGCCAGGTGTCGCCTGGCCATGGCAGGCTGCAGGCAGGCGCAGGGTTTGCCCTGCCGTCTGGCTCTCATCTTGGGTCCAGGGCTGCCTATGACCAGCGTACCCTACCACCGCGGTGGGGCTCCTTCCTGGGTGGTGGGGCGCAGAACACACCTGCGGGGAAGGCAAGGAGGCATGACAGCACCCCAGCGGTCAGTCTGCCATCCTATCCAGTCATTGGTCCACCTATCAGCTTGTGCTCGGCAGCCATTGGCTTAATCTGTAGTCCCCGAATTTTAACTGCTCAGCAATTGGTCCCATTATCCTTAGTCCGGGAAATTCAACTATTTAGGCGAAGCTCCCCCCGCCATGCTCTCGCGTGCTCTCTCTCTCTTCAGGGCAGACACTGTTAGTCTGCCTAGTAAAATCTCTTGTGTGAGTTCCCCTGTCTGGAGTGGTTTGTCTGGGCGCCTTTTCACTTTTCAATTTCTCTTTTTTTCTGCAGCACTTATGTCTCTACTAATCATATCTGATTCCAAACTTTCCCAGTTCATCAACTATCTATTTTCAGACATACCAGAATTCCTCAAAAGCAGGGAGTTTCCATGGCTCTTTCTATCCCTAAGTCTAGGGCAATGTGATAGGAATTTGTTAATTCATTTAATAATACTGCCGAACAATGTTCGAGAGTAGAATAAGTCCCAGGTATATGAAGCTTATATTGCATTAGAGGAGTCAATAAAATAAGTGCATAACGATATTTAATGATGAGTGCTATTAAAAAAAAAGGCGGGGGGGGGATAAAGAGGAAGAGAGTGAGGTGGTATGTGTTAAATAGAAGGTCTGGGAAATCTCAGCGGGTAATTATAAACTGACATGTACTTGCTGCCTTCTAATATACTAAATCTTTGCGTTACGGGTGATACAGGGGGGAAAAAACCTCAGCACCGAACCACTAGCTTCTTCTGGTCTGGCTCTGACGAGATTTTAGTTTCTTCAGCGTCTTATCTTTTAATTATTTGCCTCACTGGATCGTGGAGAGGATCAAACTCTAGTGACTGTAGAAGTGCTCCAACACTGTAAAGTTGCAAATGCAGGGCTACGAGAACGCAATGTTCCGCTAAATTCAACAATTGGACCAGTGGGCTTTTTTTCTTTTTCCCTGACTCTAGGACTCAGAACTCAGAGGGTGTGAAAGCCGGCCCGTCCCTCCGGAGACAGTCCCGATCCCATTCCGAGGTGATTCGTCCTAGAATACACAGCGCCCGGTCGCCAAGCCGGCTTTCGGGTGCTCCTTTTCAATACGCCCGGCCGGCCAACGCGGACAGTTCCGAGGGGTACGCTCGGAGGTCCGCGGCCCGCAGAGCCCTGGACCGCCCGTGCCGGGCGCCTGCCCGCACTCACCAATAGGCTTGTCCAAACGCATGAGGCGCAGATACGGCTGCAGGGGACGGGGCGCCGAGCTTACGACCGCTGCAGCCGACAGGCTGAGCGGGCGCCCGTGTGACTGCGGTGAGGCTGGGGACCGCCAGTCTCCCGAGCGGGGCGCGCTTGCTGTGTGCGCCAGGCCCAGGGCACGGCAGCTCGAGCCCCGCAGCCAGGCGGACACCCCGGCCCGCAGGCCCCGCGCGAGCGCCACTCCACGAAGGCCCAGCATGGCGCTCGGGAGGGCGCGGCGCCGGATGACGTCATCTCCCGGCGTCGGGTCGTGGACAGGCATGCGCAGTGGCATCAGGGAGTGATTGCCTCTGCTGAGGCGGCTGGGTGATCTTCGTGGTTGCTTTACCTTGTAAAGGGGCGTGTGTGGGTACATTCCTGTTATCAACTTTCTCAATAAATGGAAAAGGAAAGTGCTTATCCACATGGAACAGTTGCACCAGAGAAAGATAAGTTGAGAAAAACCTACTAAACCTGAAATATTAATTTGCATCTTGATTCTTCCCTTTTAAATCTAAATGGGCACCAAGCGGCCAAATCCGAGAATGTAAATTAAAACTATATTCACAGTCAAGGGACGTTCATTACAAAAGTGAAACCCTTAAATTTGACAGTGGTCCAAGAGTGTATAATCGGGAGTAGCGAGAGTGTGTAATTCCAAGAGCCTGCCGCTAGAACATCTGGTCGGCACTCCTAATTGTATAATCATCTATACTGATGTATGTAAGGCAGTTTACGTAATCCCATTTAATTCCTCATTGAGTGATGCTAGGCAAATCATTTATCTGGAATTTCCCGTTATCTGGAATTTGCACCAGTCTCTCCCTCTTGATTTTAAATTCAAGAAGCATCATGAATGCTCTTTCCACCTTTGGGGAGAAAAGGTAATAAAACAATTATATTTTTATAATACCTTAAATGCAAAACACCCGTATGTTATCAAGATTAATAAATTCCGTTGAAAGGGTTTGAGATTCATTTTCAGATTAGTTTGAATTTCAGGTTTTTTAAATTTACAGATACTGAAGTGCTCAACGCAATTTGCAGCCCCCAAAAGGGACCATCTCACATGTGAAAGGAAGAATTAACTTTTTTCTTTTCTTTTCTCTTCTTCTTTTTTTTTTTTTTTTTTTTGTTTGTTTTTTGTTTTTTTTGGTACAGGGGATTGAACTCGGGGGCACTCATCCCAACCCTGTTTTGTATTTTATTTAGAGACAAGGTCTCACTGAGTTTCTTAGCACCTTCCTTTTGTTAAGACTGGCTTTGAACTGCTAATCCTCCTGCCTCAGCCTCCCAAGCTGCTGGGATAACAGGCATGCTCCACAGGGCCTGGCAAGAATAAACTTTTTTTTTTTTTTTTTTTTTTTTTTTACCTAGTTTTCATTCCAATCCTACAAACTAATTCAGAGCAATTATCGTTTTAGATAACTAATTGCAGTCCCCAAGACCACTGCCAGATTCAACGATTCACTAGGAGGACTCACAGAACTCAGCGTATGGTGGTATTCATGCTGTGATTTATTGTATCCAAAGGATACAAAGCAAAGTCAGCAAAGGGAAAAGGATCATGGGAGGATATTTGGAGGAAATTAGTTGCAAGTTTCCAAGAGTAGAGTTACACAGGACAGAACTTAATTCCTTCAACATTGAATTATGACAATGTGTGTGAAATGTCACTTACCAGGGGAACTCATTAAAGACTCAGAATCCAGGGTTTTTATCCTGGCTGGTCATGTGGTCATCCTGTCTTGTATGGACCAAAATTCGAGGGTTCGGAATGAAAGCAGGTGTTTAGCATTAACAATATTGTTTGTAAAACACTTTGGGCACAGTGAGCCAATTTTATCGGCTTTAGGAATGGTGGGAACCCTCTGAAAATTTTAGTTGCTACATGCCAGCCAAGAGTCAACGTTGCAAGCAGGTTTTTCTAAAGATAGCAGTGTTAGGCCTGCTATGATATTAACTTCTTCCTGTATAAAAAAGCCATACAAACACAATATTATCTGAAGTACAGGATAGCTACTATGCTCAAAACAAATGTTATTGCTGTGCTATATTTTTAAGAAGCCAATAATGCATTGTATACTTTGTAGATAAACCTTTTGGACCATCATCTACTTGAATCCGTAGTAGTAGTGGAAAGGGGGCAGTTCATAATAGTTCTACAAAACAAGCTCACAATATGTTCACCAATTGCAGAAGAGAACTTAGAAAATATAGCAATTGTAGTCCTACAGAAACTCTGCATAAATTCTCTTCCTCCTTCCTAAAAATACTAGACAGACTACCAGATAAATATTTGCAATCAGATAATTGACTCAGGATATTTCTTGTGAAAAGTGCTCCAAGGATAAGACTGGGCAGTGGCATCCTGTAGCTTGCTTTTCCCAGGTGGCTTTGCTACTTACTCTCTCAGAAGTTGGAAACAGATGAGTTTACTTTTTAGGACAGAAAAATAAAATGACACAGTTGATGACTTGTAAACCAACCTCCAGGAATGAGAAAAGCTCTAAAATGACAGCCTTTGCTGACCACAGACATGCGATGTAGGCTTTTTCTACTTCTCCTGCCCCAGGTAAAAGTCATGGTATTTTGCTGGATGGCCTTTGCCATAGAGGCACAGGAGTTTCTTCAACCCTATCTTACAAGGAAACAATATGGAACTCCTAAGACTGCACTGGCCCTGAGATGAGAGTACTTCTTGGGGATCTAGGTCTTCAGGGGGATCCTGTGGGCTTGCGTGACAAGGACCAGTGTTGCTGGGGGATACCACCTGACCATCCCTCCATCTCATCCATGCATTTCAATGCCTTCTCAAACTCAATGAATATGTTGCCTTGCCCTTGAAATCTTGATAACACATTCTTTCTGTTAGCCTAAGAGCACTTAGATGGTCCCTAAATGTGAGAAATATCTATGTGATGTGATTCTAGTTAAGCTTCTGGAAGCCTCCCACTGTATTTTCACAGATTTATAGCAAAGGTCTATCTTTTCCTTTCTTTTTCATCATTTTTAGGCAAGTAATATTTGGGACGAGGAATACTGTCTTTTATCCTGTCACTGTTGAGTTAAAATTGGAGGAGATATGGAGGAAACAAGAACTTTTAGAGTGGCTAGGCCTTGTCCTTCAGCATGATGCACAAATGCTGGTCCAAGTTCCAATCAACAAGAATGCCCTTTCTTGGGGCTAAGCCTCTTTTGGTTTCCTTGGTGACTGCCATTTTTTTGTTGTTGTTGTTTGGTACCAGGAATTGAACTGAGGGGCGCTTAACTACTGAGCCATATCCCGAGCCCTTTTTTATATTTTATTTAGAGACAGGGTCTCATTGAGTTGCTTAGGGCCCTGCTAAATTGCTGAGACTGACTTTGAACTCTCAATCCTCCTGCCTCAGCCTCTGGATCCACTGGGATTATAGGTGGTGCCACCACACGCAGCCTAAGTGACTGCCTTATCTTGTGTGTGTGTGTGTGTGTGTGTGTGTGTGACTGCCCTATCTTTAGTACAATCTTTAGACTTGCCATCAGATTGACTTTTGTGATTGGTAGGCCCCTAGAGCTGGATGATCTTGGAAGATTGAGGTGGTGGTTGAGTTTCTGAGTTTGCTATTTTGTGTGACTACACTCTACCACTGAAATTTACATGCAAGAGCGCATCTTTCTATTCCCACTGTGTGGGCCTTTGGGATTGTAAATAAAGCTCTTCAACTATAAAACATTTTTTCTCTTCTTAAAATATTTATAGAATTTATTTAATGGAATTTAAGTAATTTTCCTTTTGTGTTTTAGTAATTCATATGCTTTTCTCATTTTGATTGGAAAGTTCTTAAATCCAGGGACTGTAAATAACTTAATATAATAAAATATTCATAGCATTCTTATTTTATGAAAGCACTGTGTTTAGTATATATAGAGTCTCAAGGTGCAAAGAGACTTAGAAAAACATTGTTTTGCCAACAATATTCTCAATTATTTGATTATCCATTACCAACTGGGTATCCTACAATTTAATTTGGACACTAACTGCCCAGAGTTCAGAAAGACCCCACAAATTTAAGCTTCAATTCTATAAGACCACCTCTTACTTCAGACACCAGTCACCCATGTTACCTGCACTTCTGCCTGGGCAACTATAAATTTGGGGTTCCCGTAACCCTTACTCAAGATTTGATAATTCTCTAGAAGTGCTAAATTTATGTTGAAAGTACTATATTTATGATTCTAGTTTATTATGAAGGATACAAATTAACAGCCAGATGAAGAAGTACATAGGACAAGGTTCAGAAGGACCCAAGCTTAGGAACTTCTGTCCCCAAGGAATCAGAGTGCACCAGCTTCCTGGCACATAAATATGTTCACCATCCAGGAAGTTCTCCTAGCCTCATTATTTAAACATTTTTTATCGGGGCTGTCTTTCATAGGCACAATTAAACCACTAGTCATTGGTGATTGAATTCAATCTCTAACCTCCACCTTGAGAATGAGGGGCAGGACTGAAAGTTTTAAGCCTTTAATCTTGAGGATGACAGTCAAGGTGCATCTAGAGTCACCTTATTAGTGTAAACTCAGGCATGGTAGAAAAAAAGGGCTCCTTATGAATAATAAAAACTTTCTGATCACCCGGAAAATTCCAAGGATTTCTAGAGCTCCATGAGCTGGAATAAGAGAAAAATACCTCCCCTGCCCCAAATATATAAACGTGTGTGTGTGAATATTTCCATCCATTCATCCACAAGCTCCCAAGATACCAGGAAGATTGGAGCACTAGCTCCCCTAAGTATTGACAATTCAAGGAGGAGTGAGACCTAGAAGCATGCAAGTATCTCTAGATCACAAAAACTGGAGACAAATGGAAGTCTATCTTGCCCTGAAGAGATTTTATTTTTTCCAAAAAGTTAACTTCGAGAGCACAAAATTCTTTTGATCCTGTCTCTAACAAGCAAAGGGCTTTCCCTTTTTGTGAGATGTGGGAAGACAACTACCTCTTTTTTCTGCATGCAAGCAGAGAACATCATCTTTCTCCTCTCCTCACCCATGGAAAAGACTTCCAAGTTTGTATAGACATGACATTCAACCTGGTTTTGATTGCATTGCTCCAGGAGTGAGAATTGTGGCATGGGGAATCATACAAGCAATATTTGCTTTCTAAAGTAAATAATAAATCTGTCTCATCTAAACGTGTCATATTCACACTTAGGCTAAAATTAATAAAGATAAATATTTAAAATGTAAGAGAGAACCAAAAGTATGGCCCGTTCTTCGAAATGTAGGTATAATTCTTTTTTTTTTTTTTTTTTTTGTACTAGGGATTGAACCCAGGGGCACTCGACCACTGAGCTAACCCTTTTTTGTATTTTATTTAGGATCGGGGTCACTGAGATGCTTAGGGCCTTGCTACGTTGCTGAGACTGGCTTTGAACTCTCAATCCTCCTGCCTCAGCCTCCCAAGCCACTGGGATTACAGGCATGCACCACTATGCCCGGCCTATAGGTGTATTTCAAGAAAAGTGTTGAGGAGCAAGACATAGGAGGATTGGGACTGTCTCACAAGAAACTCCGTCATATAAGGACAGGCAGAGAAATACAGAGAAGAGGCAGTCAGAGAGAGATAAGTGAAAAACCAGGAAAGGCCATGGTTATGGGGCACAACTTAAGAACAGACCGATCACCACTGAGAAGTCCAAATTTGAGAGTCTTTTTAGCTAGTCAGCTGTCTCACACAATGCCCCAAAAATGGCTATTGGGAGAACAGCCCCGACCATAGGGTTGTAGGGTTTTTTATACCATGTCAGTACATCAATCATAAGTGTCTGTTGCTATGATTCAAAATTACAAACTAACATCATGGGATCTGAAATAATTAGCAGAAGGGAGAAGGAAGTCAAAATGACCTTACTTAGGTACAAATTAAAGAATGGTTACTAACATTTGACAATCAATGTTGACATCACTATTGACTTGGTACACTGTTTAGGAAAAATAAGAATAAAAAAGAACAATTTTTCATTATATAAGAATTGCCATTTTGTGTTGCCAAACATGTCATGCTAAGCAACTGATGATAGGTACAGAGGTGGAGTGTTCCCATGGGAACAGGCGTCTCAAGGTAAAATGGAGTCTGTTTAGTCATTGCCATATTGCCCCGCCTATAACATTTCCATGGAGTCAAATATGTCAATCCATCATAGCTGTATCAAGAAAGCCAAGCGAGAAGATGATTGCAAGAAGGAAATGTGGTCAACTGTGTCACAGAAAAGAACTGAAAAGTAACCGCAGAGCATATACACACTGGGGTGTCTAGCAGCAGCTGCCATAGGACTTTTCACATGGTCAGAGTTGATGCATTTATTCAAGTAGAGAGAACAAGGCCAGAATTATGAACATCTGAATTTTAATTGTGACCAACACCATTGTAAAATATGTATTACATATTCTTGGAACTTGAATCTTTCCCAAGGCTTCTGAGTAGAGCCTTTATTTAGGAAGTTTTCTCGGCTCTCTTCACTTGATGTATTATGAGCAGTTTCTCTGTCACTATGCATTTTTCCAAAAATGGATGTTATTGACTGCAAAACAGTCCTTTATTTGAATGTACTATGATTATTTAACCATTTCTTCCTTAACCACTCAGGCATTTAGATGTTTTTCATCTTTTACTACTATAGGTAACTTTTCCCTTTGATTTTTTAAGATATTAAAAAAATTTTTTTTGTTGTAGGTGGATACAATACCTTTATTTTTTTAATGTGGTGCTGAGGATCAAACCCAGGCCTCACATGTGCCAGGCAAGTGCTCTACCACTGAGCCACACACCAGCCCCTCTGATTATTTTTGTAAGTAACTGTTCAGTCACACTATTTCCTTGGGCCAGATTCCTAAATATAGCATCAAATATTTGTTTTTATTCAATTATACAGCTGACTTTCATGAAAGTTTTAAGAATGGCCTAAACCACAGTGTCTTGGCAAAAGAGTTCAAAGTGCCATGAGAAAGCCACAGAGATAAGTGTTTTAAAAACTGACAGAGCATGAAATCAGAAGTAAATCTGGCAGAGCAAATAGATGCCAGTTAGACTGGTTGGATATGAACCACAGACACAAAGGTCCACTGACTGACTGACTTTGTAGATAGCATCCAATGATATGACTGGTCAGGTAATTTAAAATAAAAGAAAAAGAAAATGAGTGCAACTACAAAATTGACAAGCTCTTAACACACAAAATTTCATACCTGGATTTGGGAAATCTCATTTTCATGGAGCCACAAAGCCAAACTAAAAGAATAATTTTGAACCTATATGATGCTTTGCAGAAAATAAATTTATTTGATTGGTTAAACACAAACAGAATGGTGTGGGCTCAAACAGTCTCATTGACATTACAGACAAGAAGTTCTAAGGAAGTTTGAGGAAACTTTAGGACTATTACATTTAATATTCATTGATAAGTGTAAGAATTCCTTTATTCATTTAACTATCCACCATTGGTAATAGCTTACTAAACAATAATTCTTAAAATTTTTATTTTTTTAAAAGACACATTCAACACCATGATTAGACTATTACATTTAGCAATCAACAGTATGGGTGCAAAAAAATCCAACATTAAAACCCTTTGTTGGAATGTTTTACACTTTCCACAGAACAGAAACTAAAATAACCTGCTATACAATTAGTCACAAATGTAGTCCTCGAGTGTTTTGCCCATACATGAGTATTGTCTAAACCATGTCTTCTTTGTAGCACCTAGGCCCCACCATCACTGTGCTTGGCTGAATTCACAAATCTTTTGTAACCTGTAGCTTCCCTGCCATTTATCTGGCTCTCTTCTCCTGCTAAGCTATCTTTCCTGGCAGTATTAAAACCTTCTGCCACTACCATAGCTATAGCTTCTGCCAGAATCACCACAGCCACCTTGGTTTTGTGGTTTAGCAAAGTGTTGACCTCTACCACCATGAGGTCCAGAGCTTCTGCCTCCAAAGTTTTCACCCTTCATGGGTCCAAAATTTGGTAACTGTTGTGATTTCCAAAATTACTGTAGCTTCTATCATCTCCAAAATTGCTTCCATCATTACCAAATCCATTGTAGTCATCCCTGCTGCCACCATATCCACCACCACCCTGACTGCCACCAAACCCACCATGACCACTGAAGTTTACTCCACAACCAAAATTGTCATTTTCATAATAACCATCTCTATGGCCAGCACCAAAGTTTCCATAACCACTTCAACCTCATTGGCTAGATGAAGCACTAGCTATCTCTTGCTTTGACAGAGCTTTCCTCATTTCACAGTTGTTGCCATTCACAGTTACGGTATTTCTGAATGGCAATCTTATCCATGGAGTCATGGTCCTCAAAAGTTAGAAAAGCAAAGTCCCTCTTCTTTCCACTGCCTTAGTAAGTCATGATTTCAGTAACTTCAATTCTCCCATACTGTTCAAAATAATCTTGTAAGTGCTGTTCTTCAGTGTCTTCTTTAATGCCACCAAGAAAGATCTCTTTCACAGTTAAGCGGGTCCTTGATCTTTGAGAATCTTTTCTTGAGACAACTCTCCTTGGTTCCACAACTCTTCCACCACCTTGTGTGGAATGTCTCCCGCATTTATGGCTGCATCCACTTCCTCCACCGCCAAACACCCAAAGCCTCTGGAGCATTCAATGTTTGGGTCTCTCATTACCACACAGTCCCTAAGGGTTCCCCATAATTCAAAATGGCTTCTCAAACTCTCCTCAGTTGTTTTGAAGCTCAGCCCTCTGATGGATAGCATCCCCAGTTCTTTGGGCTCTTGGGTGACTTTGATTTAGACATGTCAGCAGTAGGAAAAGAGACTTTAATGATGCTTGGCCACATCCATGGGCAGAAAGGAGTAAGCTAACAAACATATCCTTAAAAGAGTTTTAAAGAAGTAGCAAATGCCTTTTCAGGTTTGAAATGTTAAATTTTTCCAAATATTTGAAATCAAAATACCATAGTTTCATTTCAAAGTTGGATACTCTTTTATGTTATGAAGAAGACATCTGATTGGTTACTGTGCAGACAATGTGCTAAGCACAGGAAATGCAAAGATGATAAAGATACTATATCTGTGTCTTGTAAGCTTCAAGTTGAATGAGACAGATTTATGGATACAACTAAAATGCATCATAAGTGCCATAGTAAGCGTATAAAATGCTGTGAAAGCAAAGAAAAATGATGAAAAACTACCTGAATGACTGAGGTATTGAAATTGATGTCTGAGCTGGTCTTCCTAAACATGAATGTTCACTACCTAGAGAGGAGAGTTAGAATAGTCCAGGAAGAGAAAAAGAGCAGCCCAAAGATCCAGGAGCAAATGTACAAGAGTATGTGGGTTCAGACTTCTCAATCCATATCTGTTTGGAGAACAGATTTCATGAGGAGAGTAACAAGCATTAAGGCTGAAGAAATGGGCAGGTGCCAGGTTATGGAGGACCTTAATGTACTTGTAAGAAATGGGGAGTCATTTAAGAATTTTAAGCCAGGGTGAACTAGGCAATTACTAGAGTAAATTCGAGGCCTAATTTTTCACTTGTATTATTAAGTGGAAGAGGGTAAAAGGAAAAGAAAAATAGACAATACCTGTAAAAAGACCCTGCCTCAAAATAAAAAAGGAAAATGACTGGAGAAATAACTCAGTTATAGAGACCTAGTGTTCAATCATCAGTACAAAGAGAGAGAGAGAGAGAGAGAGAAAGAGAGAGAGAGAGAGAAAGACAAGACAAGACAGAGCTTTGATCATGATTGAATCCACATGATGAGATATGATGGGATTGATGGTCCCTTTTCTTCAAGGTCAAGTACTTCTGTGTTGGGGAACGTGAAAGGACAAATAAAGGCAGGAGGTATAAAGACAATGATAAAGGAAACAAGACTTTCAAGTATAGGAATCTGTAGGCTTTAGCTTTATTTAAAGAATATTAAGATTATAAAAATTACTTTATTTCAAATGTGAAAATATAAAAACCACTTACATATAAAATTCAAGGGTATTGAAGCATCCAAACTTTTGAGTTCTAGCTTTATAAATTTACTTAAACTTTATTGAAGCAACATTCATAGACATAAATATAAAGAATAGTAATCCTTAAGAGGATTAAAATACAGGGGGAAATAATACATTTTGTCATTGATAAAAAGCACAGAACTGTTTTGTGCAGTACTGTGGACTCCCCCAGCCTTCTCCACTGCAAAGGAGGACTAGTCAACTCACGGTTACTGCCAGTGACTAGAGAAATGGCCACAGGGCCTATTCCTGACCAATAAGACATTAGCAGACACAAGGAAAGGTTTACTGGGAGAACCTCTGAGAAAAAGTTCTTCAAGTCTTTGAAGGAGAAACATAAAAAGCTGCTTTTCTTTTCCCTCTGAATGGGTCCATGGACTAGCTATAGTCATTGCACTATCAGCCAAGAACCCAACACTAAAGATGGCACAACAGAGAGAGAGAAAAGACTTGGATTCCTAGAGACATAATCAGCTGCCAGACTTTCCCTACTTCAACTTGGTGTTGTGTGGGATTATCAATTTCCTTATTATCTAAGCTATTTGAATCAGGGTTTTCTGTTATTTGCAGCCCAAAGCTTCCCAATCAAACAAAAACTAACAGCTGAGAAAAAAAATAAACATCAACAGATGGTTATAGAATGTATTAGATGTTATCTAAAATTTTTCCTCTTGGAAAATCAATCTCATTTACAGTCATTTTAAAACTCCATTGGAAGTTTACATAATCCCTTACCTCTGAATTGTCATTCATCACTTTTTGACACTCTCACATCTAACCATCTGTCCTCTCACAAACAATTGCTGACAAAGGCAAAGAGAAGAGAAGAATAGCAGCTGAATCTAGCTCTTGTAAAGGTGCAAATAGGTAGTTTCTATCTTACAGATGATTGCAAGATTGTGGCAGTAAACTCTTCCCCATGGGAGCCCACAGAGATGGTACATGAAGGAAAGAATGTGACAATCTTTTAACAGTCTTTAAAAATAAAAACAAGTGACCACTTTCTTAAAATAGTCGTACTTCACTTATTTGTCTCCTGGCCATATTGGGAGCATTCATATACATTTTAAAAATAACCTTGGGGGCTGGGGATATAGCTCAGTCGGTAGAGTGCTTGCCTTGTAAGCACAAGGCCCTGGAAGGCCCTGGGTTCAACCCCCAGCACCCCCCCCCAAAAAAAAAAAAAAAAAAAAAAAAACCTTAAAAATAGTACATGCAGTGTGCTAAGCATAGTGTTTGGCACATGGTATTATTAGTTATTATTATTAGCGGTGCTCTACTTAGATCAAAATACTATGCTAAACTAGCATAGTGTCCCAGTGTCTCTGGAGCTCCCACTAGTGATTTGTAATGAATCTTCTTGCCTTGCTGCAACTTGAGTTTTGCTTTACTCATCAATACGCTTAATTTTTTGTTGGTTGTTTTGGTCGGTGACACCGGGGTTTGTGCATGCTCAGCAAGCACACTACTACTGAGCTACACCCCCAGCCATTATCAATTATAATTGAAATATTTACTTGCAGGGCTAGTATCTGCTTTTCCTTTTCATAAACAAGCAGCCACTTTAGCATTTCTTATCACAAAAAACCCATAAGAGAAAGGTGGCAAGCCTAGGGAACTTCCTGGGCGGAGAGGTTTTTCTGTCAAAGCTGGCAGTGTTTGCTCATCCAACATCTTCAGAGTTTGACCATTGAGTTCAACCGTTCTGCAAAGAGGAAAGATACACCTGAGTTACCCAAGCTGTATGAGCCCTGTGACCCCCCAACAAAAACTGTGCCATCTTTTTCAGACCAATTTTTTGTGTGTGTGTGGCAGCCTATGTTCCAACACTATGTCAGTGAGGTGTTTGACCTAAATGATCATTTAATCACAGTGGTAGAGAAAAGTAGTTGGAACAAAGACCATATGACCTACAAAGCCTGAAATGCCATCTGTCCCTTTTCTAGAAAATGAAACCCATACAACTATACTAGGCAATATGATGGAGGGATAAAAAGAAAAAATATGACTTCATTTCTGGAGTTGTGGCAATTGTATCTGATGGAAAATAATTGAAAATATTTTTATATAAGACAGATATGTGGAATAGAACATAAATTTCAGGAATTTAACATAAAAAATGATAGTCAATGAAATTTCCTCCTTCTAACTATCCATAAACTGTCTAATTTCTTCTCTCCCCAGGAAGGATACATTCATTTTTTTATGTTAGGTATTCGGGTAGGGTGTATTCTGCTAAAGTGGAACAAAATCAATTTTGTTTGGCTAGCCCACAGTAAAATTTATGTTTTCTGTGTATTTTACTGTTGGAATTAAAATTTAAAACTGAGAAAAATAAAAAGAAAAAATTAAGACCAAGTGTAGTTTCTTATATGTATTTATTATTATTTAAATAAAATTAATGCATGTTAAGCAACAAATCCAATAGATAAGTACCTTTTTTTTTTTTTGGAACAGGGATTGAACCCAGGGGCACTTTACCACTGAGCAGCATCCCCAGCAACTTTTTATTTTGAGACAGGGTCTCACTAACTTGCTTAGAGCCTTGCTAAATTGCTAAGACTGGTTTTGAACTTGAGATCCTCCCACCTTAGCCTCCCGGGCCACTGGGATTACAGGAGTGTACCATGGCACTGGCTAAACAAGTATTTATGAACAAGAGTTTTAGTGTATTTTAGTTCTGATAATTACTTCCATAATTCTAAATTATGCTTATATATTTATATTTTTCTCAAATGCTTTTTTACTATGAAAAAAGTCAGCAGTATTTTATTTTTGCAGTGCTGGGGATTGAACCCAGGGCCTTTCTCATGCTAGGCAAGCACTCTATCACTGAGCTACATCCCAGCCCAAGTGAGCACTATTGATTATTGAAAACTTGGAAGACTAATGTCAGAGTTACATTTATGACATAATAAATATGTAATGTACATAGAACATTTATAACCGTGCCTTACATACAATGTGCACCATAAATTATACATGATCATTATTCAGATAAATATAACAAAATTTGCTAAATTGTAACTATTTTTAATGTTTTGAGGTATATTTATTCCATATTTCTGTTTGTATATACTCACATATTTTACATAAACAAAAATGGATATACTATCATATTTTCTTAAAACTTGATTCTTTTTCCCTTCATATATTCTAATATTTGTTGAAAAATTTAAAATTCATTCATTCATTTTATTGGATACACAGGATTCCATGGTATTACTACATTAGTTTATTTACTTAATCCTCTGTTAGATATTTTGCTGTTTTCAAGTAGTATTACTATATATTTTTAATTATTAAAAATTTCTACAAGGCCCTGGGTTCAATCCCCAACACCACCACCACCACCACCACCACCACCACCACAACAACAACAACAACTTACTCCCTAACCTTACTAAGGATTAATGAGAAGAAAAACTGGTCTCTATTTAAACTGGTTAGATGCTTAGCTCTGGATTCAGTAACTTAAGACATTTCAGTAACTTACTCATGATTGTGCCCAAGGCTAGCAACCCTGCATTATAGCTGGACTCAGTTCACAGGTGTCAGTTCTTGTTTTAACACCTATATCATAACAATTTTTAGATGGGGTAGGAGAGGAAATGTCATTACCATCACCAGGAAACCACAGACAAAAATAGGTCATAAAAATATCTCTAAACAATAGAAGTTAAGAGTCTGTTCTGCATGAAATCAAGGTCCTGGCAAGAGTCCACAAATGTCCCAGAAATACTTTTGGTGAAGGTAGTTTACTACCTTGGCTTAAATGTTAACCTAGTCATTGTGAATTAATATTGCTGTGGCTAAGCTGAGGAACATGGCAAGATACTATACCATCAAGTTATACTGTTTAATTAACTAAACATATGTCTAAAAGATGCTGTAAGTATACTGAATGTAAGCCTAAAGTATGCTGATTATATCCTCATCAGGCTGTGCAACGAGAGTAGAAATTTATTTGAGTGTAGCAGCCTGTTCATATTTTGAAGATGGTAACATGAGGATAATTATGGTTCTAGAAGACATAGTTGTTACGTTTCAGAAGAAGTAAAGTAAGGAATGAGCAAGCAACAGATTTGGCAGAATTGGGGATACTGGGGAAAATTTGTGAAATAAACATAAAATACTACTTTTATATCAAAAATACACTCAAATATTAATTAAATAAGGCAGGACCCTCTCTAGAAACGATACAAAGTTTGTTCAGTTAAAAATTTAATTTTTAGGGTGGTTATTGTTTAGCTTTCTGAGTTCATTCATATGAGCAAGTGTACTGCATACTCATCAAGCTTATCTGGGATACTTTTTTTTTCTTTTTGTGGTACCCATGATCAAACCCAGGATCTCTACTACTCCTTTTAAAATTTTTATTTTGAGAAAGGATCTTGCAAAATTGCCCAGGCTGGCCTCAAATTTGTGATCCTCCTGCTTCAGTCTCCCAAATAAAATGAATGACAGAAATGTACCACCATGCCCAGCTCTGGGATACTTCTTGTAAAATATAAATAGAGAAAAGTGGAAGTAATATGTATTCATTAAATAAAAGTGAGGAAAATAAAACATTTTTCATAATTTCACCAATATTCCAATTAAAAAGTATGAAATGTGATCAGAATGCAACAGAGTACTAAATACAACAAAAAAAGAAAAATCACTGAAGAAATTGGGTACATTTAGCTTGGAGAGAAGACAATCCAATCATCCTTCAAACGTGTGAGCGTTAACCTAGGGAACACAAGGTATTTGGCATCCCTCCAGATTAGGGCTGAAAAACTCAAATGAACACAGGGCCAAGGGGGGTATATATTCAAGACAGGCATAGGGCAACAGAGTCAGGAAGGGACAGTACAGAACTAAAAAGCCAAATGACCCACCTAAAATATACAACTCCAAATCCAGCTAAGGGAGAAAACAAATCCAGAGTTGCTAGAGTATCCATTTTAAAGAAAAGCTAGAGGGTCTGGGGATGTAGCTCAGGATAGAGTACATGCTTAGCATGCACAAGGCTCTGGGTTCTATCCCCAGCATTCACAAGCCCAGGCACGCACACACATGCACAAGCTAGAAATTTATATATTTTAGTAATTGTCAATTTGTAAATGTTGGCAATAAATTAAAAACAAAGAATAAGAGAGTACATGCCAACCTCCCCTACCAGAAAATGGTTGCATCTGTGAGCATCCTCTACAGGCATGAGGTAGAGTTTCCAACCTCTGCTCTAGAGTATAGAACTAAGAGCAAAGCCGAGACACAGAACTACCTTTGGGAACTTGTGGGTTCCAACTGAACTCACAGGAAGAACCAAACTGAACTGAATAGCCTTGGATGGGTCTCTTAAGACACTTCCAACTCTACAACTATTAGTTACTTCAGAAAGCTTTCTCCTTATCAGCATCAGACATGAATATGCTAAAAAGGACTGATTTTGAAAGTGTCAGAGTGTAAAGAGAGAAAAATATCTGTTATCCAAAGACACACTATTTATATTGGGGTAAAAAAATGGTTTGAACAGTAGGAAAATGGTTAAGTAACCGTGGTATTTTATAAAACATGCAACACCTTAAATATATCTACAGACCATGTAGAAAGGGACTTGGATGCTGGACACAATAGTAATCACCTATAATCCAATGAACTCAGGAAGCCGAGGCAGGAGGATGGAAGTTGAAGGCCAGCCTTAGCTCAACATAAAAAATAAAAAGGGCTTGGGATATTGCTCAGTGGTAGGGCTTCAATTCCCAGTAACTAACACACACACACACACACACACAAAAAGGGTCTTTGGAAAACCTGTGGATCTTGTAGATCTCTTCCTTTTCCCATGGGAGGTTATATAATTATGGTTTTTTAAAAAGCACTGGGGGGGGGGGCTGGGGTTGTGGCTCAGTTGTAATGTGCCCACCTAGCACCCGTGAGGCACTGGGTTCGATCCTCAGCACCACATAAAAAAATAAATAAAATAAAGGCATTGTGTCCATCTACAATTAAAAAAAATATTTTAAAAAAAGCACTGGAGAAAATAATGGAATGCATGGTACTCAATGTGAATAATGCTTGATTGTGAGGGATAGGACTTTGGAGAAAACATGTTTACTGTACTTTCTCACATTCCATTGCCAATAGTCACTGAAAACATCATGCATAGCATTTGTGAAGATGGGAGATGATGGTAAGATTACAAATTCTTCATTTTTTTGTTCTCCACTATGAGAAGAGTCACTACAAAAAGAGAGTCTTCCAACACATGATGGACAGAATCTTGTGGAACTGGGGATCGAACTCAGGGCCTTGTGTTTGCAAAGCAAGCACTCTACCAGCTGAGTTATCTCCCCAGCCCTGGACAGAATCTTAAAATGCTTGTATACCTAGCTCTGTAAGACTCAGTTATTCTTTGATACTTTATTGAATGTGTGCTTTTATAAGATGTATTCAGTGACTGGTTTTTAAAACCAAAATGTATTAGAACCAACTTCAAATAATCCAACTAATAAAACATTTCTAGTCATTTTTTCTTACTCTAACCAATAAAAAATTAATGCTATCAGAGAATCACACCCAGTTCACATGGCATGTATGGTATTTTGTACCAACCCATACACACTTAATAATAATTATATATAGGTATGTTTTGCTTTAGTGACTGTGTTACCAAGAATTATGTTTTTTCAGAGCAAATAATCTAGGTGCACTGAGTTGATCATGATCATATCAAGTTATTCTTAAATACAAACCATCCTCTAAGATACCTGCTGGCTTTCACTTTGGACTCTCTGAGTAAGTTACACTTGTATTCATAAATATCCCTGAATATTAAGAACAGTTAGAACTTGAAATGGTTGGCTTTTTATTTTTTGTTTCCTCTCAAAGCTCTCTGATAAACACCAATAAATTCATTAAAAGTATGAAATGAACAAGGAAAAATCACTCACTTGGAAAGTAATCCATCAGGTCCTGAAGGTTTTACAAGGTACTTATCCACTTGTTTATTAAATAAGTTATATGGTAACTGCAAGCGCTTGGTAACGTTATAGAGGTTTAAGGCATACAGAGTTAAATCTCCTTCTTTATACCTTGGGCTAAAAAGCAAATAGGTTAATTCAATAAAAATACTTACTAATTTAAGCAATTAAGAACTTGATTACAAATATAATCATGAATACTAAGTATTAGCATCCATAATGATGATGGGACCTATTAGTATCTTCTTTTTATGATAATATTAGACCATTCAGGTGGTCCTATTCTGAAAACATAATTTAAAATATTACTCTTGGGAGCTTGGGGAGTAGATGCCTGAGGCTGGGTTTGGTCCCCAGCACAAAACAAAAACAGAAAAAAACACTGCTCTTCATACTACCATTTTTGGAACCAGACCTCTAAAATCTTTGCTGCTTTGCTAGACTAAGTTGCTAGAAAGCCAGGGAGACCATCCATTTTTAAATATAACAACTTTAAGTGGTAAAAAAAAAGTAGATTTTGTGAGTTCATGTGAATTCAGATTGCAAACCATATACATAGCATTTCTTCCTAGCTCTATAAAAAGAATGAAACAAGAAAAATAAATGATGGATGCATTTCAGAATTTGTTCATTCAAACCATTCTCCTATTACTACTTCCTAGTGGGGCCCTCACCTTCTGTGGAATTTCTAGTCACAGAAAATGGGAAATGGTAGGTGACTTTGTTTTGGCTAGAATTAGTATTAAAGTATCTTTCTATCAGGGTGATAGATTGAAGGTAAGAAGAGAAAATCCCTGGGATTTAGGAATATTGTTTGCTACCTAAAGCCAGAGTGCAGGTCTATAAGTCTCTGGGGCCTCTCAACTCCAGAAACGATTGCTGCAACTTTTGAAATTAAGATTATTATTTTTATTGTTCCCTTCCTTTTGATTCTTTTTCTTCTTCTTCCTTACTGTTTCTCAGGTATGATCCAAGGAGATAAGTATTGACTCATAGTCCTTCAATGAATTAGTTGTTTATACAAAAGTATTTATCTTTTCTTATATTTGTATGATCCTTATGTATTAAAATTCAGTAATTTCCATTAGAGATTATGACAATCATTATATAAATTTTTACTGCCAGTAAATGCCTATACTTCAGCAATTTTTTGAAGTTAGATTTTAATATCATAGCACTATGAATAAAAAAAGACAAAGAATGAAAAGGACCAATGACACAGCTTAGACCCATTGTGCAGACAGATGGCCACAGGGTGGTATCATAGGAAGCTATGTGCTTATGAATTAAACCTGTAGACTGGCTAAGAGCGTGCTTTACACTTACTGGTTGGTGTTTGTGCAATGAAGGTACACTCGAACTTTGCTTCTGTCTGGGCCTTTCACACTTGCCATGAACACACTGGTGCCCACCAATTTCTTGAAGAGAAGAGATAGCCAATAATCCTAGTTGTGGTGGTTGGGGAGGGCAGGGACAAAAATAGATCTTTACTTATTTTATTAATAAAACTAGTGGCAAGCAAATTGCTATCCTAAAAAGAGTGTAACTGTTAGTCTGCATCTATGTAAATAGGATTCTTCTCTTTCCTCCTTTCTCATGTGTTCCTCCCTTCCTTCTTCTATACGATCACCTTGAATCTGAGGGAAATATCTTATTTACAGCTTTGTATCTCTAGAGGACTTCCATAAGTCAGAGACTCATAGCCACTAGAAGACATATTTCAAGAATGAGATCAATTGCTCAGAAAGTTTATTCCTGATTGTCTTTCATCCAAAAATTCAAGGTAAAGCTCAAACCAGAACTTTTTTGGGGGTTATACTGGTATGTACTGGGGATTGAATTCAGGATTGCTTTACCATTCAGCATGTCCCCAGTTCTTTTAATTTTTCTTTCTTTTTTTTTTTAAACAGGGTCTTGTTAAGTTGCCAAGACTGGCCTCAAACTTGTAGTCCTCCTGCTTCAGCCTCCTGAGTTGCTGGGATTATAGGTGTGTACCACCACACTCAGCCTAAACCAGAAATTTAAGTCATACACATTCATAAATACACACATACACAAAGACAAATTTTTGAAATAAAACTTCTAAGACAAGAGCAATTTAAAATCTCATAGCCCTCCTAATAAAGTAATGGATTAGGCAACAATCATCATTAGCTATCAAGAGCAAAAGAAGAAACAGACAGGCATTAAGTGCTTCCAGATGGAAGGGCATCATCTGTGAGGAAATCTTGCTTCCTCAAACCAGAGCTTGAATAAGCTCAAGTTTCTAGGTATAGCTCCCAGTATACAGGAAACGGGGGCAGAGGAACATGCTAAATGATACAACAGGAATACATTTAGTAAAATCCAGAATGTGGGAAACACTATCAACCCCACCTAGTTTCTTTAATTGATAAATGACAAGGACAAAAGAGAGGAAAGAGAACTTAAAGTTGAACAGACATATCAACCAAATGCATTAGGCAGACCTTGTTTGGATTCTGATTTCAATAATAAACTATTAGTAATATTTTAGACAGTAAGGAAAATGTGAAACACTGATAAATAGAAGTATTCGAATAATTCCCTTAAGACTTATTCTTAGAAAACAGATATCCTCTAATCTCCTTTAGATGATAGAAATCAAAGTCATATGTCTCAGGGCTACATATCTATTATCCTAATTTATATATACATATGTATATAAAATATGTATTTATATGTATATTTATGTATATATGCATATATGTATATAAAGTATGTATATTTATATGTATATAAATATTTCATATACATATGTATATATAAATTAGGATAATAGAGATGTATAAGATGTATATACAAAAATTAGGATAAGAGAGATGCATACATATATATACAAATTAGGATGATAAAGATGTACATATAAGTTAGGATAATATATGTATATATACATATATGTGTGTTTGTGTATATATCTTAAAGGTGGCATTTGGATAAAAAAGCTACATTTCCTACTTGGCAACAGATACAGTTGGAGATTGGATGGAAATGAGACTTCATTCATAAATATCTTAAAGCTAATTAACAAGTATTCAATTCTTAGGGTAAGTTTTTTAAAACAAATACAGGGAACTAGCTCATTTTAAGGCTAAATATATTATGATTTCATGACATAAAAGTTTTGTGAAGCTTTGGACACTGTAGAAACTTTAACTTTGATTTGCTTCACAAACTTTTTTTTTTTTTTGGTGGGGACATTGCTAGGGATTGAACCCGGAGGTCTTTTAGATGCATGGCAAGAACTCTACCACTGATCTATACCCCCAGCCTTCCAAAACAAAACAAACAAAAAAAAGCATATTCATGGCCAGGTGTGGTGGTGCACACCTGTCATCCCAGCAAGTTGGGAGGCTGAGGCAGGAGGATCACAAGTTCAAGGCCAGCCTCTGCAACTTGGTGAGGCCCTAAGCAACTTAGTGAGACCCTATCTCAAACTAAAAAATAAAAAATGTCTGGGGCTGTGGCTCAGTGGTGGGGCACCCCTGGGTCAATCCCCAGTACTGAAGGGGAAAAAAAAAGTATATCTACTCTATGACTCTGTGCTCCACATGGCCTGCATTAAAAAAAGTGAATCCTGGCTCTTGATTTCTTCTCGTCACAATGTGACAAGATGTGTGAGACCAGATGATCTTTAAGCTTCCTTCCAACTCATCATCCTATGATTTAAATATAGTGAGGACTGTCTATAAAAGTAAGAGGTTAGTATTGTCAATAAATTAAGAGGGGCTCTGAGCATACTTTCATCTTCTCATAAAAATAGGGAAAAAAATGGTCACTTACAGGCAAAGGTTCGAAGTTTTCATCCACTAAGTGGTAGTCTCCAGCTCCAAAGAGCACCTGCCTCATCACCACTTCTATGCCCATTTGGGCTGATAGGCCCAGTTTATCCAGCCACCTGGGACAGAGAAACATCCAGCTTTGTTCAGGTCTGAAAACAAAAATCACTCAATTCTAATTACACATGATCTTGATTTATTTGTCTATTTGGGAAGAATTAACAGGAAACTAGAAGAGTGGCATTAATTATAAAGAAGCCCCTCCAGTGAAATGCACTATGTGCAGTGGCACATCTTCCCTTCACCTCTTCCCACACCAGCAAGATGACATGTCCTTGAAGGCCACTAACTTGCCAGGAGTCCCTTTCAGGACAAGGCAACATCTACAAAGCAGAGTAGAGAAATTCCCACCCCAAGAGAAAATTCCTCATCCTGTGGCTGACCCCTATACACACACTGTGTGAGGCTTGAAGAAAAGGCTGTAGCCAGGAGAGATAAAGATGGGGAATAAGTAGAATCACAATTAAAGTGCTAAGGACATCTCCTGTCATCCCCCCTCTGTAGCCCCACCATCTGCACTCCAGTCTTTCATTAGTGGTAAAATCGATGTCTTCATTCTTTTCTCTATCCTTATGTTCTATCATAAGTTCGTAACCATGAAGATGGTGGTGGGGAAAGAGCAAGGACAGGAGAGGAAAGGGGAAAAATCTCAACTTGAGAACCCAGAACTATAGATAAGAGTACTCAGGAAGTTATATACTGAATGTAAATACACCATGGTTTAAAGCAGGCCCGTTACTGGTGTTGGATAATGAGGTGATTCAGTAAATCTTTAACTTCATTGGCAGCTCTCTGCCGTGACCTCATACTTTAGACTCTAAACTTCTTGGGAATTTATAATACAGCTAGATATTCCAAGCAAGCTTCTCAGTGCTCCTAATGCATTCTTTTACAGTGAGCTTCTTTACAGGAAGGACTCTTTTGACATATTTATAGGCCGCAATTAAGGAATACAATGTCTAAAACAATTCATCCCTTTGATGATTAATTAGGAACATTTGTTAAAGAGGTCCAACAAGCTTTAACAAGTGATTTTCTTGCAACATCTGGCACAAATTTTGGTGCTTCAGCTACAAAAACTCTCTGATCTGGTTTTGACTGACACTAACAGGATGGAGAACAGCTGCAATCTGATCCTTCAGGCCAGTGCAGTTCCACTCACATAAAGCCAGCTGCAAAGGTGTTGGACAGCAAGGGCGCACCACCCCCATACGCAGAGCTCGTTTCTCCTAACCAGACCTTCTTGCTGGGTCTGGTCTCCTTAACCACCTATGGGAACAGGAGAGTCTCCATGGTAATTGCAGACAGCTGACCAACTGTGGTGTTGAAGATTAACAGCATCCAAAACCTTGTATTTCCAGACCCATCTGTCCTATACAGTTACAAAATAGTTCATGGTCATTTAGGTCTTAAACAATTTTTTTATATCAGAATACTAGGGTATGGAAGGAATATAAATAAATCCATTATTATAGCCTATGGTAGTAAATTATACTGAAAGGCTATTGGAAGTATTTTAAATTTCTAATAAATAGAAATGGGTAAGATCCAATGCTGGTGCTGAATAAAACTGTTCTTATTCTCCAAAATTAGAAAAAAAAAGTAAATATATATATACCTATAAAATTTAGAACTAACTAGACTACAAAATAAAAACTCTGGTTTTAAATGAAAAACTCAAAAAGACTATTACCTGGAAGATTTTTTGCACGGATAATATAAAAGTGTCCAGCACATCAGGGTTTAGAAAATCTTCTTTGGTAGCAATGCGTCCATTCAAATAGTAGCTAAATTATTCAGAAAATATTCAGAGAAAAATAACAAACTTTACCTTCTGCTCTAAGTCAGTTGTCAACCTTGTTCTCCTTCCTACCCTAAATAATGGGGATTATTAGAAAAAAAAAAAAAAAGGCAGAGATGCTACAAAGGAGGGACCAAGATGAAAAGGTGAAAAGGGGACCCAAGGAAGAGACCATTCTATCCAAATAACTAGAAATCAGTTCCTCTGTCTTAAGAGGATGTAGTTACAAGTGCAGGCACTTCTGGGTTACCTGTTCTTTGCAAGCAATTGGTTTTAGCTACTTCTATATTGCATGAGTTAGTTGGCAGTGTACCTTGATCTTTAAAGAAACCACATTATTTAAAATAACATTAAATTTTTGTTTTAGTCATCTTAAAATTCTAGTACACTGCTTGAGATACTATTTGCTTCTTATCCGAACTATAAAGTTAGTTAGCAGTTTAGTGGAGATAATTTTTTTAGAAAACTGGCAGTAAGTAAAACTAGCATTTTTTTCTTAGTATTAAGAATAGAAGATATACTCACTGATGCCATGTAACTGAATTAATCACTTCTCCACCAGCCTTCAGGAAACTAAAACAAAAATTCTATTATGGTATCACTTCATCATATAGATGTATAATATTTACACAGGAGTTTTATTCCCTAGAAATGTCTTGTTACCATGTTAGAACCAAACACAAAAACTTCCTAATTCTGCCAACCAATTTTTCATAGGTGCCAACTGTCCCAGAATTCTTGGTATTCTGAGCCAATATTTCCTTTTTTGCTAAACCATGTAGTTAGGCAGCAAATAACATGAGTAATAACATGTGGTCTATTGGGGATTCTCCCCCAGAAGATCTGGTGGGGGAGGTACCAAGGATTGAACCCAGGGACACTTAACTTTTGAGCCACATCCCCAGCCCTTTTTATGTTTTATTTTGAGATAGGGTCTCTTTAAGTTGCTTAGGGCCTTGATAAGTTGCTGAGGCTGGCTTTGCACTTGAGATCCTCCTGCCTCAGTCTCCTGAGCCATGGGGATTACAGGTGTGTGTCACTGCAACTGGCTAATTTTAAGAAAAATGGTTCTGCATCCTCTAGGTCTTACCTCCTCAGCATTTTAACTGTCTTTCCTCGAGGCTGACCAACATCAGGACCATAGAGTTTTGCATTTTTGTAAGTGGAGTTTACCAGAAGTTTATGCAGCTCAATAAAATCTTCTCCTAACTGTAATCCATCAATGTAAATACCAGCCTTCTTCCAGAAACTGTTAGGTTCTGAAAGACAGCAATTGTTAAACTAATCACCTCTCTAGATATTTTTTCTAGCTTTAGAAGCTAGAATTTGCTTTAAAAGAAAAACTAAAGCAGCATATAAATGTAACATTTTCCAAACTACAAAAACTTACAATTCAAAGTGAATAAAAGTTAAACCAGTTAGAAATAAGATATTCCATAAAAATAAGTAAGGTATGAGGGGGGTATTAAACAACTTGAAGTTAATAATAAGAATATTAAACCAATGAATGTTTGGAAAATGATCTGTATCCAATATTTAATAAGAAGGAAGAAGAAGAGGAGGAGAAGTTTGGGCAGGGAAAAGACACTGAATGCTTAGCACAATGCCTACCCTATAGCATGTGCTCACTATGTTATATTTTATTTTCCATTCTATAATCAACTTCATTGGGTAATGTGTAGAAAAGTACTATATTTTGAAAAATTGTGGCTAATCATTAAACACTTGAGTTAGAATTTGTAAGTTCCTTGCAAAAGAGCAAAGAAGGAGACATTTAGGAGCTTGACATAGGTAATATTTTACATTGGCAACCTCTAGACAGCTTGAGCACACAATGCAAGTTGGGATAGGGTTGCTGAGATAAACTGGCAAGTTGAAAAACAGAGAAAGGAAAGGGGAGTAAAAACAAATGGCCTACTTCACAGCCTGCCAAGCATAATAGTTTTAACAGGCTCTGAAAATCTCACGGGAACCTGGAGCTGGGAAGGTTGCTGGCTCTGATAGTTTGCCTCACCTCAAATATAGCATAAACTGGAACTAGCAGTTTGTTCTGGAATAGATAAAAGAGTTTTCTCCCATACATAGTTTCAAAAGTTGCATTGCCCACCCTCATACTGGAAATTGACCACAGCGGTATATTAACACTGAGCTACCGCTCTTGCACTTTTTATTTTTTATTTTGAGACAGGGTATCACTAAATTGCCCAGGCTGGTCTCAAATTTGTGATCCTCCTGCTTCAGCCTCTCAAAGAGCTGGAATTTAGACATGCACCATTGTGCCCAGCTCACAAAAGTTGCATTGTTGAAAACCTTCGAGAATGTGCTAATATTCAAAAGAATATCATAAATAGAAAAAAATAATGCCAATAGGGAATCTCCTCATGAAACGTTCCCAGGGGTACTTACCATTGCCTAGTTCCCAAGAAATGTTATAACTTTTGGAAGAACAGTAGTCCAGGAGCAACTGAGCATTAGAACTATTCCACTGCAAATCTGCTGTTCTTAGTAATGCATTTAGACCAAAGATCAAGTTCAGTCCTGAGCAATTTGCAAAACTATACAGCATATCCACTGAACTTTCTGAAAGAAAAATATTACAGTTTAATGGTTAGATCAGCACCATAGTGAATACCTCTAGATTTGATCTTCATAATGAGTACTATTTGTTATTAAATCAAAGGAATTCCAGTCCCAATAAGTGACTATAATTTTGTCTATGTTACAACAAAATTGGACAGAAAATTACAAAAAAAAAAAAAAAATCTTACTTCATTTGCTTCAACTGCTGGAAGTCCCTTAGAAGATACAAGAAGTTCTGGTCTGGCAGTAAGGTTTTGCTCAAGTGACAGCAGGTGAATTGGGGAAACCATGGTTTATGGCTCTGTGTTCAACCTACACAGGCTGGACCATGGTTTGTTAGTATAAACCCCATTTTCATAATTTAAACATCTCTACTCACAAACTCAATACAGAATATTTGGGTACTTTAATTATATTTAAAACATTTTTTAAAATTCCTGGATGACTTATTAATTTAAGATAAATACAATTTTACATAAAAAAAATGGACTAGGGCTATATTATGGTTTTCAATTATATATCAAGATGCCCTAGGGAGGCATAGCAAATCCATGGGTATGCTTCTAAGAGCTAGCAAATAAAAATACAGGAAACCTAGTTAAATTTGAACTTTAGATGATAAATGAACAATTTTCAGTGTCTGTCCTATATAAAAGATAAAAATAATTAATGCTAAAAAAGAAAAAGGGATATCGTTATTTTTCGAAAATTCAAATCTAACCAGGCTACTCTATTCACAGGGGCACTGCAGGATCTTTAAATTTACAAGGTGAAAATATCAAAATAACAAAACATAATAAAAATTATTACTATTAGGTTATTTTGACCTAGCAATTGCATAATCAAAACTTGGGTATTTTGTTGGGCACAGTAATGCATGAATGAAATCCTAATTTCTCAGGAAGCTGAGGCAAGAGTTAACAAGTTCAAAGTCAGCCTGGGCAACTTGGACTCTGTCTCAAAAACCAAAAAAAGGGTTGCGGGGACCGAGTATGTAGTTCAATGGTAGAACACTTGCCTAACAGGTGCAAGGTCCTGAGTTTAATTCCCAGTACTGGGGTGGGGGCGGGGGGAGGTATTCTCTGTGGCTTAGGTATGCTATTAAAAAATTAGAGACAGCAAATGCCACAAAGTTTGTGATTTTCTGTACTCTGCATTTTTTTTATCCATTAGCCAGTTTATAAAACAGCTTTTGAGAATGGCAACAATTATTTTGATATGCATAAGTCTTTGAGATTTTCATGTATACTTCAGAGTCATTTGTTATACAGTAATTCACTTTTGAACTCCCTAGTGAAAAAATAAAAAATCTCTATCCCATCTGGCAAATTTATACCCTTTCTCCTTAAAAGTAGCATTGTGTTTGTTTTGTTTCTGAGTCTTTGGACTGAATTACTTGGATAATCACAGCAGTGAAATCCTAGATTTAATACTGCTGATAAAGGCCGCTGAGCAGGAACAAATCTGCAAGCTGTGTCACCTTTCTATCACTGTGATGAACACTTGAGAAAAACATTCTAAAGGAGGAAATGCTTATTTTGGCTCAGATTCAGGGCTTTCAATCCTTAGTGAAGCAGAACATTGTGGTAGGTGTGGCAGAGCAAAGGTGTTCAGCTTATAGCACCCAGTGAGGACAGGGAGAGAGGAGAGGGGGAGGAGAGACCAGGGACAAATGCACCCTTCAAAGGCCCACCTTAGCGACCCCCAACTTCAATTAGGCCTCACATTTTGAAGCATGAATCACCTCTCAGCACCACCAGCTGGGGATCATGCCTGAGCCTTTGGGAGGCAATCCAGATCACATTTATAACAGGTGTTGTGATGCTGTGTCACCCACTTCCACAGAACTGGGGTGCCAGACACTAGGGTTTGAGACACTCTGGTGTCCTATAGCCCAGTGTTCTACTAGATCTTAAGTCGCAGTTTAAGACAACATGGAATTTGGAATTACTAAACCTACACCAAACCTTCATTCTCATTTTTCTTCAAGGAAATCATGATCCAAACAAGGGTAAATTCTTTGCCCAATGTCACATAGATTTTTGGTGGCAATGCTAACATTAGAGTCGATTTTAGAGGGGGTGACTCAAATGTCTTACTTACACTTATATTGTGGGCTTACATCCCGCAAAATCGTGTTGTATAAAGCGCCCTGGATTAGCGCTATCATTTGAATTTAAATGTATCCCAAAGGTTCCTTTGTGAAAGACTTGTTCCCCAGGGTGTGGTGCTATTAGGAAGTGGGTCCTAGAGGGAGATCTTTAGGTCATTGGGTGCATTCTCTTGTAAAGGGTTAAGGAAAATATTAAGAGATCTTCCCTGCTCAGGTACCTACAATGACCTCTGCAAACCCTTGATAGCACATCTACAGAATGCAGAGGTCTTGATGGTTTGACTGACTCACAGGAACTCAGACATTCGCTTATCTCAAGGTAAACACGCCCTCCCTTCTGGGATCTGACCAGTCCTTGTGGGGATGAAGACTCCTTGAGGGGATCACTAGATCATGCAGGTTGTTAACAAGGAGCTTTTTAAATTCTAACTTGTATTTGAAGAGCCCCACCTGGAATAAGACTTTGAATTTCACCCATGGAAGTCACCCTGGGACTTCCCAATTGGGACTATGTAAAACTGCTCTAGGGTTCCACAGCTACATGACTTCAGGTGTTAGTGTTTCCCTGATATTTTAATGTGTTTTCTTCTCTTTCTTTCTTACCTTTCACCTCTGCTTTTGTTTTCATGATATTGCTAAAATAAATGCTATCTTGCATAAAGAGAGTGTCTTTCTTGGTTATTGGATCTGACCTGCCAAATTCGGCAGCTTCAAACACATCTAACACTTTAACATTATATCTTGAAGGGAATTGTGGGATTCCAGTTTCTTCCTCTTTCTCTTTTACTTGCTGGCCACGAGGTAACAATTTTGCTCTACCATGAATGAATACCCTGCCATTGCCATGGGCACCCCCACCAGAGACCTGAAAGCAATACGTCCACCCAATCAGGAACTGAAACCCTCAGTCAAAATAAAGCTTTCTTCTTAATAAGTTTTCTCAGGTACATTTTATGGGAATTCCAGCTCTCCCACCTACAGACTATAGTATGATTGGGGCAATATCTTTATCCTACAGGACCTCTTGCTGTGGATCTAGTCCTAGGACAAGCACCATCTCATAACTGCCCCATAAAACCACAGTTGAAACCACACGTGAAATTGTTAGTAAATCATAAAACACTCTTACAGATGTAAAGTACACTACTGCCTAGACTCCATACAAAGATTATGGCATTTTCAAAAAGTTTGAAATACTTGCATTTTAGAGAATTTATTCAACTCCTGCTCTACCCTCCCACTATTTCTTCATTCTTCTAAATGCACCTGGAATTTATGTGGTTTGAAGTTCTATTATGCATCCCCTATAATATAACGAATGGTAACATATTTTAGAATAAAGTCTATATTTCTGGGTTCAAATTCAGTCTTTAAATAAAAAAAAAAAAAAAAAAACCCACCGGGTTCACTTCCTCCCCAAAATAGAAATTACAGTAAGAAAACTCACAACTAATTATCCTATTACCAATTATTTTCTAAACCCTTATTTCTTACTATATAGGAAAGTGGAAAGATCCCTGGGATGAAGATAATATGGAGGACACATTTTAGAAAAAATGAAACTGACTCTTTCCCTTGCAATGTATCACATAAGTTCACATAAAGGCATCTAATATCCAGCCTGGGAAGGGGTGTTGGGTGGAGGACTAGAGTAATGAGAAAGAGAGGTGGAGAAAAAGGGAAGCAGCACATTAGATCAGCAGTATGATGAGTGTAAAAGGGAGTCCTCCTTTCTTTAGTCACACCAGAATTACATCTGTAATGCTGTTCCTTTTTCCTGCCCAAACAGGTTTATATTATAAGTCTATATTCTCATGAACGTTTTTCACATCTACTTAAATAGAACACACCATCTGAGAGCATCTGTGCTAGAAAACTTACCCATATCTTCTAAGACATCTGTCTTAGGGTGCAGGCCACTAACCAAGCAATTAACACACCTTTGCCACAACAGACTTGCACTATCCCTTCCATTGCACCTTGTCCCCCAAGCTGTTTAGCTGTTCCCAACCCTTGGGTCCAGAACAATGTATAGAAACACCTATTGGCTTCTGAAATATTTGTCATTAAGGTGGCATTAAACATGGCAGATGTCTATCTATGTTTCCATGACATAGAGGTTAAAATTGAGAATTTCAAAACAGAGTTCAACTATTTCTCAACAAGATGGCTGGAGTTATGCTAACCTAGTTACATAGTTAGCAAAGGAAGGATATTCCCCAGCTGTAGGAACTATGAAGGTCTAAGTAAGTACCAGAGGCAGGTAAAGAGGTTGGATACCCAACACCTTGGCAAGAACAGGATCATGTGAGTTAGGGAAGCTTTTTTAGCAAATGAAGATAAACTGGTAATACAACCTCCTCCCAAATTAGGAATGCAAATTACTTAATACCATGGAATATTCTCCTAGCAGGTCTATGTCATGATTTATTACAAAGAAGACCTTACCAGGAGGATTGCAAGTTTCAGTCTTAAAAAATAAAAAGGACTTGGGATGTAGCTCAGTGTAAAGTGCCTCTAGGTTGAATCCCTAGTACTCCCCCTAAAAACAAAACAATGAGACTTTACTACTGTAGATCTCTGGTACTTTGTCATTCCTTTAATGATACCTGAGAAGGTCCTGCCTTGGGCCAAATTTAATTTGACAATAAATCATGCTTATTAAAATGTCAGAGTAGTTTCCCCTCCTCTGAAGAACACAAAAAAGAGTTTAGAGAACTACATTAGCTATTAGCACACAAGCTATTTTATGATATATATATATATATATATATACACACACACACACACACTGATACATTGAAATCTAGGTAGTACACAGTAAATCAGACAAATGTAAAAAATATATTTTAAGTAAGGTATAGGCATGACTTGAAGATATTGGGCAATTGGTTTTAGACTACTGCAATAAAGCAAAATCACAATAAAGTGAGTTACACACATTTTTGGTCTCCCAGTACAAATAAAAGTTATATTTATGCTATATTATAGTCTATTAAGTGTATAATAGCATTAAAATATACATACTTTAATTAAAATGCTTTATTGTTAAAAGTGGCAATGATCATCTGAGTCTTTAGCAAGTCATTTTTGCTGGTGGAGAGTTTGCATTGATTTTGATGGCTGCTAACCGATCAGGGTGGTGGTTGCGGAAGACTGGGGTGGTTGTGACAATTTCTTAAACAATGAAGTTTGCCATATCAACTGACTTCCTTCCATAAAAAATTTATCTGTAGCATACAATGTTGTTTAATAGCATTTTATCCAGGGAAGCCCCTCTTTCAGGACTGTAGTCAATTTTCTTTAACCCTGCTGCGTGTGTGTGTGTGTGTGTGTGTGTGTGTATGTGTGTGTGAGTGTTATAAGGGATTAAACCCAGGAGCACTCAACCACTGAACTACATCCCTACCCCTTTTATTTATTTTTTTTATTTTTGAGACAGGGTCTCACTAAGTTGCTGAGGCTGGCCTTGAACTTCCAATCCTCCTGCTTCAACCTCCCAAATTTCTGGGATTACAGGTGTGTGCCACCACGTACACTTCACCTTAAAGTCATTTTTTGCATTACCCCCAACAAGAGAGTCAGGCTATCCTTCAAAGTTTTTAAGCCAGGCATTGACTTTTCCTCTCTTCTTCAGGTATAGGGCACATTGAAAACCTTCCTTGATGATCTTAGGCAGATACTGGGGATAATTTACCGCAGCTTCTACATCAGCATTTACTGATCATTTTGCACTTTTATGCTATGAAGATGCTTCTTTCCTTAAACCTTATGTATTAATTTCTGCTGGATTCAAATTTTTTGTCTGCAGCTTCCTCAGTCCTCTCAACCTTCACAGAACTAGAGAGTTCAGGCTAGATTAGGCTTTGGCTCAAGGGAGTGTTATGGCTGGTTTGATCTATCCACACTGGTAAATATCCATTTCTCCATATCAGCAATAAAAGTGTTTTGCTTTCTTATCATTTGTGTGTGCACTGGAATAGAACTTTCAATTTCCTTCCATAATTTTTCCTTTGCACTCAGAATTTGGCTGTTTTCGGCCTACCTCAGCTTTCGACCTTTCTCACAAAGCTTGATCATTTCCGGCTCTTGATTTAAAGAGATGTGTGGCTTTTATTTTCACTTGAACATTTAGAGGACATTATAAAGTTATTAATTGGCCTAATTTTAAGATAGTTGTGTTTCAGGGACAAGGGAAGCCTGAGCAGAGGGAGAGCGATGGGGGAACAGCAGGTCAGCAGAGCAGACAAGGCATACACAACATTTATCAATTAATTTTGCTGTCTTAAATGGGTATGGTTTGTGGCACCCTGAAACAATTAAAATACTAACATCAAAGATCACTGATCACAGATCACCATAACGAAAATAATACAAGTTTAAAATATTTCAAGATTACCAAAATGTGACACAGAGACATTAAATCAGCATGTGCTATTGAAAAAATGTTGCCAATAGATCTTCTTGATGCAGGATTGTCACAAACTTTCATTTTGTTAAAAAAAAGTTAATATTTTTGGAGGATGATAAAGCAAAGCACCATAAAATGAGATATGACTATGATTTTTAAAAATGTTGACTAACCAAATAAAGTCATGGGAATTTACTTTTTTAAAAGCCAAAAGAAGACAGGTTTAGAGTATCTGAGCAGATGATTATCTTACTTGAGATCCAGAGTGACTGCAGAAAACATCAACTTTCAGATAAAAATATATTGCATAGTTAAATAAAGACAGCTTGTTTCATTTACTTTAAAGTCCTATGTGGTAATGTCATCCTCTTTTGAAGACTAAAAAAGTGTTCAGTGAATGGAAATAAATTCCTGCTTAGCTGAGTTAGTCATGTGTTTGTAAAGCCACAGAGGGAAGAGAAAGTAGCTTGGTGGGTGAGACTGTTGGTACAAGTCGGTATTGCCTGCCTAATGATATATATCAACTCCTAGCATGGAATGGATCTCCCTTATCTGAAATACTTGGGACCCAGAGTGTTTCAAATTTTAGAATTTTCTGGATTTTGGAATATTTGCATGAACTTTATCAGCTGAGCATCCTTAGTCTGATTGACATTCAAAAATTTTGGATTTTGGAGGAGTTTGAAGTCTGGATTTTTCAGATTAAGGATTGTCAACCTGTAGGGGTTACTTCTGGGAGGGGAAAGAGATGAAAAAGTTGTGCATGATTTCCACATTTTACATAAGGAATATATTCATGTCTTCCTCGTCTCCCTAGTTCTTGAGAGTGGTAAAAGTCATTCATTATTAGTTCATGAACTGTTGATTTCTAAACCTCACTCTGTGGCTAGGAGGCAAATTTAGATGAAAAGGAAAAAGCTAGAAATAAAGTTTCAGGTTCAAGATTTCCCATGAACTCTTCCTTTTTCTTTCTAGTGCTGGTTATTAAACTTGGGACCTTATGCATATTTAATGTGTGCGCTACCACTGAGCTACACTCCCAGCCCCAGCCCCACCCATGAACTCTTGATAGTATTTAAATACTGTATAGCTTTACACAACTGCTGTAGCGCTTACTAGACTCAAACCCAATTAAACCTAACCAAATACTATTATGATTGGAACACCTGCTGGAAGCCTTGTGTTTCTTACTTGAGTAGGTGCTGCTCTTGAACTTTTTCTGATATTGTTCTCGGAGTAGCAACTGCTCCTGGAAAGGCCATTCCAACTGTAGCCTTTTCTTCACATCAGAAAGGAGTAAACCAGATTTGCAAATATCTGTGAGCAGAAGCGAGAATTAGAGAACGTGTTTTTTTTGTAGTAAGGTCGAAATCCTGTACACGTTTAGTTAGCCATTACATGACTACAGCAGCATAATTAAGTTTCAGGTTATTAGGTAAGAAATCAGAGAAAGATATGGTCTGTTACAGGTGCCAAATTTGCCAGTTTACCAACCACCACAAGAAAACCTCCAAAGAACCGGTTTCCTAAGAAACACTGGACATACTCTGGACACAGAACACTGGATATGGCTTCAAATAATTTAACAATTCAGAAGATAGCTGAGAAGTTTGAAATTACCAGGGAACCATAACAAAGGAAACTCAGTTCAGTTCACTTTAAAATACATAGTAGACATTTATAATACATGGACTCTGCCTGCTTCGTGGTGATTTCCTCTTGCTATAATGAAGATAGGCCAGGATTATTGACTTTTCCCTGCTCCTCTACATTTGATACCATCCAAGCTTCTGGGACCACAACACATATACTTGGAAAACCTTGTTGCTGTGCTGTTGGGGGACCTGTGTTTCTTTATCACAAGGCAGCAGGGCCTCTGGGTGCTTGCTGCCAGGGCGGTTGACTGGTCAACCACTTCCTTTCTGGAAATCTGCACATTGTGACTGGCTGGCCACCAGGGTTCCTCTATCCCTGTGCTCACAAAGGATGTTTCAGAGGAACTGGGATAATCCCAGTGACACCCCCTCCCCACAAGATTTAAAAAAAAAAAAACAAAAAACAACTGGTGACTAAAGGACAGTTTCCTGTCTAAAAAGGTCTAGAGCTTTTGAAGGCATATGACTGCTGGACAGGGCCAAGTCCAAACAAACGATTCTATAACTGTTATTCAAAGAGAAACCTCTGCCTTTCTTCTCTTTTTTCTAATTACCACTCAGTCAATTGTGGCCCAATATCTGATTAAATGTTCTGTTTGCCAGCTGAAGAAAATAAACAGAAGGAAAATATGTAATACATGGAATAATTACATATTGCTCATTAATATAGGTATCAGATACACATTATTATAATTCACTGATGTATATGATATATTTATCAATTGCTCAGATAGTAATTTAACTTTCATTTGACCTCTGGTAACACTTCTGAAAGACCCAGGACAATCCTCAAGGCTCCATAGGGCAGGTTTCTCGGGTGAAGCCACACACTTGTAATAACAGAATCACCTAACCAGCTTGCTAAACTCGGACTCTAAGGCTGTAACCCAGATATCCATATATTCAGACTCACAGCAAGTGATATAAACAGCCAATAATGACTGAGAACCATTGCCCAGTAAATCAAGTCTTGAAACCCATTTGTAGAAGCAGAGGATATCTCTATGTCCCTTGTTAGAGCTTCCTTCCACATTCTATTTCCAGAATAAACGTGCTAAATTTAAATAAATCTATTGCTGTGTGGATATATTCAGCTGGAAATACTCTCTTCAGTTTGTCACCTTTCTGCCCATGTGCTCCCTCTAAGCAGCCCTGTCCTTTGGCTACAACCACTGTCCTATTTGCAGCACAACTTATTCTCAGTTATGCTTAGCATACCTTGTCTGTAAGGTTCTGTAGTCATGAAAAGATCAGATGAGAAAACCTGCCCACAGCTTGATCCTGTCATTTTTGTGCATCCACAGGTTAGCTGGGGTCCTCAACCTCTTGTTAATTATTACATGCAAGCAATAACACTTTTCTCCCAGGATTCTTATGACAGACACAAGTTAATTAAAATATAGAATCTTTAAAAAGTTTCACCCTGGTTGACTTGAGATTGCCAGTAACTTCTCTCTTCAAAGGTTGGTTCCTTCTTGGGATCAAAAGTTAGAAAGTCTGTCTTGGTGCCACCAAATCTCAAGTATGCAGGAGACAAACCTCTGGCTAAAGTACGAAGCTTTGGAGAACTGTTATGAAGACAAGGGAGAAAGTATAATTATTTTTTTTCCAAGATGACTCTGTCAAATGTTTTTGCTTTCTTTTCTGTTGAGGGACCTATTTTCTGACTTTTAACTGGTAACTTGCCTCAGGGATGGAGAGAGATGGACATATTTATACATAGAAATTATAGGTTTGGTTATTAATTTGATGTTGAGGAGGAGGCAAGGGTTTCTCTTTGGAAGCACCTTGGAAGATGGCAATATCATTTGTTGAGATAAAGAACTGGTAATAGATTGGAGATAAGGATGAAGGAAAAACAGGGAGGGAGCTTAGTTTGTAGAATTTGAGATACCAAAACCCCTATTTCCATCTAGCCTTTGGCCAAGTGTCTGGAATTCAAAAAACATTATCTAGGCTTGGGATATAGATTGATGAGTCCTCAGTATAAAGATCAGTGACTGGTAACCCCTAGTGCACAGGTCCCAAGACATGGTTCCAAAACCCATGTGAGGAACCTCCTCTGACAGAGTCGCTCAAGCCTGACAACATCACTGCCTTTAGCCAAGCATTGACTCTAGTTCTTGGCATTGTGATCATTTGATGATAGAGGAAACTCATTTAGATTCATGTAGCTAATACCTGTAAGCAATCGAGATTTGGCACTTCCTCTTTGGGAAGTGGCAGGAAAAACTAGCACCTGGGAAAGGAGCCAAGGCATTGAAAGATGGCCTGGGTGAGATACCTAAGTGCCAGGGCTGGTGCACAAAGGTTGGGACTATATCACCCAGGGGCGCTATCCAACACATCACCCTGCCTTATTTTCTTCACAGCATTCGCCACTCTCTCAAGTCAGCCTCATGTGTTTCCTTGGTTTCCTATCTAGTCCAGCCTCACTCCTGATGCAAGCTCCCTGAGAGCAAGGAACCTTGTCTGTCTGGTTTATCAGACTCTCCCTAGTACCTAGACGAATGCCTGGCACACAGCTGGTACTTAATAAATATGTGTTAAGTAAATGAACAAGGGAGGCCAGTCTGATGAAAGGGGAAGTGGAGGCTAAACAAAGATTATTTTCTGAACAAAATTAAATTAAAACCCAATGCTATGGCTATTGCGTAAAGGAAAATACTTTTCAAAGTTTTGATATTAAGGACCTTTTTGTCTCCTTTGCACGGAATACTTCCACGTTTTGAGAATACAATATTGGTGCCTTCTGACAAAAGACAAAAAAAAAAAAAAAGATTTAATACAGCTGCAGAACTTTGCCATAAAAACAGAATTGATCAAAGGTACAGTATTTCAATCATATGCAGGGAAAAAAGGAAAGGGAAAAATAGCCACTACCACAATGACATAGAAATAACAAAAGAATATATAAAAGCAGCTGCAGCTATTTCGATTCCAGAGCAGTTTGTTAGAGGGAAAACCCAGGAGTCTGCGGTTGTTTTTATTTTAGCTTTTGTGCAAATACAAGTTGTATATCTTTGACACAAAAAGCAGAGGTGGTTTATTAATATGCACCAAACATTAAGTAATATTTTTCCATTTCCATATTTGAGGGTTACACTGTAGATTCCAAAGGGAGAAAATTTGGTTGGAATAAGTCAGATTTTTGAGTTTTAGCAGGAAGAATAATGGCACAGGGTTTGGGGTTACTATCACAAGAGGGGTTTGGGTGATAAATCAAGAAGGCCTACGCCAGGTGCACAACTGCAATCCCAAAGACTTGGGAGGCTGAAGCAGGAGGATCACAAATTCAAAGCCAGTCTTAGTAACTTAGTGAAGCCCTAAGCAACTTAGTGAGAACCTACCCTAAAATAAAAATAAAAAAAAAAACAACAAAGGGCTGGGGATGTGATTCAGTACTCAAGGTCCCCTGGGTTCCATCCCTGGTACAAAAAAAAAAAAAAAAAAAAAAAAGTGGAAAAAAAAAGCCCAAATCAGGTATGGAAGAAGTGGAAAGAAGAGGAAATTGTTCAGTGGAGGCACTTCCAAAAAAAAAAAAAAAATGTGATGGGAACTTACTTTTACCATGAAATAAAGGAGCTGAGAGGATATGGAGTTGTAGTTCCAAAGTGAGGGGTTTGAATTTAAGTTTTTGGATGTTGGAAGGTCACTAGTGATGAAGGGCATCAAGGTCACGGCATTCACTAGCTGAAATGGTGTGAAGTCATGTGTGCTGACAAGCCAGCTCTCAACAAAGTGCCCTGATTTTCAGGGTTTGCAATTTCCATCATGGTGTTCATATCATGGTGATGTAAAAATTCCCATCACAGCCCATTTCAAGACAGCAGTATGATGTCACTGAATGCAGAGTTGAGAAGAAATGAACTCATTTTATGAGCTGGTGCAAGCTGCTTACCACACTGAATGAAGATTATCAGATAATGTGTGGGGTGAAGAAATTGAGGGAGTAGTTTATTCAGATGGACTCAAAGGCATCCAGGATGATGATGGAACTTGATGGTGGAAACAGGGAGATCAGTGCCAGTCTTTCATCAATAAGGAGAAGTCTTGCAGCAGAGTGCAATGACGAGGAGCATTGGATGAGAACCAGAAGCGAAGAGAGTGAACCTCACACCAGTGTCATAACAATCATCTCTAATATGCGTCAGCTTAGTCCAAGCTGAGTGTTTTAAGCATGTTGCATAGATTTTTTTTTTTTCACTTAGTCTCCAAACAACCCAATGATGTGGGTGTCATTATTATCCTCATTTTACAGACATGGAACCTGAACAAAAGGAAACGAAGTTAACTTGTCCAAGGTAATAAGTCAAGAGATTTGAACTACAGTAGTCTGCATTCAAACTAGTGGGCTATTATCTAGAAAATGTGTGGGGGAACAGGAAAAGGACTGGAGTGTGGGAGAATGCGCAGCCTGAATTCTAAAGGGCTACAGAGGAAGAGCGTGTCTTCAGGAAGTGCCACGTTTTTAGCTGGGCAAGGGGAGTATTCTGAGGATACAGTGGGATCACCACACAAAGGAGCACGGTGGAAAGGTTCAGGAGGGAGGGGAACACTAAGAGTTTACTCAGGGGGACAATGCTTCTCAGGGATCAGAACGGTCATTGTTCTTAGTGCTCTCTTTGCCGTGGTCATTTCTGCCAGCAATTGGCACATGGAGGATCTGTGGCTCTTTCCAACGTCAGTTATAAAAATGTGCAACTTTGTTAATGAAGATGCAGGAATCTGTTTATTTTTATTTATTTATTTTTTTGGTACAGGGAATTGAACCTGGGGTTGCTTAACCATTGAGCCACATTCCCAGTCCTTTTTTTAAAATACATTTTAAAAAATATTTTTTCAGTGGTCAATGAACTTTTTATTTATTTATTTATATGCAATGCTGACAATCAAACCCAGTGCCTCACACCTGCGAGGCAAGTGCTCTACTGCTGAGCCACGACCCCAGTCCAATATTTTGTTTAGAGACAGGGTCTCGCTGAGTTGCTTGGCGCCTCGCTTTTGCTGAGGCTGGCTTTGAACTCTCAATCCTCCTGCCTCAACCTCCTGAGCCACCGGGATTACAGGAATGCACTACAGTGCCCCACAGGAATCTAACTGTTGAAAGTTATTACTAATGAATATTTATTGAACTGGCAAAAAAAGATGAACTTTGCTGAAGAAAAATAAGCAGATTACTGTGACAAGCAAACACAACTGCATTATTAATGTTATTGCTGTTCAATAGCATTTTGCTTTGTAATACTTATGATTTTTTTAAAGTACAGTACTCAGTTTTGTGCCATTTTATCTATATGAGGGAATGTCTTATATGCTCCTGTATGTGTCTTGACTGAAATGTAAGCACCCTCTAATACGTAGCCACTTTACATGTGTTAGGAGTCTGAATTGGTAACTGCTATAAACATATAAAACAGATTTTGGAGATGTAGTTTGAGAAAAGAAATGTCAAATAACTCATTAGTAGTTTTATAGCAATTACATGTTCTAATGTTAAAAATAATCAAATTGATAACATGCTTATTAAAATTAATTTCACCCATTTCATTTTATGTTTTTTTTGTCTTTTCTTTTTTGGAACTGGGGATCAAACCCAGGGTATTGCATATGCAAGGCAGGCGCTTTGCAACTGAGCTATATCCTAGCCCTATTTTCCCTTTTTAAAATATGACTACTAGAAAATTTAAAATTACATAAGTGCCTTGCAACACGAGGCTTGCATTAGATTTCTATTTTACATGCTATTTCAAGGGCCAGGTCCTCTTTGGTGTTCTGTGCCAAGATGGGCTGAGGAAATATTTTTGTTTGTTTTAATTTTCTCTGGGAAGAAAAATTACAGCTACTCTTTTTCAATTCTAAATTGTTCTATCATTAGCATTTAAGTTTTGTGTACTTAAAACACAGATGAACCTGTCTGCCATTGTGGGAAACCAGAACTATGCCCTCTGACTAAATTTACTTAGACCTCCTTTCAAGGACCTTATAGGTTTCGGTACTGATTCCCTTACCTGTGTGTCAGTCCTTCTTTTCATTATATCGGTCTCTCAGTTTGTTTCTGGACAATCTTTTTCTAACATGCTCTGCCTCATTTTGTTTAAAAAATAAAAATTGCTTTGCTTTCTTTTTGTGTACTGTTGTCTTTTTGATCAAAGTCTGGTTTCAAACTCTGCTTTCATTTGCTATCTGGCTGACCATGGCCAAGTTATTTAATCTCCTCGAATCAGAAATTCTTCACTCTTAAAATGGGAATGATAATAGTACTCATATCATAATGCTACAGCAAAGACCAAATGCATTAGGACCAAGAAGGAACCTAGCACAGGGCCTGGGGAAGGGCAAGGGCTCAGGCAGTGTCAGCTCTCTGTATTGTCCTCGCCTTTCTTACTCAGCTTTCAGCTGCTCAACTCTTGACATTCTTGCCCACGCATCTTCACTTTTAAGGAACTGGGATAAAACAACAACCCTCTCAGCCTCCTCTACTATAAACAAACAATAAGCTTAGTACCATCTTCTGAGATGGCTGGGCTACCCCAGGCCCTGTGCTAGCTACCCTGGGGAGATGGACCTTCACGCCCTAATCTACAGTGAAGACTTAGCTCAGGAAAAGGACCTCCTGCTTCTTCTCCTCAGCTGAGAACAGTGAATACAGATGAGCAACCTGGAAAGAAGCCTGTATGGAGAGGCATTGTTTTATAAATGTACCCACCCACCCACCCATGCGCACACACACACACCTCAAGATTAAAATGTACAACAAAATATAAAAACACCAAATCAGGTTGTCTCTTGGGTTTTCATTATCCTCCAGTCTCCAACAAAATGGGAGTGGGGTAAGAGGGAAGAAAGCGTGCTATGGGAAGTCAAGAGATGTGTTAAAAGAGTAAAGGTATCACTCTTACTGAATTGTAACCTGGAAGTTCTATGTGTTTGGGATGGAGATGCTAGTTCATTGGGGCGAACTTGACTGCAGGGTGTTTGAACCTTGACCCTAAAAGTCATACTGTAAGTTTTTTCTTTTGTACCTGTTTCTCCGGGGGGGGGGGGGGATCCCCAACTGCCCTTCCCTGGAGAGGTGGTGTGGCACCTGCTAGCTGTGTCAGAAGAGGACTTCGCTCCTCACATTTAAGTAAATGGACATCTATTTCATCATGTTTTCACTGCCCCCTGCCCCCAGACCCGAGATCCACGGATCCAGAGGCCTGTGTTCAGCATGTATCCAGAGTATTCTTCCCAGCCTCCATCCAGCTGCAGCCAGGTGTCAACTTTCTTTCCTTAAGGCGAAGGGCAAAAAGCAGGGCCCCTCCTCCCCAGAGAGGAGAAAAGAGAGGTTAACTATGATCAAAGAAACACAGAAAATTGCTGAATGGCTAAGCAAACACCATTTCCCGGGAAGAGACAAGTAACTTAAACACTCCAAGTCAAACATTGTGCCAATTACTTATCACATTATCAAATTTTCATAATAATTCCATGAGGCAGGCTCTAGAAAGTCTGTTCTACAGATAAAGAAGCAAAGGCTTGGAGTGGCCAAGCTGCCTGTAAAAGCCAAGTCACCCTGTTTCACACAGTTGGGAATCAAGACAAGGTGTCCTGCCTGCCAATCTCTTAACCACTAACTAGGCCACCTGTGAAATTAGCAATGACCTGACAGTGTGGGCTCAGGAAGGGCAGGTCTAGGCCTTTGACAATGGTGAGATGATACACTGGTGAAGATGTGGTCATCTCTGGGCACTCCCATGGCCTAGATGACCTAGGACTGTCCTTGCAGCTGTTCATCAGATCAGATTGGGGCAAAAGCAATAAACCTGCAACAGGTGCATTTCCACAGGTGAGGAGGAAATAAACCATTTAAAGCTGTTAAAGCAGCACCACATTTTGCAGCTTCATTTTGGAGAGACATCTATTAGGGCTCTGAGTCACTGCAGTAGTCTCCTAGGTCTCACTTAGCTAACATTTAGATTTTTAAAAGAAATAAGTAACACATATTCTTCTCCTTTGAGGTCTTTTACGTCTGACTTTTTATATTATTTATTTTTAAAAAACAGAATCTTCCTAACAGAGTTTAAAGGACCACAGCCTGCATCACAAGCTTATTTTTTCTATACTACACAGCAAATTCAAACAGCCCTCCAGGGGCACTTGTCTCTGTCCCCTCCTTCTAGCGGGGTGCTAAGGCAGGTGGGTAGTTTCTTTTCCAAATTTTTCCATAATACTTGAGTTTAGTTGGCATTAGGCCAACACGTGCTGAATGTATGAAGGAAGTAAAAAGGCGAAAGCTGTCTGCAGCTGGCTGGAGAGGGTGTATGTGTGTCGTGGGGGAGGGTGTTCCCAAGACCAAATGTAAAGTTGTTTCACCGCAGAAGAGAAAAGAGTGGCTGGCCCGACTGCAGCCTGTGTCCGGAGGCCAGGAAAGGGGACAGGACCAGGAGGCTGGCGCTTACCCCAGGAAGGTGAGGAACCGCGGGTCGGTGGCCAGGTTGGCGTCGATGGTGAAGGACAGGAACGCGGGACTCACCAGGTGCAGTGGCCGCTCAGTGTAGAAGTCCAGCTCCACGATGTCCTTGGCCTGCCGGGGTCCCGCCAGGGCGCCCTGGGAGAGAGGACCGAGCGGCCCCAGGAGCAGCAGGAGCAGCCCCGGCTTGGAGCGCAGCAGCATCTCGGGCTCACCTGGCCGCCCCACCCGCAAGCGGCTGCGCAGCAATAACAGAGAGCGCGCTCACTTCCTCCTGCCTGGCCACCGCACCCTTTTCTTCTTTTCTCCACAGTCTCACGCCCTCACCCCTCCCACTGCGCCCTACATCCCTCCCACTCCTCCCCTGCATCCCTCCCACTGCTCCCTCTTCTCCCCGCCCTGCCTCCCCCGGTCACTCCCATTTCCTTGCAGGCTTTCCCCTCGGTGGCGGTCACGTCCACTTACGAAATCACCCACACTCACTCATCTGAAGGGTGCACAGATGGCTAAGACCCAAGCGCCTAGAAGGCTAGTAGGGAGCGCCCGGGGAGGAGTGCTGAGCATCTGGAACTGCGCTCCCTTAGGGAAAATGTCCTGCTCCAGGTTGGAGGGTACAGGGTCGTTTCCCTCTTCCAGGTCCCATCCAGATGGCGCTACTTCTTCTGAATCTCCGGTTGAGCATTCATCACTTTCCCTCTCATTTGGTTTAAAACACTTGCTTGTCACTTGAGCTTACCAAAATTGGATTAACCCTGTGTTCTCTGCCCAGGAAACTATTTCTCAGGTATCTTACTTTGGCTTGAAAAACCTGACCAAGTGAGCTTTGGCTAAACTACACCTAGAAAGAGATCAACTCTTCAACAATTCTTTATCATCTTAGGTAAATAGTATTTAGTGGAGTCTTAGAAATCCACTAAATAATAACATGTTATTATTACTTATTATTATTGGCTTAGAGATCTGAAACTGAGGAAAGAAACCTTCATACAAGTGTGAAGTGTTGACTACCCCTTGGATTTGGAGACTCTGTCAAATTTCCCCTCTGTGCATTTATCTTTGGTTTTTATCCAAACTTTTCTTTAGTTTTCCTTTAATGTTTAGGCCGATGTATAATTATAACAAGCACCAAGCACTTAGTGCCTACTGTATGTCTGATTCTGGAGAGGTACTTTACCTGTGTTACCTCTCATTTTCACAACCTTGCTAAATACACATTTTCCACAAGGCCCCAAGCTCTGAGGCAGCAACTTGTCCAAATGTCAGAATTGAAATGTGAATGTAGTTAAACAATCTGGACAGACAGCAGCCTTGAAGCTCTCCTTGACCTCCAGGCTGCTGAAGTCCCCCATGACATATTCTCATAGCATCCTGAGTTTGTGAGAACTTAACCACATTTGTTAGTACTGGATGTTGCTCAGCATTGACCTCATCTACTGAAATGTAAACTTCTCGAAGGCAGAGTTAAGGTTTGTTTTGTCCACTGTGCTAGCCACAGCCTGCTTGGCACTTTGTAGGCATCCAATAAATATCTGTTGGAAAAAACCCTGAGCTTTTTCCTGCTTATATTAGCAATAAATAAAAATAGGCTGTTTTTTGAAGTGTACATCAAATTTTCATCAATCTATTAAGTAATTTTAAAGTTAAATGCATAATTTTGCAATTGGAATCAGGTTGACATCCTAGAATGACAGTATACATATGAAAAAAATTCATATATGATCACCACGCTGCTCAGAGAGTACAATCCTATGCCAGCAGATATGAAGTTAAAAAAGCAGTCTAGGTTCTTTTTCTACCTTTGTCATGATATTAATCATACATTCCACCCAATGTCCCTGTCTCATGGAGCACAAATCTTACCAATTTCCTTGGAATATTTGGGTGATTTGAAAAGTGGATCATTGCAAGTTTTCTAAGTTTTCAGTATTCACTTGTGACATTCTGAGATGTGGGTCATGATCCACATGCAAGTTACTGATTTGGTAACTGGGAATACATAAATGAGGAAGCAAAGAGAGGTAACATGTTCACGTGAAGATTCACTGGCTGAGATGAGAAGTTTCTGGCTCTTGACTCTGGGTTGTTGGCTTGATCCACTATGCTGGGAGGTAGGAGGGAAGAATATATGGAAATATTAATAGAAAATTGTCATTTCAGAGATACTTTATAATAAGACACCTGTTATGGTTTAGATATTTGGTGTCCTCTAAAAGTTCATATGTGAGACAATGCAAAAAGGTTTGGAGGAGAAATGATTGGGTTATAGCCTTAAACTAATCAGTGAATTAATCCCTGATGGATTAACTAAGCGGTGATTGGAGGCAGGTGGGGTGTGGCTGGAGGAAGTGGTTCATTGGGGGTGTGGCTTTGGGATACATACTTTGTATCCAAAGAGTGGAGTCTCTCTCTCTGTTTTCTGATCATCATGTGAGCTGCTTCCCTCAGCCATACTCTTCTGCCATGATGTTCCGCCTCACCCCAAGGAATGGAGCTGGCCTTCTATAGACTAAGACCTCTGAAACTGTGAGCCCTCAAATAAACTTTTTCTCCTCTACAATTGTTCTGGTCAAATCTTTTAGTCACAGCAGCGAGAAAGCTGACTAAAACAACACCTTATATTTTTTTGGCAAGTTATAGGTTACTAGCAGCCTAGCTAAAACCCTTTGACATGTGCTTTAGTCCTGGGTAAGGTATGGGGTCTTGGACCAGTTTTTCAACTTCCAAGGGCTTCACTTTCCTCATCTGTTAAATGGTAGTAATAATACATATTTCATGCTGGGCTCTGTGGCACCACACCAGGTGCTCAAAGTCTTTTATTAAAAATTAATTGACTTCCTACATGTAAAACACCTAGGTTCATATGCAGTATGAAGTATAAGTTCAATAGATGAGAGAATTTTTAAAAATATTATCAATTTTTTTTTCAAAATAAACTTGTAAACTAAATTTAGACCCAGCTTTCTGATTCCAAGCCCGGCTTTTCCACTATATCATCCAGATTTAGTGACTCACAAATTAAGTGATGATGATGATTTAGAAATAAAAATCTTCAAATAAACTAGGACAGTGCATATGAATCACTTAATAATTATAATATGGTATTATAATAGGGACTTAGACTCTTGACCTTTTTTTTTTTTTTTTTTTTTGGTACTGGGGATTGAACCCAGCGTCATTTTATCATTGAGTTACATCTCTATCCCTTTTTATTTTTTATTTTGAGATAGGGTCTTGCTAAGTTGCTGAGGGGCTCACTACATTGCTGAGGCTGGCCTTGAACTTGTGATCCTCCTGCCTCAGCCTCCTGAGTTGCTGGGATTATAGGCATGTGCCACTGCCCCTTCCCTTTTGCCTGCAAATACCTGATGGGTGACTGAAAGCAGGATTAAAACGTTATTCAACCTTCATTCTGCTTCTTTCTCCTTTGCTCTGAGTCACCTTGGACTTCAGGAACAAGGTCTGATACACATCTTGTGATAAGTGGAAGCTACTCCCCAGACAACATTAACTTTCTTTTGCTGACAAGGCTCTTCTGACCAGTCCTGAGATAATGATGAAGCAGACTACACCTGGTCCAGGTCACCTGCTTTGGCATCTGTGAAAAGCCTCCAGGTATGCAAATCCCCCAACCCTCACCCTCATTCTCCGTTATAAAATCTCAAAGTCATTGTGGGCCCTCCAAGGCAGAGCTAAGGACATGAGTCCCCTGGTCTTCCAGGTGTAGCTACATGGATCAAAGTTCTTTTCATGCTTTTCACTACCTTCTCTGTTTGGTTTTTGGGGCAAGTAGCTAGACCTGATTTGTTGGATCCCTAGAATCAGGCCTCTGTCCTAGGAGTCTGGTAACAATATCCTTTCCATGTGAACTTTGGGTTGATTTTCAGTAGTGTCATTTAGGGTTTTGGTTTGGGGATTTACCTGGTATACATATAAACACTTATAAGACAACAAATTGATTTCAGGGTGTTTCTAGAAAATAGCAATCTTTTCACTTGTCTGTCTAGAAAATTAAGGTTTTCTTAATGTAGAAATCTCTTTGTCGGCCAAACTTGTTTAGGCATTTGTGGTTACCTCCAAGTTCTGTAAATAGTTACATACTCTGAGTTATTGGTTTATGACTTACTGAAGTTAACTTTAAGTTTTAATTATTTGGTGATCAAACTATACTCTAAAACAAACTAAAAGAAAATCTTTGCTAGATACTGAAAGAAAGAAATTTAACAACTATTGAGTCCACCTTGTTCTTCAAAGTGCTTTCACATATTAATTTCTTTATCAGTTCATTCAAATATTTATTGGGTGTCTACCATGTACCAAGCACTGAGCTTGGTAAGCATCAGTAAGCACAAACAGGAATGCTTCCTGTGCTCTGGAAGGCTCAGACTTCCCCTTCTACTAGGGAAGTGGAAGGTATCTTTTAAAAAATCATACAAAAGTAAAATTTAAAGTGCAGTAGGTTCTCCAAAGATGGCGGTACTTTACATATGTGTGATGGAGGATTTGCATCTGGGTGGGGAAAGGGGTCCTGAGGAGGTAACACTTGAGTTGAGATCTGAAAGGTGAGTAGACAACTAGTCCAAGATGGGGGAACTCATTCAAGGCTAAGGAGAGGGCAAAGGTTCTGGAGTGTGAAGGAGCATGTAGAGTAAAGGGGACTGAGAGGGCTGGGGCATCTGGATTGGAGAGAGCAAGGGGTTGACTGGGGACACAGGGACAAACACCACAGAAACTTGCAGTGACCCTGGTGCAATGGGAAGCCATTGAAAGGTCTTCAAGCCTGGGGTAGGGGATGTCGTATGATTGGTTTACTATGTTTAAAAGGTAAACTATAGAGCCGGAGGTGTAACTCAGTGATTGAGTACTTGCCTAGCACATGTGAAACCCTAGGTTCCACCCCTAGGACTGCAAAAAAAAAAAAAAAGACAAACTGTAAATGTAAATGGTCTGTTTCTTCTTTTGGGTTGATGATTATTTATGGTACATGGATGTGCATTTTTCTATAGATACAGATAGATTTCTAGTTTGTAATATGAGTATATATATGAGTATATATATATGTATGTATATATATAATGTATGAGATCACTATAAATATGTATACCATGCTATGCAATATGAAATATGTGTTTCTGTGTCTGTAGCCAGCTAGGCACTGGCACTGTGAGCCAGCAGATGTCAGGAAAAGCAGGAAGTGTTCTTAGAATCATAAGAAGAAATAAGCTCCAGTGATCCTACGTGATAACCTGGTAGATAATTTACTGTAGTTTGGGAGTTTACTCAAAAGGCCCCTGAGAAAAGCTGGCTGCCTAAATTTGGTCACATGTCTCTGAAATGATAAAGGCCTTGGAGACCCCACTGATTATACTCATTCCAAAAGCATAATAAAGTAAATTGAGTGGTACATTAAGTGTCATTACCTTCATCAATAAACAGTAAACTGTAAACAGTATAAACAATGTAAATGCAAACAGTTCAAACAGTTCAAACATGGGGCGGAGAATGAAGGAGTCTAGCAAATGCTTTGGAAATAAGGAAGTGGTTGGGATGGGAGAAATTATCTGTTGTGGTAAAATAAGGACATAAGAAAATAGTTTTGGGCTGGGGATATAATTCCGTTTCTGGAGTGCTTGCCTAGCATGGACAAGGCCCTGGATTCAATTCCCAGCACCACCAAAAGAAACAAACAGAAAAAAAAAGAAAAGAAAATAGTTTACTAAGAGCCAAATATGAGTGAATCATGGCCCAGGAACATGAATTCAAGTTATCCTGAATATATTCTACCCTTGAAAAGATTACATGAACTTTTAAAAAAATTTGTTCTATTCAGTTATATATGACATGAACTTTTATAGTCACAGCAGAGAAGGAAGTCATAAAGCAATACATTTACCAGCGATATTGTTGTGAGCATCAGGTAGGCAGCTACAGCAAGGCAGGGAGGTCCCTTCTATAGGTTTCAGATGTTACAGCATTCTTAGTTTTAGGGTTGGTGGAGCCTAGACGTCTGCTAAGCTGAGTGATACCTTCTAAGAAGCTTATCTGTTAGTTATGAGAATGTTAGGTCAGATACAAAAGATAGACCAAGATAAACTTGGCTCTAGACCTACAACATTCCATCTCTCCACAAGTGCAATGTTCTAGTCATCAAGGTTCAGCAGTCTGTAGGATTTTAATACAGATGCTTCTTTTTCAGGGAACTTCATGTAGCCTATCCTAATAGTATATGTAGGCTAGACTCTCTACAGTGCACTTGATTTTGGGCCAGTGTCAGCATTATGGTTTGGATCTGGAATAGCTCCTAAAGGCTCACGTATGGGTCCCCAGGTGGTGGTGCTATTGAGGTGGTGGAAACTTTTGGAGGAAGTTAAGTCACTGGGGCATGACTTTGAAGGGTATATTGGGACCCTGGCCCCTTCCTTTCTCTCACTCTGTCTCTCTCTTTGCTTCCCAGCCACTTTAGGTGAGCAGTTTTGCAGTTCCACCGTGATATTCTGCCCTACCATGGGCCCAAAGCAATAGAGCCAATGGCCGTGGACTGAAACCTTGGGACAAAATACATCTTTCCTCTTTTCAAGTTGTTCATCATAGGTATCTTGTCACAGCATTAGGAAGCTGACTAATACAGTCAGTTAGTTTTATACTCTCTCAAGAATAAGTGGGGCTAAGTGGTATATGCGTGCCTACCATGTGTGAGACCCTATGTTCAATTCCCAGAAGTACAAAAAAAGAAAAGGAAAGAAAGCGTCTTGAAGATGGGCCAAAATTATTTCCTTCTTTGTTGACTCCAAATGAGGAGTTAAGAATGGAGGTGGCCTGTGTAGGAAACAGCTCTTACTATAGAACTAACACTACTGGAGACTGACGCCTTGTAATAGCTGTTGTTTACATCCAAATTTTTGGCGAAAGTGCATCCTGTAGCAGTCAACAAGCTGGTATGTAATTGCTTCTACAACTTTTATTGACTAGTTGGTTCAGTCATTGCTGTGATTTGAATGTGTACCCCCAAAAGCATATGTTGGAATTTAATTGCCTTTGTTAACAGTACTAAGAGGTGATTAATATCATTATTGGGGGAGAGTTCAATATTATGGGAATGGATTCCCTGTAAAAGGGTAAGTTCACCCTTCTCTTGTTTTCTCTCTTTCCCTCTCCTTCCACCTCTCACCATGGGATGACACAGTAAGAAGGCTTTCTCCATTTGCTGGACCTTCAATTTTTGCTTCCAGAATGGTGAGAAAGAAGTTTCTGTTCAGTATAAATTGTCCATTGATGGGTATTCTTATGGTATTATGAAACAGAATAATATAGACATGATTGTGCAATTATTTGAATTTTGTATTAAACTTTGTCATTATTGCATAAAATTAATAGAAAATGGAAAATGTTATTGATAAGGAACATCATTAGCTTACTTCATTTGTAGCCAGGTGCAAAATCATTAGTTATACTGAGAGAGACAAGTTTTTTTCTTAAATTGACACACATTAGTCAGCTTTCTGTAGCTGTGATAAATATCTGAGACAAATCAACTTAAAAAAAGGAAAACCTTATTTTGGCTCACAGTTTTGGAGGATTAAGTCCATGACTGATTTGTTCTGTTACTTTGGGCCTGTGGTGGCACAGTACATCATGATGGGAGCACATAAGGGTGGAGGCCTGTTCACCTCGTGGCCTGGTGTGAAAAAGAAGGTGGAAGAGACTGGGCTCCCACAATCCTCTTCTGAAATGCACCAGGTCACACCTCTTAAAGTTTCTACCACCTCAACAGCCTCATGAACTGGCAATCAAGCCTTGGAGACACGGGCCTTTGGAGGACATTTCATATCTAAACTATAACAACACATTAACATTGTATGTATTTACGGGGTAGAATGTGATGCTTCATACATGTGTACCTTGTGTAATGTTCAACTAAGGGAAAGCCTGTCTGAGATCATATTTGTCTGTGTGAGACAAGTATCTTCAATCTGATGCTCTTCAGATTTAAGTAAATCAAACATGCATTTACTTCTGAAGAAAAACTCACATTAAATAATCTATTTAAGAATGCTTATCTCAATCCCAACAAATAAACTTTATCAAAAAACATTTATTAGACCGGGTGTGGTGGTGTATGCCTGTAATCCCAGCAGCTTGGGAGGGTAAGGCAGGAGGATCATGAATCCAAAGCCAGCCTCAGCAAAAGCGAGGCACTAAGCAACTCAGTGAGACCCTGTTTCTAAATAAAATACAAAATAGGGCTGGGGATGTGGCTTAGTGGTCAAGTGCCCCTGAATCCAATCCCCAGTATCCCCCCCAAAAAGTAAAATTAAATTAAACATTTATGAGGCAATCAGGGAAACATGGACTAGATCTTGAATGATATCAAACAAATTAATATTAATGTTTTTAAGGGTTGATGTTGATTATGACTATTTTTCAAGGATCCTTATTTTTTAGAGATACCTGCTGAAGTGTTTATAGGTAAACTTATATGATGTTTAGGATTTAATTCAAAATAATCTAAGAGGAAAAATGGAGGTAGATAAGGGATAAATGAAACAAGATAGACCACGAGCAAATACTTATTGAAGCTAAGTAATTGACATATGATATCTGTGGCAGTCTTTGTTTTCTAAATGTAATAATATTTGTTTTCAACCAACAATTGTCCTATAATGTTCTGTCCTACCATAGAAAGGTGGGATTCTGCCAGGCATGGAGTTGCACAACTGTAATCCTAGCAACTTGGGAGACTGAGGCAGGAGGATCACCAATTTGAGGCCAGGAATTGAGCAAGACCCTAAGAAATTTAGTGTCTCAAATAAAAGGGCAGGGGGTGCTAGGGATGTGTCAGTGGGAAAGTGCCCCTGGGTTCAATCAACAGTAACAACAACAAGGTGGAGGTCTGTGCCCCTTCCTGTTGGGAATTAGTCAGGCTTAAACTACTTCAATCAAAGGCCAGGTCATAAAAGCCTACCTGGTTCTCTTGGTCTGCTTGCTCTTCAGGTGCTTCCCTCAGGATGGTCCCTCTGGGAACCCAACTGCCAGAGACTAGGTCACTGAAGCCTACTTGCTGAGTCAAAGGTCTGTGGCATTCACCTATCTTCTTTTTATCATCTTTTGCTTTTCATTTTAAAGTGAGTTCTTTGATATATGTTAATAGAATAATCTTAAAGTTTGAACCATTGGCCATTATTTTTTTCATCAGTTTATTATAAAAATTGCAAACATACAGAAAAATGGAAAGAATTGTACAATGGACACTTGTGATTGTTTTATTATATGTCTCTCCATCCAACCACCCCACTATCCATTCATCAATCCACCTTGTTTTTTTAATTGAGATGAAATTCTCATATCATAAATCTGCACTTTAAAAATGTACAATTCAGTAGTTCTTTTACTTATTCACAAGGTCATGCTATCATCACTACTATCGAAGATTAAAACGTCTTCATTGCCCTAAAAAAAAAAACTTGCTTCAGTTAATTAGTCATTCTCCATTGTCATCTACTTTCTGTCTCTATGGATTTGACTATTCTGGACATTTCATACAAAAGGAATCATAGACTGTGTGACTTTTTGTGCCTCATTTCTTTCACTTAGCACAATATTTGCAAGGTTCATCTGTTTGGTAGCATGAATAAGTACTTTATTCCTTTTTATGGCTGAATAATATTCCTTTATGGATGAAGCACTTGTATTTGTCCATTAATAAGTTGATGAACATTTGTGTTGTTTCCATTTAGCAACTATTATGTCTAATATTCCTATGAATATTTATATAAAAACTTTTATGTAGACATATATTTTCCAGTTTGGGGGTATATATCTAGGAGTGGAATTGGTGAGTCATATGATAACTCTATGTTTAACATTTTGAGGAAATGCCAAACTGTTTTCTGCAGTGACTGTACCACATTGCATTTTTCACCAGCTTTATGAGGGTTCTAGTTTCTCCACATCTTCACCAATATTTGTTAGTGTGTGTGTGTGTGTGTGTGTGTGTGTGTTTTGTCCAGAATTGGGCATTGAACCCAGGGCCTCATACATGGTAGGCAAGCACTCTACTACTGAGCTACATATCTAATCTTTAATTTTTTTTTTTTTTTAATTTTGAGACAGGGTATCACTAAATTGCCCAGACTGGCCTCAAACTTGTGATTCTCCTACCTCAGCCTCTTAGGAACTGGGATTATAGGCATATGCCACCACGTCGGCCTGTGTCTGTTTGATTATAGTCATTGTAAGGGAAGAAAAATTTCCCCCTACCCTGTTAGGCTCTGGGGCTGGGCCTAAGAATTAAACTGATATAAAACAGATCAATAGGAAAATCATACAAATTTATTCAATATTTTTACAAGTACATGGGAGCCTTCAGAAGAAAAATGAAGACCCAGAGGAGCCATTAGGCCTTAAAGCTTATGTACCCTTTTATACAAAGAATGACATGCTTGTGGGGCTGGGACAAGGCGAAGGGCAATGGCTGGGACACCCAGGCCCTAGAAATAAGCATGCTCTTCTCTTCCTGGTGCAGATAGGGCACACTTCTAAGGGAAAATTTTGTGACCTGCTTTTAGGTAGAAAGGGGACAGGCAGAGAGCCCTTCCTGCATCTGCTGCTTCTCAAGTGCCTTCAGCTCAAAATATTCAAAATGCAAAAGGGACATATTTGGGGGATGGTATGTCCTGAATCCTTCTGCTCTTCTAATCTGCGTGAAGTGACATCTCATTGTGGTTTTGTTTTGCATTTCTCTGTTGATAAATGCTGCTGAACATTTTTCTAGTGCTTACTGGCCATTTGCATATCTTCTGTGGAGAAATGTCTATTTAAATCCTTTGCTCATTATCTTATTATAAAAAATTTTCTAAAAAAATTTTTGGGGTTATTGGGGATTGAACTCAGGGGCACTTACCACTGAGCCACATCCCCAGTCCTATTTTGTATTTTTATTTAGAGTCAGGATCTCATAAGTTTCTTAGTGCTTCTCTAATTTGCTGGGGCAGGGTCTGAACTTGAGATACTCTTGCCTCAGCCTCTGGAGCCACTGGGATTACAGGCCTGTGCCACTGCACGTGGCTCATTATCTTACTTTTTGATACATTTCAATACAAGCTGCAGACAGTAATATACTTTACTCTTAAAAATTTCAACATTCATGTTACTAACAAGAGTTCAACTTTTTTTTTTGAGTCACTTAGCCCCTGAAGTGGAGCACTTAACCGCTGAACCACATCTCCAGCCCTTTTTATTTTTTTATTTTTGAGACAGGGTCTTGCTAAGTTGCTGAGGTTGGCTTTGAATTTGCAATCCTTCTGCCTCAGCCTCCCAAATTGCTGAGATTACAGGTATGCACCACCGTGTCCAGCTGTATTGGACAAGTTTTGACAAAGGCATAAAACCAAACCTCTATCACTCCAGAAATTTCCTTCAAGTCCTTTCCTAGTAAATCCCTTTCCCTGCCACAGAGGCAATAATTATTTTGACTTTATTCATTGTAAGTTAGTTCAACCTTGCTCTAGAACTTAAAAAAAAAAAAAGAACCACATGATACATAGTCTTTTATGTAAGACTCCTTTAACTCAGTTTAAAGTCTTTGAAATTAATTCAGGTTGTTGTATGTATCAGAGTTCATTCTTTTATTTTTCTAAGTAGTTTCTATTGTATGGCTATAAAATAGTCTGTTGATTCATTTTCCTATTACAGGGCATTTGAGGTTTGTTACAGTTTTCATATGAAGAATCTTTGAAAGCCTTGTGAGTCGAAGTCTTGGTCCCTATGCAATAATGCTCAGAGGTGGGGATTTTAGGAAGTGATTGGATCACAGGGCCCTTATCCATGGATTGATCCATTGAGGGATTCATAGCAGAATAGATTATTGGGAGGTTAGGGAAAATGTGGGAAGTGGAATCTACTTGAAGGGAGTGGGTTCTTTGGGGCATGCCCTCAGGGGCTAAATCTTGTCCCTAGCCCTTTTTTCTCTCTGTTTCCTGGTCTCTATGAGGTGAACAGCTTCGCTCCGTCACACCCTCCTGCCATGGTATTCTGCCTTGCCAAAGGCCCAGAAGCAATAGAATCAGCCAACCACGAACTCATACCTCTGAAACTGCGAGCCAAAATAAATCTTTCTTCCTTTTTAGTTGTTTATGTTAGGAATTTTGCCACTGTGATGAAAAGCTGAATAATACGTGGTTGCTGCCAATTTTTGAATAAAGTTGCTAAGGACATTTCTAATTCATTTCTCTAGGGTAAATAAAAAAGAATTGTTTGATCCTAGGGTTGATGTGAAACCACCAAAACATTTTCCAAAGTAGTTGTACCATTTTTAGTGTTGTCAGTTTAAGAATTTTAGCTGTTCTGGTGGGTATATAATCCTAGCTTGTTGTGGTTTTAGTTTTCATTTCTCTGATGACTAATGATGGTTTTTATGTGCTTACTTACCATTTGAATAGGTTGCTTTATAAAATGACTGTTCAAGTTTTTGCTCATTGGATAGTATTTTTATGTGTATAAGGGGTATATGTCCATTAAGATAGTAAAAAGAAAAGAATGGGGAATTCCATGAATTCAGATATGTAAAAATATAAAGAACTAAATAAATACAAAATACATTGACATAATTTGTCAGATGGGGCACCATCTGTAAGTTAACTTAAAAATTAGGCTCTGACAGGACTCACCCAGGAATATGGGCTAAGGTAACTAAGACCACATTGTAGCTTTTGGGGAAAAGTGTTAGGAATTATCTTACCAGTGTTTTGGTATATAAGTTAATATAATTGAAGCTGAATTTGATAGTATATGATCATTATTATTACATTAATTTTTTCTTCTGATTTTAGAAGAAATGAAAACATATTTATGGGCATCTAAAAGTATTGTGGGCTCTAGGCACTGAACCACTCTGCCTAAAGGTGAGAACCCTGAAGTGGCCATGCCATCCTTAAGTTATAGCATAAAGAGCTATTGTAATTGTAAAAGAAAGTCGAACCTGAGTCAAGATTGTGACAAAAACTGTCTTGGAGGTGTGTAGTCCAGGACTAATGCCCTGACTAAAATCTCTGGTTGTATTTAATGCAATTCTTATTGAAGTTCCAATGATGTTCTTCATAGAAATAGAAAAGGCAGTCATGAAATTCCTTTGGAAAAATAAGAGGCCCAGATTAGCCAAAGCAATCCTTAGCAAGAAAAGTGAAGCAGAACACATCACAATACCAGACCTTAAATTATACTACAGAGTTGTAGTAACAAAAACAGCATGGTATTGGCACCAAAACAGACATGAAGACCAACCGAACAGAATAGATGACACAGAGACTAACCCACATATTTACAATTATCTCATACTAGACAAAGGTGCCATAAACACATGTTGGAGAAAAGATAGCATCTTTCCACAAATGGTGCTGGGAAAACTGGAAATCCATGTGTAGTAGAATGAAATTTAACCCCTGTCTCCCACCCTGCATAAAACCCAAAGTGGATCAAGGAACTAGGCATTAGACCAGAGACCCTGAGCCTACTAGAAGAAATTGTAGGCCAAACTCTCCATCATGTCAGCTTAGGAACCAAATTCCTCAACAAGGCTCCTAAAGCTCAAGAAGTAAAATCAAGAATCAATAAATGGGATGGTATAAAACTAAAAAGCTTCTTCTCAGCAAAGGAAACAATCAAGAATGTGAACAGAGAGCCTACAGTGTGGAAGAAAATCTTTGCCACCTGCACCTCAGATAGAGCATTAATCTCCAGGATATACAAAGAACTCAAAAAATTTAACACCAAAAAACCAAATAACCCAATCAATAACTGGGCCAAGGAACTGAACAGGTACTTCACAGAATGGTCAACAAATATATAAAAAAATGTTTAACATCTCTAGCAATTAGAGAAATGCAAATTAATTCACTCCATCTCACTCCACTCAGAATGGCAGTTATAAATAATACAAGTAACCATAAGGTGAGGATGTTGGGGAAAAGATACATTCATACACTGCTGGTATGACTGCAAATTGATGCAACCACTCTGGAAGCAGTGTGGAGATTCCTCAAAAAAATTAAAATGGAACCACCATTTGACCCAGTTATCCCATTCCTTGACATATGCCCAAGGGACTTGAAATCAGCATACTACAGTGACACAGCCACATTCATGTTTATAGCAGCTCAATTCACAATAGTAAAGCTATGGAACCAACCTAGGTGCCCTTCAACAGATGAATGGATAAAGAAAATGTGGTACATATACACAATGGAATATTACTCAGTCATAAAGAAGAATGAAATTATGGCATTCACTGGTAAATGGATGGAACTGGAGACTCTCATACTAAGTAAGTCAGTCCCAAGAAAACAAAAGTGTGAATGTTCTCTCTGATATATTGGTGCTAACTCACATTTAGGGGGTGAGAGGAATAATAGAAGTTGATTGGATTAAACAAAGGGGAATGAAGGGAAGGGAGGGGGAATGGGAATAGGAAAGACAGTAGAATGAATTGGACAGAACTTTCCTATGTTCATATAAGAATACATGACGAGTGTAATTCCACAGCATGTTCAACCATAAGACTAGGATTCTAATTAGAATCGGTTATACTCCATGCATGTATAATGTGTCAAAATGGGCTCTGCTGTCGTGTATATCTAAAAAGAACACACACACAATATAAATACTTCTGGTTGCTGTGCAAACTACTCACATCTGAAAGGGCAATCCCCAGAGTGTGGGATGATGTCATCTTTTCCTTGGTAGGTCAGAGCCTCTTAGCCTACTGAAAGCATAAAGTATAGGAGAATCGTACTTTTACAGGAATATTTTGGGGCTAAAGGAACTGTACATATCTGATAAGGAAGCATTTAAAAGAATTTGGCCTATTAGAGTAATATATTAGTTTTATAATTCTGAAGTAAGTATGCAATTGAGCAATTGTCTTAGTTCAAGTTGAAAAATACATTTATTAGATTACAACTTGCTAAGAACATGTGAAGGTTTTGTTTGTTTAAGCAGTACTTGAAAATCAAATATGTTAAATGTATTACTATAGTTAGAACTATTTAAGGGAATTAATTAAATTAAAAATCTTTCTTTAAAGCAGGTGTGAAAATTGTCTCGATTTTTAAAGCAAGTTATATGTTTTTAGAACCGTGTCTTACTTCCTATAATGCTTACAGAATAATTAGATTTTGAATAATCTGAATGATAATTTTGAAAATGAAAATAACATTCTGTGCACAAAACCCACCCAGGAAGATATGGAAAAGCACCTGGCACTGACATATGTGCCACACTGGGGGAAATCTGCTTTGGATACGTGGTGGGGAGGGCAGGTGGTATAAAACGGGGTGCCAGGGAAGTAAGAGGAAAAACCTGCACCTTTTGATGAAATCTCATTTGTGTCATGTTTTGGTCTCAGTCTCAAGAGCAAACTCAGCTTGAGCTATGAATGAACCTGTGAATTCACATGGCAGGTGCGCCCTGGGCACTGATACCCCAATGTCAAAGCCCTCTATCAGTTCGCTATTATCAGCTTTCTGTAAAACACACTTTGAAATTTAGCATCAGTACCTGATCTCTCAAATATGGATTCCACCTTGGCCTAAACTCATTGCTTTTGCATTATTTATCTGGATATTTATTCCACTCAGATTTTTTTTTTTTTTTTGTACTCCCTAGGTGAAAATTAGAGCTTTCAGAAGCAGCTTCAAGTTTTTTAGTCACTAGGGTCCTATTTACCCTCATTTACCAGAACAAGAATTCGTTAAATCGTGCCCTAGTGGCCCGAATAAATGGATGCCCCTTTCAAATTGCCTAATTTGCATCCTGACCATGATTTAGCCACCCAGCAACATCTAGAATTTTTTTTTTATTTTTTTCTTATTAATTAACTTTCTAGCTGCTTTGATAACTGTTCTCACAGTACCCATATCATATTGCGTAGATGAGGGAAAGGAATACCACTGAGGGAATGGGAGCCAGTTCAAGTTACTATATAAGAATACATATTCATATGCAAAGAGTATCATTTTTTAAATGTGAAGAACATGATATTCCCACAGAGTTTAACAGTTGCATTAATTTCTCATGAAAGTTACAAAGTCTTTGTTGCCTGGGATATTGTCACCCTTATTCTACAATGTATTTGCCTTCTTCACCCACCTTCTAGAACTACACCTCCCACCTGTCCAGAGTTGATTCTTTGCAGGAAATTTGTACTACATGGTAGTCACTATTTCCTGGTCATCATTGATTGACCAAGATGGAAATCTAATTTAAGCTTGGCCATTCCTTTCTGGAAATTGTGACTTTAGAGAGTGGGAAAGTACCTGATAGTACACAAATGCCAGGCCCTATGATGGAGATTCTGCGGCTACTGTGCATTCCTGTACCAAATATTCTAAATATTAGTCATGGAATTTAAATCTTTAAAAAAACCACCCTTAATTTAAGAGAAAAATAATGCAATCTTAAATGAAAGAAAAATCATGGTCCACACAGATTTTTAGGTTCTGCAGTATTAGGGTTTCCATTCCCAGCTTACGGCAAATAACAGTATGTAGGAACTTCAATCTGAAAGACCAAACTGGTCAGGCACAGTGGCATTCTCCTGTAATCCCAGTGACTTGGGAGGCTGAGGCAGGAGAATCACAAGTTTGAGACCAGCCTCAGCAAATTAGCCAGTTCCTAAGCAACTTAGCAAGACCCTGTTTCAAAATGAAAAATGAAAAAAGGGCTGGGGATGTGGCTCAGTGGTAAAGTGTCCCTGGGTTCAATGCTCGGCACCCTCCCACCAAACCAAACCTATCTTTCTTTCTTTTTTTTTTTGAAGTGAAGTCATGTTTCAATCAGTTTTTTTTACTGCTGTGACTAAAAGATCTGACCAGAACAACTGTAGAGGAGGAAAGGTTTATTTAGGGGCTCACAGTTTCAGAGGTCTTAGTCTATAGAAGGCTCACTGTATTCCTTGGGGCTTGAGGTGAGGCAGGTCATCATGGTGGAAGAGTGTGGCAGAGGGAAGCAGCTCGCATGATGATTGGGAGGCAGAGAGATTCCACTCTCCAGGTACAAAATATATACCCCAAAGGCACGCCCCACAATGAACCACTTCTTCTAGCCACACCCCAACTGCCTCTAGTTACCACTCAGTTAATCCCATCAGGGATCAATTTAGTGATTATGTTAAGGCTATAACCCAATCATTTCTCCTCCAAACCTTCTTGCACTGCCTCACATGTGAACTTTTGGTGGACACCACATCTTAACCATAACAAGTTAGTCCTCAGTAAAAATGCACAACATGACTTTACTTGTTTGTTTTCTGTACTCAGGATTGAACTCAGGGCTTTGCACATGCTAGACAAGCACTCGACCACTGAGATACATCCTCAGTCCACAGAATTTTTACTTTCTTTAAAAAAAAAATTTTTTTGTAGTTGTAGATGGACAGCATGCCTTTATTTTGTTTGTTTTATGTGGTGCTAAGGATCGAACTCAATGTGTCACCACATGCTAGGCAAATGTTCTGCCACTGAACTATAGCCCCAGCCCTGAAAATATTTACTGTTCAGTGGAGTTTTTTTTTTTAGTACAAGGAATTAAAAACCCAGAGGTGCTTTACCACTGAGCCACATCCCAGGCCTTTTTATTTTGAGACAGGGTCTCACTAAGTTTCTTAGGGCCTCTGTAAGTTGCTGAGGTTGGTCTTGAACTTGCTCCAGCCTCCCAAGTTACTAGGATTACAGGCATGAGCCAGTGCTCCCAGTATCTAGTACAGACTTTTAAATTCTATATTATATACACACTGATCAACAGCTTAATTCAGATTTTTTCGTGGGGGTATCGGGATTGAACTCAGGGGCACTTGACCACTGAGCCACATCCCCAGCCCTATTTTGTATTTTTTTTTAGAGACAGGGTCTCACTGATTTGCTCAAGCACCTCACTTTTACTGAGGCTGGCTTTGAACTTGTGATCCTCCTGCCTTAGTCTCTCAAGCTGCTGGACTACAGGCATGCGCCACCATGCCCAGCTAATTCAGATTTTTAACAGATATTAAGTGAGTCTATAATTGATTGTGCCAATATTATTGGGGATACAAAATGATTAGGAGTGGTCTCTGACTTCTAAAGGTTGTGCCCAATAACAAATTGAGAAAGTCAATGCTATAGACTGAATGTCTGTGTCCCTCCAAAATTCATGTACTGAAGCCCTAATGCCCAAAGTGATTGATGGTTTTAGAAGGTGGCGCCTTTGCAGGTGATTAGGTCATGGGGGGGCAGGCCCTCATTAATTAGTGATCCTTATAAAAGGGACCTCTGAGAGCTTTCTCATTCCTTCCACCACATGAGAACAAAGAGAGAAGTCACCATCTGTGAACCAGGAAATGAGCCCCCACCAGATACTGAACCTGTGGGCACTTAGAGCCCAGATCCAGAGCCTTGATAAACAGTTGTTGTATATGAGCTGCCCAGTCTGTGGTACTTCATTATCACATCCTGAATGACCAAGAGAGTAAAAAAAATAAATATAAATTCCTTTCCTCCCATTTCTCTGCTGATGGGGTTCTATGGGGAGATGGAAGTAATTCCAGGACCAACTAGTAACAGCTAGTCCTGACAGGCCTTCCTTGAGTGTGATGGGCTGACAGAACTGGCTCCATGAGAATGTTACAGACCAGACTCTAAGGGAAATGACTAAACAGACTCCATTTTGCTCTGAGACTCCATGTTATGTAGGAAATAAGCTTTTCCCATGGGAACATCCCGCCTCTGTGCCCATCATCAGTTACTTGGTGTGACATGTTTAATAATATACAATGGCAACTCCTATGTAGTAAAGAATTGTTCTCTTTTGATTCCTATTGCTCCTAAACAATGTACCATGTGAATGGTGATTGTGTGGATGTTAGTAACCATTCTTTAGTTTGTATCTAGGTAGGGGACATTTTGACCCACTTCCCCCTCTGTCGATGATCTCATGATGTTAATATGTAATTTCGAATCATAGCAACAGACACTTATGATTAATGTGATTTTTGGTATAAGAACCCCTACAACCCTGTGGTCGGGGCTGTTCTCCCAATAGCCATTTTTTGGGGCATTGTGTGAGACAGTCAGCTGGCCGGCTTAATAAAGACTCTCAAATTTGGACTTCTCAGTGGTGATCGGTCTGTTCTTAAGTTGCGCCCCATAACACGAGCTGATGGAAGAGCCCTGAATAGGAGAATGGAGACCTGGGTTCCAGGCTGGGCTTTGCCAGCACTAACAGAGCTCTGTGGTTCCTGTATCTTGCTTGCAGAAACATCTCCCTACACTTGTTTTCCTGTTCTTTTTCACGACTGGAAATGGAGCACAGGGAAACTGAGAAAGGGGCTCACATTGATAGATCACTCAGGATTCACTTGTTGGAAAGGGACACTGCTCCACGTTTTAAGAAAAGGAATTTTTTAATGAAGGTATTTAGGCTAAAATAATTCTGAAAGAAAAAACTCCAGGTTGGGCCTCTGGGATGATTCTCAAGAACATATGGCAGAATTAGTTCCCCAGGGAATCAGAGACTGAAATAGGAGCAGGACGTATTGACCTCCATAACTCTGATCCAGGACTGATTACCTCTGGACACTGTGAAGCTAATAATGGACCCGAACCCTGCTGTAGAAAACTTCAGTGGATCCAGGGCAGCATTTGCCAGAGGAAGACAGCATAACAGGAAAGATGGCCTCCTCACATCTACTTCAGAACAGCAATTGTAACAACAATGATGACTATGCTAAAGCTACCACTTATTGACACCAATTTATATTATTACCAAAGCAATTTATATAATTAACCCACTCTCTTATAAAATGTCTATGAGAGAGATGCTGTTATCTTCATTTTAAAAACAAGGAAATGGAGATAATGAGAGATTAAGCATAAATTCACGCAGACGGAAAGTAGCAGTGGAGATGTGCGTGCATCTCCTTGATGTAAACTCTTTCATGTCTAGAATCTAGCTGCAAGGAATTCTGGGAAGCAAAGTGTGGTTCTGGTTTTTTCAAGTCTGCAACTCTTGAGGTCACTGGAAGGGAGATAGAGTGGCAACTCTGTGGTTGTCCTCCATATCTATCCGTGCGGGGCAGCTGCAGAGTCAGTGCTCATCACGGCAAAGAAGTCACAACAGCAGTCAGCTGTCATTCAAATCATCCAATCTGATCATCTGTTGCCCTAAGATTAGCCCACCACAAAACCCTATCAAAGCAATACAGATGGCGTCTAGATTACAGCTGACACACATTCCTGGTGAATGAAGCACAAATTAGTTTGTTGCCTGTGTTTATTTTATGAATTCAAAATTATAAACTTAATTTTAAGTTTGGTATTTCAAATGTATATATTTTGACAAATTTTGAAGGGTTTTCTTTAAAAACAAGCAAACCAACCCTGAATCATAATTAAAACCTCAATGAATAGAAATAGTTTTCCTTCATGTTTCAGGCCCAAACTCAACTGTCACCTGTTTTGTAAAGATTTTTCCCTCTTTCATTAAATACTTTATTGTGTTCTCTTCTGTAAAATATTCATGTCTATATTAATTTGCTAGAATGCCATAACTGGGTAGTTTAAATAACATAAAATTCTCAGTTCTAGAGTTTAGAAATTCATGGTCCAGTGTCAATAGAGTTGATTTCTTCTGAGGCCTGTCACCTTGGCTAGTGGATGACTGTCTTCTTCCTGCATCCGCACATGGTCTCACCTCTGTCAGTATCTGTGTCCTCCCCATCCTCCTTTTCCTCTTCTTCCTTTTTGGTACTTGGGTATTGAACCCAGGCATGCTTTCCTATAGAGCCACATCCCCAGCCCTTTTTATTTTTTTTTTTGAAACAGGGCCTCCATAAGTTGCTGAAGCTGGCCTTGAACTTTTGATGCTCCTGCCTCAGCCTCCCAAATTGCTGGGATTATAGGCATGTGCTACTGTGCCTCACCCAAACTCCTTTTCTGATAAAGACACCAGTCATATTGGTTTAGGTCCACTCTTTATTTTTTAATTTTTAGTTGAAGATGAACACAACACTTTTATTTATTTTTATGTGGTGCTAAGAATCCAACCCAGGGTCTCACACGTGCTAGGCAAGTGCTCTACCTCTGAGCTACAACTCCAGCCCTAGGGTCCACTCTCAGGACTTCACTTTAACTTATTTTTTAAAGACCTCCATCTCCAGTGTAGTCACAACTTTCTTAGGTACTGAAGGTTAGAACTTCAATATGAAGTTTTCTTTATTTGGGGGAGGGGGAGGGGATACCATTCAACTCACAACAGTGGTCCTTTGCCAACTAGACTTTCATACTCTTTTTTTGTCAATTTTTTTGTCTTTTTTTGTCAATTTTTTGTCTTTTTTTGGCAATTTTCTTACCAGTTTACAGAAGCAAATGGGGTAGGTGGGGCGTGCCTGTTATGTTGCCAAGAGTGATCTTGAACTCCTGAGCTCAACTGATCCCCCTTAACTTCCTGAATTCTGGGGCTGAAGATCCATGCCTCCATGCCCAGCTTACACAAGCAATTTTGATAAAAATACACTAACCCTATGACTGTCAAACTTGCTGCTGAGAGTGTAGAACATGCCATTCCAAAATATGCTGCTCTGGCACATTGACTATTTTGAGTTAAAGCTACATGAAACAGCAGCAGACACAAGATCACTCTGATCTTCATGCCGTTTCTTAAAAGCAGGAAATGGAATTCCCAAGTGAAACATACCAACCCTTTATCAGAAGGAAAACAGCATGCTTATCATCAAGAATGGAAAGCTGAGGACAATGACCTTGTCTTCTAGTCACTTTTTCATCCAATTAACTGAGGCCACGTTCCTTTGACTTGGCTCTTTTCATAATTTACTATTCTTTGTTCAAGTCAGCATACGTGTCCAACTCTAACCACATATTTGGTCTCATTTCCTTACCAGAGCTACACGAGAAGTTTTAATATTTAAACTCATATGCTTTTCTCCCATTAATTCATCTTAATGTCAGTTTAACTCTCAAACCCAGTCAAAAAACCCTAAGGGGGGAAGGTAAAGTTTAGCCTCCCCTCCACTGCAATTTTTAAAAAATCTAATTACGTATTTTACATATAGGTGTTAAAATCATTTTACATAGTTAAATATTCCCACCTTTCCTTTCATTTATACTTCTTAATCTTTGTAACTCTGGTTTCTTATTTTTTTGTTTGATTTATCTATTTTATCTATCTATCCTTAAAGTATCTTGAGCTTATGGATATTATTCAGGTAAGCATCTAATCAGTTTTTATTTTTCTCAGTTTTAATGATTTCAGCATCACCTTCTGAATGTACCTTGTTTACCTTCACCTGATGTGATGCCATGTTCTTTATAAAATGGTGTTATTATACAACTCTGTTGCTTTGTGCTCAAGATGAGGTGATAAAAAGATTAGCCTTGAGGCTGGGGTTGTGGCTCAGTGGTAGAGCACTTGCCTAGCATGTGTGAGGCACTGAGTGATTCTCTGCACCATATATAAATAAGTAAATAAAATAAAGGTCCATCAACAACTAATGAAAATATTTTTTTTTTTTAAAGATTAACCTTGGACATGAGAGAAACTCTCCATTGTCTGAGGAGGGAAGAAAGAAAAGGGAGGGTGTGTGTGTGTGTGTGAGTGTGTGTGTGTGTGTGTGTGTGTGTGTGTGTGCATGGGTGCATGTACATGCCTGTGTGTTAAGGAAGGACATGTGCAGAAACCGGAAGAGCCCCTGTCTGGCATGTCAAAGTGTCCTCCTATTGTGGAAGAAGAATTGGGAAGATACCTGTCTCCTATCCACTTATGGTCAAGGCCAGGTTGTATATTGCAGGCTCTGCACATCTGATACTCACTCATGATTTTTAATCTGGAAGAAATGACACAGTGATGCTCTATTGAGATGATAGCAGTGTCTGCTGTCACAGTGTCCTTCCCAACTGTCATAGCTAAAGGACCATATGTACTTCTTCCTCCTTTGTTCTCAGCAGTTGCCTTTGTTCTGGTTCATTTTCCAAGTGTGGCCGTCAGACCTCAGGCCAGTACTGCAAACCTCCACTCTCCTTCTGTTATAATGATCAGAGTTTCTGGCACCTGCATCCAAGAACCTTGACTGACACTTAGGGGTGAGGGGAGATTTGGAATTAACTACAGGTTTTTATCTCAGCCTTTTTATTAGCTTTTTGGCCTTGAACAAAATGCTTAAACATTCTAAACCCCAATTTTCTCATTTTATAAAATAATAATATATACCTTACAGGGGTGTTGTTAGAATTAATTAAAATAATAAGTGTAAAATAACTTCAATAATACCTGCATTTTGGCCAGATTTTGATAAAGAAGTTATTCTTTAACAAAATGTTTTCCTGCATATAATCATGAATCAGTATAGGGCATCGGTCCCTATTTTACAGATTTGGAGTGAACACACAAGGAGTGGACAAATCTGGGGTTTAGATCCACATTTTCTGATTCATGGTCCCATTCCTCTAGGGCCCTTGTTGAAAGAGTATAGATGGATATGAGTTTCATTGGGTGTTCACGGAAACCCCTAGGGAAAGGTTATTTGGGGGAAGGATTAGAAATCTATGACCAGATAGATGTCTTTTTGAATCCTATGATTGTAGTGAACAGGAGGAGAGGGTACACCTGGTATATGCCTGGGTCAGAAGGGAAAGAAGAAGAGAATAATTGGCTTTTTTTTTTTTTTTTGTACCAGTGATTGGACTCAGGGGCACTCAATCACTAAACCACATCCCCAGTCCTATTTTGTATTTTATTTAGATACAGGGTCTCACTGAATTGCTTAGGGCCTCGCTTTTGCTGAAGCTGGCTTTGAACTCACAATCCTCCTGCCTCAGCCTCCCAAGTCACTGGGATTACAGGCATGCACCACTGCACACAGCTAGAATAATTGACTTTTAAGCACCTGAAAATGAAGAAGAGTATGGGGTTGACTGACAGAATTAGGCATTTCAAAGAGATCATAGACAATAAGGGCTAAGGCTAAGCTGTTGGATGGAACTATGGAGATATTACCTATATTTAAAGATACCACACTGGTACCCAGTCTAGTTACTCAGACTTATCTCTATCATCAAATTGATGATGATTTTAAAGCACTTGCTTCATTCACAAAATTCAATGTAAATAAATAGAATACATTAATAATATATTTCATTAATATGCTGTATAATACTTTTCACTAATTGCTGTTAATTTTCTAAATGGTAATATTCCCAGAAATGGAAGACCATAATAATAACAATTTCTGAAATCACCCCATAAAGATAAAGGCAGTTCCTGATTTTTAGAACATTTTTCTATTGATCACTGAAAAAAATGAATAGCTTTTCTGACACATGTAAGTGCACAATTAAAGCAGTTAAAAAACCTAGCAATACAAGTAATGTAAAGCTATTTCCTACTGTATAAGAATAAGAAGCATATCTGAAGTGGTTCAGATTTTTTTTATTTCCAAGTTCAGAAGTATAAATGAGCTCTGCGCCTCATGGGTTCACTTAGCTCCAAAGTCACAAGTTAATGCTGCTGAGCACATTATTTGAAATTAACTTTGGAGGTCAATCAATGAAGACAAGGCCACAGGAGAAAAACTTCTGTGATGCTTTGCACAGTCTCTTCTGTATCTTCTTGGAATAATATGATGAAAATGAAAAAGAATTATTTGGAAAATATGTGATTTTTTTTCCTTTTGCTAATTTTTTGAAATTTTATTTTCCACATATTTTAATGAAAATTCATTAATACTGTGCCTGCATCATCAAAACATTATGATTTGATTTTCTTTTCTTCTTTTGTGTAAGGCCAAAAGAAAATTGACTACTTTGACAACCTTACATTGGACTCCAGGAACGTCAGCAATAACATGACCTTTGTGACCAAATTCGGTCACAAGAACTTCATCATTTCCTCAGTAAAGTCTGAGCAGCTGTCATTGCTTGATTGTGAAGTATGGCAGAATTTGGCTGTTTGACTTTTTCTAGCACAAAGGAAAAGTGCACAGGAAGTGCCTCCAAAAGAACTGGCCTTAAGGACTGTGCCCTGATGTGTTTTCTTGTACCATTTATCATGCCACCTCTGGACCCATTGGTGGCTAAAGAACTTGGTCCAAATCGTACAAAGTCCTCAATACTGTTTGACCTGTCAGCACTGCAGGCCTGTGCAAAAAGGCAAATCAGGACAAAGGGAGGTTTGATGTCTAAACATGATCTTAGTGAAGGTAGCAGCTGTCAATTTTTGTCACTTAACTCAACTTTACCCTTCAATGTCTGTTCTGTGAAAATGGGCAGGACCCTGTCAGCTTTTCTACTTTGCAGGTAGCACTTGATTAGGTTTTGCACTGGCAAGACACTGCATGAAGATCTCCTAGTCCGATTCTTCCGATCATCTGCCCACTCAAGCTGAAGCAGTGCTGGACTGTATGACAGTCCCTTGAGGTGGAGGTAAGAGGTCTCTGGGGACCACAACTTCTTTGCCAGTGGATGTATCCACCACAGCTGCTGGGTGTGGGCCGATGACGACCCTCCCAGTTGCCCCTTTGCTAAAGAATTGCCTTTGGTCACACAGGAGCTGCTGTGACCTGCCTGGTAGGCTCTGCCACATTCTCACTACCTGCCCTTGGGTCTTCCGATGACTGGCTCAGGGGGCAGGGACAAAAAAAGGCTGGTCCTGTCTCCTCAAGAGAACCGATTCTACTGTGATTTGTGCTCCAGAATATCTCCATGGGGTTAGCCTGAAGGTAGGTATTATGGTTTAGATGTGGTGTCTCCCAAAAACTCATGTGTAAAATAATGCAAGAGTGTTTAGAAGTGAAGTGACTGAGTTATGAGAGCCTTATCCTAATCAGTGTCTTAATCCCTGAGAGGGATTTACTGGGTGGAAACTGTAGGCAGGTAGGGTGTGGTTGGAGGAGGTGGGTCATTGAGGGCATACCTTTGGGGTATATTTTGTCCCTGGTGACCAAGCTCAGTTTTGCTCTGCTTTTTGGTTGTCATTTCCTGAGCCTCTTTTCTCCTCTACACCTTTCCACCATGATGGTCTGCCTTACCTCAGGCCCAAGGCAATGGAGTAGGTCATGTTTGGACTGAGACCTCTGAAACTGTGAGCCCCAGATAAACTTTTCCTCCTCTAATTGTTCTTGTCAGGTCTTTTCATCACAGCAGTGAAAAAGCTAAGATACCAGGCCTCAGCTGAGTCCTTTCTTGCTGAGCTTGATTGCCGACTCATTCTGCTTTCCTCACTTTGCTTCTCCTGTGAGCACTCCTCCAGCAAAGCTCAACAAGAATTTAACAAAGTTTAACAAGAAATCTCATCTCGTAGTGTGTGCCAGACCTGGGTTCCATCCCCAGCGGCCCTCCCTGCACCAAAAAGAATTCTCATCTCAGATTCTGCTTTCTTTGGGAACTTGATAATATGGATAGCATGTCAGAACCGACATAAGAGAAGCCCTCTGAAGGCAGGAGCACCCCAAGGAGGAAAGTGGGAGAAGACAGAACTGGAATGTGACCGTTGTTCCTGCTCCCAAACTCAGCAATCACAATCTACTCTTCCTTCACATACGCTAAGTACTCTACCCCTGAGCTACAGTCCCAAGTTCCACATTATATTACTATAAAAACATCAGAAGTGTTGGATTAGCAGCTCACCCTGTTCCAGTTTGAATCTTAACTAATTGCATCTGAAACTATTTCCAAATAAAGTTACATTCAGAGGTCCTGGGGGTGAGGACTCTAAGGTACCTTTTGGAGGACACAATTCAACCTATAACAACTCTATCAAACACGATGTCGCAGGTCCCCTTCCTGGAGAAAGCTATCACAGCTGGTGCAGTTGCTCCTCCTCTGCATTTCTACAGCACCTAACTCTGCGAGGACACCAGTCTCTATCCCAGCATCTGCCAGAACACCATAATCATCCTCCTGCTTCGATTTCCCCTTAGACTGCAATGTCTTCAGGGCAGCAGCAATTTATTTTTGTGTCCTCAGTGCCTGATTATAAAATCTGCCAGAGTCTACTCACTAAATGTTTGTCAAATAAAAGTTCTAGATTTCCAAACACCATCTAGGTTCAGATTGTTGGACCTTCAACGAAAACTCACTGAGCCTCTCCACCCACGTGGTTCTGTTGTGAGTGGAGGGCGGGCCCCAATGCTGTGGTTTGAAAAGCATTAGTTTCCATCCCTCTTGTTGCTTTTCCCTCTTTGAGGACATGGGGGCCCACCTGGATCCCCCAAATTTGTACAAAGTTTACTTTCAGCTGAAGGTACTTGAGATTCCACAGATGCAGAAAGAGCTTCTCTTATCTAACAGGAAACGCATTCAACAAACAAGGATGCCATTGATTTCTTCTTTGGGGCAGGTCAGCTCCCAGGAGAAAAACTAAAAGTGAACCCTCCTTAAGTCCCCTCTCCATGGGAGTTTTATGGACTAAGAAGATAGAAAGACCACTCACACCTGTAAAGATGCCCATTATCACAAACTTGCCAATCTGCCACTTTTTCTCCTGAAACTTCACTTTTCTTCCCTGAAGAAACCTATTTGTTCTTGCCATAGAAGCCTTTTCTTCCTTCTCCCTTTTGCTTATTAAGCTAGAGACATCGTAAACCTTTAATTTTCACTATTTAAGAAGTCAACTACTCACTGGGCAAGGTGGAGCACACCTGTAATCCCAGTGGCTTAGGAGGCTGAGGCAGGAGGATCTTGAGTTCAAAGTTAACCTCAGCAAAAGTGAAGTGCTAAGCAACTCAGTGAGACCCTGTATCTAAATAAAATACAAAATAGGGCTGGGGATGTGGCTTAGTGGTCAAGGGCCCCTGAGTTCAATCCCTGGTACCCCACCAAAAAGAAGCCAACTACTTTTTTTTTGTTGGCTCCTGTGTGCATAGTTTTCTCCTGGTAATATATCTTGTCAGTTTAATTCACAGGCCCCAGGGGCTGGGGAGATAGCTCAGTCGGTAGAGTGCTTGCCTTGTAAGGCCCTGGGTTCGATCCCCAGCACCCCCCCCCAAAAAAAAAAAAAAATTCACAGGCCCCAGCTACAGAATATAACATGTAGAGGAAAAAGTGTTTCCTTTCTTACAAAGCCTTTGGAAAAGAGCCCATTTTTAAAAATTTGTGACTTAACTATGTACAAATACAAATATCCTGGAATATTAACAAAGATTGATGATTCTGCCACAAAAAGTTGTATTCATTATTGCTGTCATCAACTTCTAGCAACTGCTTCAATATCTAAACCATGGATGTCCCCAATGACCCCTCTCTCCATACACAGGACTCACAGTACAAGCAGGTACATTGTTAAAATATATCTGTTTGCAAGGGTTGACAGAAAGAATGCATACTAAAATGTCAGCATGAGCTATTTCTGGATAGGGAAGCTTTAAAATTTCCTTTCTTGCAGCTGTCTTTATTTTGTAAGTTTTTGCCAGCAACCATTAATTTTATCATAATAAAACTTTGTCCTCCACAATAAATATTAACTTGAAAACAAAAGTAAGTGATTAAAATCTATAAGAGGTATACTCCCGATCACTTTCATTTGCTGGTATTTTTACCTTTTTTTTTTTTAACCTTCAATCCAGATTTAACATTGCTGTTTAAGCATTTATGCATATTCAGCATTCCTTGCTCTTTGGATGGTTATAAGTAGTAAAAGAGAAGTCTTTCCTTTGGGGTTTTGCAATCTCTGCAGGGGTTGAACCTTTGCCTCATAACCTGAAGTTAGAGCTCATTTTATTTTACTTTTTGCAATTGCACAGCTAATCACTACTTCTTACAGCCAGGGGAATTATTTTTATTAAGCAAAGTTCCTACTAATGAAGGATGAAAGAGCTTTAAAAAAAAAAAAAAAAGAAATGGGCTATATTAGTCAGTTTTCCATCACTGTTACAAATACCTGAGGCAATCAACTTATAAGAAGAAAATGTTTATTTTGACTTGCAATTTTGGAGGTTTGGGACCATGATTGATTTGTCCCATTGCTTTTGAGAAGGTGGCAAGGCACATGGTAGAACCAAGTTGCTCACCTCATGGCCAGGAAGTCAAAGAGGGAGAGAGAGGAAGGGACCAGGGTCCCACAATCCTCTTGGAAAGCATGCCCCAATGACCTAAAGTCCTCCTGAAGAATCCACCACCTCTCTAAAGTGCCGTTCTGGAGACTAAACCTGTAACACATGGGCCTTTAGTGGGTATTTAAGATCCAAACTATAGAACTAATAGAATGATATAAGAGAGGAAAGGAAGATCTTTTCCTCACTTGTCACAAGGTTCACAGCTGACACTCTAATAACAACAAAAAAAAACCGATTAACAAGAGAAAAGTGTAGCGAATTTGCTGTCTTGAATAAAGTTTTATGTGACAGGGAGTCTTCAGAAATGAACGCTGCATTCTTGTACTGCAGTTGGATGAAGAAAAGATAGTTGTGGAGAAGCCGACAAGGGGGTTAATCTAATGCTAGTAAATGGAGGTAACTTTAGTGGAGCCTGTTCGTTCAGATTCATCTTGGAATCTATGTCTTCACTCCTTCCTTCTGGGGGTGGAGTATGGGTGGGAATCAGGCTCTGTTGAGAAGCATTGGTCTAGACAAATTATCAAAGTAAGCAGACCAAACCTTGAGTTGGGCCTAGACAGGGACCAGGCTTCCAACACACCTTTGGCTCTCCCGTAGCTCCAAGCCCATCTGATGCGTGTGGCAGGAATGTTGGTGATGTGGGGCCTGGTCACTCCTCTTCACTTACAGTCCTCTTAGAGGACAATAGCTCTACTCCCTATGGACCTGCTTAGCGGCCAGTTCCTTTTCTTTTTTTGTAATGGCATCATGATTTTCTTTTCCAGTCCTTATGATGTGAGAAGGAAGGTTTGATTGTAGGGGTGAAGGGAAATTTCCCCTACACCCTCTAAAGATTCACTGAAATAAACTGACAAAGACAAATTGGAGAAAAGACATACACATTTACACAAATGCCTGGGGGCAATCCCAGGGGGTCATTACCTTTGAGTACAATGTGATTTACAAGATTATCTACCCCTTTCCAAAGGGAGGGGCAGAATGAGGAGTATAGATAATTTTAAGGGGGTCACGAATTATTTTTAGGGAATGAATGGTCCTCGGAGACAGAAATTAGCTTGAAAAATGATTCTCATTGGAACTTGATTGAACCCAAGCGACAGACGTCATCTTGAAAGGGAAGTCTGTCCAGTGTGCGTCCATCCCTCAGTCTTCTTTTCTTGATGGACAATGAGACTTCAGGGTAGGAGGGAATGCGGTTGTGTTTCCTTTTGCCATCTGATCTTAATGCAAATAAGGGGATTCCAGAGAGAGTCTCTCCCTGTGCTTATAAGGGAAAGGAGCAAGTTTTCTTTATATCAAATTGCTCAGCATACAAAAAAGTGCCATATTTTGGGGATACCATTCTTTGAGACTCATTGTGATCTAAACCTTTGTAGCTCTGGGGGTTGTCTTATATTCAAGACCTTGTCCATCACTGTAATTCACTGTTCTAGTCATCATGAAAAGGGTGAAAGAGATGTCCTTTTCATGTGGTTTTGCCTGTGAGGAATGAGCCTGTGGACTGCTATTTTGCCACCATCATGGAAGCAGTTCAGAGGAAAGCAGAATTATGATAAAGGAGATAGTATCCTGCAAACTAAATTTGAGCCCTAGATCTAGCCAAGCCTAAAGACATTGCTTCCAAATTATTAAAGCCATTGTTGGGAACTGACAAAGATTCTTGGCTTGACCAAACTTTAATCAGGCTCCTGAACCTTCTAGGATCATCAGTGCACTTTTTTGTAAAATTCTGTTTTAAGACTGGGCACAGTGGTACATGCCTGGTGTCCCAACTTCTTGGGTGGCTGAAACAGGAGTATCACAAGTCCAAGGCTAACCTCTTCCCTCCTATGTCAAATTAAAATAAAAAATCTAGGGATGTATCTCAGTTAGTCCCTGGGTTCAATCCCCAGTACCTAAAAATAAAATAAAATAAAATAAAAATTTAAAAAAATCCAATTTTAGCAAGAACTCAGTTTAAATTTCTCAGTTCAGCAAGAAATTTCATCTGTGATATCTGATCAACCTTGCTATCTGATCAGGAGCCTCATCCTCTGTCATCCCCAAGATAATGTCTGATGACCCTGTGCTGCTTTCAGCAAGTATCCTGTTAGGTTGACTTAGCCAGAATTCCCCCTTATCCTTATGTATCCTCTTAGTAATTTTCTAATCACTGACCCCCACCCAGATTCTTGTCTATAAATTCTTCCTTGCCCATGCTGTACTTGGAGTTGAGCCCAATCTCTCTTTCCCAGTGTAAAATCCCATTACTGTGGTCCCCATAACTATTGAGATGGGTCCTGCATAAAATCTACCTTTTGAAAGAGTTAGGCACACATCACCCCAACATACGCCATTCTGGCATATTTATTTTGAATTAATAGCCCTCAAAAAACAGCAGGTGCAAGATCATTCCGACCCTGGCAACCAAAGAGGATTGCAAGTTTGAGGTCAGCCGTGGCAATTTAGCAAGACCCTGACTCAAAATTGAAAAAAAAAAAAAAAAGGTGGTGGTAGTGGTGGCGGCCCTGGGGATATATCTCAGTACTAGAGGCCCTTGGGTTCAACCCCCAGTACTGGAAGAGGTAGGGAAATTACCCTGACTTTTCTCTGTTTCTTTTATTCCACTGGAGACAGGAGGTTTTGTTGATGATGTTGTGGGTAGGAAAGGCCCCCAGGAGCCCGGAGGCTGAGTCAGTCAGCAAATGCATTAAGACCTGGGCACATGGGGGCAGGTTAGGACACATTTATCTTCTCAGGATTCTGTGGCTCCTTCCCTGGGGAAGGGAGAAGGCACCTTGGGGGACAATTCTAAGAGCAGCAAGCGCAGGGGTTAGAGATGGCTAAGAGTCCCTAACCTGAGAGGAGGCACCACAATAGGTTACAAATTTGTGGAAAGCTAGATGACTGGTCAGTAGCAGAAAATGGGTGAGATGGGGACACTGGCTTGGCCTCTTAGGGTGGGTCAATCTTGGCTTGGGTGAACTCATGAGAATACCTGGTGTCCCCAAGCAGAGTGAGATAGGACCCAAAATCCATTTCCCATGGGCCTCCTTAAGGAAAAAAAGGCATTCAGGGAGCCCCCCAGTAAGCGTGCCAAAATTAGTCCTTAAGGCACAGCTGGTGGGGGGGTCTCAGGGGAAGCCTCCAAGCTGAGGGCCAGGGTCATGAGAGGACGCAGGACCCCCCACGCTTGACTGGCTTGGGGTTCAGCACAGCCCAGCGAACACCTCCTTGACCTCGTCCTGCTGTGGGGCCCAGCACTCGACGTAGCGCACAGCATAGATCTGCTTGGCCAGTGCCTGGCCCTGCTGAGGTGTGATGGGCGCTTGGCCCTGCCCATTGAGGTGCCCTAGGTTATCAGGCTGGGCTCTCAGGTCCTTCTTGGTGCCCACCAGGAGGACGGGCACTTCAGGACAGTGGTGGCACACCTCTGGATGCCACTTGTGCCTCAGGTTCTTGTAGGAGTGTGGACTGACCATGGAATACAGATGACAAAGACTGAGGGTAGGAGAGTGTGTGGAGGCGGTCGTGTTCCTCCTGGCCTGCAGTGTCCGCAGGTTCAGGTTCACTGTGCACCCATCATCTGCACTCTGGGCGCTGTAATTGTCCAACCCTGTGGGGACGCCGACTCCTTGGGGAAGGCATTGGTTGCGTAGCAGATGAGCAGGCACGTCTCGCCACAGCCCATCGCCCACCACACTTGATGCTCTGTATTGTGAGTAAAGCTACGGTAGCTGGGGCAGAGCTCCTGCCTCTTCCCTCCTCCTCTGGATGCAGTCACCTGGTGCCTTCCCTGCTGCCAGGGATCTGGGGGTAGCCACAGCTCCAGAAAGAAGTCTTGCTTGTGTTCCTCTCCCTCTCTCTCCCTCTTTCTCTTTCTTCTGTTTAAAAGCAGGAGATGAAGCTCCCATGTGAAAGAGGCTCTCCCCATACCTGAAGGAGAGTGTCATTCTTATTATGGAGGATGGTAAGTTGAAGCTCAGGGAAATATATGCATCTAACCTTATTAACCTTTATCTTTTTGGCCATTTCTCCACCTATTTAACTACCCTAGCCCAAGCCCATTTGCTTTATTACATGTTTGCAATTTACTATTCTTTTTTATTTATTTATTTTTTTTGTGGTGCTGTGCTGGGAATTGAACCCAGGGCCTTGTGCACATGAGGCAAGCACTTTACCAACTGAGTTTTATCTCCAGCCCTGCAATTTACTATTCTTTATAAATTCAGTGTATAAGTATTTGCCTCTAACTTCAACTTGGGGTCTTTATTTCCCGGTAATATCCCCTGTACCATGTAAAACTTGTATTGAGTATATTTGTAAGTCTTTCTCCTATTTAATCTGTCCTATGTGTAGGGAGGTTTTAAATTTTATTTTCTCCCTCTGACTGCTTGATAATTTTAGCTTACAAAATGAATAGACAATAGAGAGATTAATGGGAAAAAAAAAGTAAAAAAAGATTTATGCCTAAGTGTAGGGGTCATGCAAACAGTATGAGGCTCACAGAGGGGCGAGGTGGCTGACCCTTACACAACCAAACCCAGAGAGAGGGGCAGGGGCTTCTGGAGGAAGGGAGGTGGCACAGGCTGTGGATGGCCGAGGGGGGGGTGGGGTGGGGGAGAACTGCACAGCAAGGGGTGTCTGTTTTGCTCATGAGGTGTCTCAAGTAACTGCACCTGTGGTCACTTCTGTTTGGGCTAGGTGTCAGACTCCCAACTTCTCTTTCTGTGAGAAGAGCTCTCCAAGGAAGAAAGGGGGACATTGGAAAGCTTGTAGCTATCTGCTCTTTGCTTCACTAAAGGAGATTTCCTTATAGACATAGATTTCTTTTTACAAAAGGAGAAGTTTTCAGAACCTTTCTTGTGTTTACAGAAGTCTACAGTTTCTTTGAATAACCAACCTGACATGTGCCAAAGAAATCTATTTCATGATGGCACATCTTGGGGACCCACATATGCCAATTTAGTTCTCAGATAAAAACAAAATAAAATAAAACAAAAAGGAAAAAAAAAAAAACCAATCTTATAAGGATAGAGGTATATAATGTACCACTTTTCAGTTCTTAGCTTGGTCTCTGTAACAGAAAACGAATTAACAAGAGGGGAAAAAAAAAGTTGAAGCTTAATACCATGAACACTTCCTGTGTACATGGGAGGTAATCCAGAGAAGTGAGTAACTAGAGTAGACCACAAAGAGTTTAAACTTCAGGTTTAAATACCACTGGTTTTTGAAACAAGGAAAGCAGGGTGTGGGAAGCCTGGTGACGATGAGATGACCAGGGAAAGCACCAGAGACTCAGGCCAGGCTTGCCATGGAGATTGAGCCAGAGCCTTCTTTGAGAAGGGCCTCGTGTTGTAGTGTCCTCTTCCTGGTGCGGTGGGGGAGACATGCTTACAAGTGGAGATTTCCTTTATAGACGTCAACTTCTCCTACAAAAGGGCCATTTTCCAGAGCTTCAGGGACTGAAGTTTCTCAAAATGACTAGATCAAAATAATTGTTATCCCAAAGAGGCATATTTTGGGGTGGCATGTTCTGGGCTCCTGCACTCATATCTTAGGTGGCACACCTGAGCCCTTGTAGTAGCAAGGACTTAGACTCTTCACTTTGGTCTGCAAATGTTTGATGAGTGGCTAAAAGCAGGATTAAAGACTTGGTGTCTCAACCTTCATTTTGCATCTGCCTCCTATGCTCTGAGTCGCCTTGCATTCCAGGAACAACAGGTCTGATTAATAAACTTCTTGTGATGAGTTGAAGCCACCCCTCCATCCCAGGCAACAGCAACTTTTTTATGCTGACAAGGCTCTGCCTGACCCAGTCCTGAGATCATGGAGCAGACCAGATCTCAAGATCATTTTCTTAGGCAACTGTCGAAAGCCTCCTGCTAGGCACACCCAACCCCTGCCCTCATTCCCCTTTCTATAAAACCTCAAAGTTATCAGCTCCTTGAAGACAGGGCTAAGGACATAGGACCCCTTGTCTTCTTATTGTAACTACACTGACTAAAGTTCTTTTCATGTTTTGCACCATTACCTTTCCTGTTTGGTTTTTCGGGTGAGTGGTCAAACCTGATTTGTTGGACACCCAGAGTCAGGCCTCTGGCCCACTTACTGTGCTTTGACAAGCATCATTGAATAATATTTTCTGTAAAAGAATTTAGTGTGTAGCTGGCATGCAGTATTCATAGATCCTCCAGGCCTTCCCTTCTTCCAAGCATATCAGAGAGATGAAGGTGGAAGAATTAGATCTTTCACATCCTCTTCTAATCCCCCTCAGTTCTGTGCTGACCCGTCCTCTTAAATCCCTCTCCCTACCACTTTTGATGTAGTTATTTATGAGTTTGCTTTGTTTCTGCAGCTAAGCAGCATGTTTCCTAAGGACCACAAGTATTAGGCTCACCTTGATATCCTCTGCAGCACACAGAGAACCCGCAATAAAAAGCAGGGGCTACATGCAGCGACTTCCAATGAATATCAGCCATGGTCTACCTGTGTCTTAAATTGATGCCTTTCTGATTCCCACAGTAAGATTCAAGGAAAAATTTCAGCAGCATTCAGATTCTGGAAGCTGGGCCTGCTTCTTCTTTGCGTGCTGGACTCCATTTTTTTCTGCATTCCTTACTCATATTTATGAACACACACCATGGTCAAACAGCTCAATCATCCCTCCCTTGGCTAGCCAGTCCATGTTTCTTTCTTTCCTACGGTTTTCGAAAGCTACCAGAATATGCCATTCCAAAACATGACTTTTTGGTTTGTGGATTATTTTGAACTAAAGGCAACTAAGAACCGGCAAACGCAGGAAAAGCTTTTTACCTCCCCCTAATTACCTAAAAACAAAGGTCATATATATATATATATATGTAATTTCCATCTTTAAAGATGTCTTTGTACAGAGCTACTCAACTCTTATCACTGGACTCTTATCTGCATAACAAGATAGTGCTTATGTACCATACATTTCTTCCCCTCCTTTTCCATAACCCTCTTCCCTGCTCAGAAGTCCCAAACCTCTTTTCCTTTTAGACTCAGATTGTATATATTCATCAATCATCCAGTCACTTCCTGAGTCACAATTTTCTTGATGAACTTTTATATCTACAGCTGTAATTAAAACTGTTTTTTTTTTTAATTTCTTGTTAATCTGTCTTTCATCAGTTTGATTTGTGGGCTAGGGGGGTAGAAGGGAAAAGATTTCTCCTCTTCTACATTCTCAAAACACTATTCTCTGTCCTGTGAAAGAATTTAAGGATGACTGGCATTGGAAAAACCCTGATGGTGACGAGGAAGACCAAGTCATGCTATTTATTTTATCAGAGAGGATCTAGTATGGAAAACAGCTCATCTCTGATAATTTGAAGAAATTTGATGTAGGGAATCACTATGGTTTAGAACACAAAGGACCCTGTGTTAAAGGCTGGTGGCACTATTGAGAGGTGGTGGAACCTTTAGGAGGTAGGGCCTGGTGGAAGGAAGTTAGGTCATTGGGGGATAGGCCCTTGAGGGGCATATTGGCATCCAGGCCCTTCCTCTCTGTCTCTCTCTCTCTCTGTCTCTCTCTCTGTCTCTCTCTCTGCTTCCTGTCTGCCATGAGGTAAACAGACAATGCTTCCACCATGATGTACATGATGCTATAGGCCCAAAGCCAGGGAGCCAAGTGAATATGGACTGAAATCTCTGAAAACATGAGCCAAAACAAATCTTTCTTCCTTCTGAGTTTATTATCTCAGGTATTTTTGTCACAGCAACTGAAATCTGACAAACAGTGGGAGTAATTACCATAAAAAACACACAAAAGTGCTGAAAAAGTTGAAAAGCCAAGCAAAGGATGGGGGCAGGAGGCACAAGCCAGATGAGAGCAGCAGAAAGCTGCAGTTACCTGTAGGGCTAGAGAGAGCAAGGGAGAAGAGGGGATTAGGAGACCAGGAACCAGGCCCAGCACTATTGATGGCAACGAACCACAACCCTGCAGAGGGGATGAGCTCAATAAGGAGCTATCTCTCAGGAGCTGGAACCTTGCAAGACACATAGCCCCAGAGGCTGCTCAGTTTCCTGCAGTGCCTCCCATTGACCTGATGGGGAGGGGAAATTTTTCTTTTATCCTCTTAGGTCTAGTGGTCGGGTGCCTGTGAAATTAATTGAAATAAGACATGTAAAAGTAAAGTCAGTTTTTGTGTGCAACACACATACATGGAAGAGTGCTTAGTAACAAGCAATTCAAATTGGTGTTAGAATTTGGGGTTTACTATTCAGCTTCACTGGGGAAAGGGAGTGGGAAGAAAAGGCTCCCAAGAAAGAACAAATAGGTTTCCTTCACAAGGACAAGTGGAATTTCAGGAGATTGAATGAGAGATAAGAATGTTCATGCAGGTGTGAGTGGACTGTCTTCTTCCTTGCCTTTCGCTTCCCCAAAAGGGACTTTAAGGTAGGATCACTACTATTCTCTCTTTTAGCAGTAGACTCATCTCTAAAGAGGAGATTTATGACAATTTTATTTCTTAGAAGTTTCTGCTTTTTATCAGACAAGAGAAGCTCTGAGAAGGCTTTTTAAAATTTTTTCTGCATCTGTTGAATCTCAAATATCTTCAGCTTAAAACAATCTTTATACCAACTCTGATGTTCCAAGTGGGTCCCCATAGGCTAAAGGTAACTGAATACCAGTTGGGCAAGTGGGCTTGGAAATGCAGATGTCCAGACTCCAGTCTATGCGCCTCAGAGAAGACTGGAGCAGAAAATGGGTCTGAAAACAGACAACCATCCAGCCCATTTCTTCTTCTGTTGTCATCTGTGGTAGAGCTTTCCCATTTGCTTCTTCTAGAATCTTCCATTATGAAGGAAGCAATGCTTACCCCTCCAAGAGCAAGCACAATAGTTTACTCCTGGGTCTACTTAAATCGATAACTTGATGATACTGCCTAAATAACAAAAAGAGCTTTTTATTAGAGACCACCACTATCCCCAACAGTCACACACATGAAATTATTAACTTATTTGGGTTTATGAGATATGGAATAGAAAGAACTCTTTTCCTTCCAAGTCACTTTAATTACCTGTGGAACAATTTCCTTGAAATTCCTTGCAAAGATCAGTCAGGGAAAGTTACCAATGGTAGGATCCATGCTTCTCATTCAAGAGAGAGCACTGAAGTTTATTACGGATGAGTGGAAATATGGAATGGGTTTCTCTGATCTTAGCCTTCCTAGTGGCCCATATCAGATCTTGGAATTCCATAACCATTATTTGTGAATGAAACCACTAGTTATTAAGAATCAGTAGCATACCAATTATGCATTTGGAATAAAAAATCAGAAAGATTCTTATTGCTAAATTGACAAGAAAGGTAGTTTGATGGCAAGTTAGAATATTCTCATTTTGCAAGAAAAGACAACAACAAAGAACATATAAGCTTGTGGGAAAGTCAGCCTCCCCTGAAGTACAGGCTGCCCACAGCAGCAGAAGGGCAAACTCAGCAACTGCCAACTTAATTCTGCGTGTGGCATTATTTAATGGGACATACATCTGACCATTTTTACTTTTTTTCTATGTATGGACTTATGCCCTCTTTTTGTACTGTCCTCAAGGACATTCAGCTTCTCCTGAAATAACACATGTTCTTCCAGCCCAACATCTTGGCAAAGGCAAGTTGTTTTGGCAGCAGGGCCATTAATGATAGGTGTTGGTGTAAGACTTGGCAGCCAGTGCTCCAGGGAAGGCAGTGACCTGATTCCTGACAGCTGTTAGAGCCTTGCTTCTCTGTGTTTTAGTTTCCCCAGCAGAGTGGCATGGACACCACCATCATTAACATTTAATTTTTATTTAGTGTGTCTGCACAGGCTTGGACGACCGAAGTGCGGCCTGTTGCCTATAAAAGTTTAAGCCCTCTTGAAGTCATTCTGAACTGCACCTGCTCGAGGCCAAGTGATGGGCAGAGGGAACTTTTCAAGGTCATTCCAGTTTCTAAAGTTTTCCTTCTGCTACAGTTGTCTTGAAAGATGAACCAAAGAGCTATACCAAGAGCCAAAATAACAGCAAAACCCCCTTCCTACTCTTTGGTAATTATACTGATAAAAACAAAAACAAAAACAAGAACTAAAATTAAGTTAAATTAGAGATCAAGACCCAGGTTTATAACACAGATCGAAAGAAATCGAACATTGATATTAGTGGTGGCATGTTTCATTAAAGTGAGCTAAGTAGATAATTTCAACAAATATTGGAAGGTGACAAAGACTCTCTTCTCAACAGAACTTTAGACAGACTCTTTTCAACTAGGTCTCAATTTTGGCTTATAAAAATGACAAACTCTTTCCACAAATAATTTGTCCCCCTCTGCACTTAAAGACTTGAACAAACACTAAAATAGTTTTCTTCTTTCTTTCTTTCTTTCTTTCTTTCTTTCTTTCTTTCTTTCTTTCTTTCTTTCTTTCTTTCTTTCTTTTGTTTGGCAGTACTGGGAATTGGAAACATGGGCACTCTACCACTGAGCTATATGCCTATCTCCTTTTATTTTTTTATTTTGAGATAGATTCTCACTAAGTTGCTTACTCTGGACTTGAACTTGTGATCCTCCTGCCTCAGTCTCCCAAGTATCTGGAATTACAGGCGTGTGCCACCATGCCCAACAGAACAAATACTAACATAGTTTCTAAAAGCTCGAGTCTGCATGCCTAGAATGAACCTACCCCCCTGTTAAAATGTCTGCCTGAGGAAGGCACTACCAGAACTGTTTGTTCCAGCCAAAGCTGTCAATAGGCCCCTGAACTTCCCCACTGCCAGAGAGCAGTTTCTTTAGAAAGCTTGTAATCCTTTCTCCCTTTGAGATGTTGGTCATCAACCAGCCAGAACTGCAGCCAGAACTGTCTTCTCAAGGACCTGAGAGCATTTCTGAAATGTAAACGTTCAGAGAAATAACTCTCAGTGTGAGTGACTTGCTCTGACTTACCTAGTTCCCTCCTAGCATAACAATATGAGAAATCTGCTTCCTCCAGACAGGTACCAATTAGCAAACCCAGTTCTTGCTTAAACCTCTCCTTGTTCTCTACCCTAATCCCTCATTTTGCCTCTAAAACACCTGGTCACCTCTGCCCATATGGAAGTTAAGTTCACTTCACACAGGACCTCTTCCCCTTCACAATGGGGTTATCACAGAATATCCTTAGCACTTTAGTGTCCAGCTTTACTTTTGACAAAGATTAAATACACTTTCTGTCTGTCCTAGTTTAGACAGATCACAGAGCCAAGAAGGCCAAGGTTGTGAACTTATTCTCCATATGGCTCTGCCTGTACTGTGGTCACTTGTGTGCACCTCTGTCAGGTGTTTCATGAATGCCTTTCGCTGATCACAGGGGAGACCAGATGAGAATGCAGAGATGGCTCAGCACAAGCCACGTGTGATGTTTTTTGTGGTTTCTCATCACCTCTTCTAGAACTCAAATATACAGATGGTGTGGCTCACTGCCTCCTCTTTGTACACCTCAGCTGGAAGAGCACTTATGTCCTCCCTTCTGCGGATGCCCTTCTTCCTATGTCTCTGACCTTCCCAATTCTCCTTTTTAGCATCTAGTTCATGGTTCATCTCTGCCACCGTTCTTCCTGGAGGACTCTACCTCCCACTGTGCTCTGGTGCCTAGAGCATTTGTCCCTGTCTCATTGCCCGTGTCTCATTTCGTTCCCATCATTGGCACATAGTCATTTTATTTGTGCCTTACTACTCTTAAAAGAAAAAAGAACCTCTTTTGTTTTCCACCAGTGTCTAGCATCAGGCAGTATACTGAAATTATTCAGTAAGATGTGTTTAAATATTTTCATTGACCTTTCAAATGACCTTGACAAATTTCAGCAAAATGATGTTGAACTCCATTTATTGGGTGGACAATACTTTTATTACAACTCTCAAAGTGCTGTATACAAAATCAAACTAGTGTTACTGTATTTTGTACAGAATGAGGAGTCTATTGCCTGTGAAAATTTCCCCAATTTTATGTGCTACCATATACAGTAATATTGTATTTTGCCACAACGGAAAATCATTTAGCATGTTACATTTGAACAGCTAGTTATTTACACTTAAATTGCTGTTAGGTTACATTTTCATAGCTTTATGCATCTCTCTTTATTATGAAAATATACTTTATGCCCATTTTAAAGAACAAAACATTTATAAGATGTTCTAGACTAGATGGCTCATAAAACTCCTCAGAAGTTAAGGATTCAAATTTCCAGTTCTCTGCAGTAATTGGATCTTTTTTGTTGCTTTGCTTTAATCAATCAGGGATAGAACTTTTATATTTTACATAAGCAGATGTTAGGATAAGTAAAAAGAAACCATTTCACTAGAGAAAAGTGCAATTTATAAAAATGGTAGGAATCCATCACAGTTAACTTCCATAAAGAGAGTTTTTAGAAATACAAAATACCCTTTCATGGGCATAATTGCTCATGTGCTAACATCCAGAAAGAATCCCCCAGAATGATGATTTTCTAGTTGTGTTCCACAGAGATTCCAGAGAGCTATTTTCAGATGTATTAGTTCTTACTGCTGCTGTAACAAATTAGCACAAAATGCTGTGGTTTAAAACAATACAAATTTGTTATCTTACAATTCTGAATGTCAGAAATCTAAAAAGGTCTCACTAGGCTGACAACAGGTATCAGCAGGGCTGCATTTCTTTCTGTAGGTCCCAGTAGGGATTCAATTCCTTGCCTTTCCCAGCTTCCAGGCACTCTTTGTTCCTTGGCTCAAGGTCTCTTTCCATCTTCAAAGTCATCAGTGGCTGAGGAATCTTATGTCATATCATTCTGACTCTCCTGTCATCTCTTTCACTTACAAGGTCTTTGTGACTACATTGGGCCCACTCAGATAACTCAGGATAACCTTGCCATCACCATTCACCTAATTGGCAACCTTAATTCCATCTGCAACCTAAATCCCTCTAGCTACATAACAAATTTATAGCTTCAGGTATTGGGTGGAAACCTGTTTGGGCAGGTTATTCTTATGGCTATCACCCTAAGAATCACACACATTTGAGTTATATTCTTAAAACAGAAAAAAAAAAAAAACCAGGTTAATTATTCAGAATATTCAGAAGAAATGAAATAAATACTCAAATGTATAATGTTCTGAACTTTAAATACCAGACAAGCATACAATATACAAGCATATTGTGTTGCCAGGTTACTCATTGGTTTTGGTACAAACTTTAAAGTTTCTAATGCTATCTATGTACGTATGTGCACATAACTCATTTTGGGGAAGTTTCATATCTAATGTGTTTGGTTCAGAATCTACCATTTCCTCCAAAATATTTGGCATTCTTGGTTGTCTGTGAAACGTAGCACCTGAGAATCCCTGTTCTCTGCTTTTGCTACTACCAGACAGTGCTAACATGCTGAGGGCTTGTGTCAGTATCTTTTCTTGTTGGTAGGAGGAGGTCATTCATTTTTAACTCCTTTCTGGATCCCATAGAGCAACCCTCCTCAACATTGCATTAGCTTATGTAGAAAATACAACTTCTACAAAATGTACTATTCTGTATCAACAGGGGAAAGAGAAAGACCTACTAGCCTGTATGCTCCATTTGGCTTAAACTTTAATCATCACAACTGTGTGTTAGTGCCTGACTTCATTGTTTTTTTTTTTCTCTATTATATACTTTGGTTATAATTCTCATCTAATTAATTATAATTCTCATGTAATTATTTCATGGATGGAAGGGTAAATACATATGCTCAGACTGCCATCTTGATCTACTCCTTGCCAAACATTTGTTGGGTAGCTTGTGCTGCAATGCACACAATCAACAGAATCACCAATGTGATCAGGTGTGAGTCTAGGCTGTCACTTATTAACGGGGGAGTTCCAGACAAGCCACGTTTTCTTTGTAACATAGGGTAAAAAATAACATCACGGCTTCTCACTCTCTAGATAGCCTGCATTTCCCTTCCTAAAGAGACCTCTGCTATGCTTTGTCTAGTTTGTGCTGAAATTCTTTTCTATCACATATGCCAAGAACCCCACTGGTCCTGAGTTGAGTTCCGCCTCTCCTCTGGGAACTCCCTAGACCCTTCTCCGGACATTTTTCTTCTCCTGTGACATCTCTTGATGCCCAACATAGGGCTTCAAAGGCATCAACTTTGATTACAACAATTCCATGTTAAGGGGATGACAACGCAAGAATTTTAACCCATCTCTGCCACTGAGACCAGTGTTCTTTTCTTGAGAACAGTCAGGATGAGACTTGATCCCTGACTAGGCAGTCATCACCCCTTGCCAGCCCGTTGCTCCACAGAAAATGGATCTTTACCCATTACCAATCCTTAAGATTAAGTGATCAAAGTTTGGAGATGGGAGTGAGATAGGGATTTAGGATAAAGAGAGAAAGATACTAAATCTTAAAGGAAATACCCACAAACCATTGAGATGCAGAAAGCACAGTTGTCAATCTTGAGCAACATGCCCTTGTAAAAAGAGGGAAATACACAAGCAGGGAAAACTGCACAAACTGGATCCACCTCTAGTCAGGTCCCTAAATAATCCTTCTGTTAATATTGGACCCCCTGCCCAAGGTGGGACTTCTCACTCTTGAGATAGCCTGCATTCTTCCTTGAATCTATATCTACCTTCCTAAATAAACTTCTGTTTATGCCTTTTTAAAAAAGTAGCATCTTAGATATCAGTAAGAAATCATCTAAATAATGCTGTCCAAAGGGTTGAGCACATGGCAAGCCTTCAATAAATGGAAGTTTATTGTTTACTGTTTATTAGTGAGAGTACCATAAAAAATATACAATTGCAATTATGATAATGTAGTATTGGAAACTATCAAAGAAAATCAAGTATAACAATGCCTGTTTATAATGCTTGGTATTGGGATGGAGTTCAGAAGCTGCCATGATGAATGTGTGGGAAGGTTCTTGAAAATGGAAGCATAAAGCCAAAGAGGGCTTTCCATCAGTCCTTTCTGAAAAAAAAATATCAGTATGGAGATTTGTTGAGAGACTAGCTAGGTTTTATAATTGACCAAAACTTGGGTATACTCCACAGAAAAGCTTTGTTTGGATGGTGGTTGTTTAAGTTAATAGTGCAAAACAAAACAAGTATGGCCATTAGAAAGAGCTTGATGGAATTAGGCGTCCTAGAAATGGGCAGGTTTGGCTTACAACTTAAAAAAGTTGAAAAAGGAAAACTTGATACCATATTGGAATTCCCAAAATTTTACTGTTTTGAAGCCTAATATGAAGGAACTACAAGTACATTTCTTGATGCATCAATGCAGCCAGATGACAGCATCAAAAATTTCAAATCTGAATCTTTTAAAATTATTTATCTTTTAATTTTTTACAGACTGCATTTTGATCCATTGTACACAAATGGGGTGCATCATTTTGTTTCTATGGTTGTACACGACGTAGATTCATACCATTGGTGTAATCATACATGTACATAGGGTAATGATGTCTGTCTCATTCCATTATTTTCATACCCCCCCTTCTCATTTCCTTCTACATAATCTAAAGTTCCCCCATTCTTCTCTCACTCCCCACCCCTCCCCCACCCCCATTACATATCATTCTCTACTTATCAGGGAAAACATTTGGCCTTTGGGTTTTGGGGCTTGGCTTATTTCATTTAGCATGATATTCTCCAATTCCATCCATATATTTGCAAATGTCATAATATTATTCTTCTTTATGGCTGAATAGTATTCCATTGTGTATATATACGAGTTTTTTTATCCATTCATCTGTTGAAGGGCATCTAGGTTGGTTCCACAATCTAGCTATTGTGAACTGAGCTGCTATAAACATTGATGTGGCTGTGTTACTGTAATTTGCTGATTTTAAGTCCTGTGGGTATAAACCGAGGAGTGGGATAACTGGGTCAAAAGGTGGGTCCATTCCACATTTTCTGAGGATTCTCCATACTGCTTTCCAGAGTGGCTGCACCAATTTGCAACTACATCAGCAATGTAAAAGTGTGCCTTTTTCCCCACATCCACACCAACATCTATTATTGTTTGTGTTCTTGATAATAGCCATTCTAATTGGAGTAAGATTAAATCTTAGAGTTGTTTTAATTTGCATTTCTCTAATTACTAGAGATGTTGAACACTTTTTCATATATTTATTAATTGCCTATGTGTCTTCTTCTGTGAAGTGTCTGCCCAGTTCCTTGGCCTAATTATTGATTGGGTTCTTTTATTTTTGGTGTAAAGTTTTGTAAGTTCTTTATAAATTTTGGAGATAAGTGCTCTATCTGAAATGCGTGTGGATTTTCTCCCACTCTGTAGGCTCTCTCTTCACATTCTTGTCAAATCTGAATCTTGATATACATTCAAATTTAATGTATTTTAAATTTTATTTAATTTTCTTCCTGTCTTCTGAAAAAAAAAAAAAATCACCAAAATTCTATACTCTGGCCACAGGGGTGGGAGATGGACCCACAATGGACCACTAAGGACTTTTCCCAGGGATTTTTTTTTTTTTAACTGAAATCAGTAGCAGTGAAATTTTTATGCTTTGATCTTGAATCTATATGGAAGTCAGTCTAAATTTGCCTGACAGAAGACAGGTGGCAAGTACTGATGGTATTAAGCATCTCTAATTCTAATTGCCCTAAGGGAAGGTTTGTTGCTGCCCATAGTTTGAGACTATGGTGGCTAAATATTCCTTTTTTGCTTAAGCTAGATGTATTTGGGTTTTTATCACTCAAAAATGAAAACCATGTTTATTATAAATTCTTAAAAATATCTGAGTCTATTTATTCTCCATCTGTTCCCACTATCCTTTTTCTATCCTTTTCTAGAACTAAACTGCTTCAATGTCTTTATACTTGAATATCCTTTAGTGTTAATACCATGTTAGTCAACTTTCTATTACTGTGACAAATACCTGAGATAAATCAACTTAAAAATGAGGAAAGGGTTATTTTGGCTCATGGTTTCAGTCCATGGTTGTTTGGTCATTGTTTTGGGCCTGTGGCAGCACAGTATATCATTGTGGAGTGCATGGTAGAGGATCTTCTCAGCTCTTGGCAGCCAGAAAGCAGAGACAGGAGGAGTCAGGGCCCCAATATCCCCTTTGAGGGCATGCCCCCATGACCCAGCTTCCTTCCACTAGTTCCCATCTCCCAAAGGTTCCACAGCCTCCCAATAGCTCCCTGGGTTGGGACTAAGCCTTCAACACAGGGCTTTTGGGGGACATGCAAGATTCAAACTATGGCAGTCCCATGATTGCACTTGATATATCCTGGACAAACACTGAAGGGTATGTGTGTTGTCATGGACTGCCTGGCCTGCAGATACAGGTATTCTAGTTCTTATAAAGGAAACCTGCTTCTCCTCATACCCTCTAATCTAAAATCAATAAATGCTTTTTGGATTATAAATTGGTTTCTTATTAATTGGTGAGCAGAATCAGTCTTATTTACCTGGACAAACTAATAAAACTGGGATATATATATGTATATATATATATATAAATAAAATAGACTGTGGCCCAGTATGAGCACAACTCAGAGGCTGGTCCTTCAAACAAGCCAGCGGACTATCCAGCTGTTCTTTTACAATGTTTAACTGAAATAAACAGAACATGTGTGATGATACCCAAGATTCTACTAAGACATTAGAATGTCATACACTGATTTATATAAAGATATGTAGGGATGGGGCAAGAATAATGGGATGGAATACTAGGGAAAACACAGACAAACCAAGATATTATATTAGAGTTAATGGCACAAACTTTACACTGGGACTGCATGGGTTTGAATCCCTGTTCTGTAGTTATAGTATGTGGCTTTGGGCAAGTTACCTTCTGTTTCAATTTACTCATCTATAAAATAGGGATAAAAGTACCTGCATCACAGGATTGCTGTAAGGATGAAAAAAGTTAATTCACCAAAGTACTTATATCAGTACTTGGCACATAGAAAGTAAATGATTTTGATACTCTAGTGGTCTAAAATGCTAAGACACTAAGAACTTAGACTGTGGATCTATCTGCAAAGTTTCCAATGAATGTCTCTTAAACAGGCAGAACTTCAACCAAACTAGCTCAATATTTGTAAATATTGTTAGTTATCACCTTCTTTTATACCTCAGTCATTTATATTTGAGCTATAATTCTGAAGAAGGAGTGGGGGGATATCTAAGTTGTGATTGAATAGTTAATCTGGTAATATTTGTTCTTCATATAGATTCTAACTTTGTGGAGTGAACTGTGGAAGATGGTGTGGCATATACAGATGATTTAAAAAAAAGATCTCATGTCTTCAGATTATTTCAGGCTAGTAGCAAGAAAAAATGGAGGGCATAAATGAGGGTCTACAATGCTTATAGAAGGGAAACAACAGCCTGTAAAGGGACATGAGGATGAAGGTGGAATAATTTCAGAGAGACAGTATTTATACATTTTTAGTTAACACAAATTATATAGTAAATTTTCATGTGCTGATAATAACATAAAGCAGTTAGAAATTGAAGGGTTTGAAAAATCACAGGGAAAATTCTGTGAATTTCAACTAATCCAGTTTGAAGGAAGAAATGGATGAGAGGGCCGGGGGTGTAGTTCAGTGGTAGAGCATGTGTTCTGCATGCACAAGGTCCTGGGTTCAATCCACAGTAGAACAAATTAAAATAATAATAAAAAAGGTAAGAGAATAAAAGGTATGGTTACAAAGCTAGTCTGGGGATATGTTGAGGAAGTTTGAATTCATTTTGTGGTGGGCACTACAGGTTTTGAACAGAAAAATAATGTGTAAATATTGAAGAAAATGAATATTAGAAGATAACTATAAATATGAGTGTTATATTAAAATACTATCCATAGTTCTTAATGCATGATTTAAATATATTTTTTCACTTGTAAAGTATAGGGAATCTTTAATAAAACATATGTAATAAATAATTCAAATTTGAAAATGTGCATCGGATAGCTTCATGCCTTTTTCACTGGAAGATGCCTCAACATCAGGCAAATCAGAAGGCAATCTCAATAATTCTTCTACTTCTTCTTGTAAAGCCTCTGCTTTTTCATGCAACAGCATCTACGATAAAAAATCATTCAGGCCATTAGAAACCTGGATCCTTACACATCAATAATGTAGACATTAAAACTAAAATAACAAGATTGGAAAAATGGCCATTTAAGAACAAGTGATTATAGTAAATGAGGCTGAGGCATTTAGTTAAAACCATTTTAGCTGATCACTGCATAGTATTCCAAAAATAAAGGAGCTTTAATACTCTCCAAGATTTGTTTTATTGAAGACTTGGCTACTTAAAAATTAATTTTTAATCTATAAAATCTTAGACAATTTTGCAAAAACTTAATTAGCTCCTGGAAAAGTAATCCTTTATATATGCATTTTATTATTCCTCAAAATTTAGTATGCTTTTAAAATCCCATCAGTATTTTTAAGAAAAGTTTTTCTCAAGCTCCATTAGTGAACATGACTGATTTCAAAAGCAACAAAAAGAGGAAAAAATATTTCTAAACATGGCACATAGAAGATTTCAATAAATAATGATTTCCCTTTCTTCTAAAAATCAGAAACAATTTGCATATCATATATGTAGGGGTGAAGTATTAGTACCACTTGTTATAACATTTTTATAATAAAATGTTTAGCAAAATCAAATAAAGAGGAAAAATCATATAAAAGTGAAAATTTAAAAAACAAAAAATACTCTACCAATTTGATAAACATAGCACTACACAACATTATATAAAAATGATTAAATGTAATCAAGTAAACTTTCCAGTATCTGAGGTAATGAGGACCAAGTAAAATAAATCTCCCTTTAAAAACTATACAAGTCAACAAGTGAATGACACAAAAACCATATGCCAGCAATAGTAGAAAATGGAGAATAACATCAACCTCAAATAACTTGTAGTTTAAAAAAATATCCAATTCCCAGTAGAGTTATTTCTTGAGCTCCTACTTCAAACATTTGCAGAGATGGAGGTGAGGTTGAGAAAAAAACTACACAGACAAGAAAAGAGGGAACCAAGAGAGTCTAAGATTAAGTAAAATATCTCCAGAGAGAGAAAAGTTACCGTATTATAAAAATACTGGAACAAATCTTGGTAGGTTAAAACACTGTTTATAGGAAGGTATTCAAAGTATGTAGGGGACTGTGAGAGACAGTCTTGGAAAGTCTATGCTTTTTGGAAAAAGAATGGCTAAAAGGGGAGAGGTGACCTTTGGAAGCTGAGCCATGAAGGAAACAGGAAATGAAGGCAAAATTTAGGATGCTGTAGAACAAAAGGAATAAAAAAATCCCAAGGACTCAAACCTTGGTATACTCCTCCCCACCCTGAGCTATCCATGGAAGACCCCATACTTTACTCTTGAACTGGGAGTCTCATGAACCATTCCAAATGGCAACCCTGTCCAAGAAATGCAGCAACATAAGCAGTTCTCATCACTATTTGAGAAGAAAACAGAAATGAAAATCAAAACTCTTCAGTTCATAAAAATTTGCCTCCTTGCCAGGTGTGATGGTGCATGCCTGAAATCCCAGGGACTTAGGAGGCTAAGGCAGGAGGATTGCAAACACTCCTGGGTCCAATCCCAGGTACAACCAAACCAAACCAAACCAAAACAAACCCTCCCTGAGAGCAAAACATAATGCAGAAAAACTGTAAAGTATCACCCTGAACTAAACTCTTTTAGTTTAAAAATTTTTTTTAGTTTAACTAGTTTTAAATATTTTCTAACTAAAATATGGAGACATTAGGGGGGAACATACTCTGAATTCAAAACCTAATAACAGAAATGGACCGAACCTAGGAAGAAAAAGTTTTCTGAGCTCTCAAATAGCAAGAAAACGGCAGAATGTTCATAATAAAAATTAATAACTATAACTAAACAACTGAATGTTCAAGAAAGAATAGATATGAATAAAAAATCTAATTAGGGTCACTAAAATGTGAAAAGCAGGAAAACTATCAGGAGAATAGAAATGGAAAAAAATGTAAAAAAAGGATCAGAGATACTGAAATGGAAGACAGGCAAGGAAGAGCCAATACAAATACAATTAGAATTGATAAAGAAAATAATTCAAAACTATCAGAACTGATATTTAAAACATCAACCTGCAAAAATTTCTTGAAATAAAACAAAATAAAGACATGTTCTAGTGAAACTACTTGGATTTAAAGATAAAGAAAATAGGTTAATGTTACATATACAAAAAGGGAGTGGGGAACCAGGCATGGTGGTGCATGCCTGTAATCCCAGCAACATGGGAGGTGAAGCAGGAGGATTGCAAGTTCAAGGTCAGCCTCAGCAATTTAGTAAGACCCTAAGCAACTTAATGAGACCCTGTCTTAAAATAAAAAAATAAAAAAGGGCTGGGGATGCAGCTACTTGTAAAGTGTCCCTGAATTCAATCCCCAGTACCAAAAAACAAAAACAAAAACAAAAAAGGGAGGGGAGAGAAAAACTAAAATGGAATGCAAACAAAATCTGTGCTTCGAATAAATAAAAACTACACTAAAGCAGATTTTTTAAAAATTAAAAAAAGAAAAACCCAAGTAACGTTTCAACACATTATTTCTATTATATACTCTCAAACTAAAGAAAAAAAAAGAATTATAAATAAAATTGAATTCTGGTTAGCAAATTAGGCCCTCCCAGTGGTATAATTTAGCAATTCTGAAATTACTTTCAGTTTATTCTATTGAACAATATAGATAAATACATAATTAAAATAGGAACCAAGTTTCTCACTGTTGGAGAAAGGAGCTAATATACAAAAAGAGGGACTGTTGTAACAAGTCCTATAGTTTGGGATGAGTGTGGGAAGCGAAGGATGACTGGAAATTCTTTAACATCTCCATTAAGGGGTGGAATTAATTCTCTTCCTCTTGATTCTGGGCTGGCCTTGGTAATCTACTTATAACTAACAAAGTACGTTAGAAATGATGCTGCCTGATAGGGCTCAACTAAAAGAAGTCTTGTAGTTTTTGCTTTGGTTTCTTGGAATGAGAACACTGCAGGGTCATTCGAATGCTCCCTCTTAGATCACAGTACCCATGCTGGAAGAAAGCCAAGTCACATGGAAACTATAGAAAGATTAATAAGAAACCACCATGTTTTAAAAGAAATTATACTAGGTTAAATTAAAAAAAAAAAAAAAAAAAAAGACAGTACAAAGAGGTTTTGAATGCTTGAATTTCTCTCTCTCTCTCTCTCTCTCTCTCTCTCTCTCTCTCTCTCTCTCTCTCTCTCTCTCTCTCTCCCTCTCTCTCTCTTTTTGGTGTTAGGGATTGAATCCAGGGCCTCACATATGCTAAGCAGGCACTGTACCACCAACCCTGAACTGAACTTCTACGAGAGCAGACTTATGCAAACAAAGCCTATTACTTATGGAAAGGAAGAATGACTTGGATGAGGGAACCTAAAGTCAGGAATAATTTCCAGGGAGAAGTGGGTCCTAATGAAGGAACTGGTCACAAGTACCTGGATAGATTTTAGAATTGCTGCAATGTATTGGCTCATTTTCTCTCTTTTTGAACAGGAGTATACTGTAGTTATTCTATCTCTGATTTCACCATTGTATTCTGTGTCTCTTCAGTTCACAATTCCTCACCGTGAAGAGCTTGTGAAATTGTATTAAGGTACTTCACCCACGTGGTTTAGGACAAATAGTGTACCTTGAGCCTATGTCTGATGCCATATTGGAAAAGTCTTTTGGGGGTGAGTATATAATATATGTGAGAGAAATGAAGATATTCTATGACCAGAGGAAGGGCATTAGAGATGACTGTAAATTATCTGACATTCTTTCTATGTAGGAGTGGGATTCCTTTCAATCTGGATCTTAATGACTGGTAGCCAACTGTATGCAGCAGAAATGATACTGTATAACTTCTCAGGTTAGTTCAGAAGATTTCTTGCATTTTTTGCCTTGATCTCTTGGAAATGCTCACTCTTTGGATTTTCTCTCTCCTAATCTAGTTGCCTTGTCATGAGACCCAAGGCCATGTGCAGTTGCTCCAGTTGAAAGCCCCAGTAATAGCCAATTATTAACTGTCAGCCAGATGACTAAGCCATATCGAACATCTAGCCCAGTTAAGTCTTCAAGTGATCACAGCTCCAGTCAAAATCTGACACCAATTGCAGGAGACCACAGGTGAGAACCACCCATGTGAATGCTTCCAGAATTGCTAATCTATAAAAAAATATGAAAATAAAATGACTGTTTTAAGCCACCAGGTTTTTGAAGCAAAACATTGTTATGCTGCAATATGTACCTGGAAAAATTAGAGCTGGAATTATTACCATGAGTTCATGACCCTTAATAATTTACACATAATTATAGAAAAATATATAGACACATGTGGACCTTGTTTACTGAGAGAAGCTAGAAGCAATGGGCATAGTTAGTCCCTAAAACTTATTTCTAAATACCTTTCTTTACAAAAATAAACTAGTGATTTTTGGGAAGATGGCTGATTTCACAGCTAAGGCAGAGAAAATATAAGCTTAGCCTGGAATATCATGTGCCAGAGTACTAATTATTTTATTGCTTTACAGCTGCAAATCTACCCTTCGTTGTCCTGACAGAGATACTTGAAGCTGGATTCCATAAACATTTTCTCTGCCAAGTGGTACAATATTAAGCTTTGTCAATAGATGGCACTGGACTACAGAAGGAAGGTTTCTCTTCCTGTTTTTGCTGTGTGTCTTTTCTTCTTGCTTCTGCAGAGCTTGGTTGGTATGATGGATACAAAGTGGTGCTCATTCTAGTGGGTTTTAACAGCACATCAAGAGACAGCTTTCTAGCAAGTCCCGTGGGCACTCCAGCAGGTTTTCAAGTAAGTTCAACAGCAGTTTTGTCAGCACTCCAGCGGGCCATTTTTGCCTGCTGGCCTTGACTACAGCACAACACTGAGCTCATCTAGTGTGCAATGGGCCACAGCTCTCCAGTGAAGTCTGAATCCCACCTATAAGGTGTGGTGGGGGTAAGAGTGGACCCCCTCCCGAATGTGATCCCTTTCCTTTTTTTCTGCAGTACTGAGGATTGAACCCAAGGACTCACACATGCTAGCAGGTGCTCTACCAGTGAGGTTACACGCATCCCCAGCCCTTTTATTTTATCTTGACACAGGGTCTTACTACATTGCCCATGCTGGCCTCAAATCTGAGATTCTCCTGCCTCAGATTCCTGAGTAGCTGGGATTAGAGCATTAGGGCACGTGTCATCATGCCCAGGTCCTTCCCATATTCTTTAAAGCTCTGTTGAACTTTTAGAGGCAATCCCTGTTACTGGTTACTAATTCTTAATATTAACCTATATATATTACTGTATGGTTTCTGTTTCTTAATGATTAGACTCTGATAAATACAGCCAGAAAATAACTTTGAAAATACTCCAAGAATAATAAAGACAGACCAAAATCATAGGACCAAACTTGCAGGGGCTCCTATTGGTCAAATCTGAAGCCATCTAAGTCATATAATAATAAGTAATGATAGTAATGGATTATGTACCATTGGATAAGTATGAACTCATGAAGTCAACTAATATGAATAAAGAAAGATTTATCTTGTAGTAAAATATCAATAAATGTGGAAGGAATAATGAAATTAGACAATCAACACTAGATAAACTTCATAGAAATAACTGAGTAATGTAGAAAATCACTGGTGAATGCTAAAATGAGTATGTGAAAGTTTAATAAAGAATAGGCTATCTACTATAATCTCAAAAGTATCCATTCCCCAAATACTTACTAATCACAAAGGGGAAAATAATAGCTTTATAGTGAAAGAAATTGGCAAACATCACTTCCTTAAGCCAAATGATCAAAGTTAATGTCAACAATAACAAAAATGATATCACGTGGCTCCTGATATGATGTACTGTAAATGATACACATAATTTTGGTGTCATTCCTGCCGAAAAATGCATAACTTCATTATAATCTTAATTGGTTTCCTTATTTCCATTCCTGATCCCTTAGTTACATTTTTTTTTTTTTTTTTTTTTTTGGTACCAGGGATTGAACCCAGGGGCACTTTACCACTGAGCCACATCCCCAGCCCTTTTTGATCTTTTATTTAGAGATAGGGCCTTGCTAAGTTGCTGAGGCTGGCTTTGAATTTGGATCCTCTTGTCTTAGCCTCCAGAGCCACTGAAATTATACGCATGCACCACTGTGCCCGGCCTTATTTACAATTTAAAAACCCATTACTCTACTCAAAATCCTGCAGCAAATATCCATTTACTCTTTAATCTGGTTGGAAAGTAGAAGAGATATAGTGAAAATCAGAAAAAGTATCTTAGTCTATGAGATGGAAGCCTTGTAATGAGAATGAGAATGAGGAGTACTAGTCCCTGGATATACCACTCATTCCCATGTCAGCTCTGAACTACTATATTTGAACTTGTCTAATAAATTTTTCTAATTTAAAGTCACTAATTTTGTTCATTGTTACTACAGGCCCATTTATAATCTTAATAATATACAGTCAAACTCCACAGTTCTGGCTATATTATTAACTGTTTTTGGGTGTATATCACCTAATTTCCTTAGGTCTCACTTATTTATTTATTAAAATATTTGTTAAACACATACTATAAACTTAATGCTGTGCTAGGTGCTACAAAAATGGAACTGACTACAACTTCATTCTTCCCACCAACCAGAAGAACTTCTAATCTAATGGGACAAAGACCATCTAAAGCTAAGTGGTTTCATCTGTATACTGGGGTTAGCAGATTAATTAAGGTAATGTATGCAATGAGAGCCCCATTCAAAAATGTAAGATGGAAATTTATTTTCTATTTCTGTTTTATATATGGCAATTATGTAACAAAGAAGTCTGAAAGAAGCCAAGCAATTTCAGATTTAAAACTATAGTTGAGACTAAGGAAGAAATAACCCCAAATTGTTGAGTAATGGCTTTATCTATGTGGAACAGAAGGGCAATGGTGATCCAGATTGGATCCAGCAAAGGATACCTAGATAGTGAATGGCCTAAAACAACATTATTTAATATGGATGAGAGAAACAGAAACTCTTGTGGGCAATGAGAGCTGTTTTCAAAGACATGAAACACTACCAAAGAATGAAAGAATAGCTGGGCATGGTGGCACACACACCTGTTATCCCAGCAACTCAGGAAGCTGAGGCAAGAGGATCGCAAATTTAAGGCCAGCCTGAGCAACGTGGTGAGATGGTGTTTCAGAATTAAAAAAACCAAAAGGTCTGGCGACGTGGTTCAGTGGTAGAATGCCCTAGTACTTCAAAAAAAGAAAAAGAAAAAAAAAGAACAAAACAATAGAGTAGTTCCAGAGAGTAATAGTCCAATACAATGGTAGTAATTTTTTGCCTCAATACATTAGGATAATTTTTGTAACACTAAGAGCATACAAAAATAGAAGAACCCGAATTTTCAGGTTCTAGGCTCCTGTCAGTGATAGTGTTCATGGGTAGGAAGACCAGATGTCAGAGATGCTGAGGAAAGGACTTCTGTGAAAAGACTGAGGAGGCAGAACTCAACGACTTCTAGGGTTCCTGTACTTCAATGAACACTCAAAACTACCTTTACATTTTAGGAAGTCTTTTTCTTCTTTTTCGCAAGCCTCGTGTCATAACAGATGCAACATTTGAACTCACAAATTCTGAATACATATATTTGTTTCTATCAAAATAAACTGTTATGTGATGTTAAATACTTTGTTCTGATGACTAAAGTACTACAAGATATTATAATACTACAAAATATCAGAATAAAAGTTAGAAGATAGTTTGCTTGCTTACCTTTGCTGATGAAACAATTTGCTTGGCCTGGCGTCTTGATAAATGATCAATTGTCCTTATCAGCACTTCTGGGTTAGCATTAGCTAAATGTATTAGACTTTTGTAACCTGCATTGTATAACTGTTTTGCTCGACCCTGAAAAGTGTTAAAAAATCAGTAGTCTGAGAATTTGGGATCAGGAAAAAATTCACACACAAGAGATAGGAATAAACTAAGACAATAAAGTAGATATATATGAAGAGATAACACATCAGAATCCTGAAGAATTTAAAAATATGTATCTGAGTAGTTCTAATATGACTGCAGTAGTTTTTTATGTAGCTTAAGTCAGCTAATGTGTGCTAAAACCAGAAATGAAAAAGTCATTAGGGCATTTAGGTTAGTGGCACTAATAAAATTCTTTCAGCAAAATGTTCTGGCCTGATATCCTTAAAATGTTCTTATCATCTACTCAGGGGACCACTGGTGTACATGTTTTCTTAGTGGAACTAAGAACTAAATAATAAACTGAAGTTGATAGTTGATTAAAAATAGAAAGATGAGAAACCAGTTGAGGGCCCTTCCCTCTCACTCTCTTAGAAAACATAAATGACCCTTGCAGCCACCAAATCATAACTATCTTAAACAAGCCCTGAGTGCAAACTAACAGAAGGTAATTCTTCACTGGACTGGAGGAAGGAAGAGATGTGGTAGCATGTGCATTCTTGGGGAGAGTCACTCCCACCTCTACTGTTATTTTTTTTTCCATAACAGATTTTTCATTAGATCTGCTTCCCAATTAGCCGTGGATTTTTGGAAGGCCATGGCAGCAGCAACTAATACATGTGTGTGTGTGTGTGTGTATGTGTGTGTACATATATATGTGTGTGTATATATAAGTGATACATATTTTATTATATATGTCAGGTTTTATTGTTTTGTGAAGTCTTACTACAGTGTAAATGATAGAGCCTTGTTGCTCATTTGTCATGGGAGTCATACACACACACATAAAACATTTATATATATACATATGTGAATGTACATAGGTGTGTATATATATTTACATATATATGTGGAACATAAACATGTATATATGTATATATGCATATGTGTATATATGCACACACATATATATTTTACATACATATCAATATATATACACACATAGATACATGTATATATCACCATGACAAATGAGCAACAAGACTCTATCACTTGCCCCATAGTAAGACTTCAAAAAATAATGAAACCTGATTTTTATGTTAGTTGTAATAACCTTCAGTTGAGAAACTGAAAAGCTACTAACCTCTAAGACTCCAGTCACTTCCATGAGAGGGATTAGTTCTGCTTTCACACAGTAAGTCAGCTTCTTGGTAAGTTCTACCAAAAGGGCCCTATAAACCCAAAACTCTTCAAGTTCCTGTAGAACACAAGGAAATATATTGAATTTAACTTTTGTGAGCTATTTCCAAGTTTAATTTGTATGGTACAAGGCTCAGATAGGATATTATCTTATTAAATTTAGGAACACAGATTATTAAATTCAGGAACATCATTAAGAGATGAAAGATTATTCCAGGCCAAATTATTAACAGGAAACATGCTAGAAACCCCAAGGAACTGGAAAAAGGGGAGGTGGAAAAAGATTAAAAATTAAAAAACAAGTGAATAAAAAGAGCTCTACTCATTTTTATCAAAACATCAGGAAGTGAATGTTTTTTCTTTCTTAAGTGCCTCAAAGTAATTCCTACTTTGGGGAATTTATCCTGAAGACAAAATATTAAATATGGAAAGATTGAAATGCATTATGATGTTCAATGCAGCATTATTTAAACTAAAAAAAAATACTGGAAATCATGAATGGGATGGGTAAATGAGAGAGTTCATATAATTTTACTTTTTTTATATGTTTGAAATTTCTATAGTGGTTTATTTTATCAAAAGATTCTTTCTAGCCTTTGAGTATCATTGTGAGAGTTTGTGATGCATGCAATAGCACTATCTAGCCATATTGTGGCTACTAAGAAAGTTCTTGATAAAATAAAGATGGCAGAGTAAAGAAAGTAAAAAGACCTTAAACAGAAACACTGAATCAATCAACCCTGGAACTGCATTAGTTCTGACCTTTCTGTTACATAAAATAATCATTTTTTCCTTATCAGTTAAACTTCTTTTGAGTTGTTCTATTAGTTGTAGTTAAAATAATTTACTAAAATGATTGGTATACTATTTTATACCACTTATGTACTTTTTAAAAGGAAAAAACACTTTTAAATATTAAAAATACATTGAGAACATAAGTTATCAGATTTTTCTTAGGATCAGTCATCAAATTACAGTTGTTTTTCAAGTTCTACATATAGACTATTTTATTTGAATAATTCCATAAGGCTCAAGTCCTCACCCTAACGAGACAAAGGGAAATAATATCAGAGAGGGCATTTTTAAATATAGAGAACAACAAACAAAAAAAATTAAGAAAATACATTTTAAAGATTTGTTTCACCTTATAACATAATTTTTGCTGCTTATCAGGCATATGCTCAGATTATAAACTAACACTTAAAAACTGTCCTAAGTAAGTTATATTTAAAATGTAAATTTGCTAAAATAGTTATCATTCAATCCAAATAACATTTCTTTTTTTTTTTTTTTTTTTTTTGTGGTGCTGGGGATTGAACCCAGGGCCTTGTGCTTGTGAGGCGAGCACTCTACCAACTGAGCTAATCATTCAATCCAAAGCCAAGTATTTTTGGATGATTTATTCCCTTCATCAGCCATATGACAGAATTAATTGTCATGTAAATACACAGAATATGTAGGCTTAAGATTGGAAAAATGAAGTAAATTTAAATCTTAGAAAAACAGAATTCATGAGGAAAAAGTTTTAAAAACTTGAGTATGGACACAAACATGGAAAGGATTACTATGCCACCCAATAAAAAACTTAAATGTAGAAAAAAATGGTTTATGTTATAAATTCAACTAAAAATCATCTGTGTAGGAAAGTCTAGAATACTTTTTTGTATATATTTGAGGGAATACCTGGAAATATTAATGATGGCCCTAAAAGTAGGTTAACTTGGCACTTCTGACTTTCTATATACATTTTAGTTAATTCAGTAATTTTTATGTCTTTATCATATGTATATATACAGAACTCTTTTGTAGGAAGATAATAACAAAGATATATTTTAGATAAATTTTGAGAGCTTTGAAATAAATAATAAGGCAACAATGAGGAATACTGACATGCTGTCAGTATTCATTAGTAGGTTTAGTAACAGTTAAAACAAGAACATGCACAAAGTATACATTATATGTTTAGTGGAATTACCTCACAGAAATGTAACACACAGGATGAGAAGGAGGCAGCTCCTGTAAGTAGATTTTGTATATATCCTCGAGACATGTTAAATTTTTCAGACACACTCCAAATGTTGGTCTCTTTGAGCAAGGTATAAAGAACAAAAGACAGGTAGAGTCTGTTGACAATGTCCTTGTCCACCTTCTAGAAAGACACAGATAAATTTATGTACCCAGACAGACAACAGGTAAAGTGAATGAAGCTGTACTATAGGATAGCAAGAATAGGATGATTCCAAGGAAATAAAACAGATTTCTAACATAAGTGTTTCAAATTGATTATCACTTTTTCAACTATAAAAAAGAGATCTGGCAAACTGTTTCCAATTTAAGTTCAACTTCCTTTTAAAGGGAGCAAAGAGGGTTGAATTGTGCCCCTCCAAAAAAGTTTTCCAAGTTTGAAAACCTGGTACCTTATTTGGGAATAGGATCTTTATATATGTATTTAGTTAAAGATCTCTAAATGAAATCACCCAGGCTTTACAGTGGACCCTAAATTCAATGACTGGCATCCTTATAGGAAAAGAGATGGAGGGAAGCAATGTGAAGATGGAGACCGAGACTGGAGAGATGGATCTATAAACCAAGGAACACCAAGGACTGTTAGTAACCACCACACACTAGGAGAGCATTAGATGGTTTCCTTCTCAGAGCTTACTGAAGGATCCAGTGCTGCCAATACCTACATTTCAGATTTCTCACCTCTTGAATTGTAAGAGGATAGATTTCTGTTTCTTTTTGTTTGGTTTGGTGATATGCGTTGAACCCAGAACCTTGCACATGCAAAGCACAAGCTCAACCACTGAGCTACATGCCTAACCAATTTCTGTTGTTTTAGGCCCAGTTATGAATTTGTTATAGCAACGCTAGGAAACAAATAAAGGGAGAAAGTTGCAGAGAATTGTACATTTACTGTGGTATTTATAAATTGTACATATGTGTGACTGCTGTTATAAATTACATAAATGCAAGTTGATAATATGTTGATAAGCATGTCTATAATGTAAACTAAGCATGAATATTATGCTATGATTTCCACATGGCCATGATAAATTAACTGATATTCTGAAAGTTAAAACAGTAAGAGAGAAAAATGCTTCCTGTAGTTGAAGATTTCTGTTTTGGTGCATGCTTTTGCGTGTGGTGTCTAGTGATAGCTGTGGTGTCTAGTGACTATTTCTGAGGAAAGTATTTCCTTGCTAACATCAAGTTAACTTAGAAAATAACTTGTGCTCAAAATCAAAGGAAAAGAAGGATGGATCTGCAGGAGAAAAAGGAGGTATAGAGTATAAAATGATACCCTCTATTAAAACAGTGTTTGATAGGAGAATTCAGGGTGATATATTGGGGCATTTATGCTGGATACTCTCAGAAAATATTAAGCTAAAAACCTTAGTTAAAAAGCAAGTAGGACAAGATAGTTTTTTAAAAATTATTATATTTTTAGATGTTGATGGACCTTTATTTTTTTAAAATTTATTTGTATGTGGTGCTGAGAATTGAACCCAGCACCTCATACAAGCTAGGCAAGTACTCTACCCCTGAGCTACAACCCAGCCCCAAGCTAGCTTTTTAATTTCTCAATTTTAATGTACCTTTACTATTAACTATAAATTGAGGTTTTGCTTAGAATGTATTTCTTAAGGCAAGAAAAAAAATATAATATGGCAAGATGTTTTATACCAATTTCAAGATCTTTTGTGAGATATTAAAAGAGGGGACTCTTTTTCAATATGGAGAAATCAATTAGATTTTAAGCATATGTTATTTCAAATTCTAATGATGATAATTTCTAAGGTACTGAATTAGTAACTAATCCATTCATAATTAGGATAAATCCATACCCTACTGCTTTACACATTTAATTATCAATTTAATAAACATTTGTTGACTATATTCCATAAATTGTAAAAAAAATTAAATCTTGGATTCAAGTTTTAAAAGATGCCTTGTTCTAATATGATTTTATATATGTTTATTATTTGGGAATGAGTTCCAAATCAATATGATTTTGTTTTTACTTTGCATTTTAGAGTTGGATATAAAAGGGCTACTTTAAGAAAAACTTTTTTTCAACATTGGAAGTCTAAATAACATAGATATTTCTAAAGTAAAAGCCCTAATCTAAAAATTGTAAGAATATAGCTGGGTGTGGTGGCATATGCCTATAATCTCAGCAAATTGGGAGGCTGAGGCAGGAGCATTGCAAGTTCAAGTCCAGCTTCAGCAACTTAGGGAGACCCTGTCTCAAAATAAAAAAATAAAAAAAAAAGAACTGGGGCTATAGTGGTAAAGTGCCCCTGGATTTAATCCCCTGGATCCACTCCCCCCAAATTATAAGAATATGAATGCTTAAATACAGACAGATATGATATATATATTATATGATATAGTATATCTATATATCTATATATATATAATTGTACATTAATATCTATAAAATATCTATTTATAGATATAAATACATAAATGCTTTCAATTTTATGATACAGCAATGCACAGTACAGCCGCACCATTCAATTCAAAGTAAGTAAATACCATCTTCCATTTTTCAAAATGAAATTAGCACTGTCTACATAAATTTAAAAGATACAGGGGAAATGGTAGATAAGATAATTATTTCAGTGAAAGTTGGATTAAAAAAGAAAATTAAAAATGAAAAAGTATATTATGGGAGGGAAATGATATTAACTTAAGGAAGTTGAAGGTATGGTTACCAAGGAATTAGTTCTACTTCTCCTAAAGTTAGTGTATTCATTAAACAATTGCTTCATGGCTACTGACTGAATTGTGAAACATTAAAATATAAGACATCACACAAAAGAATATTAACTGATCTAACCTTCTAAATGTCTTATGTACTACAAAGATTAGACTTGAAGTTTTTTGAGGACAACAAATACTAAGAAAAACATCCAGACTTGTCATATGTTAGAATCCCTGATACCAAATAGGACATCTAACAAAATTTTTGGAAAATATATTCGATTGTTTGAATTGAACTTATTTTAGGAACATATGATATTGTGAAAATATTTTATAAATGTTTTAATATTTTTATTATATAAGCCACAAGTAGCCTAAGAAAAGTAGATTAACATTTTATTTCTCCTCCACCTGTCTTTAGTCTTCCTAGTGCCCAAAGTTGCATAGTTGAGGAAAAAGTGATTCTTTTCAAACGTGGGTCTTTTATCAATGTTGTTGTTAACATCTGTGTTAATTTCAGTAAGACTCTTCCAAAACTAATGAGAGCCAAGAGTCTCTTCAGACTTGCAACTCTGGCTGACATATTGCAGCATCCCACAGATTCACCTGAACTGTTGATTTCAGGACCTGTTTATTTTAATAGTATAACCAGCTCTGACAAGACCCTAGACTACTGTACCTGTCTGCTTTGCAGAATTAAAAATTGTGTTCTACTCCATTGTTATAAAAAGATTAATAAGGTTTGCCCTTTCTTTTGATAGCCTTACACATGTATGACAGAACATTTCAGAAACACAAAAATACCCAAAAAGAAAAAAAATGGCCATCACACCAACAAGAAATAAATATTGTCTTAAAAAATTCTTACATTTCTGGTATTCAGGTAGATATGTTTTAAATAGAAAAGTGGGAATTATATTAATTTAAAGAAAAAAAGTAAAATGAAAAGATTCGATCTCTAAAGGAGATGAACAGTATTGGTTTTATTGAATGAACTTCATTTTTAAGGAAAGGAAAATGATGATGGTACCTTCCTGACGGCTTGACCAGATGCTTTCTTCCCAATAAAGCTTTCAGAGACTCCAAGAAGAGCAGCTACGTTTTGTTCGGCTGGACTGAGTTGACTAAACTGTATAGAAAAAAGGATACATGCATGGAAAAACATCAGTGTAATTTAAAAAAGTGCCATGTGCCATTTGAAACAAATCTGGTATTTTTTTTGAGATCACATTTTCATGATTTTAAAAGATATGAAAAATGACAATTTTATTTATAAATATGCAAATTTTAAAAGATATAGCTTTAGAATATGACATATTTTAGTAGATTTACAGTCATATGTGGCAAAATCACATCTGAGTGAACAATGGACCACACATAAGATGGTGGTTCCATAAAGATTACATGGTCTAGTAATGTCATCGCCATCTGATGTTGATACAATGATAAAATTAAATAACTGTGTTTCTTAGAACACATCTGTCATTAGGTGATGCATAACTCTACTTAAAGACATGGTCACAAGTACTGGTTTCCTTGTGATTGTTTAATACCACAGATGGCTGGAGAGAAGGAGAAGATGGAAAGGTTTTGAAAGTAATTGCATTATACATAGCAACACTTTAAAAAAACTTAGAGTAATGATTTTAAAATGACTTAAAAGTAAAAGTTAATTTCCAAAAATTAAAAGCTATATACTCGCCTGTAAACCCAGCAGCTTGGGAGGCTGAGGCAGGAGGATCGAGAGTTCAAAGTCAGTCTTAGTAAAAGTGAGGTGCTAAGCAACTCACTGAGACCCTATCTCTAAATAAAATGAAAAATAGGGCTGGGATGTGGCTCAGTGGTTGAATGCCCCTGAATTCAATCCCCTATACCACGGGGAAAAAAAAAAAAAAAAAAAGAAGCTATATACTAGCTGGGTGTGGTAGTACACATATATAATCACAGTGATTTGGGAATCTGAGGCAGGTGGATCATAAATTTGGGGTCAGCCTTAGCAATATAGTGAGGCCCTAAGCAACTGAGTAAGATCCTGTCTCAAAAACAAAAAAAAGGCTGGGGATGTAGCTCAGAGGTAAAGTACTCCTGGGTTAAATCCTATTAACCCTCATCCCCCCAAAAAGTTATATATTGGAGGACTGGAGGTACAGTAGAGCACATTCTTAGTATGAATGAGGTCTTAGGTTCAAACCTTAGTACTAAAATAATAATAATAAAAGCTATATACTGTTTCTGCCTAATGTGTGTTCATACAGGTAGCCTGTTCACAAAAAAATCATAATGAAGTATATACTCTATCATTTGGGTTTGTCATAAGTGGGGCCTGTTCTACCTTGGTACTGGCAACAAAATAAACATTCCTTTGCACATATTAACATCACTGGGTTTGGTGTATCACCATGCTTGGCTCTGACAGAGCTTTCACATAACTGCATTCTCAATCATCAGTGATAGCTTTCACTGTTTTCTTTACACTCTAGGCATTATAAAATGCAGTAGTTGCCAAACTTTAGCAGAACTGTTTTTGGAGGAAATGACAGTGATAATCCTTTTTTCTTGTACCTTTACTTTTTTGATAATGAATATGTTTATATATAACAAAAATGTAATATTTAAATCAAACAAACCAAAAATGTCATATTTAAAAAAACTGGCAGTCAAAAAAGGCCCAATTCTAACTATATCTTAATAGAGTGAAAAAAAGTAAATATCACTTGATAAAAAACAAATATCACTGATAAACTAAGTAGCATAAATAGAAAATTCTGTATTCGCACCTGTCTGAAGTATATCATCCAATCAGGGTCACACTGAGAAACCAGATCATAGGGAGTTGTTAAGTAGATGAGATGCAAAAGACTTTCGAGCACAAGCCCTTCCAGACCTTTCTTCAAGTCTCTGTACAGAATGTCACAATAAGCCAAATCTATAGTTCCTAAAAGAAAGATACAAATACTTCATATTTCATAATTAATCAAGGGGAACAAGCTGATTTTTAAATAAAGACTTATTTAGAAGTTAACCAAATGTAGCAAAAAGTCTTCAAAATCTCTTACTATGTAATTTTCACTTATTTTGGAGGCCATTTTTATAGTATACATCAATATTTAATAAGTTCTAATACAATTACTCTATTTCTGGGAATCTAGACAAGAGAAACATTTCCATATATACATAACACAAAATACATAAATTGAGATGCCCATGTAGCCTTATTCATAAATCAGAAAAATTAGAAATAATGCAAATGTCCATCAAGAGAGAACAGTTAAACTGTTATATCTATACTATGGATGACTGGAGTATTAAAAGAAAAATGTGATAGATTAAGAGGAACAGACCTGTTAAGATGTTTATGATGTTTTATAAATGAGAATAGCAAATTGCAAAAAATCCCACTGATTCCATTAAAAAATACATATGTATACACACATATATATACACAAATATATGATTGTGAATGACAAGGAGACATTTCATCCTTGAAAGAACATCCAAGATGTCTAATGACACCATGGTGGTATGATCTTATGGGACTACCACTGTACATGTGGTCAGTTGTTGACTCAAGCATTGTTATATGGTGTATGACTATATAAGGTCATAAATTGAACTGTTGATGGTGGTAGCTCTTGAGAGAGTGAAAATGGGACTGGAGTATGGAACTTTCCTTAACATAATTCTGAATTCTTTGGATTTTTTTTTAACAACAGAAATGTATTGGTTTCCATTAAGTAAATAATGATGTAACCATTAAGAAAGAAACTTTATTTAAGTAGAGAATAGTATCTAAGATACTGTATTAAGTAAAAAAGTAAATTCCATAGCAATATAAATGATTTATTTGTTAAAAATAAAAACTTAAAACTATATGTGCATGTGTTATTAATTGAAATGAAAAGCACAGAAAAAGTCTGGGAAGGACTCCCATAGCACAAGAAATAAAAGCAAGAATCAATAACTGGGATAGATTCAAACTAAATAGCTTTCTCTCAGCAAAGGAAACTATCATCAATGCGGAGAGAGCCTACAGAGTGGGAGAATATCTTTGCCACTCAAACTTCAGATAGAGCACTAATCTCCAGAATATATAAAGAACTCAAAAAACTACACAAAGAATACAAATAACCCAATCAACAAATGGGCTAAGGATATGAACAGACGCTTCACAGAAGAAGATCTAAAAGCAATCAACAAACATATGAAAAAATGTTCACCATCTTTAGTAATAAGAGAAATGCTAATCAAAACTACACTAAGATTCCATCTCACCCCAATTAGAATGGCTATTATCAAGAATACAAGCAACAATAGGTGTTGGCGAGGATGTGGGGAAAAAGGTACACTCATACATTGCTGGTGGGGCTGCAAATTAGTGCAGCCACTCTGGAAAGCAGTGTGGAGATTCCTTAGAAAACTTGGAATGGATCCACCATTTGACCCAGCTATCCCACTCCCCGGCCTATACCCAAAGGACTTACAATCAGCATACTACAGAGATACACCACATCAATGTTCATAGCTGCTCAATTCACAATAGCCAGACTGTGGAACCAACCTAGATGTCGTTCAACTGAAGAATGGATAAAGAAACTGTGATATATATATATATATATATAGATAGATATAGATATATATAGATAGATATAGATATATACACAATGGAATATTACTCAGCTATAAAGAATAATAAAATTATGGCAGGCAAATGGATGAAATTGGAGAATATCATGCTAAGTGAGATAAACCAATCTCAAAAATCCAAAAGACGAATGATCTCACTGATAAGCAGATGATGACACAAAATAGGGGGTGGGAGGGGGGCAAGAATGGAGGAAGGAGGGACTGTACAGAGGGAAGAGAGGGGTGGGAGGGGTGGGGGGAAGGAAAAAAATAACAGAATGAATCAAACCTCATTACCCTATGTGAATGTATGATTACACAAATGGTATGCTTTTACTCCATGTACAAACCAAAACAACATGTATCCCATTTGTTTACAATAAAAATAAATTAAAAAAAAAAAAAGAAAAGAAAAGGTTTAGGAAGATATAAATCAACCTGCTGTTCTTGGTAGGATATTAATATCTGTGTAGTTAATGGTGAAGGGAGCATAAAAGGGGGATGACCATCTTTTCCCCTATATACACTTGCAGTATTTTAATTACTTATGATTCAAAACATTTCTCAACTTTTGAAAGCTGAAGTAGCTTATCAGCTTACGAAATGAATGTTTATAAATATGAAATCACAAATCCAATTTAAAGAAAGATAATAATTTAATTTCTGTTTTTTCTAATACATTGCCTCAGATTAATAATGAGGTATGAGTTTACCTAAATCTCTCTTACCCTTAAAAGAAGCTCGTCCTAATTTTGTAATATGAAAATTACATTGCGATTCTTCTTCAGACAGATAAACAGTGTCTTTTTGTAAGAGTCCTTTCTCTGTCAGATATCCAAGTGATTCAACAGTTATTTCCCAGAGACTTTTTTCTTTTAATAAAGTCTTTTGCTGTACACCAAAAAATGTACCATTCATAAAGTGATATATATCACCAAGATTTGTTGCAATCTGAAACAATTCAGGACACCATTAGAGCATTTTCCTTAAATTCAAGGCATCATTTTGTACATTAAGCAAGATGATTATTCATTTCTGTAATTCAAAGTTTTTTAAATTAAAAATTGGTATAAAATCTACATAGTTGCATATATAATTTTATAAATTCATCTAAAAATTAACAAGGAAAAATAATTAAAGAAAGAAGATATCATGTTCATGCTTTTTTGTGAAAGCACAAACATATTTTTCATTAAAAAACTCTTTAGGCTTTTAATTTTTTCACAGTATCTCCAAAGCTGTGCTGTTTAGTTTCCAACTCATTTTCACTAATTTCCACCAATCTCCTTCCAGAAACCTCTTTGCCCTTTTCAATTGAACTGTGAAAGTATCCTTTAATTCTAAAATTTGTATTAAAAATAAAGAAACATGGAAAACACAACTGAAAGAATCCACTAAAACAGGATGGACTAAAATGGCAAGGTTGCCCCAAAGGTTACCTAAAAAGAAATAGTATTTTTCTACCTCTTTTTGTCTCTCTTGCATTCCCATTGTCTTTTCCAGGTCTTTCACTGCCCTTTTCCCCTCCCCTCTTATTATTTACAACTTACAATGGAGACCATGAGTAACATTTAGCCCTCCACTTGGAATTCAGATGCACAATTGACTTTGAATTAGAATAATCTTTTAATAGCCAATTTCAATGAAATCAGCATGTTATACTAAAATATAGTGAATCAATAAGTATATTTCTTTCTCTTACAATTTTGATGACACTTCAACTGGAAAATTTTAGTAGTTATTTTATATTAAGTCAATATAAGGGATAACAAAAATTATAGGGCACATTTTCTATTGCTTCTCTCCTTCCTTCTAATAAAAATTATTCTTAATATCAATTAAACTAAAAATGCACTTTTAAGATATCCAAGAATTGATACTCAATTTGTGGATTATCGAAGTACTTAGTTTCTATATTGTTTCCTACTTGACTGATTACATTTAACCCTGTGGGAGGTCAGGTGGATGGGTGGATGAGGCATTTTACTTGATTCTTCTACTCACTTTCATGTTATCTTTTTATCCTTCCCCAAAAAATGTTTTGACAATAGTGACTTAACCCTACTGGGCTAGCCTCTGCCTCTCCAGAGCTTCTCGAACTTAGATTCTTCACCCATACCTAACTGCAAGTTTAATTTCATTAATTCAGGTATTAACTGAGTGTCATCCAAATATCCAACACTGTGCAAGGGACTGGGATTCAGTGATGGATGGGGGAAAAAAAAAAACAAAAAAAAACCAAAAAAAGTGAACCCTGCTTTCACAGGGCTTACATCCCAGTGGGGCAAGTCATTAGTCAAATAATTGCACTAAGAAGAATACAATTACAGCTGGTCATGATGGCATGCGCCTATAATCCCAGCTCCTCAGAAGATTGAGCAGGAAGGAGGATGGCAAGTTCAAGACCAGCCTGGGCAACTTAGCAGTACATTATCTCAAAATACAAAGGGTTGTGAGTATAGCTCAGTGGTAGAGTACTTGCCTAACAGATGTGAGGTCCTTGGTTTGATCCCCAGTGCCACAAAAATAAAGAAAAAAGAATAAGCAAGCACAGATACAAGGTCAAAGCAGCCTACACAACCTACTTTTCTTTGTCTCCAATTCTTTAAATATAATAACAAAATATCTGTTGACAATTTTATTGGGTTTGCATTGACTGTATGGATCAACTGGGGAAAAAGTAAAACTAAATGTTTCAACTCATGAATATGGCATCTCTCTCCATTTAAGTCTTTTAAAATTTTTCTTAGCAGTGTTTTAGTTTTCAACATATAGATCTGGCATGTATTTTTAAAATTTATCCCAAAGTACTTCATTTCATGTTTTTTGGATAGTATTGTAAATGCAATTTTCTAATTATTTACAGTGAGCATTTAGGAGTATACTTGAGTTTTGTTATGTTGGTCCTGTATCTTGTGACACTGTTAACTATACTCTCAATAGTTTTTTGCACACTCCTTTGGACTTTTCTTGAATTCACTGTCATCAGCAAATCAGATGACTACATCTTCCTTTCTAATCTGTATGGCTGGCTGCCTTTCTATACTGGCCATGACCTTTAATAACACGTTGAACAGCATGGTGAGAGCAAATGCTGTTGCTTTTTTCTAATCTTAGGAGGAAAAATATTTACTTTTTCTCCATTGTGATAAGATTTGTAGATTTTTAAATAAGCACTCTTTATTAGGTTGAAGTTCTCTTTCACTCATATTTACTGAGTTTTTTCATCATGAATGGGTATTGATTCTATCAATATGAAGAATTACATTGACTTTTTAAAAGTTGAAACAATTTTGCATTATTGGAATAAACCTCAATTGATCATGCGACAGTACTCTTATAAAGTATTGATGGATTGCTACTCTTCTGATAAGGATTTTTATATCTATGTTTACCAGAGATATTGGTCTGTAGTCTTCTTCTCTTGTTAACATCTTTGGTTTTGGTATCAATTAATGCTGGTCTTATAAGATGAGATGAGCAGTTCCCTTTTTCTCTACTTCCTGGAAGAATATGTGTATGATTGGCATTATTTATTCCTTAAATGTTTGATAGAATTCACCAGTGAAGTCAGTTAGCTATGGAGTTGTCTTTGTGAGAAAGTTCTTAATTACAATTCAATTTCTTTAATAGATATAGACAAGAGACTTGAAATTATATATTCATATTTTTAATTCCTTTTCAATTAATTATGGAAATTTATGTCTTTCAAAAAATTTTCCTATTTCATCCAAGTTGTTTAATTCATTTTACAATATTTAAGGATACATTTATTCAAGGATAAATGCTAGCTATCCTTTTAATGTCTCTAGGATCTTTACTGATGGTCTCCTCTCATTCCTGACATTAATAGTTTATATGTTCTCTATTAGTATTTTATACATTCTTTTCTCTTAACTAACCCAACTGATAACCTTACTGACCTTTTCAAAGAACTAGCTTACTAACTAGCTTCATTAATTTTTTTTCTATTATCTATTTTGTATTTCATTGACTTCTTGTATCTCTATTATTTACTTCCTTTTACTTACTTTGGATTTAATTTTTTTTGAAACTTTTTAAAGTGAAACTTAGATCACTGACTGTGGCTCTTTCTTAGTAAGCATGTAAAGCTATAAAATTTTCCCTGAAGCACTTATTTATTCCCATCTCACTAATTCTGCTTTATTGCTTTTCTTTCTCATTATATTGAAAATATTTTCTAATTTCTCTTGTGATTTCTTCTTTGACGATGGATCAAAGAGTGTTTTTAGTTTCCAAATATGTAGTATTTCCCTGATATCTATTTATTATTGATGTATACTCTAATAATTCTATTGTCATTCAATACCATATTCCATGTTTTCAATCCTTTTAAATTTATTGAGACTTACTTTATGGCCTGTAGAACTGCCTATCTTGGTGAATGTTTCATGTGTACTCAGCAAATGTTCCACATATACAGTGTACGCTAGAAAGAGCACAGGACAGCAAGGTAGACATCTGAGTTACAGTCCCATCTTAATCATAACTCACTGAATGACTGAACTGAGCATTAATTCTCTGGGTCTGTTACTGTATCTAATATGTATATGTATTAAGACCAAATGATCTTTATGATCTCTCTCCCTCCCTTATTAATTCCTTGGCAACCTCCTATTTATCATACATGGATTTGCTTCCAAACTAGTCTTGCAGTAGTGTCTACTATTACAGATGTTCCTCATGTTACAGTGAACATCCTAATGAAACCTATCATAAGTTGAAAATATTGTAAGTTAAAAATGCATTTGATACACCTAACCTATTGAACATCATAGCTTAGCAACATGGTACCCTATGTAGCATTGGTTGTTTATCCTCATGATTACGTGGCTGACTAGGAGCTGCAGCTCACTGTCAACTGCCCAGCACCCTGAGAACTATCTTACCACATAGTGCTAGCCTGGGAAAAGGTCAAAATTTGAACCATTATAAGTCATTGACCATCGGTCTTATCCTCGTTTTATAGAAAAGGTAACTCTGTGTGCTTTAAGAGAGAGTAACTTAGGGTAATAAGAGAAAGAACTAGAATAGGACTTAGGTATGTGCAATATCAGAGCCCTTACTCTGAATGACCACAAAACTAATTTTCCACAAGTGACCATATCAACTCTTCAAAATAGTATTTCATCCTCTCCAGTCTATAGCACACGGTTTTATGCCAATGTTTTCCACTGGCCTTTCACTCTCCACTGTCCTCAGCCCTCCTGTAGAGCTAGAGTATCTAGTCTATTGACTGTTACTCACATAACTTAAGCTTTCTTATCTTTTAGTCTACTCTAACCTGGAACAGCTTTTCTCTTTCCCCTGCTTATCTAATATCTGTTTCTTTTTCATACATAGCACTAATTCCTTTCTTCCTTTGCCTTTCTTTCACTCTTTTAAGTAGCCAGGTAATATTATAATGATTATACCATGCTTCTGCAAGGTAATCAAAATTTTTGTCTTGTGATATCTCTTATTTATCAGTTTTATTTTGCACTTTTACTTACACTGTTCATATTAATGAAGGCAAACTATATGATGGGTTAAGCACACTTACTTTATTATTATTATTTTTTTTTGCAGTGCTGGGGATTTGAACCCAGGGCCTTGTGCTTGCAAGAGCACACTTACTTTATAGTGAAAGACAAAGTCAAATTCAAACCCTGGCTTTGCTACTTTGTGGATGACTGATGTTAGGGACAAGGATAAAATATAATTAACAAGAATCACCCTAAATGAGAGATTTAACTGAAGAATAATTGTGAGAGAATTAAGTTTTAATCTCAGGAAAAATGATGTTTTCCTGCTGTACTTTTCTTCCCTGCCCCACCATCTGATAAAAACTCTACCAATCTCTCCAATGTTAACAATATTCTAGAAAGGTCATGAGCCCACCTGTACCTAACTCCTACTAAGGACAGAGGTGGTGGATCATCCCACACCAGAACCCATTGTTTTATAGTTCCTTTTATTTCCCATAGTATACACCAAAGTCTCTTACTTTTGATAGATGCCAGTTATATTTCAAATTTTCATTTCTTATAACTCAAGGATGAAAAATACACATAAATTAAGATTCAGATTTAGCGTGTCACAAACTTCTTCTCCGCATTAGATTAAATGTTAACATTTCTTTCATAATTTATAGTGTGCATAACTTTTAACCTCTATTCTCTCAGGTAATAGAATAGATTAAAAAAAATTTAAAATACCTTCAAACCAATCAAAGAGAGAAACAAAGTTTGGATTCCCTTGGTGAATTCCTGAACGAGATGGCTATAACAGTTTTCCAGTGGTCTACTTATTAGCTCCAAGACCTATAAAAGTTAAAGTAATATTGTTTTGTGTTAATATTAAACATAAATGATGTTCCATATAAAGATTTTATGCTTTGCATGAATCTTGTAGAGCCAGGGGGAAAAAAACGAAACAACAAAACTCAAAAGGACAAAGAACAAGAATTTAACAGGTATCTTTATAAAATTAAAGAAAGTTAAATAGAGAAAATACTTTTCCATTGTCTGAAATATAAAAATATTCAAACTAATTTTTAATCATGTAAGAGAAGGATACATCATTTAACAGAACATTAATAATTAATTTTTAAAAGATGATCACATTTAAGGGTTTGACCAAAGACCAAGAAAAAAAAAATTAACCAACCAGATGGAGTATTACCTGCTGCTTGTCTTTTTCTTGCAAAATAAGGATACTCTCTCCAGTAGAATCTATTCCAGCACGGCCAGCTCTGCCAATCATCTGTTTATATTGATTCCTCTTTAAAAATTCCTTAGCAACATAGGGAGCTCTTAAAATAACTCTATGGAATTGATAAAATTAATTAAAACTGAAACTGAATCTATAGCAATAGCATCTATTTTTAAACTCAATTTCATTATATCTATGTAATATTAAATTTAATGATAAAAATTATATTCATTAAGTATTCAAAAATATTATTCAATTTTCAAAAAAATTTAATGACATTAACAAAATAATACATAATTACTATTCACCAAGAACCTAGGATGTCTTAGGTTCTTTATGCATATTTTCAGTAATTCTTTAAAAAATTTTTTAGAATTTTTATTGTACATTGTAATTAAATATAATATTAATTAAACATAATAAGTGAGATTTACTGCTACATATTTGTATAGGCACGTACACAACAGAATAATAAAATCTGGTCAATTACTTTCCCTCTCCCTTGCTTCTTCCCTCCCCTGATGCCCTATTCTCATGAGTATCCACCCTCCACGTTTCTTTTCCTTTTTCCTCTCCAGCTTCTACATGAGAGAAAACATATGACTTTCCAAGTTTGGCTTATTTTGCTTAACATAATTCTTTCAAGGTCCATCCATTTTCCTGCAATTGACATAATTCCATTCTTCTTTGTGGCTGAATAAAACTGCATTTTGTATATACATTTTCTTTATCCATTCATCCACTGACAGACACATAGGTTGGTTCCATGATTTGGCTATTGTGAATTGTGCTGCTATAAACATGTGTATGCATGTATCACTATAGTATGCTGACTTAAATTATTATTATTATTATTTTTTGGTACTGGGGATTGAACTCAGGGGCACTCAACTACTAAACCACATCTCCAGTCCTATTTTGTATTTTATTTAGAGACAGGGTCTCACTGAATTGCTTAGTGCCTTGCTGTTGCTGAAGCTAGCTCTGAACTGGGGATCCTCCCGCCTCAGCTTCCTAAGCCACTGGAATTACACGCATATGCCACTGCATCCGGCCTGACTTTAATTCTTTAGATCAATACTGAGGAGTGGTACAAAGCTGGGTCATATGGTGGTTCTATTCCTACTCCTTTGAGGAACCTCCTTTCTAATTTCCATACCGGTTGTACTGATATTTACAATCCCACCAACAATGTAAAAGTATTCCCTTTCCCCTATATCTTCTTTGGCATTATTATTTATATTCTTGATGGCTGCCATTCTAACTGGAGTGAGATAAAATTTCAGTGTAGTTTTTATTTTTAGTTCCTATAATGTTATCAGCTATTTAAAAAAAAACTTAATAATACCCCTTTTTATTTTTCTACAAAGGAATTAGCCAAAGCTCTGTTAAGTGGCTAACTCTAAACCACAAAATTAGTAATTGCCAGAACCATCATTTGAACTCCAGTCTGCATAGTTTCAAGGCCTATGATCAATCTATAGGAGTAGTCTCCAAAGGTTTGTGTGTGTATGTGTGGTAATGGGGATCAAACCTGGGGCCTGGCACATATTAGCAAGTGCTCTACCACTGAGTTATATCCCCAACCCTTTTTATTTTGAGACAGAGTCTCGATAAGTTGCCCAGGCATGCCTCAAACTTTTGATCCTCTTGCCTCAGCCTCCCAAGTCACTAGGATTACAGGCATGTGCCACTACACCCAGCTCCAGAGTTTTTGTTTGTTTGTTTTTAGCTCCAAAGTTTCTTTGATTTTATATTCCATAAATGAAAAATCTGACATGCACCACCAATATATGCATATATATGAATTTCCTTTATTTTGAACTATTTGAAATTACAGATAACAACTTGTGTGTGAGTGTGTGTGTGTGTGTGTGTGTGTGTGTGTGTTGTTTTTGGTTTTTTTGGTAATACTGGGATTGAACCCAGAGGGTCTCTACCATTGATTGACACTCCCAGCCCACTGCATTTGATTTTGAGACAGGGTCTTGTTAAGCCACCATGGTTGGTCTCTAACTTGCCTCCCAAGTTGCTGCAATTGCAGGCATATGCCACCACTCCTGACTACCAACTATTTTTGACACACAAAAATAACAATCTGAGTTACGCTCAGGTACAGAGAAGTTGGTAGTCAGTTTTCCTGTTCCAAAGCAAGAGAAATACCTATGTCATTTACCTATACTAACCAACCTACTCATTTATTCATAAATCTCAACAGACTAATAAGATTACCAAACATTGAAGAAAATTAACAACACAGAAGAAAAGCAAGGACATATAGATTAAATGACTAAGATAAAATAGGAGAGTAGAGAATTTTTTATATTTCTAATTAGTATCCATAGAAAATTCCAGAGGGAATTATATAAACAATCAGAGTAGACTGATATAAGTAAGTGCCATAATAGAGAATTCTTGGAAATTAAAAATTCATCAAAAAATTCTACTGAGGCATTGAATAATGAATAAACAGAGTTAAAGAATACAACTAAAAATTGATTTTTTGTTGTTGCGGTGGTGGTGGTACTGAAGAATGAACCCAGGGGTGCTTTATCACTGATCTACATTCCTAGCCCTTTTTATTTTCTACTTAGAGACAAAGTCTAAGTTCCTTAGGTTCTTGCTAACTTGCTGGGACTGGCTGGAAATGTGTGATCCTCCTGCCTCATCCTCCTGTCACTGCAATTACAGGTGTGCATCACCACACCCAGCAAAATACTGATTTTTTATGTGGAAAGTAAAGTTGAAGAACCTGAATAGCTCAGATAGGCTGAAAATGTGTAACTAAAGAAAATAGGAAGCCATAACTCTGTCTAACTGAAGCTACCAAAGCAGAAAACAGAAATAATGGGAGGAAGAAACAGAAAAACAACTCCCCAAAGTTAGTCTATTGTTGAACAAAGGCATAAAACCCCAGACTGAAAACCACCCAAATGCCAAGCCCTGTGAATGAACAGCAGATGAGTTGGAACTGTTGAGAATCAGATTTCCTGGATGCAAATCTTGACTCTGAAATTCATTCATTGGGTGTGAAGTTGGGTAAATTATTTAATTTTTCTGTGTCCCAGTTTTCCCCTCTATAAAATATGGGTAACAGCTGGATGTGGTGGTACACACCTGTTATCCCAGTGACTTGGAAGGCTGAGGTAGGAAGATCTACAAATTTGAAGCCAGCCTTGACAATTTAGTGAAACCAGTATTAAAATTTTTAAAAAATTGAAATATTTTTAAAAAGATAGGGTGGGGGTGAGGGTACAGGTGGCTAGGGATGTAGCTCAGTGGTACAGCATCCCTGGGCTCAATCCTCAGTACCACAAAAAAATAAAAAGATATATATATAGGTAATGAGCTTTTTTACAGAGAAGCTGTGAAGACTGAATAACTATGGGCAGTTACTATATGGGGAGGGAGACTTGTAAGAACCTGCAGTTATTATTACACACCATGATGAAAATTTAAGGTTAAAAAGTCTAAAAGCTTCTAGAGAGGAGAAAGCTGCAAATCCATTAGAAACAAAAATGAGCAGCACCAGTTCCTAGAAGACATGGAACAATTTCTATAATACCCAAAGGGGCAAAAAAATTGAACACAGACTTCTTTTCCAGTGGAAATTATTTAAGTGTGAGGCCCAAGCAGACAGCTGACAACTTCAGCTATGCAAAGACTCAAAAATTTTAACCCTCAATGCAGTATTTTAAAAATAATTACTCAAGGATGATGAAATTAAAAAATGAATCACAGAAGGAAGATGTGGGGACACAAGAGGTAGTGGTAAGCAAAAAACAAGTAAAACAAGTATAATCTAAAGGTTGGTTTAAGTGATTATTGTTCATAAGACAAAAACATAGGTAAGATACATAGAGTAAAATAGAATATACAAATGCTAAGAATCTTGTTATGCTCAGAAGAAGATAGTTATTGATTCTAAAGTGATTAAAATATTTGATTACAATTGTTTGATTACAATTGTTAAAACTGTAAGAGTAACCACTAGAATAATGGAAATAGGATGTATTGCTTCCATTTTTTTTTCCTTCAATTTTCTGAAAAACTAAAAAAAAAAAAAAAAAATGGTGTCAGGGTTTGAAAAAAAAATGAACAAAGATAATTAGCAAAAGATGGGTCCTGGCATTCAAAGCAAAATCATTAAAAGAGTAAAACAAGGTCCTATTATACTGATAAAAGGTATAATTCAGTAATAATGTTTGAAGTAAACCTTGATATACCTGGATAGTTTTGAAATATTAAAAGCAAAAACTTCTAGAAATGCAAAAAAGGAGACAATGACAGTTACATAAGTGGGCGATGAACATACCTCTCTGAAATTAATAGACCAAGGAATCAAAACTAGTATGACGAGAAAGGAGCTGATAACAAACAATTATGATCTGATTGGGACATATAAACATGTATTCCCAACAGAAAATACATACATCTTTTAACGCTGATGGAAACTCAATCATTTAGCTGCGTGCAGTGGTCCAAGCCTATAATCCCAGTGGCTCAGGAGGCTGAGGCCGGAGGAACTCAAGTTCAAAGCCAGCCTCAGCAACTTAGCAAGGCCCTAAGCAACTCAGTGAGAACCTATCTCAAAAAAAAAAATACAAAAAAGGGCTGGGGATGTGACTCAGTGGTTAAGTGCCCTTGGGTTTCAATCCCTGGTATTTAAAAAAAAAAAATCATTTATTAAAAAAACAATACAAAACCATAGTCACAATTTACAGAGTAGAAACCAATTATACAAGCCTAAGGAAATGAATTATACAAGCCTACAGCTTTGGTAGTAACTGAAAAGGTAATCAAGGATCTGCTCTTAAAAGACATTTGAGTAGGATGCAGTGGAGCACACCTGTAATCCCAGTGTCTCAGGAGGCTGAAGCAGGAGGATCATGAGTTCAAAGTCAGCCTCAGCAATTTAGTGAGGCCCTGTGCAACTTAGTGAGACTCTGTTTCTAAATAAAATATAAAAAGGGACTGCAGATGTGACTCAGTGATTAAGCACTCCTGGGTGTTCAGTCCCTGGTACCAAAAACATAAAATAAATAAAAAATAATAATATAAAGATATTAGACTCAAATGGCTTTATGGATCATTTCCCCAAGGTTTTGAGGAAATCTCTATGTCAAACTCATTGAGATCGTTAAAAAAAAGAAAAAAAGGAAAAAACTTGCCAATTGTCTATATAATAGACCCTAACAGCAAAACCAGATAGGGAAAACATAAAAGCAGAAAATAATTTTAATACCAGGAAATCTACTAATGCTATTTTTCATTAAAATGTTGAAAAAAACCCAATTGATTCAGCAAATGCTAAAAAAAATTTGATAAATTCTTACCACTATTGCAAGAATAAAACAATACCAAAGCTCTTCTCAAGTCAGGAAATAAAAAGTTCTGAGCCTGTCCAACACTTGCTTATCTTACCTTCTTGCTGGTAGGTTGACCCCTGCTGCTAGAGTGGATGTGCAGGTCAAAAGGCAGAGAGTGCCTGTGGAATAGGCCTCCTCAAGGAGCCTCCTTTCATCGCTTGTTAAGCCGCTGTGGTGGTAGGCAACTCCGAATGGGATGGTGCGCTTTAAGACAGGACACAGGTTGCCACTGCTGATGTTCCTCAAGTTCTTAATCACCTCACATTTTTCTTTTTCCCTGTGTTTCAGATATTCCCTAAAATAAAGATCCATTAGAAATATGAGCTCTTGGGCTAGGGACATAGTTTGGTGGTAGAACAGTTGCCTTACTTCAATGGTAGTTTAACTTCCTTAGTTTTTTATAATTAAAATCATCATTATAAAGGCACACTATCAGTTACCCAAATGAGTAACTCATTAATCTTATTCCAAACATTTATATTCTTGTACTATTCGATAAAATCAATTCTATAGTAGACCAATCTCTATAGTAGAACGGGGGGAGGGGTAAGTGGGAAGGGTGATTAGATTAGAATTCAGGTTAATAGTCTATGACTAGTGATATACCACTGGCTAAGGGGCCAAAAAGAAGTCTGAAAAAAAAAAAATGATAAAACCACATGAGACAAACGTGTAGAAAAAAACTAAACAACTTGTAAAGTAATTTTATATTTATCTCTATGGGTAAAGCAGAGTGAATGTTAAAAAAAAAATCATAAAATTATAAACCAAGACTTAATTTCTTAATTACTTAGGAAATTAAATTCAAATGTCCAAACTACCTAAGTATGAAGATGACTAAGAAAACAAAGGCAGTGGTATGCAATTAAAGAGAAGGTTAAGCTGAAGATACAATTCATCCCATGATTGTAATGATTAGTTCTTTCACTATCTAAGTCGGTAGTTCTTGACCTTGACTGTATGTTGGACGTGCCTGGGTTCCACTCTCGGAATCTGATTTGTCTAAGAGGTAACCTGTACACTGGGATTTTTAAAATCTCCAAGATGATTTATAGGGTAGCCAATGTTTCCAATCACTGATCTCAGTCTTAAATTGTTAAGCATTAACTTACTTAATTACCCTTAGAATTTTTCCATTTCACATAGAATTTCACAGTTAAATTTTTTTTTTCTTTAAGGTCAATTCCCTCAAAATTTAGTATAACAACTTAATAGTGTTCTGCAAGAAATAGTCAGTGCTTACTCAATAAACATAACACAGCCTGTAATTCATGAAGAAAATAAAACAAAACAGGATGTTTTAAAAAGATTAACATACTTGCTTAAAAATTTGCATATCATTTCTGCTACATTTTCACAGTTCTTCTTACTGGGACAAAAAACTAAGCAGGAATAATTGGGAATAACTTCTGTCACCAACGCTACCAAATGATCAGGATCCATCTTTTTTAAGGTATCAGAATACTGCAAAACAATAAGATGGAGAAACCATGAAAGCTTGTTTTAACCCGTGTGTTTAAAACCTAAATAAATCATCCATAATTCTGAATTTCTCATTAATTAATCTGATCATTTCAGAGAAGATGAAATCTATGTAAGACATCAAAAATTCACTTTTAGGTTATCTGTTAAAGATTTGCTTATTGGGCATATTTAGTTCAAAAACCAGGATTTAAAGATATGAATTAAATCAAGAAGTGAAAATGATGAATGTTATTAATAATCCTACTACATACCTATCTCCACCAAAGCAGAACAAGAGTCCAGAAACAGAAACACAGATTGATCCTAATAACAGTTAAAGGACTGCATAAGATTTATCCTTTACAATTACAAATATTTTTTAAAAACACAGGTTCAATAACACTAAAGGACAGACTTTCAAAAATAAAAAAAATTAACACTGAATTAAGACTTTTGTAACATTAAACAGGCATGAGGAACTCAAAGGACATGAAAAGGTAAAGTTATGTAAGATCTCAGTTTATTTTACTTTACTAAAGATAAATGAAGATATAGGTTTAGATATCTTATAGAATTCTAAAACTGCTATAAAATTCCTTTTTCCTCTTTTCAATATTCCTCTTAAAAGTTATAAGACATTAACACAGTAGAAATTAACGTTTTTATACACCAATATCTGAACTACCTGGACCATGAATTATTTTTTTATTGTTACTGCTGAATGAATAAACATTTAGAGAATGAATAAACATTTGGTTCACAGAACTCCAAGGCAAAAAGAAAGACCTAACACTTTTATTAGATCCAAAGAACTTAATAAATACCTACTTGCTCACAACTTAGTAGCCACTTGAATTTAAAAAATATTTACAAGACATACAAGCTATCAACAGTTATATGAAAAAATGTCCAACATCTCTAGTAATAAGAAAAATGCAAATCAAAACTATTCTAAGATTTCATCTCACCCCAATTAGAATGGCTATTATCAAGAATACAAGCAACAAAAGGTGTTGGTGAGGATGTGGAGAAAAAGGTACACTCATACATTGCTGGTGGGGTTGCAAATTGGTGCAGTCACTCTGGAAAGCAGTATGGAGATTACTTAAGAAAACTTGGAATGGAACCACCATTTGACCCAGTTATCCCACACCTTGGCCTGTATCCAAAGGACTTAAAATCAGCATACTACAGCGATACAGGTACATCAATGTTTATGGCAACTCAATTCACAATAGCTAGATTGTGGAACAAAACTAGATGCCCTTCAATAGATGAATGGATAAAGAAACTGTGGTATATATACACAATGGAATATTACCATAAAGAAGAATAAAATTATGGCATTTGCAGGTAAATGAATGGAGTTGGAGAATGTCTAGCTAAGTGAAATAAGCCAAGCCCCAAAATCCAAAGGCCAAATGTTTTCACTGATAAGTGGATGATGATACATAAGGAGGGGGTTTAGGGGAGGAGGTAACAAAAGAATGGAGGAATGTTGGATTGTGTAAAGGGAAATGAGGGGTGGGGAGGGGGCAAGGGGAAGGAAAGATAACAGAATGAGACAAACATCATTACCCTATCCTATGTACATGGTATGATTACACAAACAGTGTGACTCTACATTATGTACAACCAGAGAAATGAAAAGTTGTATGCCATTTGTGTACAACGAATCAAAAAATAAAATTAAAAAAATTTAATTCTTAAATACACACAACTCAATAAAGGGATATGTACAAACTTGGTACTGTCTTTAAAACTTTGGAATGAGATTGGACACAGTCACCTTCTTCTGTTCCAGACTGATTTTCACATGGCATTGACTTACAGAGACTATAAAAACCCCAACTTTAGGGCCCAGGGTCTAGCTCAAGGGTGCAATAGTTGCCTAACATGTGTAAAGTCCTGGGTTGGATCCTCAGCACCACACACACACACACACACACACACACACACACACAGACACACAACCCACACAAACACAACTTCACAAATATGTGGTGTTGCAGAAAGGAATATGAGGTGATATTGTGTTAAAACTGGAACCTAGCTACACTAAATCAGTAGCATCTTGTCCAATATGTCAAATAGCAGTCATTTTTCTCAAAAATTTAAACTGTCTAATGGCATCCATGCAAATCTGTGATGCCCCAGGACACCTGGGCACAAAGTAAGGGAACCTGGGATTTAAAGGTTATCAACATTACCTTATAACTGAGGAGACGTGAAAAAGTCATGCCTTTCTCAGCTTTGCTGTCGACCTCATATATTGTATCATTTATTTTCAGATATTCTTTTAATTCAACCTTGAATTTTAAAAAATTGCAATTAATAACACATGAGTTATTAATTTTCAGAGTTTTAAATTTTGTGAAATATGATATGGAAAGGACAGCTATGCAAAGATTTAAGCTTTTTTAAGATAGCTAAAACATGCTTCAACTTAAAAGTTCTTGCTTTACCACATTTCTTTTTTTCCTCTTTAAATCAACACAGGGATTAATACCCTTGAAGAAAGATTTTAATTAAGTAGTCCAATGTCCAAAAGGAAAACACTTTGGTATTTGTTACAAGAAATACAAAAGAATCACAGTGCTTGCAATTCTTTATCTTCTGTTAAGGAGTTAACTTTTCCCTAATTTCCTGTGTTAGTCATCAGCTTTAATTCCAAATACCACCATATTTTTTTAATTTATTTTTTTTAATTAAAATCTTTTTTTATTTTTACAGACTGCATTTTGAGTCATTGTACACAAATGGGGTGCAATTTTTATTTCTATGATTGTACACAATATAGATTCACACCATTCATGTAATCATAATTTAAGCATTTGTAGACAAAAATAGCTTGTGAGCACATCTCACTTCATTTTTAAAAGAACAGTGTATAATGTGACACATAATACACACATTTCTTTCTTTCTTTTTCTCTCTTTCTTTGTTTCTTTTTTTCCCCTGTGCTGGGGATTGAACCCAGGGACACTTAAACACTGAGTCACATACCCAGCCCTTTTCATTTTGTAAAGTTGTGAGACGGGATCTCATTAAATTATTTAGGGCCTCACTAAGTTGCTGAGGCCGGCCTCGAACTTGTGATCTCCTGCCTCAATCTCTCAAATTGCTGGGATTACAGGCATGCACCACCACGCTCAGCTCAGAAAATAGTTCTAGAAAATATTCAAATTTGGAATGTAAAAATATTGTATTTCAAGTTAAGAACTGATGTTTTTCAAAAATTATTTTCTCAAAGCCTACTGAAGACACAGAACATAGTGCTGCAGACAGACAGAATATGTATAAGCTATTTTCAAATACATATGAAGTACATTTGTTTACTTTCAAAAATGTTGGGAATGCTGTTATTGAGGAGGTTAAATTTAGATGCATGTTAAGTCTTAACTTTTTAAACAAGTATTATAATTACCAAAGCATAGCTACTTGAAAATGTTTTAAGATAAAATTTTTAATGTGCCAATAATTCCAAGCACAACTCACTAAACTGTGGCTGGTTAAAACACTTACTTTAGTGAAATAAGAAGTGAAAAATAGTCTGAAAAAATTCACTCAATAAATGTTCACTCAGACACCATTGGCCAGGCATTATTCCAGGTGCTATGGATACATTAGGGACCCAAGCCAAGATCCCTGACCTCACAGAATTAATATTCTCTATACATAAACTATTAGCATTATACTATGGTGAGTGCAATTATGGCCCTTCACTACTCCACATAATTTTTAAATATACTATATTTACTTTTTTTTCTGATATGAATACATAACAAACCAATACAGTGCAAACCTTAGGGTACATACTGGTCTAAACTGACTGGTATAATATTCTGCTTGAAGGAAGTCTTGTAGGTCTTCTACATTGTTTAATGTTGCACTCATACCAATAATCTGAGTTGTCTCTAAAACAAAAACAAAAAAATCTTAAAGTATTAAGACAAGTACAGCATCTATTATATCATAAAACAATTTAGCAACATTTTATGCTTCAAATACTTTCTGAGTACTATGGGAAATAGGAAGTGAGGAGAAAGAGTAAGAAAACTACACACACAGGTTGAATACCCTTTATCTGAAATGCCTGGTACGAGAATTGTTTCAGATTTTGGATTTTTCAGATTTTGGTATATTTGTATATACATAAAGAAATATCTTGGGGAGGCAGACCAGATTCTAAACAAAAAATTCACTTGTTTCATAAGCATTTTATACATGTAGTTTGAAGGTAATTTTATACAATATTTTAGTGTACCTGCATTTTGACTGTGACCCATCATATGAGGTCTGAAATTTTCCACTTGTGGCATTGTTTTGGCACTCAAAAAGTTTCGGATTGTGAAGCATTTCAGATTTCTGATTTTCAAATTGGGGATGTTCAAACTGTATATGAACAGAGTAATATTTGGCAATCAAAGAATGAAATCTTTCAGGAATCCTGAAATTCTACTTTGAATTTTATAAAATTTCAAATGTGGCAAGTAGGATATTTATTAAGATTTCTAAACAAAAATAATGGTATAAATATATACATGGCCTTCAGTCTGAATCATCTTTATGAGAAGCTACAATATGCTTCTTAGGTAGGGCCATGGACACACGTAGGATACAGGGCTAAATACGTCTGAAACTCTTGCAGCTTGCAAAGTCCTTTAGGTAATCTTGCTATCAGGTTGCCACCCTTTTTCAAATTTTTTAAAAAATACAAATGGCATGAAACTCATGAAGTTCTGACTTCCTAGGAGTATAAAATTGTTGCTTTCTATAGACTTAGCTACTGAATTAAAAACCAAAGAAGCCTTTTTAGCAAATGTTTTTTCATTGCTGCTGTCTTGTTTTGAAGGGATCTTTTAGGATATTATCTGATAAAGGACTAAGTGCTGTTCTTTCCTACTGCATTAAGGTGAACTATGAAGCTGAAGAGGTGAGCAGAAGACCAAATCAAGAAAGGCTGTGCTATGAATTTTGGGATTTATGCAGAAAACAAAAAGAAGCTATTAAAGATGGTTAATAGTAAAATAAACTAATTGCATCTGGGAAAGATAATTGATTCTGCACTAGACAAGACAGGTTTGGTAAGGGAGGGACAGAAGTAGTAGACAACACAGAGAAGCTTGGTGTTTTCTGTAGCAATCTAGGTAAGAAAAGGAGGAAGGCCTGAACTAAAGAGGTAGTAGTAAAAAGGGGCAGAAAGAAGAGAATTTAAAATATATTCAAGAAGTAAACCAGATAGGATTTGGTTGCTCACAGAATATGTAAGAATGAAGATTAGAAGATTTTATTCAACTGAGGTAAGAGGATCACTTTAAGAGGGTCACTTGAGCCTAGGAGTTCAAGGTCACACTGGGCTACAAAGCAAGCCCTGGGTTTAAAAAAAAGAGTCTAAGTTGGCTGGGTAAGAATTCAGACTGAAAAATGAGTTTGAAGGAAAAGAGTTAGGTTCTGTCTAAGCTTTAGTTAGGCTTGATTGTTCACAGAACATTCAAGCAGGAGTGTCCACTAGGCAGCTGATATTACTCAGAAGAGAGGAGTAGTCTGGAAACACAGACTGGGAAATACAGAGTCACTGGCATATAGGCAGTTCTTGAAGTCAGGAACATGGATGACAGTTAGTAGGAACTGTAGGAAACAAGGGAAAAGCCTAAGATGAATTTATGGTAATGCCAGTGTACATAATGAATTAGTTTAGCTATGACACAGAAGAAAAGGAGACACTAAGGGGTTATTTTTATTCAAATATCTATTAAGTATAAGGCACTAGTGATAGACCAAATTATACAACTATAGCAAACATGTCAATCATGTGCCAGGTACTATGCTAGAGGCTTTACAAAGAATAACTTGTGTCATCTTTACAGCAATTCAGTGAGGATGGCTCTACTATTCTCACCCACATTTGATGTGTAAGGAAGCACAGGCACTGTTGATACAACTTGCCCAAGGTCATGTAGAAAAGTGAGCCAAGATTCAAAAAGTCTCTCTTTCTATAGACTTAGACAAAGGCTCATCTCCTGGGTGCTTGTGCTCTGCTATCTTTCAATGCTGAGACATGACCCCACTTACAAAGAGACAGCAGAAAAGTCAAAAGAAAAAGTTTCTGTGCACAAAGAAAAAAAAGAGACAAATGTTGAAATAAAATTAAGATGTTGATTAAATTTGACAATGGGGAATCATTTCCTCTCTTCCTCTACTTTAAGTCCTATAGGATCGGTCACCATTAACACATCATATCTTTTTTTTTTTTTTTAAACCAGGCAGGTTTTACCACTGAGCCCTTTTTATTTATTTGTTTATTTTTTTGAGACAGGATCTTGCTAAGTTGTCCAGGCTGACCTCAAACTTGTAATTCTCTTGTCTCAGCCTTTGAAGTAGTTAGAATTCCAGATATGTCACCACCACACCTGGCTACCATGTCTTTTTATTCACCTGCTCATCATCTGTTCATTTTCATTAAAATATAGGCTTGATGAAGGCATGGATTTGTTCTATTCACTACTGTATTTACAGTAAGTGTTCAATAAATATTTTTTAAAATGAATGATTATGAAGTGCTGCAATCTGCCTAAATACAGCTGCAGTCAAAATTAATTAGGGTGAGCTGAGGGTGTAGCTCAGTGGTGGAGTATGCACTTAGCAAGTGCAAGGCCCTGAGTTCAAACCCCAGCATCCCCATCCACAAAATCTTGAGATTTTATTTTATTTTTATTATTATTATTATTCCATATGTAAGCTAAGAATTACAACACCATATCAATAAATATAGAGATGACATTTAGAATAAATATTTGATGTACATTTAAATTCAATGTTGCAAAATAGTTTCTTAAAGTGACTACTCAAATATACCACTTTATTGAGATGATGATGATGATATTTGTGGTAGCAGCAAACCCTTCCTGAGTGCTATGGTTCATGCACTGAGGAATGCTTTACATGTATCGACTTACAGAATACTCACAATGCTCTCCTCAGGTTGGGGACATTACTATCTCCATTTTTATAGACAAAGAAACACAAAAGCTGAGTGATGTGACTATGCACACAGATTTAATGAGTGTATGGAATAAGAGGTCTTCCTTAATGCTAACTTATCTTCCGAATTCTACTCATTCAACAAAAATTTATATATTTACTTTAAAATAAAAAAAAAAAAAACTAAGGCAGGAAGCTTAAGTATCTTGCTATAGGTTACATAATCTACTGATAGAATTAAGTTATTTATTTATTTTTTTTGTGGTGCTGGGGATCGAACCCAGGGCCTTATGCTTGCAAGGGAAGCACTCTACCGACTGAGCTATCTCCCCAGCCCCAGAATTAAGTTATTTACAAATAGGTTTTTTGATTATAAATCAATAAATACTTACTGCTGGTATAGAGGATTTTTGCTAGGGTCATTTCCAGTGTAGCACCCCGGCTCCCTTCACCAATCATGTGCAACTTTGGGATGAAAAGAAAAGGGGCAGAGAAGTAAATCTTAATACAATGCCCATATAAACCATGAATATATTTGTATAGAATGAATACATAATCCTTGCTTTAAAACTTTTCAAAATTTTGAATATAACTATAGTATATACATATTACTTCACTGGTATTTTAAGTTAATGAGTTCTGGGGGAAACACTGACACATCTGGGATTCATAAATACTATTATAAAACTGTCTATAAACACATATTTGCACTTGAAGAAACACTTGACATAAAAACAAACTTAAGATTATCAAATATGGAATGTCTTCACCTGAATTGTATATATATTAAAATAAATTACTTTTTGTTATATAGGTACTAAGCAGATTCACATAATAATCAGATTAATACAGCATGTTAGTATAATAAAAATGTCAATAAATCAGAAAGTAGTAACCAACCTCATCTACAACCACCATACCCAGACTGTCAATCCTTCCAGTTTCAATCAAGGAGTTCACCAAGCTATGTCCTTTTTCAATGGTGGCAATATATAGTGATTTCTTTTCCCTTCTTTTAATTGGAGGAAAGCGTCCTTTGCTTCCAGCATATTCTTCAACAAAGAAACCTAGTTCTATACCAAAACTTGACAAACCTGAAATCTAGAATATTAGTTAAAATGAACAAAAACAAAACACAAAGAACTCTAATTATTTTGTGCTTGTGAGGATTTAAAAAGAAAAGCTAAAGTAGTATTCAATACCGATCAATGGGAATGGGTCAAATTAGACACACGTAGCTAAGAAACACCATAAAAATAAGGTGTTGATCTTTGCAAAATAAATGCAACATTTAAACCACATAATGAATGTGAAAATAAATTTCAACTGCCTCCTTTGATGTCAAAAAGCATCAGAATAACTCATTTATTTTGATACAATAACTGGTTAGTTTTTGCTTTAGAAATCAGTCTAAATATTAATAAAACACTTATGGTAGAATTCAATCCACAATTAAAAAAAAAAACTAGTACTTGAAGAGATTTAAGGTAAGTACTCTGTGGCTTTTGTATATCCTACAAGTATTACTTCTCCATAACTAAGAAGTACTGCTTTATAGTCTATAAAAGTCATTATATTTATGGTAGTATTTAGACCGTAATGTTACAATATTAGCAAATAACACTAACACTTTATAAACACACCTTTTCTTGGACAATTGCCACATATGGAAGGATCATCAAAACATCCTTCCGCCGGCAAAGCAGTTCTTGTAGCATTAAAATCTCGGCCACAAGGGTTTTTCCACCACTCGTTGGCAAGGAATATATTAAATTTTTTCTTTCTTGAACAGAACTCAGTGTTAAGCAAGTATGTTGCCATTCTGTGGAATTATAGAGGAAAAAAAACAGACATTATCTTCTTTTTTCATATTGTCAATCTAAGAAAGTTTTCCAAGAAGGTAAAAATTAACTTCTTCCACTTGTGGCAATTTTCTCCTAGAAGCAAATACACTTATAATCTATGTTAAACATCAAGAATCCCAAATGTGCAACGTGCACATCCAGTAAGAGTCTAGTTCAGGGCTAGTTAGCAGTGTAAACAACTACTCTACCTCATCACCAGCTGCAGACTTTGTTGTAAGATTCTAATAGGACAGACAGCAACCTGGTGGACAAGGATGTCATTTAGAACATCAGAGGAACAAAAGGGCAGTAAAAGGACCTGTGGGACTTCTAAGCTCTTCCTTTTGTGTTCTGTAAGCAGAGTATGTAAGCTTACCTTCCTCCTTCACCCAAAAGCCATTTTAAAGAGAAATAGAGGGAGGAGGAAAAACACAAAAACAAAAACAAAGCCCTTTGAAATTTTGCACAAACCAATAAAAGCTTCAACTAGTTTTCTTGGGAACCTGAACTTTGCATGGTCTGGAAACTATTTAAACTGACAGAAGTGTCTAAACATATGGAAGGTAAAGATGACTGGTAGTCAATTCCCACAATTTACAAAGACGGGATTTATGAAAACAGATCATATCCAAGATATGATGTGAACACTATTATAACTACTCTGGAATAATCTGACAAGGTAGAGCATTAAAAATCTTCAAAAATATGCATTAATATTTTATCACTAGAAAAACGAATGACACGACATTTCACAACAGGAAGAAATGTGGATGGCCAATAAATATATACAGTATGCTCAACTATAATCTATTAGGTTGACAATGTAACAAATTATCAAAAAGAAAAAAAGTCCCACGCTTGTAAAAATCTAGAGCTGACAGGTATTCTTCTGTATGGTTTGTGAGAGCATTAATGACTAGTCTTTTTGGAAAGTAATCTAGCAGGACAGAAATAAAAGTGCAAGCCAGGTGTGGAGGTGCACAACTATAATCCCAGCGACCTGGAAGCTGAGGAAGAAGAAAGGCAAGTTTGAGGTCAGCCTCAGCAACTTAATGAGGCTCTAAGCAAATTGGTGAGACTTTATCTCAAAATAGAAAAACAAAAAGGGCTGGGGATGTGGCTCAGTGGTGAAGTACCCCTGGGTTCAATTCCTAGTACTAAGGGGAAAAGAAAAGAAAAAATAAAACTTTACATTGCCTCTAATCTAGCAGTATTACTTTTAGGACTCTACATCTACAAAAATGAAAACAAGGGAATATACAGATTACATGCAAGATATTCATCACAGCACTTTTGTAGATAACAAAGTGCCATAGGGAGGGTAGGGCTGAGTGAATTATTCCACAATCATATGATGTAATTCTTTGTGGCTTAAAAATAGGGATCTATAGCCAGGTGTGGTGGTGCATACCTGTAATCCCAGCTACTTGGGAGGCTGAGGTAGGAAGAGCAAAAATTCAAGGCCAACCTGGAAATTTAGCAAGACTGTCTCAAAATAAAATTAAAAAGACTGTGGGTGTAGCTCAGTGATAAAGTGATCATGTGTGAGGTCTTGGTACCAAATAAATAAATAGATAAGTAAAAAAGAAAGGGAAATCCATATATAAACAATCTTTATATATTCAATATACAGTTAAAGGAGATCATAAATGTGTTGAATATGAACCAAAGCATGTATAAATATTTGAAAAGGATTATGCATAGAAGTTGGGCTTGGATATATTGTTTTTAAAAATTAAAAGAATGATTAATAGAATATTACAAAGCTACTAAAAATAGTTATGTCTGAATGACAGTGTTATTCTGGAAGAAGATGCAGATTAAACAAAGAACAAGGTGTTAACAGAAAATCAGAGGAAAAAAGTTAACATCTACTTCAAGGGTAACATAGACCATTAGCTCACAGATGACACAATTTAGAATTTATTACTCCTGTGAACTTTGTTTTCTATAGTCCTGCTTCTCCAACCTAATTGTCTTCTCCCTGAAAACCCACATTTTCACACAGCTTCTAGGATCCTAATAGGAGCTTTAGAAATACTTATAAGTGATGGGTTGATGGACTGATCTCTCGGTATGGCAGCAACTGTCCCTACTTTGTTTAAAATGATGCATCAGAAATAGGAAAGGACCCGGGATTTTTAAAAAACATAAAGAACATTATTATTACTATATTACAATGTTTCTTTTTCACTTAAATCTTAATGCTGCTGCCTTTTAATATGCTTAATTTTAACCAGTGGGATTACTGACTTCTTTCACTCAAGACATAGAAGCCTTCAAAGGAATTTCAACTAAATTTTGGTAGAGAAAACCGAGAACGCTAATGCCAGTTACGAAAACTGCGTACAGGTAGACAATCAAAGAAAAAACAGGAACAGGGTGTCAAAAAAGAATTTAAAGAACGATGTGGTTGATATCTGCGGGTGCTACCAAGAAGTCAGGTAAGATAAGTAAGTACTGGAATTACCACTGAATTCAGACACTGCAATCATCATATCTCAGGCAAGAGTACAGAACCCAGAATTGGAGTGGGCTAAAGAAATACTCAAAGTAAGGAAAAACAAAATAAGTATAAATAACTGGTTCGAGAAACATGAGTGTGAAGGGAAGAGGTTCAAAGTGACAGGAAAGGGATGGAAGGTTGAGACAAATGATACTTTGATTTTTCAAGATGAGAAATATGACCATGGAAGCATTTGCTTCTATTGATTTTCACTAATTTTATGACAATGGAAAATTTTGTTTTTATTCCAAAAAAAAAAAAAAAAAGCATTACCATATAATTTTTCAATTCCTTTGAACTGAACATAAAGGTCTCTCACTTTGCTGGGCAATGAATAAAATGGACCAAGATCATCTGATGAAGACTCAATTGTTTTCTTAGCAACATTAATTTCTTCAGATAGGAGAGTCTCCTTGAGTTGTTTACTCCTAGAAAATATTGGTGTTTGGGCCTTTGCATTTCCGGTCATAGTACTTTTTAGATGATCTTTAATACTTTTTCTCCTACTTGTATCTGAATTATTTCTGACTTTAGAAGAGGATTCATCATTTGGCTGGAGTTGCTTTACGCAATTATGGGGCAATTCTTCACTCACAGTATTGGGAAAGGATGAGCTCCCATTCCTTTCTTTAGTCAACTGATCACCCAAATCATTTGAAGAGTTCTGCAAATTTTCAAAGTATAAAACTTGAGAAGAAGGCAAATCATACAAAACATCAGTTCCAGGTTCAACAGGGACATCTTTATGCTCCCTCAGGTTCTCTGTATGCTCATCAGTTTTGTGTTCAGTAAAGTTGCTTACAGTAGTAACACTGAGTTTGTTTTTTATGCTTTCTGAACAAAAATCTTCAGTGGCAAAGTCCATAGCATGTTTCCTTTGTTCAGAAAGTAGTATGTATTTCTGTTCCAAATCATTGACTTGCGCTAAAAAGGAGTTTTCAGTAAAGCTATCATAGTCACCAAACATGTCCTCTTCGCTGTCATTATGCTGGAAAGAAAATAAAAATACTTACAGGCAATTCCAGATTCATGAATAACAGAAGTTTCACTAGAGGAAAAAAGAAAACAAGGTGGGGTGGGGGTGGGAGAATCTCATGAAAATCAAAGGGAGATTAATAGAGGAAAGGGACTAAGGTATGGGAAGTAAAGAGGGAAGGTGAAAGTGCTGGGAAGTGATATTGGACAAATCAGATTTGGCCAATACATTGTGTGCATGTACAAATATGCAACAACACAAATCCCATCTTATATACAACTAAAATGCACCAATAAAAAATGTGGAATGGAAAAAAATAAAATAATTACTGGAACTGCAGTTGTAGCTCAGTGGCAGAGTACTTGCCTGTGTGAAACACTGGATTCGATCCTCAGCACCACATAAAAATAAATAAAATAAAGATATTAAAAATATTTTTAAAAACACATTTCTAAAGCAAAGTAAATAATAAAAGCTTCAGTCTAGGGCTGTACCAAGCATATAATTATCTGTAGGTCCTGTAAGTCGCCCTAAGAATAGATATTATTATCACCTTTTACAGATGAAGTAATGGAGGCTCAGAGAGGTGAAGTGACTTGCCTATACAGTGCTCCTGGAGTGTTGTGGAAACAGTGTGCTGCTTCTTTTTTTTTTTTTTTTTTTTTGGTGCTGGGGATTGAACCCGTGGCCTGGCTCTAACACTGTAACATCCCTAACCCCCGGGATTCTAATGCTTAAACCTGTGCTAAATCCTTAAATGACAGCAAGATTGACAGACATCTATTGAGATAGTGGTTCACTAGAAGCGTCTGAGAATTGCATTTCTCCCTTCCTATCCCCTGCTCTGAGACAGTGACTGGCCTATAAAAAAAGTTGTACCGCTATATATTACAGAGGAATTCTGTTCAATTTGGAATTGAGACGGAGGGCGTGCACATTGACTTGGGGAGGTCTATTAAACAGAAGAGAAATAAACTTTGAGGCAGCAAGAGTGTAGTGACACAGAATTTGAAGTCAGAACGTAGTTTCTGAATTTCTCAGGGTTTGATTACTGTTGTAAAATCTAGATAATGTAGCTTGTTTAACAAAGCGTAAGGGTCTTCAATAAACAGATTTTATTAGTAAAGTAGGGGCAGTAGTAATTTCGAAGTATGGGTTTGCGTCTCAGTTATGTCACTTAGTTGCTGGATGTTAAATTTTTGTATCTACATTTCACATCCATATAGAAGCGGGGAAACAAGGCAATACCTCGTAAGTGACAGCAGCAGTAACAAAGATAGGTGAGAGAGGCAAATGAAGGCTCTTTCATCTGACTGGTTAATTGTTTGCACTTGGGAAGAAACTGCCACAATTTGGCAGTTTCACATCTTCTGTATCTGGTTTCCCACCCCTTTCGGTGGGCAAGCGAAGGAGGAAGCCCAGGTTTGTATGAGCGCCCCAAAGTTGGTTAGTAGGACAAGGCCCTTGGGGGAATTTGAGAGCGGATGGGGCTGTACCTCCACGGGTTGCAGGCCCACGGTTTTCCGCCGCCGGCTCCCAGCTTCCACCTCCTCCTCCTCTTCCTGCTCATCGCCAGTCTTGAGCGGCGCCACCGTGGGGAAGGCAAAAATGCTCCCTAGGCTAGGACGGTTCCTTTTGCGCACAGACACCCGCCGGCGGATGCGGGAACCACCTTCATCCATGACTGGGACCGAAAACGCTGCCCGACTTGGTCCCCAGTGACTCTGCCGCCAACTTCCGAAGGCGGGCTGGGCGGAGGTGGCAACAGGGAGAAAGTGCTCGAGTCTCCATCCACCTTTTGTAAAGACCTCAAGCTAATTCCCAGGGCTCCCGGACCGGAAGCTGTAGGACCAGCATAGGTGTTCGCTCTCTCCGTCCAATCACAAATGTCACTTGATTTTTGGCGCGGAGAGAGCGGGAATCAAAACCTGCTGCGCAGGCGCATTGAAAACCCCAACTGGGGCGTGTCTTCAGCGTTCGCCTGCGGAACCTTTGAATGAAGTCCTCGAGCCCACAGGGGAAGATTACCGGAAGGGACCTATTTGGGAGATTTGGAAAAAGGAAAGGAAGAGGAATAATGGGAACCATGGCAGCTGTGATTGCTTCTTGTGGTAGTTTAGGGAAGAAGTTGACACCCTGCATAACGGCTGCTGTCTGCCTCCCAAATCCCGGAAATCGCTCGGGTAAAGTCTCCATTGTAGAACTGCAGCCATTGCTTTGGCCCTGATGGTCGGTGGAGTCATTACTGTTAGCAAAAGGACGCTGATTTCTAGGTGATAAAGTTTCTCCAAAGTGGGTGGGAACGGCCACGACTGCTGTTTTAGAACTCACGGGGCCGTGAGATGTTAAATCAACGTCTTAAAAAATATTAAACGTAAAAGGAAAGTGATGGGTGGAATAATTTTGTAAGAAGGGTGCCGGGCTGGTGGTGCATCCTGTAATCACAGTTACTCAGGGAGCTGAGGCCATAAGATCACAAGTCCAAGGTCAGTCTCCGCAACTTAGAGAATTAAAAAAAAAAAAAAAAAAAAAAAAAAAAAAAAAAAAAAGCGGGAATCTTGGGGATCTAACTCAGTGTGGGAGAGGGCCCCTGGGTTCAATCCCCTGTACCGAGGGGAGGGGCGGGGGAAGTCAAGGGCCTGCCTAAGACTTTACGTATAAACTTGATGAGCAAGGAACTTTTCCACAGTCACCCAACAACGAAATTTAGATGTCTAAGGTCCAAGATCAGAGCGGAATTGTGACATAATCCCTTGAATCTATAATTTCTGCAATTTTACCTTTATTCGTCGCTATCATTACTGTCTGGAAAAAATCCATTACCCATTTTCCCTTTGGTATAATAGTGCCTTTCTGTTGCTTCTGCACGTATTAGTGTTAAAGACTATGGAATAAAAGAGTAAATGTCAGGAAGCAGTGAAAAGTTTTATTGTTGAGAAAATATATGCCCTATCCCCAAAGCCCTGGAAACCCTGGGAATCACGTTTTATGTCTTATTCTGTCCCAAATCTAAAGACTTAACTAGTCATTGTGAGTCTAAAGAATGTAAAATCTTTATTTTATGTTTGTTGATTAATCTTACCTCCTTGATTACCCCCTTGATTAATCTTACCTCCGTAAATATTTTTGTTTGTGTGTGTGGTGTACTGGGGATCAACCCTGGGCCTCCCTCAGGGGAGGCAAGCACCCTGCTACTGAAGTTCTTGTCCAGCCCCTTTTAAATTTTATTTTGCTACAGGGTCTAGGTTGCCTAGACTGGCCTTGAACTTTTGATTCTCCTGCCTCAGGTTCTGGAGTAACTGGAATTATAGGCATACATACTACACTGAGCTAAAACAAAAATCCTTATTAGCTACTTAGCAAACAAAAAGAACTGTTTATTACTGTTTCTGTTTAATTGCAGTGCTCTGGAGAAGGGGTTGTTCACAATACAAGCAGGTAACCGGCAATGAGGACCTGGTAAGAAATTTTTTTCTTTATATTAGTAAGGCATTTGCAAATATGACCAGATTTTTATAACTACTTGGAGTTCAGCTATAGGACATAATCAAATCATTATTACTTGAGTTTGTAACTTATAACTCATTGATTATAGTCACGCAGGTGAGTTTCAAAGTAAGAGAATTCCTAGACTCTATTAAGAAGCATAGCTTCTTGCCATATTTTCTTCCTAGATATTAATATAAGGTTATGTTATTTGGGAATTTCAAAAGGTAGGTTAGGTGAATAGAATAATTGTACATAATTGTCCTACCTTTGTTTCATTTGTCACTTTTGGTAGGCTGCCTTAATAAATGCGGGATCAAAATTAAAGTTTTACTCTAGGACATTAAATAGTTTCCTCTAACCTAGATTTTTATGGGTTTAAAGTACTAACATGGACTTGGGCAGCATAGGTTTTCTTACTACGTGCAAAGTTTATTTGTTTGACACTAATCATCCTATACTTAGCCCTTAGCCCAGTGTTGAGAAGGAACATTGCCTTTATGTGTGAGCTGATTGGATTAATAACATTTGAGAAATGGGGGGGATAAAAAGAAAAAAAAAAAAAAACATTTATCTGTTCTCTGTGTGCATCTATCTTAGTCATCTTATTCACACACCATACTTTAAGAGAATAAAGGAAGTTTACTCCCTTTTTAGGCCATAAACCCCACTGAGACTAATGAAAGATATGGATCCTCTCCACAGAAAAAGACACACTGTCATATTCATTTCAGATTTGGTATACAATTACAGGGAACTGTAACCATTTCTAAATTAAGTACCTCTACACTGAAGACATACATTCTAACTGTAGGAGGAAGGTGTAATGAAGCATCAGAGGCAGTAGTTAAGACAGAGAAGTCAAAAAGGCTAACACTGACTTATATAACAGTCTGGGGCTATAGATAAAGCAACTGACAAATAAGGGGATGAATAAACTATTCAGTGATTATACTAACATAAGAATAGCATGTCATCTATTTTAAGTTTTTCTTAGTTTAAAAAAGTTTACTGAATTTAAAATGTTTAATCATCTATAATTGGAACAAAGCATTTGAGCGTAAAATCACTGTTACCAGGCTTGCATTTTTTTCTCCCATACATTCTTTTCTAAAAAGTTTATACTTTATTCCAGAATTGTCATGAGTTAATTTCTCCTTAGCCAAACTGACACAAGATAAAGTACTTGTGTAAAATATGTACACAGGAAGGAAGGTACTATGTGCTTTTGGATAGATTTAAATATGGTGACTTTAAGATATATTTTTTCAAATTTAAATTACATTATATCATGAAATTTCTCTTTCTTTATCCTAGCCTGTGCCAATGGAAAATCCTTATAAGGAGCCTCTTAAGAAATGTATCTTGTGTGAGAAACGTGTAGATTATAAAAATGTACAGGTGAGATCTGGTTTTACTCTCCAATATGGTACTTGATTTTAGGTTTTTGCCCCTTTGTTATTAATCAATTTTATAGCAGGTTTTATGTAGAGGCAACTGTTTAGTAACTTCATGATTTCAAATCTGGTTATAATTCTGTATGTAAGATATCTTTATTCAATGAAGAGCCCTTGACTTACCCTTATTTACTATTGTTTTAGCTCAGAATTTCTTTTTCTGTGTTCCAAAGGTTTGAACAATATAGCTCACTCTCAGTAAATTAGTAGTGGCAAATTTAGGGGGAGTGAATGGTGCTGGAGTTAAGTGTACTGATGACAATATAAGTTAACTGTCTTTGAGGGAAAAAAAATTATTAGATTACAATATAATAGGAAGATTATGCAACAGTGCGTAAGAATAGTTCCTGGCACCTACAAAGTGTCAAAGTATTTAAATTAATAGAACATAAGTTGTAGAAATTGGCCCAATATGTATATCTCTTGAAGATCTCAGTGCAGTCTGATAATTTATACTCATGAGTATGTAATAGCTTATAATGATAGATGAAATGTTTGGGTAACTTGTTACAAGCAGCATTTTTTTTCTAAATTCATATTTATTGTAAACAAATGGGATATATCTTGTTTCTCTGTTTGTACATGAGGTAGAGGCATACTGTTTTTGTAATCATACATTTACCTAGGGTAATAGTTTTTGATTCATTCTGTTATTTTTTTTTCTTCCCTCCACCCCTCCCACCCCTTTTATCCCTCTATACAATCCCTCCTTCCTCCATACTTGCCCGCCTCCCCCCCCCCATTATGTGCCATCATCCACTTATCAGCGAGATCATTCGTCCTTTAGTTTTTTGAGATTGGCTTATCTCACTTAGCATGATATTCTCCAATTTCATCCATTTTACAAGCAGCATTTTTTTAGGATATCTGTGGTTTGTCAAAACACCTTTAGCATTGAAGGAATATTCTGATTAATCTGTTATTTAGCTGTTTAGACTTTTTGATACACTAGATATTTTCATTATTTAAAAAGATGACTTGTTAATATGACCTCATAATAAATTTGTCTGAAACTTATTAAATCTTTTCATTACTTCAAAGTCATGTATATGGATTTTTTCCTTGAAATTTACTGAAGGTTGAATAACAAATGTTTTAATATATTTTTTTTTCTCTTCACATAAAACTCAAAACACAGCTTCTGTCCCAATTTGTTTCTCCATTTACTGGATGCATTTATGGAAGGCATATAACAGGTATTTATTTTTTAATCGTAGCAATTTAAATGTAGATAGAATTATATCTCTATCTCTGTCACAAGAAAACTGGCAAATTTTCAGGTCCTGTTATAAATCACTATTAGACCAGAGTCTACATTGTTAAGACTAGATTGGATTTAGGTACTTTTTTAGGGAAAGCCTTCTTAGTCCTTTGTTGTCCTTAGGGTTAACTACCTGCTGACCACATAAAAAACTTGGGCATAAAAAAAGCTATTTGGTAGGTTGTGAATTATAGACATTCTACATTAAAACTTGATGATGGCAAACTTTCCAAAGATAGACCAGATTCAGTCTGCCACTTGTTTTTGTAGTTTTATTTACACAGTGCCACATGGTTGCTTTGGAGCTATAATAGCAGAGGAGAGTAGGAGAGTAGTTATGAATGAACACTCTGTGGCCCCAGAGCCTAAGATTATTTATTATTCTGGCCCTTTACAGAAAAAAAAAACTGACCTTTGACTTAAAAGTTGTTATAGTTTGAATACTGGCATTTTTATGAATAAAAAAAGCACTTTCAAAAACTTTATAGGTCTTTGTGGGAAGAAGCAGAAAGAAATTACAAAAGCGATTAAGAGAGCTCAAATAATGGGTAAGTGTGCCTTGAACAACTGAATTAGTCAAAAGTTTGCTCATTATTTTTTGTGAAAAACTTTATAATATCTTTTCACAGGGTTTATGCCAGTTACATACAAGGATCCTGCATATCTCAAAGACCCTAAAGTTTGTAACATCAAATATCGGGAATAAATGATATAAGGTTATCACCAATAAACTTGTTTTATAATAAATTGACCTCTACTGATTCAAACTAACCTTTGGGAGGAAAAGAGTTTCAAGAGTGAGATTAGGAGTGAAGTTTCCCCTCCATGACTGTTCACAGAACAGGTTGCTTATTTAAAATGTTAATATTCATTAAATTGTACGTACCTTGAATAAAAGTGGTCCTGTATTACATCTGGTCCCCAGTAGTTCATTCATATATTAATGAACCACTACTATAGGAATAGGAAATACGGAAGGGATGGCTTATGTTGGAATACTACTTTAGGTCAGATTCTATGTTACAGATGGGATATTAGAGAAATGAGTGCAGCAAACTGGAATACTTATGTAGTGTTTAGATCCCATGGAGTTATAAATGCTTGGAATCATTTTCTAATTAGCAAATTTAAGTGTGCCTGGTTGAGAGAGCAGGTCTTATCTTTGCAGAGATGTACACTGGGCTGTCACAGGACAAGGAATTTATTCCTAGATGAATCTATCCTTAAACTGATATCCTTTACATGAAGGGATGACAGATGCATACATCTATTTTCAGTCATTTTCTCTACTCCAGTGTTGCAAGTAGGGTTCAGACTAACAACCCTGGTTCTCCTCCTGCTGTGTATAGTGCCAGTTACTTAACAGTAAAATAACTCTAGCATTCTGTACAAGTCATCCTGATTTATGATGTGGATTCATAAACATCCTATAATAATTTATGCATGTTAACACAGAAGATTAAAGTTTCGTTACTAGATGTAATTTTCTGTATTTAGTAATGTCTCTAGAAAGTAATACAGGGAGTACAAAGGTGAAAGTATGTATTCAGTGTGGTGTCCAGTGAGTTAAACATGGTGAAACCTTCATGTGGTGGAAAAGACATAAATACAACTGCATTTATGGTAAACACTTTCTTTTTTTTTTGTACAGGGATTGAACCCAGGGGTGCTACCACTGAGCCACATCCCCAGCCCTTTTTATATTTTATTTAGAGACAGGATCTTGCTAAGTTGCTCAGGCTGGCTTTGAACTTGGGAGCTTCTTTAAGCTGCTAGGATTACAGGCATGCACAATTACCATAGCTGGCTTGACACTTTTTTTTTTTTTTTCTGGAGCGCTCACTATGTTGCCCAGGCCTACCCCAGCCTTTTGCATAGGAAGTAGCTAAGACTACACGTGTGTACCACCATGCCCAGCTTAATAATATACATTGTATCATCACTTGAGTAAAATTTTAATGACATAAAGTTTATATAAATTTTCATATAAACTTTATGCTTCTTCCCATGTTGTACACAGTCTCTCTCCCATTTCCAAGAGATGTACAAGTTTAAAAGAATGTCTTTTTAAAGCCATTCCCTCAACAGTTGTGAAAGCAAGGTGAAAGGTTTTGATTTTACAGTAAAATCATCTTGGGTTATGGGTGTAGCTCAGTGGTAGAGCACTTGCTTAGTATATGCAAAGCCCTAGGGTCAATCTCCAGGACCACAACATATAAATAAATAAAAGCATCTAATAATTTTGAAAGTACTTTATAAAATGAAATACAGAACTTATCTATGCAGTACTATAAAAAGATGAACATAGTAAAAACAAAGTACATTATCCATGTATTACTATGAATAGCTGAATATAATAAAAATAATAGAAACATTTGGCTTTACACTACAACCAAATCAAACGTCTTATTTTGGGTTAAAAGGATCAAATGTGGGAGACTGTGGATATTCACCAGAACCCTTCATTTTCTCAATCTCTTCATCTGTTTCTGGGCTGCTGGCTGTGGATACTTTTTCTTGGTTACTACTATCAGTACCTTTCTTAGATAGTTTGTGTTCTCTCTTTAGCAGCCGTGATTTCTTCATTTGCCATCTGTCCTCTATGTCTAAAGCTTTTCGCTTAGTCTTTGGTGGTGTACTAGCTGGACTAGCTTCAGGAGTATGGGTATACTCTACCATTAAGGTCAGGTTGTCTACCACATCCAGATGGTGGTTGGTGTTACATCTACTTTTAGAAATATGCCTATTTGTCAAGGAGATAACACAAGAATGAAGAAATTCACAATCTGGAAAAAAGGTCTGTAAAGCTTGACAAAGCAAAATGTTCTCCTGAGGGTCTTCTTGGACATTCTTCCCTCCTAAATAAAATAAAATAACAGGATCAACATTTTTTATTCCATAAAAATTCCATGTTCTTTTATAATTAGCTATTTGTTAGGAGAGTCAAAAAGATTTCAACAATTCTATCAAATTATCCAAAGTGAGAATAATGACATGTATAATTCCAAATTCCTACTTATATGCTGTAATATTCTAGGAGAAAATTAAATTTAATATCAACAAATACAGCACATCTACTATTGTACCAGTTCCTTTATTGGTGAAATTCAAGAGTATTAATAAAATGACTGCTTTTAATCCCAAAGTGGACAAATTTATGATTTAGAGCAGTTGGTTCATCCATAATTCCAATCAGTGAGAAATGCAAGGAAAGTAGTGATGTGTTGACTTTTTACTTACGTGCTGCCTCAATCTGTGCTTGTTGCCTTTTTTTAATTTCTTGTTTTAATCTGTTGACATCCTTTATTAGTTTCTCCACTTCTCCCTCACTTTGTTCCACTTTTTTGCATACACTCTGCAAAGTAAAATAATTTAACATAGGTAAAACTCCAGGTTATGAAATAACAGTCTAGATTCACAATTAATTAATATAAAATTCTCAATATTTTAGTTTGCTGTTTTCTGGAGGACTTTAACAACAAGGATTCTGTATGGTACTTTATAGGTTATAAAATGCTTTTCAGATATAACTTCCCATTTAGAGATGGATTTATCCTACAAATTATTTCCTTGGTAATAGAAATAAACTGGAATATTTAATTCACTTTGAAATAATTCTGAGATGCAAAGTTAGTGCATATATTTAACATAAGAAATTGACAAATGAAACAAGGATGACTATTTCAATGTTATGAAAGGAAACAAAGTTTTTCATTCCCATAAGATAAACTACTTTTGAAAAGCAAACTGGCTGTCATGAATTTTAAAATTATGAATATTTCAATAACAACAAATATTTATCAAATATCACATTCATATTATATCAAACATAACTAGCTTGTAATTGTAAGGTAAAAGTTAAGCCAGTTTTAGTGGACACTTTTAGGATATCTACCCAGCATGATTCAAATAGTCAGAATATTCAATCAATGTAAATGTCCATTAACTGATGAATGGACAAAGAAAATGTGGTTAATATATATGCAGTGGAACACTATTCATCCTTAAAAAAAGAATGAGTGGTACACACCTATATTCCAGCAACCCAGAAGGCTAAGGCAGGAGGACTGTAAGTTCGAAGCAAGCCTTGACAACTTGGTAAGACCCTGAGCAACTTAAGTGAAACCCTACCTCAAAATTAAAAAAAAAAAAAAAAAAAAAAAAAAAAGACTGGGGATGTAGCTCAGTGGTAGAGCACCCAGGGGTCCAATCCCTGGTACCACAAGGAAAATAAAAAGAAGTTAGCTTACTTATTTTACTTAATGTCCTCCAGGCTTACTCATATCACAAATGACAGAATTTCTTCTTTTTTTTTTCCACTCCCAGAACTTTTTGAGACAGGGTTTTGCTAAGTTGCTGTGGCTGGCCTAAACTTGTGATCCTCCTGCTTCAGCCTCCTGAGTTGCTGAAATTATAGGAATGTACTATCATGCCCAGATAGCAAGTTCATTTCATAGAACAGAGCAGAACTGTGGTTACCAAAGGCTGGAGGCTGGAGTGGTTGGAAGGGGGCAGAGAGATGTTGCAAAAGATATATTAGTTTAAGAAATCTATTGTACAGGGCTGGGAATGTGGCTTGATGGTAAGAGTAACTGTTTAGCATGCATGAGGCCCTGGATTCAATCCCCAGCACTGTTAAAAAAAAAAAAAAACTATTGTACATCTTTTAGACTATAGTTAATGACAGTATATTGTGTTCTTGAAAAATGTGAACACTGTTTTCATCATGAAAATAATAATTACATGAGGCAATGCATTTGTTAATTAGATCAATTTCACTGTTCCACAATATGTATAAAAACAATGTTTTACATGATAATGTAATTTAAAAAAATATTTAGTTGTAGATGGACGCAATATTTTTATTTTATTTATTTATTTGGTGCTGAGGATTGAACCCGGTGCCTCACACATGTGAGGCAAGTGCTCTACCACTGAGCTACAACCCCAGTCCATGATAATATGATTTTATCTGTCAATTTAAGTTTTTAAAAAGTATACATACTGCATTAAAAATAAAGGATATGTAGCAATATGAAAAATGTTTAATGACGCAGGAAATTTAAAAAACTTATGAAACTAATTTTTGTTGCCATGATTGTCAACTACAAAGTGTGTATATGTCAGGGGAGAAATGAGACTATGGCAAAGTGAAAACAGTTATGTTAAAATGAGATTCTGGGGCTGGGGCTGTAGCTCAGTGGCAGAATGCTTGCCTAGCCTATGTGAGGTACTGGGTTTGATCCTTAGCACAGCATAAAAATAAATAAAGGCATTCTGTCCATTTACAATTACAAAAAAAAATTTTTAAAATGTAAGATTCTGAGTATTTCTATTTTCTAAAATTCCTGTTATTCTTTATATTAAAAACTATGTAGTGGTATGTAAAGTGTACTAACCCTTTTTCTCTTAAGTGTGCTCTATCAACAAGTACAGTGGCCATGGATATATATTACGTAGATATCCAAGGGGAAGCACAGTTAAGGACGTCATCAGCTTTAGATTGGGCATAAGCCACACTTTCCAAGTGCTGTTTCTAGCTAGTGACTAAGCACAGTGGGAGAATAGTGCAAGTCCATACCTGCAGAACAAATTTGTTCAATAAAGGATCCATGAGTCTAGTTGAACTTTCTTAGAATGTTACTGCAATCTGAGGTTCCTCCTAACCAACTGTACTCCTATCCCTTTCTCCTTTCTCACATTTTTGTAAAATTGCAGTCTGAAGGCTATTCTTGGTCATTCTTGATCCTTCTGCTTTATCTTTCACAAGCTCAATGAATCTCTTGCACTTCTATTCCCATCTTGATGCTACTTCTCAAAGCACCTGACATAAAGAGATCAACTGTAATGCTATGGTAGTTCCCCGTTACCAAATATTTGCTTCCCTCTTCATCCTGTAAAAGGATTATGTATCGCTGGCCATTGCGATGGCATGGCAGTTTTGAGCTAAGTTTTAAGAACTGTTGTGAATTCCCAATATCTTTTGGGCTTTTTTCTTTTTGCTTCAAGAACATATCCCAAATGAGGGCTGCTGCTTTAGCCTAGATTCTGGAATGAAGGTAACATCTCAAAAACGAATGGCTACAGCCAAGATATAATGTGGGTAAGATTAGACTGTTGTTCACTACAAGATCACAATCTTTATGACTGGAGTAAAGGAATACAGTGTAAATCTAAAGTCAGGTTATCCCTAAAAAATTTCACTGATCATCTTGATATGAATTCTAGAAGTGGTCTTTAAGTTCTTGATGTTAGTTAACTTACCTTTAATTCTTCTTGTAATGAAGCATACATTTCATTTATCTTGTGTACCTCCTTTAAAGATCCATCTTCTTTAAAAAATTCAGAGCTGTGAAAAATTACAATTTCCTCTGGTAAATATACATAACTTGTAAACAGACAAGTGGTAAGAGGAAATATGGAGACTGTAAAACACTTGAGTTTTCTTGAGTATTATATTCATTTTATCAGTTTTTCTTTCATTTTTACTCTTCTGTTTGTGTAATAAAAATAATTTCAAAAAATAAGTAAGAGTAAGTTAAGTGGAAAAGCAGTTTAAGAATCTTACCTGTGTTTTTTTACTGCTCTTCTAAAACCAGTGGACATACAGGAACCTGATACAGTTTTATAACCCAGCTGTTCAGACATGCCCAGATTGGCAACCACTAATGGGACCCTATAAAAAAGTCTGATAAAATTTTTAAATGTTAATTTAAAATAAAGAGAAAGAATAGCAGGTACATACACAATAGACTACTTTACCTCCACAAGATTAAACGAACAAAACCCCCCATTCCTTACTACTTACAAAGACAGAATTTACTGATTTGAGCAACATGAAGCAACAAGTTTTTAAAAGTTATGAGATATACATGGTGCAAGAAATTTTTGTGAAAAAATAGTTTACCAGTCTCAGCCACTTAGTAATATCCTAGCACAGAAAAATCAACAGGAGCTGGACTTGGTGGCACAAGCTGGCCTGTAATCCCAGCAGTGTGGGAAGCTAAGGCAAGATGATCACAGGTTTGAAGCCAGCCTCAGCAACTTAGCAAGGTTCTAAGCAATCTAGTGAAACCTTGTCTCAAAATAAAAATAAAAGGGCTGGGAATGTGGCTTAGTGGTTAAGTGTCCTTGTCTTTAATCCCTGGTACCAAAACAAACAAACAAACAAAAGGGCTAGGGGGGATATAGTTTAGTGATAGAGTACCCCTAGATTCAATCCATTTATCCTAGTACCAATAAGGAAAAAAAAGAAAGAAAGAAAATTTGGCTGGGGATATAGCTCACTTGGTAGAGTGTTTGCTTAGCATGCATGAAGCCATGGGTTCAAACTGTAGCACAGCAATTTAAAAAAAAGGGCGGTATAAGTTGAGCATCCTTCATCCAAAATATGAAATCCCAAATATGAAACTTTCCACAGATGGGAAATTCCATACCTACCCTCATGTGACAGGTCCCAATCTACACATAGGGGCAATAAACATACTGTATAGAATCATCTTCAGTCTATATATAAGGTATAAATGAACTCTGTGTTTAGACTTGAGTCCCATTTCCTAGCTGTCTACAAGTATTTCAAAATCTGATACCTGTTGAGTCCCATTTGGTCCCAAGCATTTCAGATAACCTTAAGGTATTAAGTCTGAGATTTATCCTATCTTTCATGAACAATAAATTTTATCTTAACTGGTATTCTTTTAACCTAATTCTTACATGTTCAGTGAAAATATTTAGACAGTCAAGGGGAGTTCCTGTTAGACTCATTTTGGTAGACCATCAAAAACTACCTTGATTCTTTGCAGAGGTTACAGAAAAGCTGCACAAGTACCCAGGCTTAAGTTTTACATTATATCCTAATTAACCAATACCTACAACAATTATTTTTCTACCTTACATAGTAAATAATAGCAAATCTCAGTGCCAAAATACAAGTCATCATTCCACACTTGGTTTCTAATTTCCTGGTCTGACCTTCATTTTCTCATCTGTAATTAACAGATGGGTAAGATCATTTCAGAAAGTTGTTGTGACAATTTAATGCAACACTGTATGAAACTTGATAAATTGCCAAAGTACTATAAAAATATTAGATTTTTTTTCCTATTAGCTTAAAACAGCCAGTGACTGACTGACATTTACCCTTTTTGAGGTTTATATAAAGCATGTTCCAGCCGATGAGTAGAACAGCTTTCTGTTATTATACTTGGTGTTAACAGCAGAAAAACAAGTTCTTGGCTTGAAAGATGCTTCTGTAAGTTTTTGTGAAGCAGTCTCTCTCTAAATGTCATGATCTGATCTGAATGACGACGGAATTTGTACCAACCTACCACAGTCTGAAAAAAAATACAGAAAAAATTAAATGCATATCTTAATGGAATAGTTATTATTGTTATTGCATGTCTTAAAATAATTTAGCAATAAAATTGAGTCTTAAAATGGACTTCTTTTTTGCAGCGAAACTAGGCTTTTAACCCAGGGCTTCACACATGCTAGGCAAGTGTTCTACCACTGAGCTACATGTCCCCATTCCTTTGTGTTCTAAGACATGGTCTTGCTAAGTTGCCCAAATTGGCCTCAAACTTACCATCCTCCTGCCTCAGTCTCCCTAGTAACTGGGATTATAGGCATGTACCCCTTGCCAGGCTTAAAATGGCTTTCTTAATAGTTAGATTTGGGGCACAGATAAACAAAGAATTCACTTAGTTACATGCTTTACCTTTGCAAAGTATGCAAACTGACTTATAATTTACTTTCTATTCAGTTAAAAGGTCACAGTTTTGATCAACGTAGATTAAAGGGAGAAAAGAATTCTTTACTTCCTCTAGTCTATTAGTCTATTAGTGCTATATTGCAATCTTAATCTTCAGTAAAAAGACATGAAAAATATTAATGCCATTGTTTCACTTAATAAGCAGTCACTCCCCCAAAACAAGTTAGTTATCTATACTGATATTTAGTTTGTTAAATAAGCTTAGTTGGTCCCTTAACTGTTACCTAAATTTAAATGGGAATGAATATCACATAGCCCCAAAAGTTGGATTCAGGGTTTACTAAAATCATGGAAAGTTTTATAAACTGTAACGAGCTAAACAAATGTGCTATTAGTATCACTAAGTCATTTTTAATCAGAAAAATAATTCTCATTTACTGAAAACTTAGTAATTGGAACAAAGGGAAAAATAACCACCTTAATTCATAGAAATCTGTGAGTTTCAACAACTAAAATTTAATTTGTACTTTTAAGCTGAAATTAAAATTGCTTGTTTTTTAAACCTAAAACATTTTTACAGGAATATTTTTTTAAATAGTCAAATGTAATTGTGAAAAAATTCCAAGCATTTTCAACTAAGGATGTTTTTTGAATGAAACTTTTCATCACTTAATCTATTTTTCTTCTCAAGTCAAAGATACAAACTTTAAGGGGGAAAAATTGTTAACTTGAGGAAATTTTATATTTGGGAAAAATAATCAATCATGATTGTTCAGCAACTTTTAACTGAACATCAAGAAAGCCGTGGAGAGTTCAAATTAAGTGCTACACAAGAAACTGTCCCCGTGGTATAAAAAACAGTAACTGCAAAGCGGATGCACTGACAAGTGCCTGAACTCACAGCTACGTGCAAAGCTGAATTTGGAGAATCACTTGAGTCCAGGGATTTGAGGAAGACCTTGTCTCAAAAACAAGCTAAATAAAATAACAAATGGATTAAGTCCTAGAATAAATCATATTGGGATGGGTGTGGTGGAAATATAGAAGAGAAAAAGGTCAGTGTTAATTATAGTAATCAAGGGAAAGATGAGAACAAAATTAATACTTTTAACAACTAGTTTTGTATCCAAAGCAACTTCTCTGAATTTCTGGGAAGAATGAGCCTTTTCTTTTCTGGATACTATGAAGAAAAATATTGCTTAAAATTTCTGTCAAAGTTTTATGTTTTTAGGAGCTAAAAATAATGCAAATACCATAAAGAAAAGGTAAACCAGGAATACCTTTTTGACACTTGAAAATATTTTCTTCAGTGCATGCTCATTTACTTCACCTGAAGAATTATAAAAGCTGTAAAAGTCACAAAGACATTTCAAATGAGCTAGAAATTTGATACTTTTATTAACATTTTAAATTTTACTTACTCAAACTACCCAACCAAAATCCATACCTACTTGCCTGTCACATGGAAATCCTAAAGAAGGGAAAGTTCACAAATTAAGAGACTTAAAATTGAGTCCAGGGATTTATAGAAACATGAGGTACATAAGCAGTGAAAAGGAAAAGGAGTAGAGAAATCTCAAGAGGTAAGTCTGTACATCATATATTTTTTTAACCTAAAACAAACTATCCATTCAATACAAGTATTAGAAAGTAAGTTAAGCCAGATCATAATTAGTTTGGTTTTATTTATTAATTTTTTTACAGTATTGATATATATGAAAATGCACACTGAGTACTGAAGCACACTAACAAAAGGACAATTTATTACTGATTTTGAAAGTGTTTTAAGGGGGCTGGAGTTGTGGCTCAGTGGTAGAGCACTTGCTGGCATGTATGAGGCACTGGGTTCAATACTCAGCACCACATATAAATAAATAAAATAAAAGATCCATTGACAACTAAAAATATATTTTAAAAAAGATGTTTTAGGAGATGGTTGGGTTTTTGGGAGAGATGGGAGAAGGGAATAGCTTTTGGTTAAGTTCAGTCGTCTTTATTATGTAATTGAATGTCCAAGACAAAGGAAGAATCAGAGGATAATCTTAAAGGATTTAAAACATTTGCTTCTGACTTTCTTTTCCTTCCTATGAGATTGCAAATATTTCCTTCCTTTTAGCACTGAGATCAACAATATTCTTTTCTGTGATGGTAAAATGTTATACAAAATTCTATATAAATAATATTCATTATAGCAGGCTTTTACTGGGCAATTCCAAAGCATACACTGAAAATATTCAATATGTTTTTAACTTTCAAAAAGTTAAATTAAAAATTTCCCATTAAAAACATTTTAATAAGCCAAACAGTGTGACGCATGCCTGTAATCCCAGCTACTCAGGAAGTTGAAGCAGGAGGCTCAAAGTTCAAGGCCAGCCTGACATCTTAGTGTGACATGGTATCAAGAAATAAAAAGGGCTGGGGATGGAGCCCAGAGGTAGAGCACTTGTATAGCATGCATGACATCCTTGGTTTCATCCCCAGCAAAAAAAAAAAAAAAAAAAAAAAGAAGAAATCCTGATTCTTAGTTTTACCCAACAATTAACTAGTTCTTTGCCCATCATTAAATCTTGAACTATTTAAACCTCTTTGTTTTTAAATGAAAATGACATGTGTAAAACCTTCTGAGGAACATAAATTTCAAGTGGCTATCCTATGCCCCTTTCCCTTAATCTTGTTAGCTGCAAAAAGGCTCAGGCATTACTGGATTAGATGGTATCTTCAGCTTAGTTAGTTTGATTATTAATAGAGTTGCCAAAAGATACTGAATCACTTTTCACTCTCTTAAGTCCTTCGCTGATCCACAGCAATTAAGACCACACTTAGCCCTTTTTTCTGCCATCCTCCTGGCATAGATCTTTCTTACCTTAACCATGGACTCCCCTGTAAATTTTACACAGTCTTAGAGATATGTATGTAGACAGTATGACTGTAAGATAATAATGCTGCTTCTTGTGTGGTTTATGTAAATCATAAAGCTACTTCATTAAAATTATGGTTACTTGTGTTTTCTTTGGGAAAATTCATTTATTTTTGTACTTTTATTTGTGTATGTTATACTTCAATAAGTTCTTTTAAAAATACAGTATGTTACAGCTAATGGTCCTATTACTATCTGAAGGACTAAAAGCACAAGCTTTCAACCCTAAAAAAACAACAGGAAACAGGTTAGATAATATATATAACATTAAAAAAGATTAATGAGGAAACAGTTGCTAAAATAAAACTAGAATCAAAGGGTTAAAAAAAAGGGCTGCTAGGAGAACATGCCATTCAGTGAGCTTATAATATGCAATGAAATTGCAATAATGTGACTGGGTGTGAGATGGAAAAGCAATCATCAAGGTAAACTGGTACTTGCAACAGGCAGCAGAGACCAGCTAAGTCAGTAATGTAACAGAGAAAGAACTATGAACATGGTTGACAATGCACAATTGAATTTTCAGGTATTAAAACAACATCAAAACCTTCATAGTATAATTGGTAACTAAGATACTTCATTAGTTTTAAAAATTATTTCACTGCAGAGCATTAACTTTTGCAATGTATAGTTTGGTTGCTCTTACTAATACTATTACTCACCTAAAAAGCCGGTAGCATGGAATATATTTCTGAATGTCTAGGGGAAAAAAGGGATTAATAAATGGGTTGTATAATGAGGGAAATCCAAATTACATTAACACTTGGACTGAAACATACAGCAAGATATGATACTTTTAGCACAATTATACCAAATTTGTGGTTATGATTAGATTAATTAAATAATCATTTAAATAACATACCAGCATTTACTTTATGCCAGGAAGTACTTTAATATTATCTCATTTAATCTGCACAAGACAGATGCCATCATTCTTCCCTTTTCAAAGATAATGGAAAAGGCTGAGCATGGTGGTGCACACCTGTATTCCCAGCAACTTGGGAGGCTGAGGTAGGAAAATTGCGAATTTGAGACCTGCCTCAGCAACTTACTGAGATCCTGTTTCAAAATTAAAAAAAAAAAAAAAAAAAAAGGCTGGGTGGGGTATGGATACAGGGAGGTAAATAGTGATAAAACATCCCTGGGTTCAATCCCCAGTACGAGAGAGAGAGAGAGAGAGAGAGAGAGAGAGAGAGAGAGAGAGAGAGAGAGATATGAAGTGGTTCCTCCAGTCAGTGATAGAGCCAAAATTCAAACCTAGAGTTTCCCTGGGAACCACAATGCTATATTCCCTCAAATAATGGTTTAATAACTGCAGTACAAAAGATAAGTTCAAAGTTGCATTATTTTCATTGAGTACTAAAAAGGTTATGCTCTAAATTTACCCAATTGTTAGAAATATCTGTATAATAGAAATATCTTTTTAAAGTAGTTATTTCATAAAGGTTTTGTCCATGTTAGCTACAAACTAAAGAAAACATAAACAAATCCCAGTATCTTTTAAGAAGCAAATCTTATTGTTAATAGCAATGTTAAACCAAGAAGGAAAAGTAAATATTCTCTAGACATTTCTCTTCTAGCAAATTTATGTTACGTTTAGATAAATTCCTGTTTGCAAAAACACTAAACAGAACCAATCTGTAACTGATAACTGATAAAATGTGCTCTAGTGTACAGACAAGATAAAGTAAAAATGATGAGAGCTCAGGGACCAATGTAAGGTCAGTAATTTGTTCATCTTAGATTTTAATCGATTCTCCATCTGTGTTAAAATAAACTAACATTGTAAAATAATTTGACCAAATACCTTCAAGCTTAGCAAAATACCTATATGCACAGTGTAGTTGCTCAAGAAATGTTTGCTTAATTAAATTTTTCTAAATACATTAGATTCTTTGGTTGGCATTTTAATTCCAATTAGGGGAAAAATGCTTGAAGACCTTGCTTTTAAAGCTCCAAGTGTCTGAATAGAAAAACCAAACAAAACAAAACAACAAAAAAGTTAAATTACAAACTGCTTGGGCTGGTGGTGTAGCTCAGTGGGAAATGTATGCTTAGTATGCCTGAGGTTCAATCCCCAGCACCAAACAAAAAAACTACCTGTCTAAACATGTGTATAGCATATGACAAAAGGCCTTTTTTTAAAAAAAAAAAGTTATACAAATCAATTAAAATAACATAGTCCAATAGAAATACAGTCAAAGAATGGAACAGGTCTGTGCTTTTCAAAAGCCAAAAAAATAAGGAGTACAAAACAGGAATACTTAACCTCTTTTGTACTCTCCAGGTCTTGGGTTCCATCTCCAGCAACACACACACACACACACATACACACACACTAAAAAGGCAAAAGCAAACTTTTAAAAAAATTTATCAAATTGGCAAAGATTAAAAGATCTTATAATAGTTCATGTTGGCCTCAGTGTGGAGACATAAGCACTTTTATATACTGTGGAGGAATCTAAAATGTGGTAAAATTTCCCAAGTACTATTAGCTAGCCTACTCTACCTGTATGAATTTAGTTTTCAGAGAGGCAAGGGCACAAAGATATATATACTAAAATATTCACTGTAATATTGTTTGTATTAATAAAACAAACTTATTTATAGCTGGTTAAAAAGTTACGCTCCATCCACACAATGAGATAGTTATAGCCATTAGGAAGAATGAAGAGTTACACAAGGCAAATTATTTCAGCTTGCCAAGCAGTCCAGCTGAGGTAGGAAGATGACTGAAGTCTAGGAGTTTGAGGCCAGAGCAAAACCCTCATTTAATTAAAAAAAAAAAAAAAAAAAAAAAGTTTTTTTTTTTTTTTTGTTACCCTGTAACATCACAATAACATCTAGGGATTGATAATAAAAAGTCAAATGTTTATGTACAAGAATATTCACTGTAGTGTAATATATAATAAAAAAATAGAAACAGCTGATTATAATTTATTTAAAGGACTGCTTAAATCATAGGTCATGGTGGAATATACTGCAGTTATGAAAAATGATATAGAGATTATAACTTGGAAAAACAGTCATGACAAAATGTCAAAATGCCAAACTTCTTATAAAATACAACATTATTTTGTTTTAAAAAAGAAATATATATATATATATACATATATACTGCTGGGTGCAGTGGCACATGCCTATAATCCTAGCAGCTTGGAGGCTGAAACAGGAGGACTGCAAGTTCAAAGGCAGCCTAAGCAACTTAGTGAGGCCCTAAGTAACTTAGCAATATCCTATCTCAAAATAAAAAGGGCTGGAGACTTAGCTCAGTGATTAAGCACCCCTGGGTTCAATACCCAGTAACCTAACCAAAAAAAAAAGTGTGTGTATATGTGTGTGTGTGTATCCTTATTAAAAACTGTATATGTTAAGTAATCAGAAGACTTCCAAATATTTTAAAGCTCCCTTTTCTTTTTTTCCCAAAAGAACAGCTGACAACAGCTTTTTCTTCCTAGTTTCTCTGCAGCACATTTATCTTCTTCCTATATTTCACACTGTTTCAGTTAATGGCTATAATTTTAATTGAAAATAAGTGCTATGTATTTTTAAAATTCTGCTTTTAAAAAAGCAGTATATTTTTGAACAACTTAAAATTAACTTATGCTTATCCCTTTCAACATAAACTATCAAAAACAGAAATAAATAACTCACCAATTGTATAAACAACTTCAACATCATCCATTTGGGAGTCAGTAATGCTATTCTTGGCTTCACCTTTCACTTCCCCAAGGAGAAAACCTTCCTGTAAGAATAAAAAGAAGCAGTATATGGAATACCCTGATAGAATTACTGCCCAGTCTCTTAACTAATTCATATTTCCAAGTACTTTACAGTGTATATATGTGTGTACTACTAGCTGGGGGACACAAAGACCTAAGGTGGGGGGGCTGAGGTTGTAGCTCAGTGGTAAGACGCTTGCCTAGCACATGTGAAGCACTAGTTTTGAGCCTCAGCACCACTTAAAAATAAATAAAATTAAGGTATTGTGTTAAAAAAGAAAAAAAATCTAAGGTGCTTCCAATGTAATTGTAAAACATGAGCAGTTAAATAACTAGAAGAAAAAATGAGAAGAGATTATAAATAACATTTTATAAAGGGGAAAGAGATTAACAGCCTAAAATAAGTGTAGAAGGCCCTGTGGATAAGGTGAGAATGGAGTTGACTTTAAAGGACTCAGTGATAATTTGTGTAGACAGAGCTTGAAGCACTTAGCACACCTGAAAGCATAAAGGGTTTAAAGCCAGAAGTGAACACACAACATCTGAGGAACTAGTAGAACAGTTTGCCTTGGAACAGAAGAACATAGGGTAGAGCCAATAATAAAACATTCCATATGACTAGCCAGGAGTCTGGATTTAACAAGTGCTTCTAGGAGTCAGTGGAGGTTTCTAAACTATGACACAATGAACAGTGTTTTCAGGTGTAAATTGTGCAAAATGGGGAAAAAATGTACAAAACCTGAAAGATTAAAAATTTGGAATTCAATTTGAGTCTGCTTTCTAAAAGGGGTCCTGTAAGCCTGATGCAGTATATCACCACAGTAGTGGTCAATTTGTTGTAGTTCAGAGTATTCAATTATTCCTTGGTGCACTTAAAGACCAAGTGTGGCCAGGCAGGGTGGTAGACTCCTGTAATCCCAGCGGCTCTGGAAGTAAATAGGAGAATCTCAGATTCAGGCCAGACTGAACAATTTAGCGAGGCTGTAGGCAACTTAAGTGATATACCCTCTCAAAAAATAAAAAGGAGTGGGGATGTCACACAGTGGTAAAGCAGCCCTGAGTTCAAACCCCAGTACCAAAAATACAGACCCAGTGTGGTTGGCAATTAAATTTTATCTTTTTAAAAACTAGTTAATAATATGTAATAATGCCCACCCATTTTATCAAAGGAGAAAAAGCACTAAAGGAATGTTTCTACAATGTCTTTACTTGAATCAAGTTTAAGAAAAAAAAAAAAAAAAAAAAAAAAAAAAAACCCAGAACTCCAGGGTTCTTGACTTCAGTACGTCCAAAGACAAACCAAGAAATGTGCAGTAGGGACAACTCAAGTTCAACTATCTAAAAAACAAAAACAAAAACAAAAACCACCATTTAAAGAATTTAGTTAAAAGACCTGAAAAACCACTATCTGATAAGAAGGTATAGTAATTTACAAGAATTTTACTGTGAAATGTTTAATACGTTTTTAGAAAATAGGCACTGTACTTTTAAAAACGTCACTTCTTAATTTCATCCAGTGGTTTTGAAGCTAGGCAAAACGTTTAAATATTTAACATGTGGAGGCAAATTTATGGTTAAATTATAACCGATAGTATCAGAAAAGTAAATGCTGCCTTATAATTTTAAGAAACTTGATGGCAGTGCAAACAAATCAGGTATCTGATACATCAAACTAAGGTTTTTTTCATTCACTAGGATTTGCTGAAAAACAGCCACCGGATGCAACACCTATTTTCACTCCCTCTCCGTCCTACCATATCAACACACACGGGCTGGCCGGCGTGAAAAAGTCCACGGCTGTCCTGCAATCAACCATGGGTAGTCAGGGGAAACGGAAAGTTAACCCGCAGCCTCCCCGGCGGTAGCGGAGGGCACGAGATGAACTTTCTATCCGTTTGAGCCCAAGTTTGGCCAGGAAAAAAGGGAGACTGATGAACGAGATGGGGCGCGTGGGGCTCTCGGGCCGGGCAAGGGCAGCAGAGGTTAGGCCAGGGAGGGCTACTCTGGGGAAAGGCTCGTCGGGTAGGAGGCACCTCCTGGACCGCGAGGGAAGAGGCGGCCCGGCGGCGTCGGGAGAGCCGGCGGGCGGGGATCCAACCACAGCGCGGTGAGGGAGGGAGGCTGCGCGCCCGGCTCACCGTGTCCGAGTCGGTGTTGAGGTGCTGGAAGGAGAGCGCGCCAAGCACAAAGCCCGAGAGCACCGCCGAAGTGCTCTCACCCTCCATACTGCTGCCGCCGTCGCAGCGCTGCCGAGACGACCCGCGCGGGGGGCGGGGCGCGGACGCGGCGCGGCGGCGAGGGTGGGGGCGAGGGGGCGGGGCCGGGAGCCCGAGCGCGGGCCTACTTGTACTCCGCTGGGGGAGGCGCGCCCTCTATTGGTTAGGCGGCTGTTGCGGGGTGCCTCCTTGGTTTATGCTGGCAACTTCGCGCAGCTGTCTGCTACGTAGAGGCACCCCTGCAGAGGCCGCGAGCAGGTTTCAGTGGCCAGCTGCTGCACCGCGATACGTGGCATATATGCAAAACCATGAAAATGAACAATGTCGACAGGCTCAAGAGAAATATAGTTACAAGAATAAGAATTGCGTAGCAACATTATAATAGCACAATGTGATGTGCTAACCTCTGTAGTGTGAAAACCTCTATAGTTTTCAAACTACATTACACTGCACTTCGCCTGTTGAAACCTCTGTAGTTTTCAAATTACATTGCACTGTACTTCACCTATTGAAACTCCTAGAATAACTAATAACCATTTCTGGGATTGTTGATTCTAGAATGCTCCAATTATTTCATATGGAGCTGTCTTTATGTTTGGTGTGGTTCTTTGGTTTATTTGCTTGCTTACTTGATAAGTATGATCATACTGTGCTGTTTCATTTGATATAAATGGTAAAGAAGGTGGGAAAACCAGGGCTTGAAAAATATATTTTACACACCCATGTGTATATACATAGATATGAAAATTATAGTTTTTTAATGACTGCAAGCTGGCAAAATATCGGACTACCAGATTGAATTAGTATTGTACATTTCTAAGTTTTGTTGTGCTACAGCCTTGTTTAGCTGAGTAACTGAAAGATGATATATTCCATAAAATTAAATTTCTTGCCTCTGTTTCAGCAGAATCACAGTTGATAGAAAAAAGATTTTGACACATTTGTGTTTTGTGGGCACTAATGCCATAACGGATTAAAAGATAAAATAAAACCTATTACAAAATATGAAATAAGTCCCAGAAAATATGGTCAAATGATGTTTTTGTTTTTTCAGTATTGGGGATTGAATTCAAGGCCTTCCACATGCTAGGCAGTGCTCTACCACTGGTCTAGCTCCCAAGCCCTTTTAAAATTATTTTTAAATTTTGAGACAGGGTCTCACTAAGTTGCCTAGTTGACCTCAAACTTGTGACCCTCCTGTCTCAGCTGCCATACTGGCTGGAACTACTGGTGTACACAGTTGAAAGATCTTTGACAAGAGTACCAAGACCATTCAATGGGGAAAGTATAATCTTTTCAACACATGCAAAAAAATGAAGTTAGATCTTTACCCTACATCGTATACAATTAGCTCAAAGTAGATCAAAGGTCTAAATGCATGAGGTGAAATTATAAAGTTCTTAGAAGAAAAGACAGGTAAAAATCTACATGACATTGGATTTGGCAATGACTTCTTGGATATGATAGCAATGGCACAGATGACAAAAGAAGAAATAGACAAATAGTCTATTTCAAATTTCATCAAAATTGAAAACTTTTGTATATCAAGGGAATGAAACATTACACATACCTGTGGTCTCAGTGACTTGGGACGCTGAGGCAGGGGGATTGCAAGTTTTAGGCCAGCCTAGGCAATTTAGTGAAAACCTGTATCAAAATGAAAATAAAAAGGGCTGAAGGTGTAAATCAGTGGTAGAGTTCACCTGTCTTCAGTGTCCCCAGTAGAGAGTGGTTGTGGGGGGTGGGGGGAGAGAAAGAGAAAGTGAACCCATAGAATGGGATAAAATATTTGAAATCATATATCTGATAAGAGGTTAATATGCAAAATATACATAAAGAATTGTAACTAAACAAAAAACAACCAACCACCTGGGCATGGTGGTATACTCCTGTAATCCCAGCAACTCAGGGGATTGAGTTCAGGAGGATCACAAGTTTAAACCCGCCTCAGCAACTTAGCTGAGACCACAAGCAACTTACCTAGACACTATCTCAAAATAAAAAATAAAAAAGGACTGAGAATGTAGCTCAGTGGTAAGGCAACCCTGGGTTCAACCCCTAGTACCAACCAAAAACAAAAACAACCATGAAACTTGAAACAGAGGGTCACAAAATCAACCAAAGAACAAAATTGAGCAACAACCTGAGAAGTCTCATCAAATTGGCTGTCTCATCTTCCCTTCATGGGTCTTACATTGACTGATAAAAACACTAAATTAATTAGCATGAAAATGGGTAAAGGCAGAAAGGAGAATATGGAATTACCAGGAGGGTGAAAATGTTTATGTGGTTATTCAGAAATAATAGGCTGGAGGTGTAGCTCAGCAGCAGAGCACTTGCCTAATATGCACAAGGCCCTGGATTCAATCCCCAGCACTGCAATAAAGAAAGAATTGTTTAAAATTAGAAAAAAATAAGTGGGGTAAATAAAACAGACATCAATAAGGTTGAAACAAAGGGTTTCCAGAGTTAGTCTAAGAGAAAAGAGCCTTCTTGCATCTTCTCCTTGCATTCCCCAGGAAACATGTTTCTGAATAAGTCATTTCTATTTTATTATAGAACTATTCTGGGCCACCCTCTATTACAGTGATTCTCTCACACCACCCAAGACAGTGACAGAGACAGAAAACCAGGCTGAACTCATCAGGAACTGACAAGTGAGATAAGAGGAGTATTTTGGGTTTTGATATTTTGCCTCCTTCAGTTATTAGGGATAATTTAAATTAATATCTTATAGCAAGCTAATACTACTGTTACCAGAGTCCTCATTTTAGTTATCTTTTTTGCCACTGTGACCAAAAGACCTAACAAGAAAAACATAGAGGAGAATAAGTTCTTTGGGGCTCACAGTTTCAGAGGTCTCAGTCTATAGAAAACTGAGTCCATTTCTCTGGGCCCAACATGAGGCAGAACATTATGGCGGATGGGCAAGGAGGAGGAAAACAGTTCAGAACATGACAACCAGGAAGTAGAGAGAAGTCCACTCACTAGGAACAAAATATAAAGGTCAAAGGCACGCCCCCAGTGACCTGTCTCCTCCAGTCACACTCTACCTGCCTATAGTTAATTCATATCAGTGGATTAATGCTACTGATAAGGTTAGAACTCTCATAACCTAATCATTTTACCTCTGAACATTCTTGCATTGTCTCACACATATGATTTTGGAGGACACCTCACATCCAAACTGACAACAGTCCTAGAACTAAGTCCTTGGCTCTAGTGGTCCCAACAGACCTGTCTTACCCACACATCCCAATTTGCAATTCAAAGTTGACCAGTGGTGTAGGGTAGGAAGGAGTTTTAATCAGTGTGGCCACACCAGGAAGAGCATAGCAATACAGTGACCGAACTGTCTTCAAGGGACTGACAGAAACAGGTTTTATAGAAAAGTCATACAAAGGGCTTGTATGACTGGGAGGTTTACTTGGCTGGCAGAATAAATCATTCTGATCAGATTATAGTCTGGTTGATCAATATCTCTGGACTAAAGCTCTGGGCTGGTCATTATCACTCAAGGGGACAATTCAGTTCCTATCATGAGATGATTGCTGCTGCATAAGGGGCAACCTCAGTTGTGTCATGGGGAAATGCTCCCTCTTAGAGGGAAAATATCATCATGGGAGATCTGTTCTGTGAGGCTAAATGTTGTAGGGTAGACTCAGTCGCATGTCATGAATATGCTTATCAATCAGACCTGTGGTTGCTGGACTCCTAGTTAACAGCCGAAGAAAGTGACTCAGGAGAAAAACTCAGAGACAAATGGAGTCAGAGAGGGAGAAAATGGAGTTGGTTAGGTCAGTTGGGGATTTCCTTCTCTCAATTGGAAATTATCTAGTCCAAAATCCAAGTATTCATTATTGGGCAATACTCACAAATTTTGTCATGAGCTTCAGTCTAGTCGTAGGCTTTGATTTCAGTGTCTCTTCCAAAACTCATGTTAAAATTTGCTATTTTGATGGTATAAAGAGGCAGGACCTTTAAAAGGTGATTAGGTCATGAGGGTAGATTTCCTCATGAATAGATTAATGCTCTTATCTCAATTGCCAGTTCCTGATGAGTTCAGGATTTTCTGTCTCTGTTCTCACTGTCTTTGTGCATAATTCCTCACCATGTGATACATTTCACCATGGAGGAATAGCAAGAAGACTGCCTCTGGTAGGGCCTTTCATGTTGCACTTTCTAACCTCGAGAAATGTGAGGGAAAAAAATTTTTGTATATGTACACACACACACACACACACACACATATATTTATAAATTACTCAATGTGTAGTATTCTAATAGCAAAAAATTGGACTAAGATAATTCTGTGATTTATGCCTTCTTCAGGGGAAAAGAAGGTGATGGTGAACTTCCTGCTTCTACTGTTTTCTCAAATGCCATGGTACCTAATATTTTGAAGAACCATGATCTGAACCCCCGTACAGTAGCACTGATAGTCAGGTGTGGTAGCGCATGCCTGTGATCCCAGTAGCTCAGGAGGCTGAAGCAGGAGGATTGCAAGTTCAAAGCTAGCTCAGCAATTTAGCAAGGCCTTGTCTCAAAAACAAAACATAAATAGGGCTGGGAATGTGGCTCAGTGATTAAGTGCCCCTGGGTTTAATCCCCTAGTACAAAACAAACAAACCAACAAAAAAGCAAAAACGAAACAAATAAACAAAAAGATTAGCACCCATGCCTGAAATCCAGACCACTAGATTATGGCTTAGGCAAATGTTCCTTCTAAAGGTGAAAAAAATGTGGATATAAGTGGAGAGAAGAATAGTAGCTGAAAGTAAAGGAATGAATAAATGCATTGTGTAATGAAGAAAATCCAATATTATATCAACACCCGGACAGAAACTCAGAGCAAGAGATGACATTGTTTTTTAGCACAATTATACCCGATGCCTGAAAGTATAACAGTGACTGTTCCCTTGGGAGTTGTCACAGGCAGTTACTTTTACTTCTCCTCCCTTTGCCCTTCCACAAAGTTACTTCCCCTCCCTATGCCTCTGTTCCCTCCCTATGTCTGGTATTCTGAATTCCAAAGAGAAACTCTACCTAAATGGTTAGGATGTTAGCTGCTAAATAATTTTTCTGTATGTTTTCAGAACCCAGAATTTCTGGTGGCCTTCAGATAACATAAGAATGTGTAATGCCCCTTCTTTCTCTGTGTGTGTGTGTGTGTGTGTGTGTGTGTGTGTGTGCGCGTGCGCGTGCACACATGTATTCCTCGAGATAGGACCCAGGCCCTCATACATGCCAGACAAGTGCTCTCTACCACTGAGCTACATCCCTTCTTCCCCTCCTTTTTCTTTTAATCCTATGTATCAACAAATACAAAGGATGTAAATTGATGTGAGGTTTAACTTGCAGAAAAAAATAATATACCTGTATAAAGAGCTACAGAAACAAGCCCTAGGAGGTTGAGGTCCCTTGTGATGTTTTGGCCAGAGAAGAAGGAAAAAGGAGACATAACCCTGGAGAACAGCTAAAGAACCCACCCGGTACATAGTCTTCCTGCCCACTGCTCCCTGCGTTTCCTTTCTGTCACTATAAAAGAACTTTATGCCACTAGTTGGAGTTTTGAGGATCATAACCCCCTCCATCTTCCAGGGTTCTGGCCTTGAATAAACCTGACTCATTTTCATCCATTCTCATCTGCTAAATATTGGCTTTTGAACTGTGAGCAGCCCTGATCTGGGTCTGGTAACAAAAAGGTAAAGCCATATATTACTGAGACCTTTCCTCCTTTGGAACCTGACAAGATGGAACAGATAACCTGAATAGCTTCCCCTTGGGAGATGTTTTCCTATGTTGGAATAATGGACTGACTGATCATTAATGATTGAATGTGATTCAAGATATGTGAATCCTATTCAGTCATTAATAATCAATCAATAATTCAGTCATTAAGTTTTGTGATCCTTTTGCTGTAAGAGATGTGTGGTCAAAGACCAGGCACTTACCTATGGTATAATAGATAAATATTTGATCTTTGTTTCTGGTTCATGAGATAGAATTCCAAAGTCCTAGGAATTTATGGGATTTTGTAAGCTAATGCCTGACTGACCCATAGAAGAGGGAATGTCTCTAACTATTCAGGATGGAGAACCAGTCATGTGACTAGAGAGTTGGAACTTTCAGCTCCACCATCACTGCCCCCACCCCACCTCTAGGGGAGGTAGGGAGGCTGGGGATTGAGTTCAGTCACTCAATGCACAATGATGTAGTTAATTTTGCCTGTGTAATGAGATTTCCATGAAAAACTCCTGAACTATTAGTGTGCTTTCAGTTTCTCCCCCAGGGGAATAAACAAGAAATGAGGTATAGTCTTACTCTATATTTGGAATTTGTATGAAAGCCAGTAGGTATTTTACATGTAGAAGGGAAAAGGGTTTATGTCTATGGAAAAAATAAAGCTAATTGACCAAGTTGTCAAATAACACTAGAATAAAAAAGAAAGCCTATCAAAAGAAGAGCAATATTTTAGCTCCTTTATTAGACTCATGGGAATTATAAATTTGATTGCTTCAGAGGGATGTGCTTGCCTAAGTTGGAATCCAATAATATCTGTATCTATTAAACATTTGTGGAATTTTAAATAAGTGGATTAATGAAAACTTAAATCATTTCAAGAAAAACTATATTTTTACTCTATTTATATTTTCAGATATAGAAATTTTTCTCATGAAAAGAATCATAAGAGAAATACAGAAAGCAATGATTTTACTTATAACACAGACCAAATTTTGAACAAGTATAATTTTTAAATATATTTAGTTTTGATAACAGTAATAATAATAGATAAGTATCATAAAGGAAAACACAAGTTATCTTCACAGTGTATCATTAAAGATATAGTTTCTTCAATATGAATGGCATGAGTAATGGCCATGGACCTGCCCCATTCAAGTGTCCTGCAAAAGAATCCTCTGTATGGGGGCACAGTTGGCTGAGGGCCTCCACCCACTGCATCTATGAATGTTGTAGCCACCCCCAGCACCCCATGCCAGCCAGGCAATGGGCCTGGTGTGTTAACATGAACTCATTCTTAGGAGATTCCTTTAGCAGGAGACTTTGGCTCAAGGACTCCCCACCAATCAGGCTGCAACATTCTTAGCTTGCAAGGCAGTTCTGAGACTCCTACCCAATCCTCCTTTTTCCCTTTCTTCTTCCCAGCTTCAGACATGCTTTCTGAAACTTCTTCCTGTTTTGTCCTGCTCTCTTCCCTTTGTGCTTTATAGATGTCTCTTGCACATAGAATTCCATCTTTGTGACGGCTTCTCGGATGATCCAGACACCACAGAGTATTTACTTTTGCCTATCACCTAGGAAGGACTTTCAGAGCCATAAATATCTCATTTTCAAATTTGTGCCAACTTTAAAAAATTTTTCAAATATAAACATTCTCAATGTATAATATGATGAGTTTTAGCTTTTGTTGTAGAAATATACCCTTCTAAAAATGTAACAGTATTGTTTTTAAGACCTAATCTTATCAACAATTTTCCTTTCTTTGTTGTATTTTTCTATATAAAAAAAGAATAAATCATAAGGTTAAAAAGTCTGTAGTATAAACCATTCCTAAGGTTAGGAATGAAGATGACTTTGTCTGAAATTCCAGGGAAATTTTTAGATGTATTATTATGATGACATTCCTATTTGTTATTGTTTCATTTCATCTGTTAAATAAATGCAAGGGGGGCTAGAGTTGTGGTTCAGTGGTAGAGCGCTTGCCTCGCATGTGTGAGGCAAAGGGTTCGATTCTCAGCACCACATATAAATAAATGAATAAAATAAAGGTCTATCAACATCTAAAAATTATTTAAAAAATAAAAATAAAATAAATAAATAAATACAAGGAAAATTGCACATGTCCCATAAGAGATGCTCACTGAAGATGCACCTCTGCCTGATGACTTGTAGGGGGCACTGTGATAGTAGCTGTTAAAGAAAGGGTCTTTAGATGGAGACTGCAGGTTATTATTATGTAAAATCAGTTAAGAGACCGGAATCAGCCATAATGTACAAAAAAAAAAAAAAAAAAAAAAAAAAGCCTGCTTTGAAAATCCATTGTGATTAAGTAAAAATGCCTATAAATGATATAGCTTGTCCTGAATAAGTATCACTGGCTTTAAAAAAATAGCTTTGTGCATCCGCAAATACAGAAAGAATAGAATTCAGGCAAATAAGATAAAATAACTACAGAAATAGAGGTGCTGACTAGTGCTTTAATAATCATTACAAAGAGGGTTAATAAACTAATTTGAACTTGAATAGAGTACTACTTTATATCAATTCCAAGAGCAAGGAAAAGTTTCAGTGGTGTTAGTTCAGCTAACCCTGAGGAGGTATTTGGATCCAGAATTCTAAGAGGTAGTAGTTTCATATGAGCCAATATTAATGACTGTAGGTACAAGGTTGTTTCTGATAGAAAATGAATTTCTATAGCTTTAGAGAATAATTTAAGCTAGGTTAAATAATGAAATAATCATTAGCCCGAATTAATAAAAAAAAAAAAAAAGACATGCATATTCCAATCTTATCCACCAAATCACTTGACTCTCACTGACTCTCTTTTTAGGACCAGCAAGCTGTGCAGTTGCATGATACCATGCTCTGAGAAAGACTCTAATGCTTTAATTCTCTGCTGTCCCCTTCTTGAAATTCTCTGTAATTTTGAATAGAAGTTTTATATTTTCAGTCTGCTCTAGGGGCTGCAAGTTATACAGCTGGTCCTGTGTTTTTTGAGTGTTTTCTTATTTGATACAAATGGACTATATCAGAAGTTCAAGGAAACTTCTGTTATCAAACCAATCTCAATGTCATGTCAGGGTCTGCCTGGGAAATTGTTAGGAAGGATTCTGAGATCTTACCTGGGGCCTCTTGAGAAAGTGTCTTGGCTAATTAGCATGTCAGCTGTAGACTGGAGAGAGGATCCCCATGGGACATATGTGCCATCTCTGGACCACATGATCTCTTAAGTCCTTTCTAGTCTGAAATTCCATATGATTGTTTAGCAAAGATCACAATAATTTTGAGAAAATGGAAAATTTTGCTCCAATATCATAAGGAAGTGATACAGAGAATTCTTAACTGAATATACATCATGACTGCCACACCAAGGTAAGGATGTAGAATATAGTACAATATAGAAATACAGTTATAAAATATCTTAACTGTGAAATCACAAGATATTTTTATTTCATTTCCTCTTTCTATAAGGACACAAATCATGTTGAGTTAGGGATCATCCTAGTATCCTCATTACCTCTTTAAAGTCTCTACATTACCTCTTTAAAGTCTCTGTCTCCAATTACAGTCACAATTTACGGTACTGGGGGTAAATATTTCAACATAAGAATTTGAGAGGACATAATTCTGCTCATAGCATTTACTCAAGGCTGGCCTTGAACTTGTGATCCTTCTATCTCAGCCTCCCTAGTTGCTGGGGTTATAGGCAGCACTACTGTGTCAGCTCCCATTTAACATTTATTGCATTCTGTCATCCTATTAAGAAAGAGGAAAACTATCCTCATTGTGTTACTAAATTTATTTTAGTAAGAGTAGACTTACTAAACATTTCCCTTGTATACTGGTGTCAAATAGCATAAGAGTTATTGTAAGGGATCTTAGATGTCATTTGGTCCATTTTTGTCATTTTACTGATGCAGAACTGAAGCCCATAGCAATTAATTAAGCAATCATAATTTGTCAATTTGAAGCATAGCAGAACTCTAGAGTCCTGTTTTCTAGTGCTGTACCCTTTCCATGAGACCAAAGGAATGAAGAGGTAATTGAGAGAGAAGCAACAGCCTCATATGTAAGACCATTAGACTTTGGAATATCCTTTGAAATCCTTGGAAGGCTGATCAGAACATGGATCCACCAAGGTGGGTAAGCTCTCTAATGCAGGACTGGGAGTGCAACTCAGTGGTAGAATGCTTATCTTCCATGTTCAGGCCCAGGTTTAATCCCCAGCACCACTAACAAACAAAAAATACCTCATCCCTGGATAGGCTAAGCAGTGTTGGCTAATCAGACTTGTAAGAACTTATACTCTTACGTTAATGATGATAGTTATTTCCATTCTTCATTACAGGTGACCTTGACTTCTAATTTAATTAGTTCTTGGCAGTCAAGGTATCAAAGATAAAGCCAGATATCAGTTAAAGCAGTGAAAATAGATTTTATTCAGTAACAATTGACAGTAGGCAAAGAATTGAGTTCCATTCCCATTCGTTCAGAAGTCACCGGACTTTGAAAGGGAAAAACAGAGTAGGGAAGACAGTTGAGTAGGTGCTTGAGCAGAGGTTAGGGCAGTGACAAAGGTTTGATCGGTCATCAAAGTTAGGATTCTACCATCCCACAGAGACTGGGAGACAGATGCTCTAACTTACTTTATGTTAAAAGTAATAGCTTTCGGATTCTTGAGACAACACACTAGAGTTGTAGCAGATATACTACATCTCAAAGAGACAGAAGAAGGAAGCAGAATTATAAGCCCCTTTTAGTAAATACTCCAGGAAAGGGAGGTAGGGGACTAGCATGAGGTGTTGGCTAAAACAAACAGTAAATTCTTTTGATAGTCCAGATGCTTTTTGAACAGGAACTCCAATGCAGGCAGGGTAGTTGCAGGGAGGAGCCCTCAGGCTCCTAGAAACCATGTTCAAGCTTTAAAAATTGTTCAAGTGTCTTACCGTGGGAGTTTGAATGGAGTGTTCAGCTAAGAGCTTTTGCAGCTCTCAAAGGTTTTAGTCAACAGTATCAGAAATTAGATTTCTGTTCCTGGACACTTATTTCGTACTATAATATATTAAAATTGGTGACTAAATGAAGTGAAAGCAAATGCAAATGTTTGCTGGTATAAACAGGAATTAAATACAATATATAATTCATAACCAGAGTAAACATTTTGAAACAGCATGTGAGGCATATTACTAAGAGTTTCCCACATCGATGGTTCTCAAACTACAATTTAGGAATCACCTAATATATTTACTTTATTTAGGTTGTGCATCTTATTTTGAAATAATTTGAACCACCACATGATACGGATTTCACCAAATGGTATACAGGGATATGTTTCCCTCTTCTTCCTGTCCCCCAGCCCTTCAACATTCCTTGAGCACCTTTTAAAAATTGTTTCCCAGACCAGCACATTAGACACCTGTAGTCCCAACTACTTGGGAGGCTTAGGCAAGAGGATCACTTGAGCCTAGGAGTTCAAGGCCAGCTTGGCAACATATTGAGACTTTATCTCAAAAAAAGAAAGTAAAAATAGAGTTTATTTTTTAAAAACTGCTTCCCAGGCTTCAGGACAGACCTAATGAATCAGGATCATCAGAGATGAGGCCTAGGCCCTTGCATATTTGAATGTAGTACTTCTGATTGTCATTAGTTTTTCTAACCACTACTTTGTAGGAAAGTATGAGTGTTTTTTTTTTTTATTCAAATTTTAGGGATGAAGAATCTTATAGTTTGGTCATATTTCATTATTATAATAATAGTGACAAGCCTACATCGTGAGGGATGAACTGAGGACCGGACCAGGAGGAAAAGGGTCTATTCTCTGTTGACTACCAACAGATTTCTGTCTCAGAAACCAGACTAAAGTTTCCCTACCAGGTCTGCCCACTCAACAAAGAAACAGACCTATCACTCATTCACCTGATTGGCAAGTGGGTTCTTGGGTTTCAAAGGCTACAGTCTGACCTGATTCTCCTCCCTCCGAGGTGTGACTTACCTTGCTGTTGCCTTCTCTGGGCAGGAAGAAGATCTGACAGAGAATGATCCGCATCCTGTAGGCCCAGCCAAACCTCTGTTCTTTGCTCTAAACTTGAACTAGGAGAGTGAATCAGGCTGACTTCAATGGGGCACCTGTTATTTCTGACTATTCTCCCTAGTAAGTTGTGATGACAGCATATGAGGCAACACATGATGCAAAGAACTTTGTAAACTGTTAAGTGCCCCGTAGGTGTTATTACAGATGGTACCCAATGTTAGACATCACAGAGTGAAATGGGTATTCAGCAGAACTGCCATCTTGTCCCAAAGTAAACCTTACTAAATTATACACTTTAAGAGGCTACATTTAGTGATATGAAAGTTTTAGCTTGATTAAAGTTGTTGTTTAATTTAGAAAGGATGCATTCAAAACTTTTACATCAATGCCTTTCATTCAGTATCTAGAATCTTAGTAAATACATTTTTTTAAAAAAATTGTGGTACTGGGGCTAGAACTCAGAGCCACTTTACTACTGAGTTATATCTAATCATTATTATTATTTAAATTTTGAGACAAGGTCTTACTAAGTTGTTGAGGCTGGTCTAGAACTTGCAGTCCTTCTGCCTCAGCCTCCCAGGTGGCTAGGATAACAGGTGTGTGCCACCATGCCCAGCAAGGTGATATATTTTCTTTTTTGGTATCAGATATTGAACCCAGGGGTGCTTAACCACTAAGCCATGTTCCCAGCCCTTTTCGTGTTTTATTTTGAGACAAGGTTCTGCTAAGTTGCTTAGGGCCTTGATAAATTGCTGAGGTTGGCTTTGACCTTGTGATCCTCAGCTTCCCAAGTTGCTGGGATCACAGGTGTGTTCCACCATGCCTGGCTAGGTAATATATTTTCAAACTGAGAGATTTTCAGTTTCAGAGTTTTGTGTATAGTTTTCAGTTAATGGGCTCTACCTGTGAGGATCTTACCCTCTGTACTCCTTATGGAAATTATAGATGAAAAATAATGAAAAAGAATAAAAGTATTTTTAAAGCAGATCAATGGAAATGCTTGCCTAGACACTGGTTACCTTATTTAGAATAATTATTTATAATTTATTATAATTATACATTATAATTTATTGTTATTATTATTATTATTATTATTATGTGGTGCTGGGAATCAAAACCAGGCCCTCATGCATGCTCAGGAAGCACTCTTTCACTAGACTACACCCCTAGCCCATAATGGATTTTAATAACAAACTTAGAAGATCAGCACAGAGAAATACATCATTAAAAATATTTTCTTGGACAAACTCAGTTATAAAAGTGTGATGAGTGACTGAAAATGACTGAATGACCAAAATGCTACCAAAAACCATTTAGTTGCTCTCGGTAAAAATGTACATTTTGCTGGGGAGTCCCCTGTATCTTATGTGTTTTTTAAAAAAATTTACATGCTATCATTGTCTGGAAAATTTTAATAGGTTTACTTACAATCCTTACAAAGTTAATAGGTCAAACTTGTTTACGGAAATCTGGTGACTTGCATTATTACTTTATGTCCTTACATTTCATAAATTTACACATAAACATGGAGAAAATTTATCAGTACCTGGTTCTGCTCTCTAATTTTTTCATTCACAATAATCGTGTGCTGAATTATGTCCCCCCAAATTCTGTTAAAATTCTAACTCCCAGTAGCTCAAAATGAGTTCACATGCTGGGGTTCTAATTCAATATGACTGATGTCCTTAAAAGGAGAAAAAATTAGAACACACAGACATGTGTGCAGACACAGGTAGAAGACAGGCATCTACAAGCCAAGGAGAGAAACCTCAGAAGAAACCAACCCTGCCAACACCTGGATCTTAGACTGCCGAGCTCCCAAATCTGAGAAAATAAATTTCTGTTGCTTAAGTTATACAGTCCAATAAAAATATCACATATTTAGATACCTCAAGACCTCTCTCGCAAATATTGAATGTTCAGAACAACCAGTAACAAGACAGAGAGTTGTTTTATAGTATTGTTTTGCTTGGGAATGAAATGTGTCTCATCACAGTGGATCTTAAGCTCCTTCTCTAGATATGTGGGGGGATATCTTTCAGCATAATCATTACATGTGGATGGCATATTAGAAACTTTAAATGATGCAACAAAATAGGATTCACTTGCTGCCCGCTGTTTAAAGAAAAACTTTACACAAATTTAACAGGGTTTAATTGAGCAAAGATAGATTCCCAAATTGAGCAATCCTCAGAACCAGAGCAGACTCAGGAAGATTCCCATTCGCAATGTGCTCTGAAAAGTATTTATGAATGGAAAAAGGGAAATGATGTAAAGAAAATGGAAGTGAGGCACAGAGAATGCTAGATTGTTTCAGGCCTGGCATTTGCCTTATTTGAACATGCTTTGGGCAGTTGGCTGCCTACTGTTGGCAAGCTTGGCTGCTGTGATTGGCTATTCATTCAAAGGGCAGATTCCTAAGTTAGGTTTGCTTTTGTACAAAAGAAAGTTAGGATGCAGTTTTTTATGAGAGTTCTTTATGCAGTTCAAATACGTGAGTGCAGAGGCCTTCTCAAACCAATTTAGTTTATGACTGCAAAGCACCAATAGCTGTGCATTGAAACTTCAAAGATCAGTGTTTAAGTCCTACACAATTTCTCATACTTTATACCGGAGGAGGCATTCGCAAAATAGGAGTTCAGTGGACTCCTGACAATGTCTGATTTCAAGTAGTGTCATAGTACCAGGCACGTACCACCCACTGGTTGATTTTCAGGCAGTCAACTTGGAAGGATTCATGGTTCAGGAAACATTTTCCTTTCCACTCTGGAGTTGGAGAGCTGGAGGAGGTGCTAATGCTAGTGAGAGATGGCTGCAGTGGCTATACACACAATTGAGAGATGACATTGGTTACCAGAAAATTTTATTTGAAAACAAATCATTATCTTCACAAAGTTGTGATAAAGTTATTTACATTTAGATTTGATAATTAAGAGATATGAAAATACTGATAAATAGAAAATTCAAAAGAAAAAAAAACATAAAGCAAAGAAATATAACAGTTTAAGTGAGTAGGTCAAATTTGAAATAGCCCTCTGTTATGCAAACAGAAGGGGCTGATGAAAATAACAAACATTTTGGTACCTCCACCCTACCCTGGCCTGGACCAGCTGACTCAGTCTGTCAGTCATTTGGGCAATTCACGTCAAGTTTCAATCTGCAACCGTTCACCTTCTCAGAGGCTTTGCTCTCACTAGTCATTCCGCTAACCCAGTGTTTCTTAACCATGGCATTATTGCCCTGTGGAGCTGGAAAATTCTTTGTTATAGGAGGCAGTCCTGTGCATTGTAAGATGGTCACAGCATCCTCAGTTCGTACCAACTGAGGCAGTAGCACTCTGTCCTGGCGTGCACAGGAACCACATACTGAAGACAATGTCTGGAAGCTTTTACTTTGTAATTGTTGGCCACCATGATAATCCAGTTTTTGAAATGAAATTTTTGCCAGCTGGGAAAGCAGAATCCAAAGATGATGATCATCATCTAAACCAATTCATAGCTCACTCTGTTCTTGACCTTGGCTTTCAAACAACATGTATTTGAAAACTGGACAAATTCAGTGAGTGATTTGTGTCAGCATTTGTCACTGCAGGGCATATGAGATTTATTATGCTTCATGATATAAGGTAAGAAGATGGAATCAAGAACTTCTTTACTGATGTCTACGATTTATATATAAAGTTTTCGATGAATCCATTTTATGAATTTGATTCTCCTTTTCAGTCAAGCTCATTTGACAGAAAAGTTTAGTTTCTTGGGAAGAAACACCTTTTAAGCTGAATGTAGAAAAATTCTGAAGTAAACAATGTCACCACAATGGGATATACTCAGGAATGTGTAAATTGTAAGTAACTGGGAAAATTTTATTTGTCTAGTTTATCTAAATCTAATAGAACTTCTTTATATTTAAAAGTAGTTACATTCTGTTTCATGTGGATAATCAACATTAATACTCACTTGTGAAGCGTTATTTATAAAGAGCTTTTTACCAATAATCTTAATAAATTGAGAATAAGAAAAAAAGAAAATAGCATACTTTCTGATAGCATATTAAAGAGACAAATAGAAAAAATATATAATAATCTTATATATTACTTTTTGTGGTTGTTTGTTTGAAAACATGGTCACCAACAATTTCTTCCATACCATGTACTTATGCAGTTCTTCCCATCAACAAATAGAGTATATTTGCTATTCCTTTGAAAGTAGGCTGAACTTGTGATTTCTTTCAATCGATAAAATCATCCTAAATGGTTCTGTGCCAGTTTCATACTGTATCAGTTCATTTTTCATTACTGTAACAAAGTACCTGAGACATACTACTTAATAAAGAAAAGTGGTTTATTTTGGTTCTGGAGGTACCAGGTTTAGAGGTTGTATCTGTTGATGACCTTCTTCCTGGAAGGATCCTCAAATGGTATAGGACAACCACATGACCAGGTAGTACATATGTGTACGTGAATATATGTCTGGTCTCTCTCTCTCTCTCTTTCTCTCTCTCTCTCTCTCTCTCTCTCTCTCTCTCTCTCTCTCTCTCTCTCTTTCTTTCCCTTCTTATGAAATCACCATGATCCAATTGTGTGAGTCCATTGTAATGGCCTTATTTAATACTAATCAATTCCCAAAGGCCCTATCTCTAAACACCATGGTCAGATTTAGTTTCCACCTTCTTAATACCACCCAATGGTGATTAGACTTCAACACATGTAGTTTTGGGAGACATACAGACTTTATCCAAACTGTAGCATACACCTAGGCTTTAAGCCTCTTGGCAGCTCCCACTTTCCCCATCTTGGGAGTCAGCCACCATGCTGTAGATTTCAGGCTTGACCACTCAATGATGAAGAGACATGAGGAGGATGAGCTTATCTGGGATGGTCCAGCTTCAGTATGCTTCTGGCTGAACACAGCCTCACATGTAGCTTCAGATACAATGCATGCAGCAGAAGAATCATCCAGCTGAGCTCAGTCAAGGCACAGTACTATGAGAAATAGCAAATCATTTTAATTTAAACCACTAAAATTTTTTATTAATTTTTTAATTTGTTCTAATTGGTTATATGTAAGAGTAGAATGCGTTTTGACACATTGTACACAAATGGAGCATAACTTCTCATTCCTCTGGCTGTACAGGGTGCTGAGTCACATCTGTAGTGTAATCATACATGTATATAGTGTAATAGTGTCTGTCTCATTCTACTGTCCTTTCCATTCCCTCCACCCACCCCTCCCCTCACTCCCCTCTGCACAATCCAAAGTTCCTTCATTCTTTTCTACCCCACCCCCACTAGGGATCAGTATCTGCTTATCAGAGAAAACGTTCGACCTTTGGTTTTTGGGGATTGACTTATTTCACTTAGCATGATATTCTCCAGTGCCATCCCTGTAGAGACATGCTTAAGGGACCGTGCTCGGGAGGACGCGCCCACCTGCTGGCGCGCGATGCCTCCTCCCTGCCGGTCCCGGCTGCGCTTGCCCCGCAAGCATCCTGGCGCGAAGATGGAGCATGCGGGAGCGTCAGCGTCGGCGAAAAGGTAACTCCTGGAAGTTGCAGGAGCCCGAGGAGTCGAGTCGGCGCGGGCTGTGCGCCCTCAGGTCTAATGGCCCGGGCTCCCGAACAGCGGGTCCGGCGCCCATGGCCCTGAGCAAAGGGCTGCGGCTGCTGGCGCACCTGGAGGCCACAGATGAGAGCCCCGTGCTGCTGGAGGCGCAGGTGGTGACTGCCTGCTCTTCGAGGCTGGCACGGTGGCCACACTGGGTGGAGCTGGTGTTGGCACCAAGGCGTCTACCTGGGAAGAGAGGCAAGCAAGGAAGCATCACTAAAGAAAAATAAAGAAGTTGTTCATTCCCAGTCTGCCTCCGATTCTTTCCCGCAGTCTCATTGCTACAGGCAGCAACACATCCCTTTACTGGCAAATGCCATAATTTCATTCTTCTTTAAGGTGGAGTGTATATGTACCACATTTTCCATTGTGTACATGTACCACATTTTCTTTATCCATTCATCTGTTGAAGGGCATCTAGGTTGGTTCCATAGTTTAGCTATTGTGAATTGAACTGCTGTATACACTGATGTGGCTGCATCACTATAGTATACTGATTTTAAGTCCTTTGGAATGGGATGACTGGGTCAAATGGTGGTTCCATTCCAAGTTTTCTGGGGAATCTCCATACTGCTTTCCATAGTATAAACCACTAAGTTTCAATGTGATTTTTAAAAATTAAGCAAGAGATAACTGAAATTTCTTTTTAAAATTTTTATATATTACTATGGTTTGACTGTTCCATCTAAAACTCATGTTGAAATTTAATTCAGATTGCACTAGTGTTAAGACACGGGGCCTCAGAAATGAATTGATTTCCTAAGTATGGGAATGTGTTTGCCATAAAAGTGAGTTGGGAGCCATGCGCTGTGGTGCACACACGTAATCCCAGTGGCTCAAGAGTCTGAGGCAGGAGGATTGTGAGTTCAAAGCCAGCCTCAGCAACTTAGCGAGGCCCTAACCAACTCAGGAAGACCCTGTCTCTAAATAAAATATTTTTAAAAAGGACTTGTGATATGGCTCTGTGGGTAAGCACCTCTGGATTCAATCCCTGATAACAGTGCCGCCCCCCCCCCCAAAAAAAAAAAAAACAAAAACCAAAAAAGTGAGCTGGGCCCTCTCTTGATCACTGTCTCATGCATGCTCACCTGCCCTTCTGCCATGTTAGGAGGCAGCATGGTGACCCTCACCAGATGCTGGCATCATGCTCTTAGACTTCCCAGCCTTTAGAACTGTGACCCAAATGAATTCTGTTCTTTACAAATTAGTCTGTGATATTCTGTGATAGCAATAGAAAATTGACTAAAACACATATTTTTAAATAAAAAATAAACTTAAGAATATTTTATTTATTTTGGTGGCATGGGGATTGAACTCAGTACCTCACAAATAATAGGCAAATGCTCTAACACTAAGCTACATTCCCATCCTTTTTTTTTTTTTTTTGGTGCTGGGGATTAAAACCAGGGTGCTTTTACCACTGAGTCACATCCCCAGCCCTTTCATTTATTTACTTATTTATTTAAATTCTTTTTGGGACAGGGTCTTGCTCTGTTGCTGAGATTGGCCTCCAACTTAGGACCCTCCTGAGTCTTTGGGATTGTAGGCGTGTGCCACTGTGCTTGCCGTATATGTTTTTCTGTGCTTATATATTTGCCCAGATGAGAAAATCTCAGAGAAATAAAATCATTAGAAATTTTAATTAATTCGTTTTATTTATTCTACAAGTAATATTTCCCCTTCATGTCTTGGCATGACTTACAGAGGAAGATAATGTGTTAAATGCTTTCTTTTTGTTATTATGCAAATGATCTTTCTTGTAACTCCTTGCAGCATGAAACTTAATTATATCTCTATGTGTGACCTTTATTCTGCAACCATACAAAAGCAAAAAAAAAATTTTTTTTTCAGTTCTGGGAATTGAACCTGGGACCTTGCACATGCTAGGCAAATGTCCTACCATTGAGCTATACCCCTGGCCCTACAAAAGCAAAATTAAAAAACAGACTTTAAAAATTTAGCTCAAGTCTTTGTGGTTTATTATTGTTGTTGTTGCTGTTATTGTTATTTTGCAGTACTGGGAATTGAACTCAGGGCTTCACATACGGTAGGTAAGTGCTCTACCACTGAGCTACATCCCAAGCCCTTTGTGATGTTTTTAAAAAAATGTTTCAACTTTGTATTTTTATGTATGAGAGAAGACTACAAAAACCTCTGTGTAAATAATGATAAAGCAGTTCATTGTTTTCTGAGCTACAAGAATATATCTTTCTTTGGAGTTCAAAGCTACTTACTAGGCAGAGGGCCCCTCTGGAGGACATGAAGGTTTACATGGCTAAAGTTGGAGGACCCTAAATTAAATGACTTTCACTTTTAATAGCAGTGCTAGAGTTGGAGTTCTGGTTTCTCTCAGTCCAGCTACTCATCCATACTACTGAAGTTTCTCTTGAAGCTAGAAAATGCAACCTAATTTGTACATAATAATGCCCCAAGGTAACAGGGGTTTTTGTATATTTCTAGACTCCTTGGTTAAAAATACAATGAAGAAAGCAGAATTAAAGATGATTAATGATTCCACAAGTGAATTAGGACAGTAGTTGAAAATACATATGCCACTCTTTGTCTTAATCCACAGGACTGTGATATTTTGGGACACATGACACTCACAAGGAGAAAGAGGTAGAGCATGACTCATGGCCTGGCAATTGATACACTTCTGCTGAAGGTTTACAGATATGGAAAGCAGAGAGTAATGTAGAACTACAAGGCCCTTTTATGGAAATTTGTCAAACGGGCTCCAAACCAACACTATTAGAACTCAAGTCTCAGTTCCTATATTATGATGTGTACTTCAAAAAGCAAAACCTAATGACAGTCTAAGCCTAATGACAGAAGACAAGAAAGATTTTCCTTCCTCCTTGCAAAGAAAGGTAATCTGCCCCTTTCTTATTTCCTGTTCTAGAATCTGCCTCATCTCAGGATGACTGATGGGAGAACATACATATTTAAGGGAAAAATCTGCATATATCTCTTACACACAGGATGTGATCTTGCTCTCCACAATTCATTTAGACCAATGGCATCAAAACCCATAGAACATTTTTCTTAAATCATTGGCACCTTTGAATAAGGTAATGACATTTGATTCCCATTGAAAATAAATTAATAACAAGCTTTACCCCAACTAAAAATAATGTACTAGGACAGATGAATGTTGATTTTGTGTAAGCAGTTGGGGAAGAAAAATGGAATTAAGAAGTTGTATAGATAATAGGAATTGGAAAATTGAGTTTTAGTAGACCGGCATTTCATCTCCTTATAGAAGGATATTATAAGACTTTGCTAAACAGTGTGAAATCATTTAGACCTTCCCAAGCAGTGAGCATACCTGAAGCATAGAACCTGAGACTATGATTTTAAAACATTTTTAAAGTAGAAAATAAATTGGAATTTCTCAAGAAGAGTAAACAATACAAGTGGCTGGATTTTTGCAAGTCTGGCTCTTTACCAAACCTTATTGTATTCATTCATCATAGAAAAAAATATGTCCAGTGATATATTAGTGGACAAGCTTTTAAGAATTGTGTATGTGCTATAATATTATGTCATTTAGTTGGATCTTTCAGGATTTTTCCTTAAGAGGATATAGTTTTTCTCCAGTAATGTATTTATTTTCACCCCAATTTCATGCTACTTTAGGTTTTAAATTTGTATTTGTTCATTGTTTTATGTATTTATTATTATTATTTTGGTACTGGGAATTGAACCCAGGAGTACTCAACCACAGAGTCACATCCCCAGCCAATTTTTGTATTTTATTTAGAAAGAGGGTCTCGCTGAGTTGTTTAGGGCCTTGCTAAGTTGCTGAGGCTCACTTGGAACTTGAGATCCTCCTGCCTCATCCTCCTGAGCTACTGGGATTACAGGTGTGCACCACCACACTGACCTCATTGTTTTATTTTTATTTTATTTATTTATTTTGTGGTGTTGGGGAATCCAACCTAGGTTCTCCCACATATTAGGCAAACCTTCTTTCACTGAACTACATCCCCAGTCCCATTCATTGTTTTCATCGTGATGAACTGCTCTTATGGTTTAGATATTAGGTGTCCCCCCAAAACTCATGTGTAAGACAATACAAGAATGTTTAAAGATGAAATGCTTGGGTTATGAGAACTTTAATTTAATTGATGCATTAACCCACCGATATAGATTAACTGGGTGGTAACTGTAGATAAGTGGGAAGTAGTTGGAGAAGATGGGTCACTGGGGGTGTGCCTTGGGGTTTATATTTTGTCCCTGGTGAGCAGAACTCTCTCTACTTCCTGATTGCTGTATCCTGAGCTGCTTTTCTTCTTCACACTTATTATGGTTTGGAGGTAAGGTGTTCCCCAAAAGCTCACATGTGAGACAATGCAAGAAGGTTCAGAGATAAATGATAGGGTTGTAAGAGTGTTAATCCAATCAGTGATTTAATCCCCTGACAGGAATTAACTGAGTGGTAATTGAAGTGGTAGGTTGTGGCTGGAGGAGGTGGGAATTAGGGTGTGGTTTTGGGTATATACTTGTATCTGTTAATGGGATAAGAAAAGAATATAAAGAAGTTCTAGATCATAGAAAGAGTGAGAGTGTAATCAAAAGAAGTCGGCTGTTAGCATGGGAAAGGGGAGAAAGGAACTCTGAGGGAACAGGTAAACAAAAGGAAAAGAGAGCGAGAAAAGTAAAGAAGTAAAAACTTAAAAATTTTCAATAAGGAGAAAAAAGAAAATCTACACTATAACACAGTCATATAGTATTCAAACCTCTCAGTCTTCAGTAGCCTGATGTATGAGAGGTACCTGACAATGAGCTTCAAGTCTCCAGCAGGCCTCTCAGGATGGGATTTGCCCCACCTAAAGATGGAAGATACAGCTTCCAGGATTATCCAAGATGGCTGCTCTGGCTTCCAAATGTGTTGGCAAATGGGGAACTGCAACTTGGGGTGTGGGCATGGTCATCTGGAGGTCCTGGAGGCGGGGTGTGGTTGGTCAGGCAGGGGTCCTAGAGGTGGGGTGTTGTCAATCTGGTTGTGGAATTCTGGAGGCAGGGTGCAATTAGTCAGTCTGGGAGTCCTGGTGGCAGGGAGCAGTCAGTCAATGTGAGGGTCCCGGAGGCAGGGAGCAATTGGTTGGGTTGAGGGATCCTGGAGACGGGGCTCAGTCAGTCTGGCCAAGGGTCCTACAAGTCCTGGCTGTTGTCTCAAAATGGTGGCAACCTTGTGTAACCAAACCTGCAGGTACTGTGACAGTGAACTTCCAGGCAACAGCAGGCAGCTGGTGCTCCACTGGCGGTCAGTGGTCAGTCTGCTGACTGCTGTCGGACGATTGGGAGGTGAACCTTGGGCAGTGGGTGATAGGTAGGTAAAAGGCAGGTGGTAGACAGGCAAGTGGCAGGCAAATGGTGGCTAGTAGGCGCCAGACAGTGAGCAATCTGCACTCAAAAAGTAGTTGATATATGTACTTGTATCTTATCAGTGGAGTATCTCTCTGCTTTCTGATCATCATGTGGGCTGGTTTCCTCTGCCACACTCTTCTGCCATGAGCCCTGAGGAATGGAGCCTGACTTTTATGGATTAAGACCCCTGAAACTGTGAGCCCTCAAATAAACTTTTCCTCCTCTACAATTGTTCTGGTCAGATTCTTTAGTCACAGCAGCAAAAAAGCTGACTAAAACAACACCCTTCCACTATGCTGTTTTGGATTATTTTGGGCACAGAGCAATGGAGTCAGCTGTGTATGCACTGACACCTCTGAAACTGTGAACCCCAAATAAAATTTTCCACTTCTAAAATTGTTGTCAGGCCTTTTGGTTACAGCAGTGAAAGAGTTGGCTAGAACAATTACTCTTCAAAGGATTTCGTGAAGGAATTATTAACATTATTATTAGTATTATTATTTGTAGCATGAAAGTTGTGATTGCCTGGCAGGAAAGAAGATGGGAAGTGGGGAAGTACTGTACATGTTGTGTTTGTGAGTTCTTTAATTTTATAACAAGCCACTAGGTAGATTTATATTACATAATGTCAAAGGAAAAAGTTTGAAGCTCATAGAAGTAATTTGCCAAATATCATGCTTACTTTGGACCAGATACTTTGTATTTTACAATTTAATGATACTGATCCTATAAAGTATTATATATATTCTGTTTAGGGGAAAACTGAGGCTCATTGCTTTCTGTAATTCAAACTCACTGCTACTTGATTCCAAGGTCCAGGGCTTCACCTGAGCATACTGTGGACAAACCTGAGGCATTGGAACAGAGATCTTACATAAGTTAGGGACTATACAGATCACTTCTCAATTCAGAGAAGCTCTATCTGTAGCTCTCCACCTTATCACCACTCTAATGGTTGATTTTAGGTGTCAACTTCAATGGATTAAGAAATACTTAGAAACCTGGTAAAGCATTGTTTTGTGGTGTATCTGTGAGGGTGTTGCCAGAGAAGATTAGCATTGTGAGTCTCAGTAGACCAGGTAGGAAAATCTGACAGGCACCTGCAAATTGGCTAGGGAATCAGAGGAAAGAAAAAACAAATGATAAAAAAGTGGATGTCTGCCTACCTATCTAGGAGCTAGGATGCGTTCTTCCTGTCCTGTCCTTGGATACCAAAACTGTAGGCTCTGGCCTTTGAATTTTGGGACTTACATGGGGGTCTTAGGCCTTTGGCCCCAGGCTGAGAGTTGGACCATCAGTTTTCTTTGTTTTGAGGTCTTCAAACTTGAACTTAGCCATACACCCAGGGTCTCCAGCAGGTACCCCACCTGCCTACCATTACCATCCAGTCAGCCATTCAAACTAGGATGGACTGATTAGTCTACAACTCTCATAATCTAATCATTTCAACTCTGAATATTCCTGCATTAATAGAAGCTTTTGCAGGACACCTCATAATACAGATCATAATAGTGAATTACCTGCTTCTTAAGATCTTTACTGATAGTTCCATGGGCTGAACTTTTGTGGTTCCCAAGGACACTTCCTGCAACTTTAAGTTTTTTGAATTCAGAACCTTAGAACCATCCTCCTGGAAAGCTCAAACTAGAGAATTCTCAGATCTCAAAGAAGATATTTACACATTCTAATTTAAGAAACACTGAATTTAAAGAGTAGGTGACCACTATTGTCACTTAAGTTGTAAGTATAAATGTGGCAATGCATAACTATAAGTGGTTATCCATGTAGCATGTGCTAAATGTAGGCCCCCTATTGATGAAAACCAAGACAGAAAACTCTCACAGGGCACTTAAGAACCTGTGAGTGTATGCCCGTATCTCTCATGGGTTGCAGGTACTCCATTTTGAGAAGCACAAGGGAAATAATTATCTATACCTCATTGTTTACTCATGGTCAAGGATGGGTGACCAGTTTTGTTTGCATTTATATTGAGGTCCTGCCCAAAATGTCATTAGTCTTCTTTAGTGGGAACGATTTCTGATGGGTTTAAATGTAAGTAAAATTTAATTTTTTTGTTAAAATAACTTTTGTAGTCTTCTTTTCATCAACTTATAGGAGGAAAGATTTATTTTGACTTAGAGTTGCAGAGGTTTCAGTCCATGGTTGGCCAACTCTATTGTTCTGGCTCTGTGTTCACTCCCCAGTACCAAAAACAAGCAAGCAAGCAAACAAACAACAAATACATAAAGATGAATAGTGGAAATAACTAAAGCATAGGAATCATGAGAAATTAGGGTCCTTTATACTACTACCTGTTTCAAACTTTGTACTACTAAACTCTGGTTTAATGTGTGTGGTGTTATTTCCTTCAGTATTCCAGTTAGGTGATACCATAAGGGGACAAATAAAGAGTAATGGTTGCAGCATTATAAATAATAGGTGTGTGCTATAACAGTCATCATGAGTTGGAAAGATTTTATTTTTAACAGAGGCCAGAGTACATTGAAGCTACTAATTAGTCACCAAGTTGTTTTCTTTTTAATTGTTGCCATTAGCTAGTTGCTCTCTGCTCAAAATGAAGAAGTGAACTTTAGCACAGTATATTACAGGGTGGTGACAGCAGTCTATTAATTAAAGGCAACTGTCATTGCTTGAACGGTTTTTAACTTAGGAACTCTCAGAATGAAAGACTCCAAGACTAATTATGGAGTAAATTTGGTGTCTTTAATTATCAATCCACTTATTTTTATTTTGCTTTCACAAAGAAGGGGATACCCCTAAATAATGTTTAAAATGCCAGTCTCCAGTTATTACCACCTTTCTAAATATATGATTTAGAGCTTCACTTGGTCTTTTTATTTTTATTTCTAGTGCTGGGGGGTGCAGCTCAGTAGTAGAAGTACTTACCATGCATAAAGCCCTGAATCTTATTCCTAACACCACATAATAAGTAGATAAGAATAAATAAAATAAAATTTTTTATTTCTAAAAGTTTTATTAGCCTTGAACTGGGAATCCTTTAAGGACAGAAGATAGAAAAAAAATCAATCTCTGTGACAACTTATGCAACAATCATGAATACGTCATTAGAAATCATGCTTGAACCAGGTATGTGGGAGCACATCTGTAATCTCAGTGACTTAGGAAGCTGAGGCAGGAGCATCACAAGTTCCATGCCAGCCTCAGCATCTTAGTGAGGATGTACGCAATTTAGTGAGACCCTGTCTCAAAATAAAAAATAAAAAGAACTGGGGATATAGCTCAGTGTTAAAGCATCCCTAGGTTAAATCCCCAGTACCAAAAATAAAAATAAGTAAAAAATAAAGCATGCTTGAAATCACCAAATCATGATGTGTATGTGTGTGTGTGTGTGTGTGTGTGTGTGTGTAAATGTGTTTGCAATACTTTAACTACAGAGGTGGGGACCTTATCCACTCAGGTAAGATCAGAAAGTTAAATATTGTTATTGGAGGTTGAGAATTGACTGTGGAGCATGGTGATTTATTTCTCCATCCTTGGGTGTAAATGCCCAAGATTAGACAATCACCCCAGGGCAGAAACAGAAGTATACAGTGAGGTAGAGATAGATAACATTTAAGGCAGGTTTATTGTAAAGTAAGGGAAAGACAAGAGAAAGGGAGATATATCCAGGAGAGAGACAGAGGTGTGCAAATCACTTAGTGACTGAAATGCCCCCAAATGATTAAACTTTTGACTTGTTAGGAGAGGGGTGGGAATTTGTATTGGTGCAAAACCTTGACGTGCCTCTTTGGACCAATGTTTTGTGTATCTGTTGCCATTTGGGGAAGTCACATGCCTGTGCCGTGGTAAAGTTAAGGGCATACACCTGCATAGTTTGGTTATTTTGACCTTTCTGGCTTAGTACCACTGGCAGAAGGTCATAAAATGGTCACTGACCCTTGGAGAAGCTTGTGGGTGCATGTGTGACCTTGGGAACATGATATGTGCCCGTAAATCTATGGGCAACAGTGCTAGGCCTCTTTCTGGAATGTGGCAGAAGATTGGTAATTCTGGGTCAGTGGTTCTTTTTAAATCACTTCTCCCTTCCCATTTCTGCCTATCTCTAGCTGACTACCTAAGCTAACCATAGTGTAGCTTAAATGTATCTAGGCAAAATGTTGCTATTCAATAAGAATAGAATACATAGTAAAACTGTTAGACAGTCAGGGTAATGGACCCCAATTAAGGTCTTGTTCAAATATAAAGACCATACCATGAGGCTAACCTGTGGAAACTTTCCAGCCAACTCTTTTGTCCTAGAACTGTGGGGAAATGGAAGATTGTCTGTCCCTGAGTGCACACCCACCATAGGAATGAAGTAATCCAGACTTTGGGGATGGTACCAGAAGATCTCAGAAATTACTGTCTCTCAAATTAACAAGTGAATGAAAACTCCGGACCGAGAACACATGGAATACAGCCTTTTAATCACCTCTTTAAAAGCCCCTTGTTCCTACTGATGGGCAGAATCACTGCCTTTGGGATAGGAGGCCCCTGTGTTTCTCCTTTGCTAGCAAAGCAATAAACTTTTTATTTCCTTTTTTCTCAAAATGGTGTCCTAATTATTGGATTGGCACTGGGGACAAGGATCAAGCTTTTGGCAACAAGCCTTCCAAGTAGCTGGGATTATAGGAATGCAATGCCATGCTAGCCCAGAGCGAGTAGTTTATAATGAACAGAAAGTTGATTTAGTTCACTGCCACAGACCTTGCTCTCAAAGCCCTGGCTTGTCTGCAGGATTTCTGGAATGCCTTTGGGTGTTTCTCCTATTGTTTCTGTGACTAGCACCTGGCTTTCTTTTATCAGTGCTAACCCCTTTATCAAAAACTCTGCATGATTTTTGTTCTCCACAAGGTCGGAATGTGAATATTCCAGACATTTCTACTCTGCTTCTTTTTAATTATAAATTCAGTTGTAAAATAATTTGCTCCTCTCATATCTTTCTGTAAACTGTTTAAAGTAGCCACAGAGGCCTTTCTGGAGGAGACGACCTCCCTAAACAGGCTACTCACAAAAGATCTCCTTCATCCCTTCTCCAGAAGAGGAGAAGAGGAAACGAAAGAAGGAGTACCTGGTGCAGAGCCCCAATTCCCTAAAGTCCCAGGATGCTATAAAATCCTCATAGTTTTTTGTGTTGACTGCTCTGCTGTCCTCTGCCAGCCTTCAGGAGGAAAAGCAAGGCTTATAGAAGAATGTTCCTTCAGGAACAAGCAGCACTGAAAGCAACCCGAATCAAGATGAGTGGAAAAGCATTCCAATAAACATATTTTACATTTTTTAATAAGTTGCCACGTAGCTTTTTAAACATTTTGTTTAGAAATTTCTTCTGCCAGATATCCTAGTTCATAGACACAGCCAGATAAATCATCACCACTTTGCAGCAAGGATAGCCTTTCCTCTTGTTTCCAATACTTTACTCCTCATTTCCATCTGAGTCCTCATCCGAATGGCCTTTACTGTCCATATTTCTACCAACATTCTGGTCAAAACACTCAAGTAATGTTTAACAGGATCCAGACATTACCTATACCTCTTCTCCTCTTCTCAGCCCTCATCAGAATTGCCCTTTAATACTCTGTTCATGGAAATCTAGACTTTAAAAAAATGTTTCTCCAAATGATCCTAACATCTACCCATTATTCAGTTTCAGAGCTTCTTCCACATTTTTAGGTATTTGTTCTAGCAACACCACCAATGTCGTTACCAATTTTCTGTCTGAGTCTATTTTAGCTTCTATAATAGAATACTACAGACTTGATCATTTATAATGTACAGAAATTTATTTGGATCACACTTTTGGAAGTTCAGAAGTCCAAGGTGGAAGGACCCTCTGGAGAGGGCTTTCTTGCTGTGTCACAGTGAAACCCATCTTGGAAATCAGGATCAGGTCCTTGTTCTCCTGGTGTTAAAGAGTAAACACCCAAGAAACAATGTGGAGGCAAGTGTAGAAAGCAAGTTTAATTTAAGAAAAAGACAGAATAGAGATAGCAGCCTTCTCCAGAGAGAAGTCAGGGCCCAGAGCTGGGTGGTCTTGTTTCTTTTTCACCCAAAATTCTTTATTTTATTTTATTTTATTAATTTTTAGTTGTACATGACAGTAGAATGTATGTTGGGCAGAATATACACACAAAACTATAACTTATTCTATTAGGTTCCCCACTCTTGTGGTCATACTTGATGTGAAATTATCCTGGACATGTATACAAATATAAGGCTAGGAATGTTTTCTGATATGTGAATGCTAATTCACAATAAGTGGGAGGAGGGAGAATAGAGGTACTTTAGACAGAGGAGGGTGAAGAGAGGGGAGAAGGCATGGGGATAGGAAAGATAGAATGAACTGGCCATTATTACATATTTGGCTACACTTACTGGTGTGATTCTACATCATGTACAGTTGGATGAATGAGAAGTTATATTCCATGTATGTATTATGTGTCAAAATGCATCTACTGTCATGTATAACTAATTGAAACAAATTTAAAACATTTTTTTTTATTTTTTTTTATTTTTTTTTTATTTTTTTTATTTATTTATTTTTTTTACGTTTACATAGGGTAATGATGTTTATTATATTTTTCCCCTCCCCCCTAAAACATTTTAAAAAATACAGGACTAGGAATGTTATGACCAATTATTTCTACTATCTTTCCTATTCCCCTCCTCTGTCACTTCCCTTTGTTACCCTTTGTCTAGTCCAATCTATTTCTATTATTCCCCTCCTCAACCTCCCTTGTTTTAGGTTAGCATCCACAAATCAGAGCATATTTGGCCTTTATTTTTTGGGATTGGTTTATTTCATTTAGCGTGATTATCTCTAGTTCCATTCATTTACCGGCAAATGCCATAATTTCATTCTTATTTATGGCTGAGTAATATTTCATTGTGTATATATACCACATTTTCTTTATCCAGTCATCTGTCGAAGGACACCTAGATTGTTTCCATAGCTTTGTTACTGTAAGTTGAATTGGATGTGGCTGCATCACTGTAGTATGCTGTTTTTAAGTCCTTTGGGTATAAACTGAGGAGTGGGATAACTGGGTCAAATGGTGGTTCCATTCCAGATTTTCTAAGGAATCTCCATACTGCTTTCCATAGTGATTGCACCAATTTGCAGTCCCACCAGCAATGTATGAGTGTACCTTTCTCCCTACATCCTCGCCAACATTTACTGTTATTCGTATTCTTTATAACTACCATTTTGACTGGAGTGAGATGACATCTCAATGTAGTTTTAATTTGCATTTCTCTAATTGCTAGAGGCCTTGCCTCTTTTATAGACCTCAGATTTCCTCTCCCCCTCTCCATCTCTTCTTTCTAGCCTGGGTATGTGCCCAAGGGCAGGAAAAAGCAGCCCAGGGGGTGATCATTAGCAACTCCTTGTGTTAGGAGGAGGATTTCCTGGAGTTGTTAACAACCCATTTCCTTTTCTTGAAGGATCAGTCCTCATCTTTTCTTTCTAAGCTGACTACCTGTCCTTTACCCCCTGTCTTAACATGGTGGAAGGCATCACATGGGTGAAAGAGAAGGAGAGAAAAGAAAGGGAACCAAACTCATTTGTTTTAAAAATCAAAAACCCACTCCTGCAATAGCACTATTAACCTGATCATCTCTGAAAGGTCATACTTCTCAACACTGTTGCATTGGGGATTAAGTTTCCAATGTGAACTTTGGGTGACATGTTTAAATCATAGCACGTGTATAACAAAAGACAGATTAACAAGAGAATGATAAGCACGTTTATTAGTATATGCAGTTATATCACATGAAAGTAAACTGACTAACTACTACTGCTAACTCAAAGCAGTAGCTTAGAACTCTTGCTTATATAGCATCTTTCACAAAGAACAAAGAATTTTTATAAAAAGAGAAAAGACAAAGTAAATCTGTTTAGGTTTCCAGAGGCAGGAAACTGTGGGAAGATAAATATGTGGGAAGAATCCACTGGAGTAAAATTTGTTTGTAGATTCTTCTGGTGTCATATATATGGGCTGATAAGAGTTGTCTTCTCTAGGTACAGGGCCGGCATCTGTCTGAAAGTAATGTTCATGACTTGTGAGGTAAGAATGAATAGTTCTGATAGCCCTTGCTGCAACTACTGTTTCTTAAGTTCCTTCAATGAGAAGTAATCATGTCAAAGGGGCATATTTGGGGGTAGCATATTCTGGTGTCTGTGACTAGTTATGTCAGGGATATTATGGAGGATAAACTAAAACTTCCTGAAGAAGACCCTCCCTGAGTGACCAGTTTCGTAAGGGAAACTTTTAGCAGCATTTTTATTTTCCTTTAATTTTATTCTCTTTTAGAAACAGACTAAATTGGGGAGTTCCCCTCTTAATAGGAAACAATTTACTCCTGCTGAGTATGGAAACTGAAGAACTACAAACCCTGCCTTCCCCCTATACCCAGATGCCAAAGAAACTGAATGCAGAGATATTCCCCCACCAAGCCCTGTCCAACCCTGGCCAACTAAATCTCCATGCCTATTTCATGCTTTTTGTTTTACTTCCTTGCCACTTTCCTTTGTTTAAAAGTTTTTCTCACTTCCCAGTCATGAAGATAGGATCTTTTTTTTTTTTTTTTTTTTTTTTTTGTACCAGGGATTGAACCCAGAGGTGCTTAAGCACTGAGCAACATCTTCAGACCTTTTTAATATTTTATTTAGAGACAGGGTCTCACTGAGTTACTTAGAGCCTCACTGCATTGCTGAGGCTGGCTTTGAACTCTTAATCCTTCTGCCTCAGCCTCCTGAGCTGCTGGGATTACAGGTATGTGTCATTGTTCCTGGCTTGAAGATGCAGCTACTAAAATTTTAAAACAATTAAGTTTCATGTGTCTTTCTTCAAAGTTGGCTTTTTTTGTTTTGTTTTGTTTTAGGCTAATAAGTAGGATTTATTCATTCAAGTAAGAAGAAAAAACTGGGTGAGATGGGACCTGATAGCATGTTGCCACCTGTGTGTGCTTGTCTAGGGGTTAAAGTTACCAGGTAGGGCCATTGATCACTATCTATGTTAAACAGGCATTGAAAAAGTAACCAAGGTATTGGTTTGTCCAGTGACCCTTTGATTCCCTTTTAGCCCTTAAGTCTATAGTCCTCACTCAGGTCTAGCCCATTGCCTTTTCCTATTGCTTCTGGATAAATGAGTCAGCTGGAATGCTTGGAATGTTTCTACAGGTTAATTTCATGGAGAGACCTTTATATTTAGAGAAGCCGTTTCTGGGAACCCATTGCCCTGCCTTGCTTCCTGTTTTACTCTCTATCTTATTGTATTCACTTACTATCTCTCCCATCTTATTCACTTTTCCTCTTAAGTTTCTAATACTATAAGAAATATATCAAGCTAGGATGATGACAGAGGGCTGTGTGTGTGTGTGTGTGCGTGAGATAGAGAGAGAGAGAGAGAGAGAGAGAGAGAGAGAGAGAGAGAGAGAGAGAGGGAGAGAGAGAGAGAGAGAATGCTGAAGAGGTCATGTCCTATCAGAACATAAACTCAGGGTTGCTATGTTGGGCTCGACCCCAAATATGACTGTAGGAGACCAGAATATGACATCCTAAAATAAATTCCTTTAGCATATTTTTGAGCTGTTTATTCTGAAATTGCAGAAACAGTAGTAACTCTGAAAAGTAATTTTGTAGAAGAAACTTATGACCATAAAAGCAATCTACATTTGTAAACTTATCTGTATCAGCTCCAAGACAATTTCTATTACCAAAAGACATTTTATCTGCATAACAAGGCAGCTTTTAGTCACAACACATTTCCTCCTCTCACCCTCCCATAATGGTAGATAGCTAGTCCACCTAGAATGGGTGACCAGGGAAGGGCAATGAAGGGTGACTGAAAACCACAGGGAGGCTGGGCACAGTAGCATGCCTGTAATCCTAGCAACTGGGAGGATGAGGCAGGAGGATTGCAAGTTGAAGACCAGTTTCAGCAACTAACAAGACCCTAAGCAAATTAGCAAGACACTGTCTTAAAATTGAAAATCAAAAAGGGCTGGGATGTAGTTCAGTGGTGAAGTACCCATGGTTTCAATCCCCAGTACAAAAAAAAAAAAAAAAAAAAAAAAAAAGTAAAAAAAAAAAAAAAAGAAAACCACAGGGAACTTATCTGACACCTGAAAGAAGGTGGTTGGTCTGTTAAAACCTCCCCAAACCACAGTTACATTCTCTTAACAATAAAACTATTGTTTCAAGATCATGTCATACCCTACCAGGTGGCCTTACCAAGGAACTATCACAACCCCCAATCATCCTGGAAACTAAAACACCAAGATCCTCACAAAGAAAGCTTTGAGGGGACTGAATATTGAGACAAAAACTAGAGGACTCAATTTTCTTAAAAACTCTGGGTGGGCACAGTGGCAGTGAGCTCTACCACCTAAAATCCCGTGGACTAGGAAGGCTGAGGTAGGATTGTAAATTGGAGGCCAGCCTAGCAATTTAGCGAGGCCCTAAGCAATTCAGTGAGACTGTCTCAAAATAAAAAGTAAAAAGAGCTGGGGATGTGGCTCAGTGGTAAAGTGTTCCTGGGCTCAATTTCCACCCAAATAAAAAACAAAAACAGCAAAACTCCAAATCTGAGCACCATATCATTCTCTCTTGAAGGTAGACCATGTAGCTCCTACACTATCAGTCAGAAGTCAAGACGTGGATTTGGGAGGGACTCTGGAAACTTCTAGTAAACTCATGCCAGTTACTCTGAGCAACATATCTGACATTTTCCCATCCTGATTGCAAGAATTGGGGTGAAGGGGGGTCGGCCTCAGTTTTGCAGAAGGTCCCTGCTCTATAATAATTCTTTGTCTCTATCATTCTCCAAAAGGCTCCCTTCCTCTCTGTAGCTCAGGATGTTATATAACTATCAATCACTTGGTCCCTTCTGTGAGTTTCATGTTTTGTGGAACTCCCCTAGGTATGTACAAAATTAAATGTTTTCTATCCTGTTAATCTATGTCCATTTAATCAATAACTCTGCCAAAGACCCTAAAAGGACAGAGATGCCATTTTTCCCTTTACCTGCACTTGATTTTAAGAGAATCTAGACATAATAATTTTAGTGTGAATTTTTCTTCAATGTTGGGGATTGAACTCAGGACTTCCCACATATTAGGCAAGTACCCTACTACTGAGCTACACTACTAGCCCCTGGTGTGAATGTATTAATATGTGGGGAATTAATTAAAAAAAATTTTTTTGGCAGTACTGGAGAGTGAACCCAGTGATCCTCTACCACTGAGCTATATCCCCAACTCTTTTTATTTTATTTAAAAAAAATTTGGCACCAGAGATTGAACCCAGGGGGAGTTAACCACTGAGCCACATCCTCAGTCCTTTTTATTTTTTATTTTGAAACAGGGTTTTGCTAGGTTTCTTAGGGCCCTGCTAATTTGCTGAGACTGGCCTTGATCTTGTGATCCTCCTGCCTCAGCCTCCCAAGCCCCAGGGATTACACACATAAGTCACCATGCCCAATTTAATTTGGATTATCTGTAAAATGGCCTATAGGGCCCTAATAATGGCCGTCTGGCCTGAGACCCTCAGGTTTATGACTGCTGATTTACATGTAAACAGTGTATAAATGGGCCGGGAAGAGGAGAGCCTGGGTTTTTTGGTCAGTCTTCCCTTTCCCCATGAGTATGTACCCCATCAAACTGCGTACTCACCCCTCTGAGACATTCCATTCAATTTAGGAGGCACGTACTAAATATGTCAACATATGTAAGTTTGTTCTTGGATGAAAATTATTCTCACCACTAGTTCTCAACACTACCTTGAAACGCCCCCCACCCCATGTTGTTGAAGATTGAATCCAGGGCCTCACACTGTAAACATGTATTCTTCCACCAAGTTATACCCTCAGCCTTTATAGTCCTTCCAATAGGACGGTAGATTAGAATCTGTGAGGTCACATTCTAGATCCAAGGGTTAGGCTCTAAACCCACCCATGAGGAAAAATTGGATGTGTCACAATTATTCTTGAAAAATTCCCTAGGAATTCTCTGTCATGGAGACCATCAGACTACCTCCCACCAGGTCAGTTTTTCTTCCAATAGTAGAATAGATTCATTGTTTCTTGGACTGATCACAGAGGAAGTAGTTGCCTGACTTTTAGGGCTGAGTAGTTTGAAAATACACACGATAGCTTTAAACACTAGACTCACACTCAGTGAAGGAAATGTTCATACTTTGAGAGAACCCCAGGAACTGAAACCTTCAGAAAGAAAAGCAGATTTAGAATCTCCATCTCAAAATGCTACCTCAAGGAAATGGCTATTTTAATTCTTACTCTTTCCATTTTTGTAGTCAAATAATTTAATTTGCATACATTAAATAAGGCATGAGTTATGATGTATGAGGTACCGGGCAATTCCATATAAACAAAAGGCCCACAGGCACTATTTTTGTTGTTGTTAGACACATATAGTTGTCCTTTGGTATCCACAGGGGATTTTTCCAGGACCCCTGTGGATACCAAAATCTATGGATCCTCAAGTACCTAATATAAAATGAAATAGAATTGGTATATACTTTAAATCATCTTAGACTAGTTATAATATCTAAAACAATGTAAATAATATGTAAATAGTTGTTATACTATATTATTTAGGAAATATGATGAAAAAATCTATACATGTTCAGAATAGACACAATTTTTTGGTGGGACATTTTCGATATGGGGGTGGTTCAGGATGCAGATGTGGAGGGCTGACTATAATTTTACATAGGTGAGTAATTTTCCAAGTGTGGCCTGGGGATTCCTGGAGGTCCTCCAGAACTTTCAAGGGTCCACGAAGTCAAAACCATCTTTTAAATAATACTACTTTTTAAAACTTTTTTTCTCTGACACATGTAATTGATGTTCTTTTTTACATGTAAGCCGGATCAGGCCACAGTTGCTAATTATTGAATCAAACACTAATCTAGGCATTGCCGTGAGGTTATTTCATAGATACATTGACTCTTAGAGACCCCAAATGTTGCTTGGGTTCACCAGTGAAACTAGAACCTTTGGAGGTCAGGTGACTTTTAGTTTAACTGCATCTCATATTGGGCCCCATGATCCTTAAACATGTCCTGTGGTTATTTCTCCAATTCTGGAATGCAAAATTGGAATGGTCTTACTCAGCAACTGGCAGGATCTCCATGTTGGTTTGCTGACCCATTAAGTGAAGGATTTGAATGAGAGAATATTAGAGAAGTGTATGTGCATATTGGAGGAGGGATGGCTATGATGTGATCAAAGACCCAGAGAAGAAACCCTGCATAAGCCAGGAGAAAGCAAGATAGGTTTTGTTGGAATGTGTTGGAAGATATGAAGGGGTCAGGAGATGTCACCCTGAAATATGGCCCCTTGGCATGCTATTTTATCTTAAGTTCTTTTACATAGTGCTGGGGATTGAGCCCAGGGCCTTGCACATGCCAAACTCTGCTCTACCACTGGACAGCACTTCCAGTCATAATTATTGTCATTTGCAGTTGTTTGGAAATCAGCAGTTACTAGAGGAGGCTTTTCTCTGAGGTTCCTTACTTACCTAAAGAGCAGATGTCCAAAAAAGAAACCCAATTGCCATTTATCCCCTCCTGGTTATTTTATTTACCAAGGAAGATTAAACTCATATCACAGAAGAAAAGACTGAAAGTCAAACATCACACCAGAGCCCAGAAGAACTTTATCCTTGACTGTTGTCTGTTGATGAGGCTCAGGTAATAAGACCCTTAAAACAGAGTTTTTTGTTGTTGTTGTTGTTTTTTAGCATGCTGAGCTTTTTTTTTGCAGTACTAGGGATCAAACCCAGGGCCTTGCACATACTAGACAGACAGCATACCACCAATGAGTTACATTCCCAGCCCACAGGCATGCTGAGCTTTTGACCTAAAGGAAAACTTTGTATTGCTTCTGTCCACCCCAAATATTGGAGAGACTCTCTCTGGAATCCCATTATTAGCATTAAGACCAGACTGCAAAAGGGAACACAACTGTCTTCCATCGCATTCTTAATTCTCATTGTTCATCAAGGAAAGAACACTGAGGGATGCACTTCCCTTTCAAGATGATGTCTGTTTCTTTGTTTTAGTTGAATTCCAAAGAGAATATTTTGGGGACTATTAATCTCCTCTGCTTCCTCCCCTCCCCAATAGAGAAAGGGCTATATAAGCTTCTGAATGATGCTGGACTAGTGGGTAACTGCACTAATTATTTCCCCCCTTATCATGTTAATAAATGTGTATACTGTGTCTCCTATTTAATCTTTCTCCATTTATTCCAGCAAGACTTCAGAGAGGCAGAGGAGAATTTTGCCTTTGCCTATAGTATTTTTCAGGCCTATTCATCACCCCTAAAAATCATTACTCCTTTAAAATTGCCTAGAGCTTATACATCCTTCTCCCTGCGAAGAAGGACATGGACTTTTTTAGATCTCATTGGGTTACTTTTAGATCTCCTTTCTGTGACGCCCTTTGTGTGTGTGATAAAATGTGTGCCTTTTCCATTAATCTATTTTGTTTCCCTCCCTCCCTCCCCCCCCTCCCTCCCTCCCTCCTTCCCTCCCTCCCTCCCTCCCTCCCTCCCTTCCTTCCTTCCTTCCTTCCTTCCTTCCTTCCTTCCTTCCTTCCTTCCTTCCTTCTTCCTTTTTCTTTTGTATTGGGGATTGAACCCAGGGAGCCCAACTATTGAGCCACATCCCTAGCCCTACCCTTTAAAAAAATATTTTATTTTAAGACAGGGTCTCACTGGGTTTCTTAGGGCCTCACTAAATCACTGAGGCAGGTTTTGAACTCGAGATCCTCCTGCCTCAGGCTTCCAAGCTGCTAGGTGTATAGGCGTGTGTCACCACACCTGGCTGTCAGTTCATTTCTTAAACTTAAACATCTACCCTCAAGGTGGGAGAAAGAGTTCTTTTGCCCCTAAAAGTGCTTCAGGATCCAACCTAAGGTGGTTCATATTTGGCATTTTAACTTGTGGCTATTTGGGAGTTATTGTTGGCTTTGAAAAAGTGTGTGGCATGCAGTGAAACTGTGCAAGTGGAGAAGAGGTGGAATCACAGGCCGGAAGGTCTAGAGGACTGATGCAGGTCTTGATGCTGAACAGTTCATTATGGGACGATTAAGCAAATATACAAATCAAAGTCAGATATCATGAAGGCCCAAGAAAGGTGTGAAATGAAATCAGAGAAAATAAAGTTCTCATAAAGAGACTGGAAACAAGCAATGCAAAACTTGTCTGTTCAATAAAATGCTTCTACAGTCTGCTTTACCTCCACATTTCAGTTTTGTGCTACTGTAATTTGGATCTTGAATATTCCCTGAAGACCTGTATGTTGAAATCTTGGTCCCTGTGGCACTACTGGACAGTGGTGGAACCTTCAGGAGGTGGGCCTAGTGGAAGGAAGTTAAGAAGTCAGGTCGCTGATGGAATGTCCTTGAATGAGATATTGGGAACCTGGTCCCTTTTCTTTTTCTACTTTGTTTCCAAGCCATCACTAGGTAAATAGCTTGCTCTGACGTGTGCTTCTGCCATGATGTACTGCCTAAAAGTAACTGGACCAACCAACCATGGATAAAAACCTCTGAAACTGTGAGCCCAAATAAACCTTCTCTTCTTCTTCTTCTTTTTTAATGTTGTAGGTGTAGTTGTAGATGGACACAATACCTTAATTTTATTTATTTATGTGGTGCTGAGGATCGAACCCAGGGCCCCACACATGTGAGGCAAGCGCTCTACTGCTGAACCACAACCTGAGACCAACTTTTTCTTCTTATAAGCTGATTGTCACTGTTATGGAAAGCTGAAACACACATACCTCTTAATTTAAATTGAGGCACTAATTTAAATTTATTGCTTGTCTTCACGCTCTTGTTTTTGTTTTTTAATTTTTTGATACTGGGGATTGAACCTAGATGTGCTCTACTACTGAGCTACACCCCCAACCCTTCTTTTTTTGTATTTTGAGACAGGATCTCACTAAGTTTCTAAAATTGGCCTCAAACTTGTTATCCACTTGACTCAGCCTCCCTAGTTGCTGGGATTATAGGCATGCATCATCACACCTGGTGAATGCAGCCAAGTTTTAAATACATAGGCTCTAATCCCAAAAGCAACAGCTCCAGTTAGGCATTATTACCCCTACTTTACAGAGATGGAAATTGTGTAGGGTTGAATTCAGACCTCCAAAAGGTATATCCAAACCCTAACTCCTAAATTTATGAATGTAAAACTCTTACTTGGAAAAAGAATCTTTGCAGATTAATTGTAATTAAGTGAAGGATCTTAAAATGGCATCATCCTGGATTAGGGCAAGCTGTAAATCCATGTTTTATAAAAGATTTTATAAAAGATTTATAAGAATCCATCTTTATTATTTCAATTATAAAATTAAATTTTTGCAGGCTAGATTATTTTATAAGGCTGTTACTTTCAAAGGATCAATTTTGTCTTTACCTAATTTAAAACATAGCAGTCAAAAAAAATAAAAAGATTCCATCTTTATAAAAGAAGAGAAGAAGGGCAGGGATGAAGCCAGTGGTATAGTGCTTGCCTAGCATGCCCATGTTCAAGGACCCTAAGATCAACCTCCAACTACCCAGCACTTGGTGGGGAGAGGGGTTGAGGTGGGGGAAGGAAGAAGGCCATGTGAAGACTGAGGCAGAGACTGGAGTATGCCAAACTAGGAACTCTGGGAGCCACCAGAAGCCAGAAGAGTCAAGAAAAAAATTCTCCCCTAGAACCTTTGGAGAGAACATGACCCAGCAGACAGACACTTTGATTTCAGACTTCTATCCTCCATTAAGTGACTAAATCTGTGGTGATCTGTAAAGGCACCCCTAAGAAATAAAACAAAGTTTATGCAGTGGGGGCAATCCTGACTGCAGGAAGGAAGAGAGGTTCCTATGAATGAAAGGAAGATAAGGGGAGAGGCAGGTAGGAATCCTCTCCTTCCTTATCATTGCAAAGATGAGCCTTTGTTACCTTTGGGAGCCAGTTTTAGATGCCCTATATTTTAGGAGAGGAGAACTTTTGCACTTGACCAGGTCACCTTCTGATCTCTGCATAGAGCTTCATTGTTTACACAGTAGTTTCAAGACAAAACCCCAAACCAAAAACCGGTTCACAGAGTTGGTTATAGGCATTAAAAATTACGGGAGAATGTGTGCACTCAGCACAAGCACATGGCTAAGCAGAAACAGAGTTGCCTGTACTGTTTCCTTTGTTGGGTGGATTTTGGTTTGAGGAAATAAAAGAGGGAAAGAGTTGTGTGTGAGAGTAGCATTAAATGAGCCAATTTAATCTTTGAGGTTTTGTGTAATATATATATTACACACACACACACACACACACACTATATATATATATATATATATATATATATGTATACACACACACACACACACACACACACACAAATAATGTCTTCTATTTTCAACAGGTACTGGATAGCTCAGGTGGTTGTGTTTTCCTTCTTTCTGTACACTGGCAGATGATATAGCCGTTTAATTTTGAGAAACCAAACTCCTACCACTTTTTCAATCATAACTTGAATTCCCCTCTTCTCGGTAGCAGAGAGTTTGCAATACCTATCCGGTAGGAGGGGCACAGAGAGAGAAGACATTTACATTCTTTACAGAGGGGCTTATCACTGCCTGGCTCTCCACACCCTCGGCAGGAGCAGTTTTTTCTTGACAATATTTGTTATTAACACTGTTTCAGTTCAGTTTACTGGTCCTCACAGATTCCCCACCTTGACACACCCTAACGTTACTTGTAAGAGATTTTGTCTGAATAAGACACATTGGATTCGGTGGTAATCTAGACCCCGGGCGGCTTGATTTTCTTACGTCCTACGGTGTTGTTCATTATGCCTTCTCATGCTCATTCTTAAAACCAGTTGGACTGCAGGGAGTAAATACAAGTAGGAGGTTTTGTACTTCATTGCTCTAATAAGGGCCAGCACCATAGCAGTGCGGAGACGGAATCCCCAAGAGGCTCATGTCAGCTAGGTGGAGACTGGCTCCTGCCTGGCATTTTCTGCAGCGTCTGTGCGCTGGGTGTTGGTGATGGGAGGGAAGGTGGGGTTGGAATCTTCCCCCGGGGAGGGAGTGACAGATACTCAGCGGCGGTTTCTGTGCCTGGGAGCAGGCAGCTGAATGGATTAGGCTACTCGTGGAGAGCGCCTTCTCCTCTTCGGATAAGCAAGATTTAGCCTCTCAGCTCCGTAGGGAGGAACACCTAAGAGGAGGCGGTGGGGCAAACCCAGAAGCTGCGTGCGTGGCTGCTCAACCGTACTCTGCATTTTCCTCTCCTTGAAAGCCCTTCCCAAGAGGTCGTTTTACACGCACCCAGACTAGACCTCCGCATGCGTCCGGGATACGTCAATAGTTGGTTCTGTGTTACAGATGGAAACTCTCCTCCAGAAAGGACCTTTGCTGGGAGCGCTGGGGAAGGCGGGGCGCGGGGAAGGAGGGAGGCCGCCCCGAGGCTGCGGCGCTGGGAGCTGGATCCTGCCAGGGAGTTCCCTGTTGGGTGGCAGAGGAGGTGGGGCAAGGGCAGCGCGCAGAAATAGGGCGCCCGACGCCCGAGCGTAGCCAGCCTCCAGCCAGCCTGTGTGCTGAGGTGTAGGGCGCCCGCAGGGATCCTAGCTCCGGGAGGGCCTCGGTGAGTCACCGCTGAGTTGTCGCAATCTCTACATAGAGGAAATCAGGCACCGGGTGGGGCGCGTTCCTGGCTGCGCTCTTGCGCTCTGACCGCACGGCGGTGTCGCTTCGCTTGCCCCCAGCTCTTGTCTTCTAGCCCGCGATACCCAGGTCTGCTCTTGCTGCGGTGGCTTTAGGTTTCGCCCCGGCCTCTATAGGAGAGTTAACCGGTCGGGACAAGGAGGAGCCCGAGGAGGAAGGAAGGAAATTACCGACGTTTTCAAAGTTTTTTCCTTCCTCTCTTTGTCCCGCAGAGGTGAGTGGCAGGAGTCGGCGGCAGCCCTGACTCCCCGGAGCCCAGGTTCTGCGTTCTGCTCCCGGAGCTCCGACCCAACTGCTGGGGGACAGAGAGAGCTGTCGCGCCCGAACCTTCTCTGCAGACCTCATCCGAGTGGGTGCACTGAGCCATGGAGGGCGCAGACCTGGCCGGGAAGATCCTGTCCACCTGGTTGACTCTGGTGCTGGGCCTCATCTTGCTGCCTTCGGCCTTCGGAGTGTCTCTGGGCATCTCTGAGGTCTACATGAAGATCCTGGTGAAAACTTTAGAGGTGAGTGTCAGGAAGGATGCAGCGGCCTCACTGCTCTGAAGACTCCAGGGGAGAACCCGGGGTTGTGGGCACTGAGTTTAGAGCTGAGAGAGCGAGAGCCAGATTGACTCAGGGTCCAGTCTCCAAGGTCAGTGGTCGGGAACTGTGTGTATTTATTCTGGTCCTCAGCAGCGCTGAAAAGAGCATCTTTGCTTCTCCTGCAGAGCTGGAGGAATCCAGGCTGAGACCAGGGGACTACCTTATTTTCCCACTGTTGAAGATAGAACCACCCTACCCTGGTTCTATCAACTATTATTTCACAGATTCGAATAATCTTGGGGCCGGTGTTTTGTATCAGCGGATTTGTTTATATCCATTATTCCCTGCAGTGCTCTGGCTTCACAGTTTTTACAGCCCAGGTTTCAGAGGTCCTTTGGTTTACTAAGATATCTTGTCCAGAAAGGCATCTTGTTATACTTTATGTCCAAGATAAGAAACCAATTGCTGGATGGCAGAAAGAAATCTGATTTTATTACAGTGGAGTCATGGAAATTTTATCTAACCAATAGCACTTGAAATGCCATTGCAAAGGACTATTCTTTGACCTCAGCTCTGCCTGCTTAAGGTTTTGTTTGCAAATTTTGCAGAGAAAGGTGTTAGATGCAAGTGAGTGCCGTGGGGGAAAACAGCAACTTACCCTTACTGGGGGTTTTATTGAGTTTAAAAAGATCTTGTCAGATAGGGAGGACAGGGATATTCACTTTTACAGATAAGGGAACTGAAACTCAGTTCAGTGTATGTTTGAACTAAGTGTTGGAAACAGGGGTCTTAACTGAGAGAGGCCCTGCAGGCTATTCAGGTTTGTTTACATTTGGTACCAAAAGCCTAATCCTGGTTTTATTTATTTTTCAGTACCTTGTATTGAACCCAGGGCCTCCTACATGTATGCTAAGCAATGCCCTACTATTGAGCTATGTCCCTAACCTCCCAGCTCTGTTTTTCAATACTTCTTGTGCCTTATTTACCTCACCTATAATATAGGAGTAACAATAATACTTATTTCAGTCCTGTTGCTTTAATGAGTTAAAATATGTCAAACCCTTAGAAAGGTGTCTGCCTGTGTTCATTGCTCAGTGTGTGTTGCTATTAAAAGAACTATATGATTATTTAGATTCTGCTATCTTTGTTTCTCTTGCTTCTACATACTCTTCCAATATGGGTTCCCATTTTCCTGTCTTTATTTTCTATCCACTGGTAGGACATGGCTTTATCTGCTCTTCTTTCTCAATTAAGGATGTGGCTCCCAGATATACTATAACCCATGGGACAGTGGTTTATGTCTGCTAACATTCTGTTTTACTCTAGATCTTGGTTGAACTTTCTCTTTCTGGCTATTTCTTTGTTGAGTCCTTAAAGTTATATTTATTCCTCCCCAGTCCTCATGTTTTTATTTTTATTTATATTTTTTATTTATTTTATTTGTATTTATTTAGCAGTACAGGTTTTTTTTTTTTTTTTTTTTTTTTTTTTTGCGGTGCTGGGTATTGAACCCAGGGCCTTGTGCTTGCGGGGCAGGCACTCTACCAACTGAGCTATATCCCCAGCCCAGTACAGGGGTTTGAATCCAGAGACTTTCTACCATTGACCCACACCCTGGAAACTTTTTATTTTTGAGACAGTGCCTCACTAAATTGCCAAGACTGTCCTTGAACTTCAGATTCTCCTGCCTCCGCCTTGTGAGTTGCTGTGATTACATGTGTGGGCCTCTGCTCCTGGCAGTCCTCATGGTTTTGAAGTTCTATTGTTTCTACTTGGGAGGTATTTCTCCATATTGGGTTTTTCTCATGGCCGTTACATTCTGAGTGTGGTTGCACTATGCCGTGGTTTTCCTGGCTGCTTCTCTCTGTTAGAACTTCTTCAGAATTCTCTCCCCATAGTGGATGCCCCTCTTCAGCAGGTGTTCCCTCATCCTCAGCACTCTGTTCTCTTGTACAGCAATGTCATTTGGAAATTATACCCCAAGTGGGAACTGAATGAAGGTTTATCACACATGCTGGCTTCCATTTGCTCACTCCTGTCTATCTTACCTTTGTGTTTTAGGGACTGCTAAAGGGAGATGTAGGGGCTAGAACAACTAGATCAGCTAGTTGTTCTTAGCTAGGCAAAATATTATCTTGATGGGATTTTCTCCAATCCAGGGTCTGGCCTTCAGTTTGAAGAGGCCCTGAGTTTTGATCTTTCTCTCTGGAGTTGAAAAGACTCTCTAAGATGAACTCCTTGACAACCTAGAAGTTTAGTTTTCTCCAGAACGCCAATTTTCTAGTTCTAGTGTGAGTACACTGTGTAGCGTGGAAACCAGGTAGGTGGCTACACAAGGAACAACCTTTGTTACTAAGACTGACTTATTAGGTCAGAGGGATGCTTGGAATTTGAACAGGGATTCCTTTAGTAAGTCAACTGATTTGTTGCACATGCTGCCCGAAGCCCTAGTGTTGGGGAACAGCTGGACTCAGTAGGGAAGAGAGGTGTGATAGTGATTTCTGCTTCAGGTGCAGGAAAGGGAAATGGCAACCCTGGATTTTCCATTCTTCACCTAGAACAGTGTTAAATATTTCAGAGACATTTCTGTTAGGCTGGGGCTAGTATAGTGGATTTTTTTTCCCCCGCTGTAGGGATAATTCCCTTTAAAATTGTGCCAATTGTCTGGTATTAGAACATTATGAGTCCTGGACAATACTCTGCCCTTTTGCAGATTTCATCAAGACCCAGCCCTTCTGTTACTCATTAGTACTTAGTAAGTTCTCAATTAATTTGGTTCTCTTTTTTTCTCCTCATCTTTACATTCCAGTTCCAAGAATATTCTTTGGGCTTTTTGATCAGAGTTGGATAGTATCAGAATTGGATAGTTCTCCAGTTTTATTGTTTATAGTCTACATACTATTTAAAAGTTCATTTAGTTTTGTCCATTGTGTATTTACTTCTAGAAGTTTAATTATTAGTGGATTTTTTTATAACCATAAACTCAAATTTTGTAGGTTGAATTGCATGTGGAGAACCTTCTGAATGTCACAGAATCCACTGAGTTATATGACTCTTCTCTGACTCCTTCTTAACTTGCCAATTCATTTAATGTCATTTATTGAGCACCTACTGCATGCCTTCTTCTACATTGTTGCGTATTCTCTAGATGTATATATAAGTACCTGATATGGCAAGCTACTTGAGGACAAGGCTTGAATGCTTGGCTTAGAATGAGTTTAGTGAGTCTCTTAACTAATGATTTCCAAGGAATATACAATAATTTGTTAGTTAATATATATGTCACTATGATAACTTTATATTGGGGGGGGAATTGTTTTAGGAATAAAAACTATGAAAAGTAAAACTTTTGTCTAAGGGGGTGTGCAGAGGGCAATCCATCCAGATGGTGGTATGTATGTGTCAGAGTCTGTGGGAGGGTGTGTGTGAAGGTGTATTTATTCACCAGGAGCACAGATCAAACATTGAAAGATGGTGCTCTCAACTGTGAAAGTAAATTGTAAGGTTAATGACTGGGGTGAGAGTGGGGATGGCTTGCTATTCATTGACCTAAGGTTCAAGTTTAGAGAGAAATAAAGAATGGAAAGAGAATATAGAATTGATAGAAAGAAAGGGAAGGATATATAAGATCTAAATTGTCTAATCTAATCATATACAGGCAATGGACATTTAATAAGGACTAATTTTCCTTCCACTGTGTGTATGTGTGTGGTGTTGGGAATTGAATCCAGGGCGTTGTGCATGCTAGGTAAGCACTCTAGCACTGAGCTACATCCCCAGCCTTCTTTTTCATTTGGTTTTGAGACAGGGTCTTGCTAAGTTGCCCAGGCTGGCTCAAACTTGAAATCCTCCTGCCTCAGCTTCCCAAGTGGCTGGGATTACAAATTTGTGCTACTGTGCCCAGCTTTTCCTTCTATTTTTACAGAATAAGATGGAAGTATGAATGAGTTGCTCCAAATTTCTGGCTTTGTGACCTTAGGCAGGTCACTTAACATCCCAAGCTTCATTTTTAGTGTGTATAGACAAATATGCCAGGTTAGGTTATTCTGCAGATTAAAGGAGAGTAAATTTAAAGCATTTGATATACAATAGGTGCTGAACATTTCATGGAGTTTGGATTAGAACATTCTTTGATACTATTTCAGTACATTGAAAATTAATTAATTAATTATTTACCTACACAAAACTAAAATTTAAACTATCTTCAGATCTTTGGTGGGTCAACACGCACTCAGAGCAGATTCTTCCTGGTTTTTGTATACTATTCCCCTTACTCTCTCTTCCATCCACCAATTAGTTTTCCATTAAAAAAAAAATAACTGAAGTCATAGATGTACACAGTATCTGTATTTATTTTTATGTGATACTGAGGATTGAACCCAGTGCCTCACATATTCTTGGCAAGTGCTTTACGACTGTGCTACACCCCAGCTCTCTCCATCTTTTTTAAAGGCATGTCAAGCTGTGCACAGTGGTGTATAGCATCATCCCAATGACTCTGGAGGTTGAAGCAGGGGGATCACAAGTTGTAGGCCAACCTCAGCAACTTAGTGAGACCCTCAGCAACTTACAGCCTGTCTCAAACCAAAACATAAAAGGAGCTGAAGATGTAGTTCAGTTCAGTGATAATGTGTCTCTGGGTTCAATCCCCAGTAATGGGGGTTAAAAAAACAGCACATCAATAATTCTCAGATGGTTATTAACACCTGTATAATAGATATTATCTCTGATGTTGGAAACACAAAGAATGTGATAGAAGGTCCCAGATGTTTGTGATAGAAAGTAATAATAAACAAAAGCTGGCAAAGCATTATGCTTTGCATTTATCTTAATTCTACTCAACTCTATCATTACTCCCACTGATAGACCTGAAGGTGGAAGTTCAGAGGGGAAATTTGTCCATGAAGCAACATACCTCTGACGGTGATAGAATTGGGATTTTAATTTGGATGCTGCATTCTTAGTCTGTCAAGGTGACAGGCTCTGCCAAGTAACTTTCATTTGGCTACAGATGGCAGCCAGCTGTTATTTGAGCAAGTCTCATAATTTGAATTTTTATACAATTTTATTCACGTTTCCTCTTCCTCTTCATTTATGCACTTTTCCCTGTCTCTAGTCAATTCTTAAATGTCTTGATAGTATAAAAATTGAAAGTTGTAATTGTCTAGGTGACATCACAACACAGCAAGCTTTTGGCTTGCAAAAATCAAGACTTGAAACCACTTCTTACTGGTGAATTTTGGATAGCTACTTTTCTGTCTTAGAAGGTGTGGAAATTAAGTGGGGAGAAAGCCTGATTGATAAGTGTCTTAGCTTTCCTTGGGGTGAGACTGAGGAGGGGAGCAGTAAAGGGTGTTGTTAGAAGCCATTTCTGCCCTTCAGGACCCTCTTGCCTATAGAGCTGCCTTCTCCTGGAGCTTGGAGATAGATATGTTCTGAGATCCTGTGGAAGAGATTCAGAACCTCTAGCAGACATATTCTGCCTTTGTATTTGGGCTTACTCAATTGGTGGAAGAAGCTGGCATGGTGAAAAAAAAATAGCTATTTATTGGGAGACGCACTGATGGTCTGAGAAAAAACTAGTCATCTTTGATTGCTAAGTAAAGTGTGGGGCCTGGGGAGGAAGATGAAGCCATCGCTATTCTTCATAAAGAACTATGTGGTGGGTACCACATAGAACGTTCCTTTAATCTTCACAATCACCCTTGGCATTGTCCCCATTTTAGGGATAATGAAATGGATGCTCCAAGAGGTTAAAGGCTCATCTCTGAGATGACTGGAACCAGGAAATGGCAGGACTGAAATTCCAGCACATAGCTGGCTGGCTGCAAAGCACAGGCAGGTTTTTTCTTTCACTGGAGAGTATGCTATGGAAGAAAATGGTTTTCTACTACGAATTCTCTTTGGTATTAAATGACTGCTTCTCCAATATTAACATTTGCTTGTGTGTGTGTGTGTGTTTTACTGGGGATTGAATCCAGGAGTGCTGTACCACTGAGCTAGATCCCCAGCCCTTTCATTCTAGTTTGAGACAGGGTCTCTCTAAGTTGTCCTGGCTAACCTTGAACTTGTGATCCTCCTTGCCTCCTGAATAGCTGGGATTACAAGAGCCTGGCCCTACATTTGTTTACATTGAGCGTGGTCACTGCATTTTGTTGGGCAGTTAGTTCTTTGGCATTCTGAAACTCTTTCTTGCTCTTTGAGGAATGTCCCTCGCTGTTTGAAGAATGTCATTGTAGAGTCTGCTAGGGCTGACATAACCAAATACCACAGACTGGGTGGCTTAAACAGCAGAAATTTATTTTCTCATGGTTCAGGAAACAAAGTCCAAGACCAAGGTGTCAGCAGGCTTGGTTTCATCTGAGTCCTCTCCTAGGCTCACAGGTGTTCACCTTCTCAGTATACCCTCACATGATTTTTTTTCTGTGCACACACATCCTTGGTATTTCTTTGGGTGTCTAATTTCTTCTTATGACACCAGTCAGATAGGATTATGGCCCACTCTAAGGGCTTTATTTAAACTTAATCACCTCTTTGAAGACCCTTTCTCTAAATATAGTCACATTCTATATTATGGGGTTTAGAACTTCAACATATGAATTTGGGGGATATAACTCAGCCCTTAACTGCCACAAAATACCAATATTTTCTTTCACATATAAGCATGGGATAATTGTTCCAGTATGGTAACTACATTTAATATGAAATATAAAATCATCTGTCCACAATTAAAAAGTGAGTTCTGAGGTTAATAATGCTGGATTGTAAAAAAGTAATATATTATAAAATCGAAATTTTTTCCCCCATATCTTTGGTTTATTTACAAATGATAATAGGGTCCAGAGATTTAAGTGAGAAACTATGGAAATTAACCTTTATCTCCGTCAAGAAAAGATGGGAGTCCAGAGTTTGAGAAACCACTGCACCAAATCATCAAGAATCTAAAAAAATGTAGCCAGATTAAGGCCAAGTCTTATTGTCGGCAGTAACTTGCCACTTGAGACTGGAAGATCAGGCCTCTCTTTATAGGTTTTTCCTGAGTGTGCTGACTTGTGCCTTCTTGGCTCTTTAAGTTGTTGTGCAGGGGTCCTGATGGTCCATGATCTTTGTGCTTATGCTTGGGTTATTTATTCTGTCAGTTATTTTCTTATTTATTTTGAAAAAACTTTCAGTTTCTTTGCTTTATACACCTGTCTGAGCCTAGTAATAGGTTTTTGTAAATAGTAAAGGTTTTTGCCTTGACACATTAATAAATCTGCCTTTCTGCCCCTTCATGGGTTCTTATGTTCAATTGTAATCGTTACATGACTTTTTGCCTCTTATTTTTCCCATCCTTTAAAATCAAATTTTAGGACTGGGGTTGAAGCGCAGTGGGAAAGCACTTGCCTGGCATGTGTGAGGCACTGGGTTTGATTCTCAGCACCACATATAAATAAGTAAAATAAAGGTCCATTGAAAACAAAAAATTTTTTAAAAAATCAAATTGTAATCTTCTAGATGTCATTTGAATTTGCTTTTCTTCATTTTTTGTGTTCTGGGGGTTGAACTCGGGGCCTTGCTCATGCTAGACAGCTACTCTACTACTGAACCATACCACCAGCCCCTAATTGCCTATTTTTATTTTTTATTTCTTCATTTTTGGTATGGGATTGAAACGAGAGGGAGTTTACCACTGAGCCACATCCCTAATCCTTTTTAATTTTTAATTTTGAAACATCTCACTAGGTTGCTGAGGCTGGTCTTGAACTTGCAATCTTTTGCCACAGTCTGGGTTGAATAGGATTATAGGCTTGTACCATTGCACTGGCTTATGGACTATTTTAAAACTAAGATAGCATTTGTGGATTCTTTAGAATGCTGAGTTGAAAAAGTTCCCTGTGCTTTTTATTTAAAAAAAAATATATTTATATATATATTTGTGTGTGTGTGTATATAAAAATGTATCTCTATATATGTATGTATATATATATATATATATTTAGTTGTGAATGAACCTTTATTTTTATTTATTTATATGTGGTGTGGTGCTAAGAATTGAACCCAGTGGTTCACACATGCTAGGCAAGCACTCTACCACTGAGCTATAGCGCCCACTTGTGCTTTTTTAAACTATGATGTTAAAAGGCAAATTATTTTAGAAATGCATAAGAAATGCATAAAGAAAAAAATTTAAAAACCATATTTCAGTATATTTAAGCAAAGTGAGAATTGTTTTTCCATTTCTTAAATTCTCCCAAGCCTGTTGATCCTCATAATCATAACATTTTTTCTATGCATCTCAATAGGTAAGTAATTAGGTAGATAGATTTTGGTTTTTATTTAGTTAGTGATTTCACTCACTCTTTGCACTCTTTTCTTTTTTTTAGTACCAGGGATTGAACCTGGGGCACATAAAAACTGAGCCACACACCCAGCCCTTTTTATTTTAAATTTTAAGATAGGGTCTTACTAAGTTGCTCAGAGCTCTGCTAAGTTTCTGAGGCTGGCTTTGAACTTGTGATCCACCTACCTCAGTCTCCCAAACTGCTGGGATTACAAGAGAGTGCCATCATGCCTGACCTTATTATTATTATCTATTTACTTATTTACTTTTGTACTGGGATTTGAACCCAGGGGTGCTTTACTAGTGAGCTATATCCCCAATCCTTTTTATTTTGAGGAAGTGTCTTGCTAAGTTGTGAGGGCCTTACTAAGTTGCTGAGGCTATCCTTGAACTTATGATCCTCCTGTTTCAGCCTCCTGAGTAGCCACTGAACCTGGCTCTGCAAACCTATTTTCTGATGCCTCTTTGAGCATGTCTTATACCTGAATGCCTAGTTTGTTATGAAAAGAATCATTATACTTTGTGCACTGTGTTTAGGTCTTTATGTGTGTGATGTCATTTAATCTTGACAACAATCTTATGGAATGGGAATGATTATTCTCATTTTATAATATGGAAACTGTGGGCTAGAAGAAAGGTTTGAGTATTTTACATTGTGTCTGCAGGAGTGTTTACATTAATACTTTTTGTTTTTGAACAGTGGGCCACATTACGTATTGAAAAGGGAGCTGAGAAGGAGTCGGTTCTTAAAAATTCAGCTTCTGTTGGTAAGTCTTTCTTTTCATTGTGATCATTAAAATATTCAAATTGGGTAGGTTTATATTTACCCAATTTGAACATGAAATATTCAGAGAGCAGAACCTTCCGTAGGCCTTGGATCTCTCATAATTCTGTCCTTAATGCAAAATAGCAGCTACCTGAGTTTTGATTGACTTTTTATCATGAAGATGGTGATATGTGTTAGTTCATTTGTGTGTTCTTATTATAGGCATTGTACAAATATTGTTTTAGTTTCTAAGGGTGCGCATTTGAAGATGGCTTCCCATTGTTTTAAAGATAGAGTCAATAGTTTTAAAGGGGGGGCAGTAGTAGTCAGCTTTTCATCACTATAACAAAAATATATGAGGCAGGTTACTCAAGAAAAACAGAGGTTTATTTAACTCATAGTTCTGGAGGCTCAGGGCATGACATGGGAAGATCACACCTGGGCTCTAATGAGGAACTCATAGATGATGGTGGGGCTTGTGTGGGTAGAAGGATCATATGGTAAGACAGGAAGCAGAAGAGTGACTCAGGGGTTAGCGTCAAGCTTTTATAACAACTCATACTTTCAAGAAGAATCATAGGTGTGGGATGCTGTGATGCATGCGTGTAATCCTTGTGACTTGGGAGGCTAGAGCAGAAGGATTCGCAAGTTTGAGGCCAGCCTCAACAACTTATTGAAAAGGAAGAAACAGTCATGGAAAAGAACTATCATGGAGTTGGAGGGGGATTACCTTAATCTCTTCTGAGGGCAGTACCCTCAGTTGACACCATAAAGTTACACACCATCTTAGTACTGCCATACTGATGACCAAACCTCCAGTACGTGAAACTTTGGGGGAATACACTTAAGCCATATCCAGACCACAGCAGGGCCAGGAAGTTAACTCCTTTGTTATTAGCATTGTATTCTAATTTGAGTTCCTCAAAGTATGTTTCTCAAAATAATGCTTTATTGCTGAAGGCTAATTGGTTATAGTATACATGAAATAAATACATCTCAGCAGGGGGTGTAGCTCCGTGCTAGAGTGTGTGCTTAGAATGTGCTAAGGCCTTGGGTTCAATCCTCATCACCAAAAAACCCCAAACAACAACCTCCTCTCCAGGGGGATAAGCTTACCGTTCCTTCCTTTTGGAGAGTACAGTGCATAGTGATAAAGGCTCAGAAAAGTCCTGTAATAAAGAAGCGTGTTGAATTTTATTTAACCTAACATTTCCTAAGCTTTTTAAACATGTTATCCTTTTCTGCATATGACACCCGTTAGCTTCTGGTAGAGGTGAGCTAGCAAATCAATTGGCCAGCCAGTCCTGTCTTTGCCTTTGTCATTTTCACAAGGGGTAAGTGTTTTAAGAATTTTAAGAATTGTTAGACACTGGGTTCATAGTGGACTCATGGTGTTACTGGCACAAAGGCAGTGTCTCCAGGGGGTCCCCAGTACAGGTTCTTGGCTTCCTGAGCAAAGAACTGAGCAGGACAGGAAAGGTTTGCAGGCAAGGCAGAGGGTTACTGAAAGCAAAGAAAACACTGTGGGAAAGCACAGTGGGCAGAGCTGTGAGGTATCACAAGGCTGTGCCCCCCCCCCCCCACGGCTGCTTTTATTGGGCTCTTCTAGCTCTCCCCCTTCTCCCCTGGCTGAATCTAGGATTGATACCTTGATTGACAGCTAAACCTGACATACTTTCGTCTCTCCTGCCCATATATACGTTTCTTTTTCCCCTGGAAAATGCACAGAATGGGCAGAAACTGCAATGCCAATGATATGTTAACTAGTAACAAGTTAACTTTAGGTTAGTACCTCCTGCACGTCCAAGATTCACGACTTTCCCTTCATGATCTTGAATTCTCTTTTAAGTCATCTCGCTTCCTCTCTTTAACTCAAGATGGCCTAGTTTCCCCTCACAGGAAGGGGCTTCAAGTGGAGTGTTCTGAGGGCCCTGGGTGAACTGAAGAGCCCAAAAGGATGGTCCCTTTTCCTTGCCCTATTTCCTACCTAATAATAGGGGAGTAGAATTCTTTTGGAGTAATGGTTAAGCAATAAGGAAGAAAGAATTCCCTAGATTTAATTATAAAACTAAGCCTTTATGTGTTTATAAAAAGTAATGTAGAAAACCTTGTGCCTCACTGATTTTGGATTAAAAATGGCCTTGCATTTTCTCAGATATTTCTCAGATATTTCAGATAATTCTCAGATAAATTCCAGAATTTATCTTCTGGAGGCTTGACTGAAAGGAAATGTAGAAAAATGAATACTGTTGTGGCTTTTGGAAATAGCAAAGTATTTGAAACATTTGAACACTTTTGTGTAATTATATTCAAATGACTGAAGCAACTAGTAGAGCTTCATGGTGTATGCTCAGACACCAAAGTACTACTGCTGGTAACATTTTACCAACCTGAATCTTTTTGACTGTATGTGATCCTCCTTTCGTTGTCAGATACCTTCCGGAATTCAGATGTAGGAGTTCTACTATTACGTCTCTGGGAACTTTTAAAAATGTGTGTCCTTTCTCTTAAGAAGAGAACAACCAGGTGTGGTGGTGCAGCGACTCGGGAGGCTGAGGCAGGAGAATTGAAGTTCGAGGCCAGCCTCAGCAACTTAGCAAGGCTCTCAGCAATTTGGCAAGACTGTCTCAAAATAATAAAAAGGATGGGGCATGTAGCTCAGTGGTAAAGCATCCCTCATGTTCAATCCCCAGTACAGGAAAAAATATGTTTAAGGAGATAACAAACTTTGTTGCTGGTTTTCTGTTGTATTTGGTGAGACTTTGGGCTGTCATGGATCTTGGGAAATACTATGGGCCCTGTAGATTGGGGTGGTTGTGGTGCATGACTTAGGACATGAATTTAAAAGCGCACATGTTGTTTCAATTCAGTAGGTTAAAGGGATTAAAAAAACCACTAAGGTGAGGGTATCTAGCAACATAGGTTTAGTTTTTTTGTTTTTTGATACTGGGGATTGAACCCAGGGCACTTTTCCTTTTTATTTTTTCATTTTGAGGCAGGGTCTCACTAAGTTGCTGAGGCTGAACTTGGACTTGCACTATTCCTGTCTCAGCCTCTCAAGTAGCTGGGATTATAGGTGTGTGCCACTGTGCACACCTGTATTCTATTTTTTTTTTAGGCTATGTGTAAATGAGGACTTCATGTGGACTTACATCTATTGTGTTGTTATTATTATTGCCATATGTTTGCCTTTTCTATTTTTAGTCTTTGTGTTTTCCGAGGTACCTCCAGGAAAGAGTAGAAGTGAACAGGAAGAGAAAATATAAATTATAACAAGTTATATTGGTTCATAGTAAGATCAATGCCTACAAAATCTGTCACATTTCATTCAGAGTAGCTTCCCTTCTTTTTAGCTTGTAAAATTGGGAATTGACTCCCAGTTATTGAGCATCTGTGACATCTAAGGTCATCACAGGATCCAAAGCCAATTAAGGTACAGTCCCTGTGGGGAGACAGGCATCTGACCATCCACTGTGATAAATGCTGAAATAGGTACATAAGCAAAGGACAATGAAATCTAATTTAGGCTCTGGCCTGCGCTGTGTCCATCTCTGTTAAGCCCACAGCTGTGCATGCCATACACCTCTGCTCCCATGCTGACTCCACACTTGGGCAGCCAGGACTTAAAGGGGCGTGTGCCCTGTTGATAGCCTGGTATTTTGAGTCATCGGAAAAGTAGTGTCACAATCCTAGACAGACCAATAGAGGGTGATGAAACACTGAACATTTGTGTGCTTGGCTGGTGCAATCTTCCATCTTGGGAGCATCATGTCTCTGTACCCCAGCCAATGATAGCACAAGTCAGTGTTGAGCCAGTCAGTTTAGGCAAGGGTCACAGGCAGGCCAGGAGACCCAGGAGCTCAGGGTGCGATTTTGAGATCTCTTCGAATGATATAGTCCTGATAATAGATTCTGAGAGGCAGAGATTGTCTAGACAGGGAAAATCGTTATTTTTATTTTCTACAAATACATAAAACATTCCTTCTGCTGCTCTTTTACTTAGTGAAGCATGTATTTTGAAATATATTTCCCTCCCAAGGTAAGTCCCTCTAGCTCTGTATTTTTTCTGCGCTTATCTGAAGCTAGGCTTGGTGGCACACACCTGTATTGCACCCTAGATGTGCAAGAGGGCAGCATAGTAGGCTAAGACAAGAAAAGAGAACGCTGGTGGTCCCTTTGCTGCTTTTCTTGACTGCTTTCATCACTCCAGCTGTAGCACAAATGCATCTCTTTGGATCCAGGGACAGGGTCCCACCAAGAGATTGCTGCAACTTTTATTTTAGTCTGCTGTAAATGGTCCAAGAGCCCATCTGACTTTTCAGAGCTGCCGGCCCCACTCTTCGAGTACCTGACTGATTCCCAGGATACTGTTAAACTTGAATCAGTAATTTCGATTTAAATTATAATTAGCCTGGTGCAGTGGCACGTGCCCTTAATCCCAGTGGCTCGGGAGGCTGAGGCAGGAGGATCATGAGTTCAAAGCCAGCCTCAGCAACTTAATAAGGCCCTAAGCAACTCAGCGAGACCCTGTATCTAAATAAAATATAAAAAAGGGCTCAGTAGTTAAGAGCCCCTGGGTACAATCCCTGGTACAAAAAATATTTTTTAATATAATAAATTATGAAATTTTAGTTAACTAAAATTACTCAAAAGAATTCCATCGTAATTGCATTGTGATACCAGGATATTTATGTGGTGACCAACCCAAAGTCAACAGGCATGAATAGAGACCTACATTTGACCGGAGAGTGAGTCATAAGAATAGAAATACTGTACATAGGCTGGTGGTGCAGTCACATTGACCTTGCTCCCTGTAGTGTGTCTCTGGCCCAAGGGGGCACTGCTGGCAGTGGAAGGGGCAGGCAGACTCCGTGAGCCCTCCTCCTGCTGGCACTGCATGTGAAGATTTGGGGTCATGTGGCCTGCTGTTGATTTAGTCTCTGCTAAGTTTCTCTTTCACCTTGTACCTCATACCCCTAGCCCCTCCCCTTTGCCTACCCAAACACTCAGAAAGAATGAAATGCTGAGGTGAAACTTTCATTGTCATACCCAAATTCAGGTTGTCTAACATTTCCTTCTAATTTTTGTTTGGAATTCTTTCTGTGAGGCATTTGACTAACTATACTGATATCTCAAATTCATTGGTTACAATAACATTAATAAAATCTTAGAGTCACAGAAAATGTGGGATAATATTTTGGCAATGGAAATTTGAGGGATGTTGAGTTTTTTGGTACCAGGGATGGAACCCAGGGTATTTAACCACTGAGCCACATTTCCATCCCTTTTTATTTATTTATTTGTTTTGAGATAGGGCCTCGATAAGTTGTTGAGGCTGGCATGGAACTCAAAATCCTCCTGCCTGATCCTTCTAAGTCACTGGGATTACAGGCCTGTAACACCATGGCTGGCATGAGTTTTTTTTTTTTTTTTTTAAATACTATATAGCAGTCAAAATGAGTTAACTGAATTTACATGGAGAGAACAAAGTAGATAAATTTAAAACAGTGTTAAGAGAACATAAGGTATAATAACATTTATTTAAAATTTACTACCACAGGGGTTGGGGGTGTGGCTCAGTGGTAGAGTGCTTGCCTAAAATGTATGAGGCCCTGGGTCCTATCCCCAGGACCACCAAAAAAAAAAAAAAAAAAAAAAAACTACCAGAAATGGATTATGTAAATTTATAGATAAGTGTAGACTATGTATGGAAGTGATATATGCTATATGAGAGTGGTTATCTTCTAGGAGGAAGAGAAAGAGGTGGCAAGGTGGATTTTAACTGTATCTGTAATTTTTCTTTAAAACAATCTGAAGCGAACATGACAATGGGTATCTTTTTTGTTAAATTCCTATTTTTTTTGGTTAATCTTATACTTTAACTATAAAATTAAAAACTTGACCAAATAAAATATCAATAATTATTCAAGTAGAATCTTTAATTTGACAAATGAAGCTAGTTTTATATGAATGGAGAACAGATGCCTATCTCAGGGGAATGATTTGATTCTTATCTGCTCCAAAAACATACCTTATTCAGTCTTAGCAGTGCCTGGAATTAAAACCCAAGGAACAAAGAAGTGGTTAGTGGAAATATATTACCTCTTGGAACTAGGTTTTCCACCTCAGCACTACAGACGTTTTAGACTGGAAGGCTCCTGGTTGTGGGGAGAAATCCTCTGTCATAAGATGTTTAGCAGCATCCCTGGCCTCTGCCCACTTGATGACAGTAGCACTACCACTGTGACATCCGGTACTGTGTGTAGGTGCTGCCAAATGCTCCCTGCCGCCCAATTGTCCTCTCCTTTCTTCACCCACCTTCATGCAGATGTGAGCCACTCCTCTTAGAATATGGATTCATCGATTGGTGCCTGCTATAATTATTGGTATGCTTCATTTTCTAGCAGAATGTGATGTCTGGTTTTTGGTGGCTGGTTTGGGGAAGGATGGAAGGTGTGAGTAGAGGGGGTGAGCTGTGAGTAGCAGGTGAGCTGGGAATGCTAGATGGTGCACAGGAGGTATGTTCCTTAAGGACCTGGAGAGCTTGTGTGGAGGGGGGCCAGCTCTGAATACCCCTTCAGGTCTTCCTCTTCAATCTAGAGCATGGCCTCTGGAGGGATGCACATGGAGCAGTGAGGGAAGAAGGGACACCCACTTAGCCAGCCAGATCAGCCAAATCTACCCTGGTGATCAATGGGGGTGACAGACATTGCAGCCAGATCACCTTCACATCCGGTATGTTCCTTAAGAAAAGGTGGAGCAGGCAAAGAAATCTTTCAAACTGCACCTCCTAATCCAATAAGAATATATGGTCTGTGTCTAGGTCACATCCTTGATCCAAGAGACTTACTTTACTTTAAAGTGGATTAGAGACTTGTATGTACTCTGTGCTTGTTATGGAGTAAATGTCTGTGTCCCCCCAAGTGGATATATTTGAAATCTTTATTCCTAACATGATGGTATTAGGTGGTTGTCCTTTGGGAGGTAATTAAACCATGAAGATGAAGCCCTAATGAATGGAGTTAGCCCTTATAAATAGAGCCCAGAGAATGTTCTAGCCCCCTTTTTCTCTACTATGTGTGAACAGCGAGAATACTCAGAACTATGAGAAGTAAGTGTGGCTCTTTATAAGCCACTCAGTCTATGGTTCTTTATTACAGCAGCTGCTCTAAGCCTTTGAAAGTAAGTGACAGCATTTGCCTCTGACCAATGATGAGTAAGCAGGATGGAGTGGTTCCAGCAGGAAAGGAGAAGGTGAAAGGTCAGGTCAGATTAATGGTATTACAGCTGCACTGAGAAGGGATGGGTGGGAAGAGTAAATGAAGCTCTAAATCACAGAAGCAAAGTCTCCCATCCTAGAAGAACAATTAGGAATACACAAAACGTACTCTGTATTATTTTTTAGCTTGTTTAAGCTTTCATATAACAGCAACATGGATGGCATTCCTATTTTCAAAGAAATTAATTTAAAAAGTATAACTAATATAAGCAGGTTTTCAATCTTTGGTCTGTGATGACACCTATTTAAAATCAAAAGGCCCCCCTGATGTTTTTTCTTCTCTGTTTCCTGCTGCCTGTTAAGCTGTTTTCTCCACCCCAACTTCCTACAAGTCATCATCTCATGCTGATAATGGAAGCTGAAACTGCTGCCAAAGGCCTCAAGCCAAAAAGTCAGAGAACCAGATCTGTAACATCTCTGGCTACCACAGCCTGGCTTAATCTACCTACATGTATCTCCTCGACTTTTGTTCCTGTGGATTGCAGCATTTCTCTAGGATGAGTGAAGGCAGTTTAGCTCTCATCCCAGTTTTGGTCAAATGGCAATTACAATTCATGTATTTTTGTATATAATGTTATCTTATTTCTGATGTGGGTGGGTGGCCAAATCTAGTCATTGGGACCCCAGAAGCCTCTGACCTGGGCCCTGGTGATTTGTCCCCAGCACTAGTGACAGGAGACCTGGATGGTGATTTAGTTCCCTCAATCCCAGACCCCTCAGTAGTTTTGAAGAAGGTACCTACATCTCAGAGGGGAGTCTTGGAGGTTTGAATAAACTGGGTGAGAACAGAGAATTAGAGATTGAGAGTGGGCTGACAGTAGGATCAGATGGTGCTTTTGATGGTCCACTCAGGAGTACAATCCCTACTTATTTTGAGAAGTTCTCTTTACAGTTGGGAGGAGCAGTCATCTCAGCAACTGTCTACCCAATTGAAAATCCAAGGTGGTGGTGCACTCCTGTAATCCCAATGGCTCAGGAGACTGAGGCAGGAGGATCGCAGGTTCAAAGTCAGCCTCAGCAACTTAGTTATGTCCTAAGCAACTTAATGAGACCCTGTCTCAAATAAAAAATAAAAAGGGCTGGGGATGTGGCTCATTGATTGAGGGCCCCCGGGGTTCAATCCCTTGTAGCCATAAAAAAGACAGAAAGAAGGAAAGAAAGAAAGAAATTCTAGCTAGTTGTTTTAGAGGTCTGAGTATTCCCAAACTAACCCTCCTCCATCCCTTGGGATCATTGTACCCCACTCCTGAGAAAGTCCTAACCAAAACTCCAAAGCTTCTCTATTTGGTTTCTATCTTAAGGCAAGAATCTGTTACAAAAGTCCTAGGCCAGTGCCTGATTTCAGGGGTCCCAACAAGCCAGGTCTGCCTACTTACCCCGAAAAACAAACAGAAAAGGTGATGGTGAAAAGCAGTATGGCCATTTGGGAAGGCAGTTAGATCCAGCATCTCGGTGCTATCTTCTGAGTGCTGACAGGAGCTTTAGGTTTAAATGGAGGAAGAGTTGGGGGAGGAGGCCGGAGGCATGGGGTTGGTTCTTCCAACCTGGCTGTGTGATGTTATCACCTGTGAGTTCCTGGAGTCCTGGGCCACTTACCCCTGAAACCAAATGGAAAAGGTAATAGTGGAAAACATAAAATCAGTGTAGCTGCACTGGGAAGAGAAGGGGACCCATGTTCTTAGCTTTGTCTTTGAGAGGATGACGTGACTGAGGTGTTTTAGAAAGGGGATGTGGGGCAAGGGTTGAAGGCTTATGTAGCTGTAGGCTTTTTGTAGTTGGCAAAGCAAGTGATCTTGATCAGGTGTGGCCTGCTCCATCATGATCTCTGAATCAGTCAGGATGACCTGGTCAAGATTAGAAAGTCGCTGTTGCCTGGGGGCTAACTTCTGTTGATCACAAGGTATTCACCCTTCAGACCCCTTGTTCCTATAATCCAAGGTGACTCAGGGCAAAGGGGACAGGTACAAAATGGAGCCACCCATTAACATTTGCAGGCAAAAGTGAAGTCTCTGTCCTTGTTATGAGGGGACTTTGCAGGATGTGATCCTAGCGCCTGCTGTTCCTGGAAGGTATAGGAGGACACCGCAGATTTCTAGGCACCACTCCAGGGATCTGAGACAGGATGTTGCAAACCCTACCTCAGTATTTTTTTTTTTTTAATACTGGAGATTGAACCTAGGAGCACTTTACCATTGAGCTACATCCTCAGCCCTTTTTATTTTTTATTTTAAAACAGGATATTGCTTAATTGCTGAGGCTGGCCTTGAACTTGTGACCCTCCTGCCTTAACCTCCTGAGTTGCTGGGACTATAGGCGTGCACCACCATTCCTAGCTCTTCTCAGTCTTGAAGGGGGACAAGATAGGGCTAGGTAAATTTAGAGCCAATAAACCCTGTATTACCAGTTTTTAGGTGAACATTCCTTAAATGATTAACATGCCTGTGCAGAGTTGAGCAGGAACCTTAAGATAAATACAAAACAAAGGCAGAGATATTAAGCTTTGTCCTACTTTCAGTCACCCATTGGGCATCTTCAGGTCAAGTAAATGGTCAGTACTTTTAGCAAAAGCAGCTTCTCTACATCCCTGTTATACACCTAGTATTACTACTACTACTAGTTATCACCACCCTTAGTGGAACATTGACCCCATTAGGCAAAATTATTTACAAGAAAGAAATCTTATTAATCCTCATTTTACTGATGAAGAAACAGGGTGTGGAAGTTCACACCAGATCACACTACTAGTCAAATAAGGCCTTCCTTACTTGCTTGTCTGATCTGTACCTTCTCATTCTTCCATATATCACTGAGGTGATTCTTCTATAAATGGAATCTCCTTGACTGAGTATTTGCTTTGTCACTGTGACCTAAGAAGAAATATGTGTTTGACATAAACCCCACACCCCTTTCCTGGCACTTAACTCTTAAAACCCTTGGAATCTCCAAAGTACCAAGTGTCTTCTTGTATGCTAGTGAGATGACTTGGGGACTAGGGGCTCCTGGGTAGCCTTAGGATGAGGCTGATTGTCAGGGAGCCAACCATGTGGCTAGGTGGTTGGGATTTTGACACACCCTCCACCCCGAGTAGGGGAGAGGGACCACAGGTTGGGTTGATCCCCAGTGGCTAATAACTGAATCAGTCACGCCTATGTAATGAAACCTCCAAAGGACAGGTTTCAGAAAACCTCCAGGTTGCCAAACATCCAAGTGCTGGGAGGGAGGCACACCCCTCTCCACTGGACAGAGGTGCCAGTGCTGGAGACGTTCTGAATTTCACCCTATGTGCTTTTTCATCTGGCTGTTCATTTGTATTTTTTAAAATATTCTTTGTAGTGGGGCATGGTGGTGCACACCCATATTTCCAGCGACTTGAGAGGCTGATGCAGGAGGATCACAAGTTTGAGGCCAGCCTCTGCAACTTAGTGAGACTCCATCTCAAGAAGAAATAAAAAGGACTGGGGATATAGTTTGGTGGTAAAGCATCGCTGGGTTCAATACTAGTGAAAAAAAAAAAGAATGTTTAGTATTATAATCAAAGACATTATACATATATGCCAAAACATAAAGTTGATATTTTTAATTCAATCGATGACTTATTTAACAATGGAGGTTTATGAATGCTTCCGTGTTGTGGAATTGCTTACTTTACCAAATTAATTATGTGCAAATCAACAGTTACTGTGGGCTATCATCCAAAATATGAGTCTACAGTATATTAAGAAGATTGTTAAAATATCAGTTGCTGGGTGTGGTGGAGCATGCCTATAATCCCAGCTATTTCAGAGGCTGGGATGGGAGGATTTCAAGTTTGAGGCTAACCTGAGCAATTTAGTGAGACCTCACCTCAAAAAAAAAAAAAAAAAAAAGGCAGGGTGGTAGAGTGCTTGCCTAGAATGTGCCAGGCCCTGGGTTCAATCTCCAGTACCAGAAAAAAATGTTAACTTACTAATATGGAACTCTGCCTGTTAATTCTCAATGACTATACTTGTACCCCCCATTTGTAAGTACAATATTTATCGGGGTTAAAGTCTTCCCATTTTATAGGTAAGTTTTGGAAATCTACTGGAGTATGTCATGACCAAAAAGGGAGTAGATTTTTTCATCTGCCTTCTTCAAGAGAAGAAAGTAAATCTCTAGTACTTATAATTTAGTACTTGTTTTAGTCGGTTTGGGCGCTGTAATAAGGAGCATAAACGGCTTAGAAACCAAACAAACATTTTTCATAGTTCTACAAGTTGGAAAGTCCAAACTCAAGGCCCCACTGCCTGTTTTGTAAACAATTGTCTTCACTGCAGTCTCACACGGAAACCGGGTGAGAACTCTTTGGGATTTAACCCTAATTCCATTCAGGAGGGCTCCACTTTCATGACCTAATCACCTCCCACACTCCACTTCCATACATATCCTCACTCTGGGGACTGGGTTTCAACATACGAATTTTAGGCCGATACAAACGTTCGGTCTATAGCAGTACTTTCGACAGTCTCCATAACCAAGCGATTCCAGCAGAAAATTACTAAGATTAAAAAAAGAAAAGGTGACAGATAGTCTATTATAGATATGCAAACCATGCAGAAATGGAAGTACAGAAGGTAACTTTTTTATATAAGTAAAATTTTGATTCTATCTTAATCCCAAATAACAAGGTCAACAAATCCACTTACCATCACCCTGGCAGATGTCACTAGTTAATGAAGTCTTAGTCAATGAACCAAAATGTGGCCTCAGAGTGCCTCCTAACACAGTCATATTAACGATTAATATATTAATAATAAATTAATTACTATTCATAAAATGTATTGACTTTTTTTTATAGGCTTCAGAATTTCCTCTTTACCTTAATATAAACATTAATTCTGAGCTCATATATGCTTTTCACAGCAAATCTAAACTCCTTTGTTTTGAGGGCCTCTGTAAGCTAATTAATACTAATATAGTAATAAATAAAAATCTGTGAATGGTGTTTTATCAAACGAATTGGGGGGAAGGGATGGCTCACATTAAAGTTGGTTAAAGCCAGGGTGGTGGCTCAGGCCTGTAGTCCCAGCTTCTGGAGAGGCTGCTTTGGAACACCTGAGTCAGGGTTCTCAGCCTACACAACTTGCAAGACTCTGTCTCAAAGGAAAAAAGAAGTTGGTTAATTATTAGAAGGAGGAAAGCAACCTATTTATCAACACTGTCAAAGGAAACCTTTTATTCATAAAAAATGGAACAAAATAATTTGTTAAGTTGAAATTAAAGAGTTAAATTGCATTAAGAAAAAACCTTGTCAGCCAAAAACGATCAGGAAACTGGTCCAGGCTAGAAGGTAGATCATATATAGAGAGATCTTTTACAAATAAGATGAACCATTGAGTATTTTGAGCTTTGTTATGTAATGAATTATTATTTTTTTTCTTTTTCTTTTTTTATAGTGCTTTGTTCACTTGGTTGTAATACCTTCCCTGTAAAAATCCCAAGATCCTTCTTTGAACCGTGTTTGCCTCTGTGACAATGGTCTGTGTACTTGAGGGCTACCTTCCACAGGGAGAGGAAGCAGAAAAGCTCTCCAGTTCTTCTCTTCTGCCCTTGGCATAGCAACAACCCTCAATTCTCCTTCCCCTTTTCTCCTTTATCCAGGAGGTTTTGGTAATGACATTTCCCACTTCTCTTTCTTCCTGACGCTCACAGGACAGCATAAGCTCTCAAACACCAAGGCGAGGAGACAGTGTCAGAGCCTGAAGACTCCGGTGGTTCTGCATTGGATGAGAAGAGGCTCTGGGTTCAGGGAGAGGAGCAAGCCCCCGGACTTGGGGTGTGTGGGAAGAAGCCAGAGATGTCCTGGGGGTGGATAAAACCTTAGGCAGTGGCCTTCCCTTTTCTTTTTGTGGTGGCCTCAGGGTAAAACGATGGGAATTCCACTTGTCACTCACTTTTCTAGGTCAGGTACCTGGTTTTCCAGCTTCTCTTCCTCAAAATTGTTTCTTCCAGAACTTGGACTAACTAAGTTTTTCCCCTCTTCTGGAATTGAACCCAGGGGCACTTAGCCACTGAGCCACGTCCCCATATTTTATTTAGAGATGGTCTTGCTGAGTTGCTTAGGACCTTGCTAAAAATTGGTGAGAGTTGGCTTAGCATTCTTGATCCTCCTGCCTCAGCCTTCTGAGCAGCTGGAATCACAGGTGTGTGCCACCTCTCCTGGCTTAAAGAAGAGCCTTGATTACTTGGATTATTCAGTTTCCAAAAGGTTTTCACAAGGGCCAAAGCTGGTAGACCTTAATGTTGCTTGTGATTTCCTGAGGAGGGTTTCTGGGGAAGGGTCGGGGAGTGCTATCTGTAGGAGAGTGGGTGTTCACCCTTTGGAGCCCTGGTATTTCTCTGTGGGGTGGATTGGTTTCCTCTGAGCCTCTCTGGCATGGAGAGCTGAGTGGCTCATGCCTGTTCATTTTACATGCAGGGGACAACAGGCAAATTATGTGGGTGGGATACTGTGACCCTTTCATAATTACGTTCACAGAGATAGGTACTGTGTGCAGAAGGTAGCAAAGTTGGAGGAACATTGGCTGCATATCTTAATTATTTTTAATATTTTTATTTTATTTTAATATTAATGTTTTTATTTTAATATATTTAGTGTTTTGGAGACAGTATATATACATGGCAAATAACACACTTCTTCAAGTTATTAGAAAAAACAGCATTATGGGCAGTGATGTCCCTTTATGACCAGTAGTAGCATTTTCTTGGCTGTGTGTGCGTGTGTGTGTGTGTGTGTGTGTGTGTGTGTGTGTGTTTCTGAGGGATTAATGAATTCCAGAGACCATTCCTACTTTTTTAAAAAAGGAGGTTAAGAGCTAATGAAATAGCTCATATTGGAGAGTGCTTGCCTAGCATATGCAAGGGCTGTGGTTCGAATCTCCGGACCCTCAGACGAGGGTGGGGTGTGGAGGGGAATAAAAACTCTTTAAAAAAAAAAGGAGGTTAAGACTGGACAGCAAGTATGGGTTTTGGCTATATGTAATTAATAACATTCGCCTGCTTGATAAAACACACAAAGCACTTACATAGTCTTTGCCAGGGGAAAGTACATGTTTCTCTTTTCTGAACTTAATGTTCCTTTTGTTGAGTAGGTTGGTGTCTCTTAGTGTATCATATCCCTTCTTTCTGCTTCTGCAATGACGTTGCACAAATCTGCTCAAATACATTAACTTCCTCATTTTAACTGACTCATGTGTCCAAACCAGTGCATTTACTCACCAACGTGTGGGTGACCCCACATGACCCCTCAGCATGGTGTGTGATGCAGGAAGGCATTGCAAAATCCCTGCGTGTGGCCGTGGTCAGCCTCCAGTGCCAGGCTGGCTTCCTATGCACAAGCTTTCTAGCTGATAGAGGAGCATGTGTAAGGGGTGTTTTGTGCAAGGAGAGGACAAAATAGGTATTTTGTAATCAGTGAAGATAAAGAACTAATATACTTTTAGTTTTATTTTTTTCCCTCTTTTTGGACAAAAATAAGTAAATAAATAAATAAATGAGGGCATTGTTGCCACTCCACATTAACCCTCATAGGGCGAACCAGTCATTATGCCTTTTTGTCAAGCCTGACAATTTTAGAAACTATGAAATGATTTTCTGTAAGTTTGATGTAACTTGGTCTTTTTTTGGTCTTTGCTTATAATAATCTGTTAGGACAGCCCCTCCATCGAATAATGAATGGAGTTGGTAGTTTATAGGCTTGAGGAGAACAAGAAGAGGTGAAAGGCATTCTACTGATGTGAAAAGAGATTAATTTTAAGAAAAGGGGCATCAGAAGAAATCTCAAAGGCAGGAAGAAGGAGAGTTTAGGAAACATTAGGTGCCTAATAACTGATTGAGTTTGGGTAGAGCTAGGGTGAGTAAATAAATTGGGGTGGAGGGAGTTGAGATGGGATATTCAGTTTATCTTGCATCCTAAAGGCTTTGAATGAATGCCAGACTAAGAAATTAACTCCTGGGGTAGGGATGTGACTCAGTGGTGGAGTACTTGCTTAGCTTGCGTGAACACTGGGTTTAATCCCCAGCACCAGGGATAAAAAGAGAAAGAAAAGAAATTAATTCCTTAGATCAGGGGATTTCAAAGTTTTGAGAAGATGGATCTGGAAGTTTTGTGGGAGTGAGATTAGACAAGAAGAGGGTAGGGGAAGTGGCTAAAGGAGGCATGGTAAATAGGAAGTCATTCTGGGAAGGAATAGGGGCTTGGATCTGAGCAATAGGATTGGTGCTGAGGTAGGTAGTTTCCCAGCTGCCAAATAAATGTGGGAACCTTGGGGAAGAAGTCAGGATTATAGATGCACATGTGGGAGTTATTTGCAGTGGGAGAAATTTGAAATGATAGGATTATTTATTTATTTACAAACCCAGGACCTTGGGCATGCTGGGAAAGCACTCTACCATTGAGCTACATCCCCACCTAGAAATGGTGGATTTCATGAACTCACAGAGGATGGAAAACATTTACGAAGGTTGGGAAAAAGGTATAGAAAGGAGCAGGAAAAGATAAATAAAGCAGACAAGAATGGACCAGGGAAGAATACAAGCAGAGTAAAGGGAAACGAAAAAGGATAAAGTTCTGGGTATTTTTACTCTCTCCTCATTCTTCTGTCCACTGATATTCTTTTGTGATATATTTTTCTCCCCAAAATAAGGGATTTTGTTTGTCCTCTTCAGAGAAAAACTGAATGCCTTATCTGAGATGGGGGGTTATTAGGAACTTCTAAAGCTCATTTGAAAATTGGGTATTTTTGGTTTAAGATTTGAAATGAAGGGGTGACTTGTTATGTGGAAAGTAATGATGATAGTTTGACTTGTTCCATCTTTACAATTCTGAGAACATGCTGAGCTATAAGACTGTGGTTCTGGGAGAGCGAGCAGATAAACACACAAAGAATATGTGAGTGCAAGTTCTTGTTAACAATTTAAAGTGGAGTTTACAATTCTTTTAAACATTTTGTTTTCTGTATAAATAATAAATTCACTTGGTTCATAATTTGAAAATTTATGATAAATGAAGTTTCTACCCCTCTACCCAATGCTAGTTTCTTATGTATCTTTTTGGAGTTTCTTTGTGCTATTATAAACTGTTACAATGCAAATGCCTATTATTTTCTTAACTTACCCCCACTGACCATGACAAATAATCAACACTATTCTGGCTAGGTGCAGTGGCACAGGACTAGCAGGAGGCTGAGGCAGGAGGATCTCAAGCTAGAGACCTGCCTCAGCAATTTAGTGAGATCCTGTTGTCAAAAGCTTGGTCCTTGTCCCCATGCCAATCCAATAAGGAGGACATGGTTTTGAGAAAAAGGAAAATGAAGATTTTTTGCTTTGCTAGCAAAGAAGAAACACAGGGGTCTCCTGTCCCAAAGGCTGTGATTCTGCCCATCAGCAGAAACGGGGCTTTTAGAGAACTCTGTTTGGAGTTGTAATTCACTTGTTAATTTGGGAGGTAGTCTTTTCTGAGATCTTCTGGTACCATACCCAAAGCCTGAATGACTTTGTTCCTATGGTGGGCGTGTACTCAGGGGCAGATAACTCTGACTAAAATGGGAAAGAAAGGTAATCCTATTTCCCCTGAGTTTAGGGAAGGGGAAAGATTAGGGAGGAGCAGGGAGAGAGGAAGAGAAAGAAACTTCCTACTTCCAAGATTAGAGATACTTCAAATCTTAACACCAAAACCCAAATAGGTTAAAAATTAAGCTTCAGGGTTCTAACCTACATGGGCTGGAGCTTACCCTTGCTAGATTCATGGTCAGCCTGTCTTTGGTTCAGAGCCTTATACTCGAAAATGGAGTTATGGCTGAGGATACAAGATTACTTGTCTCCTTGGACCAAAAGCCATAGGGGCTATTTTTTTTTTTTTTTTTTTTTTTTATAAACTGACTGAGTGATAATGAAGGAGTGAGAAGGTTTGAGAAGATAATCACAATAAAAATGCCAACAACAAATCAAGGGTGATTATCCTTTCGAAACCTTGGACTAATCTGCAGATGCACAGGGAAACTACTTCTGGTTTAGAGAAGACTTGAAGGATGAAAGTATACTGGTGGGACATCTGTGTACTGATGTTACAGCCTAACTTGGACAGAACAGCTTTCCTAGACAACTAAGACCTGGCTGAACTACAGAATTTAGGGACTTTGGACCACTGACCAGGGACTGTCCTCCCCCTGGCCCCCTCTCCCAGCTTATCATGTGAAGAACCAGAGACCTAAAGGAAATGAAATCAAGTATGTTCCAGACTATGAGAGGTTCCTTCCCCAGCTGGGCACAGTGATGTATACCAGCTATTTTGGAGGCTTAGGCAGAAGGATCACAAGTTCAAAGCCAGCTTTGGCAATTAAGGGTGACTGTCTTAAAATAAGAAGGGCTGGGGAATGTGGTTCTGTGGGAAAAGCACACTTGGGTTCAATCCCCAATAATGGGGCAGGGTGCAGGGGGAGAGAAAAGAAAAGGAAAAAATTCTTCCCCAGCAAAATAAAATTTAAAAAAGTGCCTTGCGTTATAGTATTCTGGGACAGATAATCAAGTGCAAGTCAATTGGTGCCAGTGCATATCCAGATTAATATTACATGCAGACCTTGTACAATTTTTCCTATATCAATAAGAGTTCCCTTTCTTTCCTTAATACTAGAAGAAATACTGCAAAGAACTGCTATTCAGGACTTTCTATTTGGCAAGAAAGATATGGGGATGATACAGAGTTCATGGAAAAGATTTTATATATTTGGGGTTTGTCAAAGGGCAAATGTTGGCCAGGGTGATTGGACTTAAAACTGTAAAATATGAGGAAGCTGGTTGCAGTAGTTTATGCCTGTAATCCCAGCAATTTGGGAGGCTGAGGCAGGAGGTTCTCAAGTTAGAGGCCAGTCTCAGCAATTTGGGATACTCCTATATCTCAAAGAATAAAAAAGGACTGGGGTTGTAGTTCAGTGATAAAGCACCCTTGGGTTCAATCCCCAGTCCAAAAAACAAAAAATGAAAAAACAAAACAAAACAAAAAAACAAAGTTGAGGAAGCTTTTGGTTTTGGAATCACAGAGTTGGTTTGAAATCCTGACTCTTGTTTTGCTCCTCTGAGTTAACTCCTCTGAGCCTTAGTTTCCTCATGTATAAAATGGGAATAATCTTAGGATTATGAGAATTACTTTTGTGCGTGTGTCAAGGGCTGAATATGCAGTCCATGACATCTGGAAACATTTGCATAAATGTCAGTTGCCTTCTAGTTTAGGAAGGAAGTTATTAAAGTGTATGTGAGAAGGATAAGTATGATTGGCTAGGAACTCTGAGATTAGAGCTAGAAATTTGGAAGACTCTCAAAGTAACATTTTCCCTGATTTTTAAATGATTGAGGTATAACTTGTGTCCATTAAAATGCACATGTTAATGTTCCGCTAGATGGATATTTCCCTATATATAGATGGAAGCACATGGCGCACAAAGGACAGAGGAGGGAAGCAGACCTTGAATCAGCAATCTCTTCTTTATTCACTGAATTGGTCAAACACATGATGTGGCTCATTTTCAGGAGTAAAATGGCTGCTGGCTACCACGAGATTCTGGGCTTTACATACAGCCTTAGCAAAGCCAGGCCATGGGAGGAGTTACTTTTGGCAGGCCTTTTTGGCGGCCAGAGGGCAAGGCCAGGTCACGGGAGGAATTTAGGTGGTGGGATCTTTTAGGGCAGGGTGGGAGGATAAGGTAGGTAACCATATCATTCAATAGACCTATGTGATTGCCACCCAGATCAAGGATAAAAAGCATGTCTGTGATTTCAAAGTTCTCTTTTTTTTTTTTTTTTAATTAAAAACTTTTTTATTTTTACACACTGCATTTCGATTCATTGTATACAAAATGGGGTACAACTTTTCATTTCTAGAGTTGTACAAATTATAGATTCACACCATTCATATAATCATTCATATACATAGGGTAATACTGTTTCATTCTACTACCTTTCTGTCCTCCACCCCCTCCCACCTCATTTTCCTCCGTACCATCCAAAGTTCCTTCATTCTTCTCTTCTCCCTGCCGCCCGAATTCATTATATATTGTCATGCAGTTATCAGATCCAAGTTCTCTTGAGCCCCTGCCCAGTGTATGTCCATGATCTTTCAGTCCTAGTGCTCATCTCTTTTCTGATCAGTTATCAGTTTTTTCCTCAAATTTTTGAAATTTAAGTAAATGGATCATATAGTATGTACTCTTCATATCCTTTTCTTCCATTCAGTATAATATTTTTGAGATTTTTCATGTTGCATGAATTAGTAGATTTTTTAAAAAAATTGCTATGGAGTATTCCTTCATACAAATACTAATGATTTGTTTATGCATTATTAGGTTGATTGGAATTTGGGTTATTTTAACTTTTATGCATTGGGAATAATAAAGCTTCTATGAGCATTGTAGAGATACTCTTGTGAATATCTAGGCTGTAGTATGAACTTAACGTTATTAGTGCAAAATGGTATTCCAAAATGTTTGTATCCTCTCAGCAGCAATATGGGACCATCACTCAAATAAAAATTATCAAGAATTTGCTCCCAGTGTGGTGGCCCACACCTGTAATCCCAGTGGCTCTGAGACAGGAGGATCACAAGTTCAAAGCCAGCCTTAGCAACTTAGCAAGGCCCTGTCTCTAAATAAAAAAATAAAAAAGGGCTGGGGATGGGGCTCAGTGGTAGAGCCTGGGTTCAAACTCCTGGGTTCAAACCCTGGTACAAGAAAAAAAAATTTTAAAAAAAGAATTAGTTACATTTGCTTCATTTTTTTCCCCCAGAGTTTCCTTTGTGGAAGTATATTTTTTTAATTAAACAATAACAGATGCAATATAGAAAGTTATAGAATGAATAAGCAATGATAAATAACTATATTCTCATCTTAATGTATATCCTATTGTGGAAGTGTTTTAAAGTTAATTCTAAATATTATGGCGTTTTACATTCTTTAGGATACATCCCCCAAAATGGACATTTAGCCTGGTGTGATGGTGTACTCCTGTAAACCCAGTGTCTCAGGAAGCTGAGGCAGGAGAATTGCAAGTTCAAGGCTAGCCTGTACAACTTAGTGAGACCCTGTATCAAAAAATACATATCTAAAAAATAAAAAAGAATAAAAAAGGACTGGGGATGTGGTTCAGTGGTAAAGCATCCCTGGGTTTAATTCCCAGTAGTATCACCAAAAGAAAAAAAGGGGACTTTTAAAAAATATTCTAATATTACACTTACCTAAAGTAATAGCAATAAAATAGATTTTTAAAGAAAGTACTTAGAAAGGAAAGCAATGATAATCAAAAACTCAAAGAAATCAGTGTGAGAAAACCATAATCAAATTGCCTAACTTATGTCCTGGAAATTGTAAGTTGACTAAGGACCCAGGAAATGGTTTGGACATAATATATCTACAGCTTAGACTTGCAGTTTAACTAAATTGTGAAAAAAAGTAACAAAAAGCGTAGGGGAAACTCGCGCAGTTGTGTTGACTGTGTTGTTAGTGCAGTGTATTAACATTACATTAATGTATTAATGTCTGTAGCAATTAATGAATTGGAGAAGGAGGAGACGAGATCAGTGGTATGTTTCAGGGATCCATCCTTGGTTCTGAGTTGTTAGAATGGCATAAAGATCTTTCTGATCTTACTGCATCTGAGCTTTACTTGAACATTGGCCATGTCTGTCCTTTGACATTGACTATTTTTCTTCTTTTTTCACAGCAGGACTGGTGCGTCTTACTCCCCAACCTTAATATATAGTTGGTCATTATGTCACCAGAGGACTTCCCAGAGATGGAAAAGTGGGATCCTTGGCATACATGATGGCAAACAATTTCAACATGTACTGGTCGGAGATGGGTTTATTTAGGAAAGCAGATATGCATTCAAGGGAGAATGTGTTACCAAAAGCTGGGTCCTTGTCTCCAGTGCCAATTCAATAACAAGGACATAGTTTTGAGAATAAAGGAAAAAGAAGTATTATTGCTTTGCTAGTAGAGGAGAAACATAGGGACTTCTTTCCCAGAGACTGATTCTCCCGATCAGGGAGAACAGAGGATTTTTAAAGAAGTGATTCATTCCAGGTGTTGGGGTGGGTGGCTGTTGTGATTCACTTGTTAATTTGGGAGATAGCCATTTCTGATATCTTCTAGTGACTTGGTTCCTATGGTGGGCGTGTGCTCAAAGACAGATAAAAGGTAATCCTACTTCCCATCTCCAGGTTAGGGAAAGGGAGAAGGAGAAAAGGAAAAGAAAACATGACCATTTTAATATAAGCCTCACTGGCAAAGCAGCAAAACGTGAGGTGGACCACTGTCACAGATGCAGACTATCTCAAGGGAGAGATATCTTTTGGGATAAAGTACATTTAGGAGAGAATGTTGGCCATCTCCAGAGGAAGTGACAGCCACATCCCTGGTGTGAGGGGTTAGTATTTATAAAGGAACAGTGGCTGGACTAGCTGTGAAGCCAATTTCACACCCACTTTTCTAGCTCTTCTTTTTGCAGGCAAAGGCATGCGGCAAAGACACTCAGCTGGGGGTGTGGTCTAAGGACGTGGGCAGGGTTGCTCAGGAATGCTTGTTTTGCATTTCGAAGTTCATGGTCATTTCTTGCGTGCCAACAGCTCATAGACACTTCTCTTTTGAGAATTCATACATCTTTCCTTTTCTGTGTCCCCAAATTCCTGTCTCAGTTATAACTTTCATATTGGACTCTTTTAAAATCAGGTCAACTACATTTATGCATCAGGAAGGAAGTTGGGGATGGAAGGTTGGGATCTAGATCTTACTTCCTTGCCAAGGACCAGAGTGGTCTCAGAGGAGCTCTTCATGCCAGGAAAAGGACACATTACCAATAGTTGATACTGGGACAGGTGCACCCTTCCCTGCCTATCTGATTAATAAACAGGGAAGGGAACACAGGAAAGATGATGTACACAGGAAAGAGTCTAAAATTATAAATGCATAACATCGTGCATTTTCTAAAGTGATATTATTTATCTTTCGTGTAGATCTAGAAATAGAACATTATGCATAGCCTAAAATGTTCTCCCAATGTCTACTTCCAGTCAGTGTGGGAGTGGAGGGGGTATTTTTATCAGTTCCAAACCAGAATTAATTTAATAAAATTTTTTTCATAGTGATAGTGTTAGGAGAGATTGTCAATTCATGCTATATGCTTGCTTATATTCTTAAGACTGGCTTATGATTGAGTAGGGTTCTTGCTCAAATGTACCAGTTCAAGGTTTCCATGAGGGTGTTTCAAACCATGAGCTTCTGACTTTTGGAACTTTGGTAGGTAAAGGGTCTTCTTCTGCATATAAGCTACAGACCTCTTTTGATCTGTAGTAGTGAACCTGATTTTTCTTAATTGCTTGCTTTAAAAGCTTGCTTTACATCTAGAAAAACTAGTGTGATTTATAAGTGGGCACTTATTCCAAGAGTTCACTCAGCCAATTTAGAGTTAATTATGTTTGAGATGGTTTTAACTTCTGCCTCCATTTCCATGGACCTTTCATATCTGGTATTATTTATGGACAAGTGACTTGCTAAAGTCACAGGGGCATAGGGCAGCTTGTGCAATTAATCTCTTGCAATTAGACAGAAAGCAAGTTTTAATTTTCTTTTCATCCAAGCATGGACTATGTTGACTTGGCCAAAACATTTGGTGTAAGGACAAAGTTCAAATGTTTATGGCTTTACTTTTTAAAACTGACTTGTGAAATAGGAGGAAATTTTTTCCTAGAATCAGTGTTTGATCAGTAAGGAAATATGGGTTGCTCTGAAAGATCAGGATTAATTTGTTAAAAATAACTGTGTTGTCTTAATGATAATAAAAATAATATGATAGTATATCTGGCATAGTTAAAAATGTTTTTATATGTATATGCATACATACTTGCACTTGGTCTACTAACACACATTTCTTGGTAATTTGCTAATCAGTATTGTGACCCTCAATAGTGAATGAATCTCAGGAAGGAAGGAACATTATGTTTTTAGTAGTGCTCCTTTTGATACCTATTTTAATAATAGTCTTTGTTTTCAGATCTGGGTGCCTAGCCTCAGAGAGCTCTTAAGCTGGTACCTGTTCTCTTACAATAATACAGATGTTTATCTTAGGAACTATTGTCAGTTCCATGTAACTTTTTATTTCCATTTTTTGGTTACGTCACATGTACTCAAGAGATAAAGGACTAAGTGTGTTAGTGCACCCCTGAGGCAGGAGGATCACAAGTTCAAAGCCAGTTCAAAGCCAGCCTCTGCATCTTAATGAGGCCCTAAGCAACTTAGCAAGACCCTGTCTCTAAATAAAATATAAAAAAAGGGCTGGGGCTAAGGCTCAGTGGTTAAGTGCCCCTGGGTTCAATCCCTAGTACAGAGGAAAAAAAAAAAAAAAAAAGACAAGGAACCTTGCTATATTTAAAGAGTCTAAAAGACTTGACATGTAAAATGTAAGTTATGATTTTGGGTTGAATCCTGGACCAGAAAAAAAATTGTAGATTAGATAATTTTTATTGCATTAATGACAACCTCCTTGATTTTGATAATTATACTGTGATTAAACAAGTGAATCTCTGTGTCCTGAAGAAATGTATCCTGAAATATTTAGGGATAAAGAACATGATGATTTCTGTAATTTATTCTAAGTGATTCAGAAAAAAAAAATTATCTTTTTATACATAAGGACATAGAACAATAGAGCAAATGCGGCAAAATGAAAGCAATTAGTGAATTTGGTGCAGTGCCCTATAGTTGCAAAATTTCTGTATATTCAGTGTTCTAATAAACAAAAAAATCAATCTTCCTTGAGGTGTACCTAGGAGTAGAATTTCTAAGTCATAGGGTCTGGATTTACTACACAACATCAATTTGTTTTACAGTATGGTAATGTCATAGAGCTGGGGACTTCTGGGAAACTGAAGCATCGTGAAGTCCCCCTGTCACCCAGGGTCTATTCCTGTGATCAAATAAGAAAAAAAAATTCAGTTGTGTCATTCAGAGTAACAGGCATGAGTTTATTGAAGGCATAGGAAAAGGGAAAGGGGATACTCTCAAGGGAGAGAGTGGGACCTCTCAAAGAGGAGAGGGACAGTATGCCTCTCCTGCACTTCAGTTTTATTGGGGATCCCAGAGAAGTTTCCAGAGAGTCCTGTCCAAGTCCACCCTTTGACTTTTAACTGACAGCAGGATGACATCAGACTTTAAAGTCCCCACTGCCATGGCAATTATAGGTCACCTTGACCCAGGTTGACAGGTTCTAATTGAATTCTTAAGCATAAATTTCTACAGATTTTATGGTTAGTAGGAATTATCCTTGTCTCCCTGAGTTTCGGGATCTGGTCTATGAAAAGGGACACAAAGTCTCCTCTTTAATGTAACTTGGGTTCCTCTTATCAATATTATTTCAGACCTGTAGTTCTCCTGCAAATAACAGGTAGTTTGCTGAGGAATCTGACATATCCTGTCCACTTAAGCGAGGCAGGGCTGCAGGTAAATTTTTTCTTGTAAAAGAAAGCTTGTGGGGATTAGCATAGTGGACCCATTTTATAGAATTATTCCCTTAATGTCATGTTCCCACCATTTGCATCTGTCTGTCCCCTGTCAGTTGTACTAATTACATTCCTGTCATTCCACATCTTCATCAGCAATTGGTATTATCAGGTTTAAAATTTATCAACCTTGTAGGTATGAAATAGTTTCTCACTGTGGTTTAGTTTGCATTTCTCTGATTATAATGAGGATGAACATATTTTCAAATGTTTAGTCATTAAGACTTTTATATGAATTGTTTGACATATTCTTAGTCTTTTTTTATTTAAACTGAGTTCTTGAATTTTTTTTCTACTAACTTTTTGTATGTCTTAATATATTCTGGAAATTGATCTTCTATCAATTAGATGCATTGTAGTTGTTCGTGTGTGTGTGTGTGTGTGTGTGTGTGTGTGTGTGTTTCATGGCCCAGGGTTCAATCCCAGGTAAGCAAGGGCTCCACCCCTGAACTAGATCCCCATCCCTCTACATATTTTTGAAAAAATGCTAAACTAAAATATAAAAGTGAGTTACATTTATTTGAGTTACACAGAATAAACTAGGTCAGGGGGCAGAAAAAATATTACACATCAAGTGTGTGGGGCCTGGGGACTGGCTTCTGTTTACAGATCTGTTCTCTCTTAGCTCAGTTAAATAATATGAAGCAACTGCAAGTTGCATTCTTATCTCTGACTTTTCTAAAGAAGGATATGTTTAGAAGTCTGTCCACTGTCCCTAGTATATTTCATTCAGATTTAGTGAAAAACTCTCCCACTCTAGATGTTTAAAAATTGATGTATTGCTAAATAATGAAACTTTTGCACTGCTAGGTATTGGTCAGTATTTGGATTGAATAATCTGCTCTGAGCAGTATTGCAGTACCCATAAAGTAAGGGGATAATTCAGCAGGCACATTATCTTAGTCCATCCTCTAATATTAATTAAAGATGAAGAAAGGTTAACCCACTGTTTCCTGAAAAAGATAGCTTAATAATCATTTAAGAATTTATTGTTCTAAATCTTAAAGTGATTAGATATTAGCTCTGCACTTTGGGCAACTACCCCTCTCCCTCCAAGAAAACCCCAAACCTGAAATCACAAAATGTCAACCCTGTAAGTAAATTAAAAAATTCCCCACTCCTTTATTTTAAAAAAGACACCCATGATGGAGCTAGTCCAAGTCATCCTTCCTTTTTCCTCCAGTGCATCATGCTGCCATTTCATTAAAAAAAGAAAAAAAAAAATCCAATTCTTCCTGTTGATGCATGAATCAGTTCTCCAGGGGCTTGATAATATAGGGCTCTCAGCTTTCTTCATTGATTTCCTTGTAAACTGGAAACTGAGAAAATCAAAGGGGATCTCCTTTCAGGGATTTAATATCTTCATCTCCACCTCAAAAGGAAAGATTTTTCTTTGTAGGGTAACGTAGGAAGTAAATTCCTCTGTGACATACCCCAGAGGAACAAATGGGTAGTCACGTTAGGTACTGTGTAAATAGTGACTCTTTCTTCTTTGAGGGCCTTCTCACTTATATTCATATTGAGTAGTTAGAACTGGATGGCTGCAGTCATTTTTTAATTTACAAAAATATTTATGCGCCTTTAAAAATCTTTGACTTGTGTTCTTTATGGAAAATACAATATCAGTGTGGAGAAGAAAACCTAATCCCATTGTCCAACGATAACCACTTAATGTTTTTTTTTTTCCTTGATGCTTATCCTATGTTTATATGTTCTTAGAGTTAAACTAACGCTTAAGATCCCATTTCTTTTCACTTATAATTAGAGGATTTATTAATGCATGCATTAGCTATCATTTTCTGGCTCAATTATAATGAAGAGTACTACAAAGAACACTCTTTCCTACATTTCCTAAGATGGATTCCTAGAATTGGAAGTACTGATCACCAGCAAAACTATTTTTAGTCCTTTCATGACAAACCAACTTTGAAATCAGTTGTGAATAGTTCCACATTCATATATGGAATACATGTGTACCTGTATCATTTGTCATTGAACTTCATCATGAAACAAAACATATTGCTGATTTGGTAATGTAAATGGGTCAGTTGCTGTTTAATTTAAATGTGTTTGAAAGAGTTTTGCTATATTTATTTGATACTTATGTTACTTCTATGAAATCAGTTCATGAACTTTGCTTACTTTTCTGAAGGAGCCTGGGTTTTTCTTATTAAATAATTTTTATATATTAAAAAAAAATCTATCTTTGCCATTTGTGGTACATATTTTGCCATTTTACTTGGTTTTTGGCTTTATGGCTTTTGTCAGGGGAGAACAGAAATCTTTATTTTTACACTGTTTAGTTCTTTATCTGAGAAGACTCTCTGTGAGTTCTTTTGCTAATAGTATGCAGAGAGGAAGATCAAGTAACAGGGTATGGAGAACAAAAATTCCTCCATGATTAATTGAAGTCATTGGGTTGGGACCATTTCATGCAGACACTGATTTTACCTCTCTTTCCACTGCAATCACTGGTCTCTTATTTCTGAAATCTTCATGTCACCCATTAAACTTGTTTTCCATATTCTATACAGTAAACATTGCCTCTTTGGTTAGTTGTTCTTCTGTCCTATGGCATTTTCTCATATCCTGACGCTTTCTTTTAAGGTATTATCCAAAGAGATGAGTCACCCATGGAAAAAGGGCTCTCTGGTCTTCGAGGAAGGGACTTTGAGCTGTCTGATGTGTTTTATTTCTCCAAGAAGGGATTGGAAGCCATTGTAGAAGATGAAGTGACCCAGAGGTTCTCCTCAGAGGAGCTAGTGTCATGGAATCTCCTCACAAGAACCAACATAAATTTTCAGTACATCAGTCCTCGACTCACTATGGTGTGGGTGCTGGGCGTCATAGTACGCTATTGTGTCCTACTACCCCTGAGGTAAGTCGCCCGCCTGATGATTTGTTGGTATAATCAGTTCAGCTTTCTCTTTTAATCACATATGCAATGGCCGCGTACTGATTCCACTTCTTCCCGCTTAGGAGATGCCACCAAGTGTGGCCTCTGCACGAGGGTATCATCTATTCTCCTTTTACATTTTTTTTCCCTCCAGATGGAGGTGTATATTCAGAGATCAGTATCTAGTGTACAGTCTGGATCCAATTTGTTATTGCAGTCATAGATAATTTGAGGATGGATAGAAAATGGAAGTGGGAAGTTAGAAAGAAGAGAGATGACTTATAGTTTAACATTTACTAGAGTGTCAACCAAAATATAACATCACCAGAACCACTGCCTTTCTTTGCTGGTCTGTAGCACTTCATAGCTTCATAGGAGAGAAGAGTTTCCAGAATGGTTATCACTTGGACAGAGCCATTTGGAAGAGTGAGTTCATCCATCCAATTCCATTATGATCGTTCATTTCCCTTGTTAGCAATTTCCCTACCTGGGTCCCCTTCCGCTTCTAGGCTTGAGTTCTCCCTGATGAGGAGGCTACCTCAAGCCTGCTTTCTAGAAGCACAGTGTGGAACAAAAGAGTAGAAGACACTGGGCAGTGGGATGAAGCAGCAATGGCCAAGATCTGCTTAGCACAGTGATGGCAAGGGTAGGCATGTGTACCAGCCGCAGCCTTGCTGTCGATGGTCTTGCTTCATGTCCTGGGACATGGCCTTGGCATCCTCTCAACAGAGCTTTCCAGGCAGTTGCTGCCAGCCAGCTAACACAAGAGTTGAAACCTCTTTACCATCCCTTTGCCTCATTCAGATTTATTGCAGCGGAAGGCATTGCTTAAGTATAGACAAGTGCTGATTTCCAAGAAGCTCTTTCTGTTTTCTTTTGCTCTTGTTACCAGTGTCCCAACACTGGAGTATAGTAGTCTTTTGGGAATCACTTCAGCTGTGATAAAGTGAAATTCAGGGTTTTGCATGCACTTTTTATTTTGGTGGTACTAGGAATTGAAATAAGAGTGCTACGCTGAAACACTTAGTCACATCCCTGGCCCTTTTAATTTTTGAGACAGAGTCTCTAAGTTGCTAGATTCTCACTAAAGTGCTGAGGCTGGCCTCGAACTTGCAATCCTCCTGCCTCAGCCTCCCTAGTCACTGAGATTATAAGTGTGCACCACCACGCTTGACTTATCATATACAATTTTGCTTAAACCTTAAGCTAGTGCTCCCAATGTGGGGTTCATGTGCTCTGAGGATGCACATGACAATTCATTGGTATACAGGAAAGAAGCAGTAGAATTTTTATTTGTTAGAAGCTTCTAACCTTTTTATAATTAGAACTCCTACTTTATTTCTTAAAGAAGTAAAAGTTCAGTAAAATTTAATATATAAATTAGTTCTTGCATCTTCTGGTTCATGGATCAGGCAGTGATTCCAAGGTAACTGGAGGGAAGGGTGAGAAATTCTACAACACAGAGTACTTAAGATGCCTCATTTGTCATTGGTTAACTTTTACTATGCTGTGAAGACCCAGCACATGCTGTTATGATTCTGTTATCTAGTTTTGACTAAACTAGTGCTCACAAAAGAGATGATTAACTTAAAAACTTTTGCAAATAAATCACAGATTTTAGATAGTCCAGTAATGTAAAGGAACATTAGGAACAAAAGAACAAAAGGAAAATGGCAGAATTCACACCTACTCTTAGTACATAGCCTTCACTATAAATGATTTGTAGAAGAATTGTTACCAATTGAGCATTTAAAAAACAGATTATGCTAAAATTAATTGCAAATATTCCCCAAATTGTTGAATTGTACACTTAAATGGGTGAATTATATGGTATGTGAACTGTATCTCAATAAAGCTCTTAAACAGATTGTTGCTGAAAATTTAATGTCTTGTCTTACCTGAAGATAACTTAATCTGAACTTATCCACAAGAACTCTCATGTTGGCTCACTTTAACAAGGAATTTTCTGACTTGTTAATCTAGGGAAAAAAATTCTATTTCAATTGTTTTAAACCAATTGCTAGACAACATTATAATTCAAGCCCTTCTGATTTAATATGTAAAAAATGAGTGGTTCTCATTAGGGCAAGATGACAAACATTATTTGAAAAGTCTTGCATAATTAAACAATGATTTCATTACTGTGTTAGTGACTAACATGAAAATGTGGCATCTAATTCTGACCTTTAAATTGTTACGTCAAACAATGTTAAACCAAGACTTCAGAAGATTTAACACCTTGACAAAGTATTTATAGGAAAGCATATTTAAAAAGATTTGCCCTTGCACAAAATGTAATTGATAATATTTATCATATTATTTATTATTAATATTTTGATTGAGAGCAAAATGTTTTCTTTTTTTTTTTTTTTTTTTTTGCGGTACTGGGGATCAAACTCAGGGCCTTGTGTTTGCAAGGCAAGCACTCTACCAGCTGAGCTATCTCCCCAGCCCAAGCAAAATGTTTTCTACATTAATATATGTAATTTTAAAATACTATGTTTAAAAAAATACAAATATCTTTAAACTGGGCATGTGATACGCACCTGTAGTATCAGAGACCAGAAGGGGTGAAGCAGGATGATCTCAAGTTGAAGGCTAGCTGGGGCAATTTGGTGAGACCCTGACTGAAAATAAAATTTTTCAAAGTTTGTAAAAACAATTTTTACAATCTTCATATTTGCAGATATTTTATAATGTGCATGATGTCAGTACAGTGGAATATATTGTCATTCTTAAATATACTATGGGTACATGTTCAGATATGTTCATAGGGTGTTTCCCCAACTAGGTGAGATGACGGCCTTAAGCTAATTTTCTATGTTAAATAATACTAAACTGATTTATTAAATAATAAAAATAATAATAAAATGATAATCTAGTGAAAGACAGATAACATAATTGTTAGGAGCATGAATTCTGGAGCCAAACTGCCTGGGTTGAAACTCTGGCTTTGCTGTCTGTTGGCTCTTAGGTCTGTCTGTGACCTTAGGTAAGTAATTTAACCTTTCTATGCCTCAGTTTCTTCATCTGTTGAATAGAAATGTTGATAATTTTATTGCCTCACAGAGTTTTTGGGATGGTTAATGTGTTAAATGTAAAGTGTACTTAGAATATGCCTGGCATATAGTGTTAGCCATTATTTTATCTTCATCTATGTAAGATCTGAGATAGGTTAAGATAAACTATTTTGTGCTCTCAACATCTGGTCAGGAGGTTTAGATAAACAAATAGGGAGCAAACTACCTTGACCCTGGAGAGAGTTGCTATTGCTGACCCTGGACCTCAGGTAGCCACTGTAGCTCCTAGACCCATAGGGTCTTTCTGACTGCAATGGTGGTTTCCTTTTGTCAGGTTATTGATACCTCACATATTCAGCAAAACATGGTAAGGTAATGCTCTCTTGAAAACTGGAAGACACAAACAGACCTCTGGTTTGATTTGAGAGGGCAGTGAGATAATCTAAAGTTCCTGCTTTCTCATTTGAAAAAGTAAAATGGTTTAAGAAATTTTATTGATAAAATATGATTAAGCTATTGTTTCTTTTTATCTAAATCCTATTTGTTTAGAAGGATTTAAAATCTCAACCTTTTCTTTTTGAGTAATTCTATTTGTATTTCTAGAAATGACTATTTCCTTTATAAAGTGATTGGAATGTACATAATAAGCACTTTTCAAAAACAAGAAAATGTCTACATGTCTACATGGAGATTAGAAGTATTGTCAGTCACCTTGTTTTCTAACTTCTAAGTCATCTTGAACCATGCAAAGGGACAATAGTTAGATTTGCATTATAGGATTCCTCCCTTGTGGTATGTTTTGGTATTATTATAAGAAAGGCTTCATATCTCTCTTAGCCCTTTAATGATTACATAGATTCAACTTAAGTTTTGTTAATAAATTTACAGACCTTCTCCATGTACATGTAGACTAGTTACACATATGTGCTTTTTACTTTGAAAATGGTATCGTATGCCATACTATTATTTCACACTTTGCTTTTTTCCACTCAGAATGTATCATACAATACTCAATAAAATCATGTCATAATCTTCAGCTTTACCAATTTTTTTTTTTTTTTTTTTTTTTGGGTACTGGGAATTGAGCCCAGGAGTACTTCACCACTGACCTATATACCCATCCCTTTTTATTTTTCTATGGATAAGGTCTCACTAAATTGCTGAGGTTGACCTCAAACTTGCAATCCTCCTACCTCAGCCTCCCAAATGACTGGGATTACTGGCATGCACCATCATGCCCGACCCAAATCCTTTAATAGATATATCATATTCTATAATGAGGATGCTCTACAATTTATTTATGAATCTTTAGTTTTTTTTCCCCTTAGGTTATTTACTTGCTATTTGACAAATTTTTGCATTACTTTTTCTTTTCTTTTTCAGGGTTACTCTGGCTTTTTTTGGGATCAGTTTGCTGGTTATAGGAACCACACTGGTTGGGCAGTTGCCAGACGGCAGGTGAAATGTTTTCTTCCATCCAGTCATAAATTCTCCTGTGTCCACAAAAAGAGTATTTGCTTAGTTCCTCCATATTATGTTGAATTCGTCATCTCACCCCATTTATTAGAGTTCTGCTCACTTCATCTTCACAGTCATTATTTGATTTCCCATTGTGCTTCCATATAAATTGAAAGAAGTTTCTTCAAAGGAGAAATGGAGATAACATATAAAATGGACTGAGGAACGCAGTGAAAAGAGTCATATATTGGCAGTCTCAGAAAGCTGAGACCAGAGAAACTTCAACATATCTTGGTCAGGAATTTATTCTAAGGGAAGAAGCCACCAATAGAGAGGGAGCTACTTTCCACTGGAGTTTTTGTTCATTCTCTTGGTAAACTTTTGCCATCTAATACCAAATGTATCAATGAGATTGTAAGAATTGAACTGTGTTTGTTCAAAGGAATAGAACCCAGGATGCTGATGTGAATGGGCACATTAAAGGTTTTATTGTATTGTTTCTTAGGAGTGTCCATTACGGCACAATAAAATGGTTTCTTTTTACTTCAGACTCAAAAACTGGCTGAGTGAGCTGGTACATCTGACTTGCTGCCGGATCTGCGTGCGATCCCTCTCTGGCACCATTCATTATCATAACAAGTGAGTGTCTGCTGGCCTGGTGCCTGCCCTTGCAGAGGCAAATTCAGCTTTGGGCGACAAGAGCATTGAAGGTGGGTGGGGGGCCTCAGGTGGGTCTGAGGACTTCTAGGGTGTTCAGCCTCATGAGTACCACAGATAGAACCGTGCCCAAAAACAGTTTAAAAAGGGAGTCTGTTTGCAGAAGGATTATGATAATAAACATGTCCTGACAGGCACTTCATAACTGGGCAGTTAGGAAGCGCAAGTCAGGCCGCATGTTTCTCATAGGTCATCCCTGTGGGATGGGCATTGTTATCCCATTTTACAGTGGAAGCAATGGGAGCTCTGGAACTGGTTGTGTAGGATTATATAATAAGTTTCCAGTTTTGAGCCAGTTCTGCCTGATTTAAAAAAATGAAATTCACAGGCTTATGGTGTGGTGAAATCCAGCGGACCTCTTTTTGGTTTTAGTCTTCCCACTTCTAAAATTCCATAACAGATCCTTAAAAGAAAATATTATATTCTCCTTCCCTCATCCCAAATCAAAGAGTAGAAAGGTAGCTAAGGAAAGCTATTAGCTAAATGGAAATCATTCTAATTGCTTTTAAATTATGTTTCTGTGAATTCAATTTTATTTAATTAAAAAAATCATTCTTAAAAGTTTTAGAACAAATATCTCTTTTTTGCTGATGGGGTCTTTCTCATTTGTAGAAGGGAAACATTTTGAAAATCATTTGATTTTACCATGTGTTACCAACATACAGGCCCCTTAAAATTTTTAAATTATGTGATTTTACTATTGGTCTATGTGAGTTTTAAGGTAAGAAGTAAAAGAAGATACTCTGACAGAAGTGTGATCAGAGGAGACATCTTCCACAGAAAAGTTGCTTTAATGACAGAGAGGTGATCATAACTTATAGTAGTGCTTTTTGGCTGGGGATATAACTCAGTTGGTAGAGTGCTTACTTTCTATGCACAAGGCCCTGGGTTCAATCCCCAGCACCACCAAAAAAAAAAAAAAAAAAAAAAAAAAAAAACTTCTAATTTTAAGGAAAATATGCTAAAGTCATTATGTATTTGGTTCCCTCTTCTCTGAATAGGCCCAAGCAAAACTACTTAGCTTTATTGGTGTCAACTCTCATTTAACTCTAGGGCAGAGACAGGCAAACTAAACTATGGGCCTGTAGGCCACATCTGACCCTCTGTCTTTTGTAAATAAAGTTTTACTGGAACACAGCCATGCTCATTTATTTTATCTGGTGTGGCCTTTGTGCCACAACAGTGGAGTTGAGTAATTGTGACAGGGATTGTCTGGCCTGCTCAACCTGAAGTATTTACTCTCTGGCCCTCAACAAAAACAGTTTGCTGACCTCTGCTCTAGTGGGAAAAGAGGGAGGAAGTCGTGGTAAATTAACTCTGTGAATCACCATGAAGCCAGTAAAACTGATACTTAGGAAGATCAAAATCATATGAAAATACTTTCAATTAAATAAGCAAAAGTTAGAAAATTTATCCTTATAATCATAGGTACCTTACTCCACTGCCTAACATTCCCTATAAATAATCTCCAAGTATACTTTAAAAAAATGAGTCCATGTTTTCTGCAAAACAGTGGCTGTTTTCTGAGGGTTAGTACTTACCATTGTTTGTGATTGCAGGCAGTATAGACCCCAGAAGGGAGGGATTTGTGTTGCCAACCACACCTCTCCAATAGATGTTTTGATCTTGACAACGGATGGTTGTTATGCTATGGTAAGAACAATCCATTGGTAATTTGGGTAGTTGTGTATTTATGGTTTGCTCAAATTTTTTATCATTTTTGACAAATTTGAAAGTTAGTATCATATCAGAAATTTGGGTTATATTATTGTAGTTGTAAAGCATTATGGATTTACATGAGGAACAGATAGTGCAAGAAAAAGAAAGTAGACTGGGCATGGTGGTGCTGGTCTGTAATCCCAGTAACTTGAGGAGGTGGAGGCAGAAGGATCACAGTTTGAGGACAACTTAGTGAGACCCTGTCTCAAAATAAAAAATAAGAAGGGCTGGGGATGTAGCTCAGTGGTAAAGCACCCAGGGTTTAATCCCCAGAAGAAAGAAAGAAAAAAGAAGAAAAGAAAGAAAGAGAATAGCCATTAATATTTAAAGTAGTAAATAATTAACTTACTGAAATGTAGACATGAACTTGGTAGGATTTGACAAAATTGATTCCATATTGCTTCTGAAATCCTTGCCAATGTTTAATAATGCTTTGCAACATTAAAGTCTTCCTTCTTTGAGTTGTACAAATCCCCTAGCTGCCAACTAATTCTTTCTTCCTTCAGGAATGTATGTGCAATTTAAAAAAAAAAAAATCTGCCTCTTTAATGAGACTCTAGCAAGAAAGGTAAATATTTATACCACATTTTCTTTCTCAGATGTTGTCCACAGCCTCAAAGAAAAGAAAGAAAAAGAGAAAAGAACAATCCTAGTAACAAACCACAAAACCCACAGTAAAACCAGACCTCAAAATACCCTCAGAAACCACATTCTGGCACTTTTTCAAATAATCGTTTTCTATTACCCTTACAAATTTGCCAAGAGTTCCTGCATCTCTTTTATGTGTCAGATGAATTCTAAATAATATTGGAAGATGTCCTTTTGTGCATGGTGGTTAACTATGTCCCAAGGTGGAGTGTGAAACAGAATGTTTGGACCAAGGTCCTAGGGGATCTGTTCACATTCTCTTACTGGTGGGTTGGGCTTCAGAAAGAGCAGATGGGTTATATTTCACCGGTGTCATCATATGGCAGAAAGTAGAAGGGCCAAGATGTAACAGACTGCTCCTGGGAGCCCTTTTTATTATGGCACTAATCTATTTTGTGATCTAGACTCTTCCACTCAGGCCTCACCTCTCAATACTGTCATATTGGCAATTAAGTTTCCAATATGTGATTTCTGGGAGACATATCAAAATAGCACTGCTTAATCATGATTTTGTGTATCTGAGACCATTTCTTCTGTTTCCTGGTCAACAAAGTTGAGAATAATGCATTGGTGACTCAGGACCTCAGAAATTTTGTTGGCATCATCCATACTCTTTGATCATAAATTACTGCAATTACATTAATAATCAAGGTTTAAAAAAGCCTTGTAACTGCAGCAGGACACACACCTGTGATCCCAGCAGCTTGGGAGGCAAAGGCAAGAGGATTGAAAGTTCGAGCCAACCTCAGCATCTTAGTGAGATGCTGTTTCAAAATAAAAAACAAAAAGGGCTGGGGATGTATATAGTTGAGTGGTGGAGCATCCCCAGGGTTCAATCCCCAGTACTGTGGTGGGGTGGGATGGGATGGGGTGGGTTGTGGAGTTTAAGCTAAGCAACTGCAAATTGCCTATGGGATTGAGTGAAAGAAATATAAAACCAATGGTATTTAATTGAAGGTGGTGCAAGGCAGAAGTGGAAGGGAACTGTATTACTGACCTGCAGAAGTCATAAGTGGCTAAATAAATAAACTATGTATCCAAGGAACATTAAAGATTTTCCCTTAATTATTTATTATTTTTTTAATTAACTTTTTTAATTAACTATATACTTTTATGGGGTACTGAATGATGTTTGGCATGTATATATTTTGGAATATTTAAATCAAGCTAATTAACATGTCTATCGTTTCACTCAATGATTTTTTCTAAAGTATTTTTTCCCTTTTAAAAAAATTGGAAATATTTTCAAGCATACAGAAAAGTTGTAATAATAAAGAACATTATACAGGATACCCATGTACCTTTTATACATATTTACATATTGGTGAGGTGTTGCCTACTTTATCCCTTGTATTCTTGTGTGCTAGCCCTCTCACTGTAAGGTGAAAAATATCTGTATTTTTAGTATTTAAAAAATTTTTCACTTTTTTATGGCATTGCCAGTAGATGGATGGAACTGGAGCTTATCATGCTAAGTGAAATAAACCAATTCCCCAAAACCCAAAGGCCGAATGTTCTCTCTCTGCAGATGCTAACACGTAATAAAGCAGGGGACAATAGAAGTACTTTGGATTAGACAAAGGGGAATGAAGGGAAGGGAGGAAGGATGGGAATGGGAAGGACAGTAGAATGAATCAGACATAACTTTCCTATGTTCATATGTGAATACACGACCAATGTGACTCCACATCATGTTCAGTCATAAGAATGGTTGTACATTGTAATTGGAATGGGTTGCGCTCCATGTATCTATAATAAAATACATTCTACTGACATGTATAACTAAAAAGAACAAATTAAAATTTTTTTTTCACTTTTTAAAATAGAAGACAAGTTTTTGTTTGTTGATTTGTTTTTAGTGCTGGGGTTTGAACCCAGGGCCTCCTATGTGCCAGGCAAGTGCTCTATCACTGAGCTACAGCTCCCCCAAGTCCTATTTTTTATTAATTTATTTTTTTAATTTTTGAGACAGGTTCTTGCTAAGTTGCTCAGGCTGGTCTTGAATTTTCCATCTTCTTGCCTTAGCTTCCTGAGGAAGTTACAGGTGTGGGTCACTGCACCTAGCACTAATCTATTTATATTTAATATTTATTTCTAGTATTTAAATTGGAAATCTGAGTCTATACCAATACATTTATTTCATAGGTTTCTATCTTTCCCTTTTTTTTCCACAGTGAAAACCCTAATTCCCTACAATATCAACATATTTACTCATTTTCTTAATCTTGTAATCCATTTAAAATAGTTTCAGAGTTTCTCTGTTTTATTACAATAAACAAAACAAGCAAACAAAAAAAGAGTTCAGGATGTTTTACAATCCTTTCTACCCATTCAAGATGGAGTTAGGTGACCAAATACAATTTTTGTAAGTGTCTCAGATTCTTCCCTTCCTTTAGTGCTGTTCTTTCATTCATTTGAAACATTGTTGGATTCATTTGCTTCAGCTTGCTTTCATTTTGTTGTCCCAATTCTTTTGGTTTATTTTTTTGAACACGTAGGATATTAACATGTCTGCAGAAAAATGATATACTCAGAGAAGTGTTACCCCCTCCCATGTCCATCTCTCCCATTCCTTCTTTCAAGTTCTCAATTTCATTGGTTTAGTTATCCTTTCTGTATTTCTTTTTGTCAAGATAAGTAAATGCATGTGCATCATTTCCTCTTTGGTCTTAGTCCAAGGGTTTCATACTTGTTCTTTTGCTTTTTCACTCATCTCCTGAAAATCACTACTTATCAGTCATAGATCAACTTGCTCTTTTCCCACTATATGTATATACCATTGTTTATTCATAATTTCCTATATTTAGATAGTGTTTAAATAACAAATAATATTTTGATTAATTGCATATGTATTTTCTTTGATTTTTATTTTTTCCACATTTTTATTAGTGCATTATAGTTGTACACAATGGTGGGATTTATTATTACCTATTTGTACATGCACACAATATAACAAAACAATTCTATCAGTATCATGCCCCAGAATTCTTCCCCAGTCCCTTTCTTCTATCTGACTGATCTCCCTTCAATTTTCATGAAATTTCCCCAGCCACAAACCTTTCTTTCCCTTTCTCCTCTTTAGTTTCTACGTATGAGAGCAAACACACAATACTTGACCTTGTAAGTTTGGCTTATTTCGCTTAACATAATGTTCTCAAGTTCCATCCATTTTCCTGAAAATGACATAATTTCATTCTTTATGACAGAACAAAATTCCATTTTATGTGTACACCACATCTTCTTTATCAATTCTTCTACTGATGGACACTTAGCCTGGTTCCATAGTTTGGCTATTGTGAACTGTACTGCTATCAACATGGGTAGTGTATATGCGCTTTCATTTAGTTGAATGTGTATCTTCAGGTTAAATTCCTAGAAGGAATTATTAACGTGAAGGATAAATGAATACATGATCTTGGTAGATGTAGCCACATTCCTTCCATTGGTGCTGTAATCCTCTCCTTCCCCAGCAGCGTGAGTGCCCGTTTTCCATAACCTGCATCAGAGTGAACTGTTAAGCTGTTGAATCTTTGTCAATTTAAGAGACTTAAAACGGTATTTCAGAAAAGCTTTTTGGATTTCTCTAATCTTGACTAAGTTGAAACACCTCTACTTTTGGAAAACTAGAGAATGTCTAGGGTGTAGCAACTTGACTTATAATTAAAAGCTACTAATAAAGAATATTTCTTGCTTACATATGGCCTTACAAATGCTTTGATCACACTAAGAATTTCAGTCAGCAGAAGGCAGCCAATCTTGCCTATGAGTGGGGGATAGAAACTTACTGATACTTAGCAAGCACATAAATAAATAAATAAATAAACCTTTCTTTGGATGGCTGTGCCTTTATTATTATTTTTTTAATCTCTTTTTCTCATGGTATTTCTAGGTTGGTCAGGTTCATGGGGGATTGATGGGAGTTATTCAGAGAGCTATGGTCAAAGCTTGTCCACATGTCTGGTTTGAACGCTCGGAAATGAAGGATCGACACCTGGTTACTAAGAGGTAAGATGATTCAGATTTCATCTGGGTAGCATAAAACAGATAACTTTGGGCCTTTTGGTCAAAAAGGGCAGAGCTCACTATGGATCAAAACTAAAACATATACAGCCCTATTTGTAGTTGTTTTTTTTTTTCTGGCAAGTTACTTACCATGATTAAAAAAAATAATTCTGTAGACACAGATATAGGATGGCATTAGAAAGCTCGTATGTCTATTTTGCCATGACTTAGGTATAGTCACTATACTGATATTGACAACAGTCCAGTCACTGAAATTTCAAAGGTTAAAATTACCTCCTTGAAATTTAAATAATTGATTCCTATTTTCTGAATAAATAGTTGATTGTTAGCTGAATGACTGTTCTTACTTAAATCCGGCCACAGACAGAGCTAACGATCTTGCATTAATTCACTGTGGTGAAATGTCTCAGGCAATCAACAATAAGGGAAGATGTTTATTTTGGTTGGTTCATGTTTTCAGAGATTTCCATCCCTTGTTATTTGACCCTGTTGCTTTAGGTCTGTGGCATCACAGTATGTCATGGCAGAAGCACATGGTGCAAGAAACTTGTTCACTTCATGGCAGCTGGGAATCAAAAAAAAAGTAGAGAGGCCATGGTCCCAGTATCTCTTTCAAGGGCAGGACCCCAGTAACCTAACTTCCTTCTACTAGGTCCCACCTCCTAAAAGTTCCACTACCCAATAGTGCCACACACTGGCCTCCAGCCTTTCAGACATGGGCCTTTGGGTGGACACGTATTCAAATTATAGAAGATCCTTATGGAAAGGCAGACGAAGGAACCTCTGTGACTGGGACTGGGGCTAGAGAGTTGCTACCAGAAACTTTGGCTGGGAAACAGCTTTTGCCCAAGGGTTTTAACTGAAGACATTCTGGTCATTGCTTCTATAAACACAAAGGTGGCCCATGCTCTTAAATGAAAAGTACTTGTTGAAATCTGCTTCAGGTTGGAAAGTGTTCCCTATCTTGAGATTATTTTGCAATGGAACTCTCTGGTAGCTGCCATCTCTGTACCTCAGCCCTCACCAGCTTCTGATGAGCAGAGTTGGGTTTGAGCCTAGAAGGATGCCAGTCTTTCTCAGCATTATAGTATGAATTTCATAGACAATCTCCTGCTTAATAGCCATAACGTAGACAGTTTCAGTAATCAATATTCCCATTTTCAGATGAAGAAATATAAGGACGTGGAGAGAAACAGAAAGCTATTGACCTGGTGGCCCCAGAGCTCATGTCACATGACTGTCTAGAGTTCTGCACCCTCCCACCCCTGCCATACTAGGGATTGAACCCAGGGCCTTGCACATGCTACTGGGCAAGTGCTGTACCGCTGAGCTACATCCCCAGCTCCCTGGAGTTCTTTTTTAATAGTAGTCAGAAGGTATTGAAAATCATTCACTTTGAAATTAGAAAAATCGAAGTAGTGTAGATCTTCTTACACTTTTAAAGAAAGGGAAACTTGAGTTATCTCCTTTTCTTATCTCTTATTTCCTTTCTCTGCTTTATCATTGTATTCACGCTAGTAGAGTATAAAGTATACCAAAAAGGACTCCCTTTTTTAAAGGTAGAATTTTTATTCTTTGTTTTTCTCTGCAGACTGAAGGAACACATTGCTGATAAGAAAAAACTACCCATATTAATTTTCCCTGAAGGTAAGAACAGAGACTGCCTCCCAAGATGTCACTGATAACAACAAATGATCAGGAATGTGTGACGATTATAGTTTCTCTGGAACTAGCATTCTTAGACCAGAATGGGATGGCCTTTGGACTATTCATTTCCTGAAATATGATGGAAGTCATGGTACCTTTTTTATTTTATTGTATTCATTTTTTGTGGTGCAGGAGATCCCTTTTTTATTTTAAAAATCACTTCTGGGTAATAAATGTACAAAGGTATTATCTGTGATTTTAAGGGTAGTATTTTATTTTATTTTTTAGGTTTTAAAAATTTATTCTAATTAGTTATACATGACAGTAGAATACATTTTGACACATCATACATAGATGGAATATAACTTCTCATTCTTCTGGTTGCACATGATGTAGTTATATCAGTTGTGTAATCATATATGTACTTAGGGTAATAATGCTTGATTCATTCTATCATTCCTATCCCCGTACCCTCTCCCCTACCTTCACTCACCTCTAATAGAAATACCTCTCTTTTTCCCTAGCTACAACCCTTATTGTGAATTAGCATCCTCATATCAGAGAAAACATTCGACCTTCAGTTCTTGGGTTTGGCTTATTTTATTTAGCATGATATTCTCCAGTTCCATCCCTTTACTGGCAAATGCCATAATTTCATTCTTCTTTAAGGCTGAGTAATATTCCATTGTGTATATATACCACATTTTCTTTATCCATTCATCTGTTAAAGGGTACCTCGATTGGTTCCATAGTTTAGCTACTGTAAGTTGAGCTGCTATAAACTTTGATGCGGCTGCATCACTGTAGTAGGCTGATTTTAAGTCCTTTGGTAATAAACTGAGGAGTGGGATAACTGAGTTAAATAGTGGTTCCATTCCAAGTTTTCTGAGGAATCTCCATACTGCTTTCCATAGTGGTTGCACCAATTTGCAGCCCCACAGCAATGTATGAGTGTACTTAAGGGTAGTATTTTAAAAGTATCAAAGTTGTCAACTGTTGTAAAGAAGTTGTACTTATAAATATTTAATAGTAAAGTAAAAGTTTGTTATGGAATCTGCTTAGAACTATTAGATTACTCCTTTAAGCAGGCATGAATTTGCAAAATGATAGCAAAATGGCTGTCATTTTGCTATTTTAAAGTATCATATAAAAGTAATTCTTTGGGGCTAGTAGAGTGCTTGCTTAGCACATGTGAGACACTGGGTTTGATCCTCAGTGCCACATAAAAAACAATAAATAAATAAAATAAAGGTATTATATCCATCTATAACTGAATTTAAAAAATTTAAAAAGTAATTCCTTTTAAAATTTATTTAAAAAGATGACTAACCTCCCCACTCCTATCTACCCTTGCAGGAACCTGCATCAATAATACTTCAGTCATGATGTTTAAAAAGGGAAGTTTTGAAATCGGAGGAACTATACATCCAGTTGCAATTAAGGTAAAACATTGTTTTTTTAGTACCAGGGATTGAACCCATTGGTGCTTAACCACTGAGCCACATCTTCAGCCCTTTTTATTTTTTATTTAGAGACAGGGTCTCAGTAAGTTGCTTACGGCCTCACTAAGTTGCTGAGGCTGACTTTGAGCTTTTGATCCTCCTACCTCAGCCTCCTGAGTCACTGGGGTTACAGAGGTGCACTGATTTTTAAAAAAGTCCTTAGATTGGTGAATTTACTTTGATATAATTACAATTCAAAAATTTTCAAGAGTGAGGAAACGTGCCTACTCTCCTCAGTTTCACCAGTTCTTTACACTCTGCTGCATTTGCTGTCTCACGCTGTGTCCCTCTATTCCTATGTGCATAGGTACGTGCTAGGAGACTGTGAACGAGGAGTTACATTAAGTGCTAAGGATGCAGTGATAATCAGAACATGCACTGCTCTGCTTTCATTGACCTTCCAGTTACATGTGGAGACAGATATTTAATAGGCATGTAAATAAACCAATTACTGTGGTGGTCTGGGGCTCTATTTAGAAAACTAGTCTGCTCAGTCAGAGTGTTAGCAGTCCTGGTCAAGTGTTTGTGATCAGTTCTATCAAAAAAAATTGAAGGAAAGTGGGTTTCTGATAGAGCTATTTGAACTGCCACCTTAAAAACGTTGAGTTGAATGAGCGAAGCCACCACTTGGTTTGTAACTGGGGTGTGTTTTCTTTTTTCTCAGTATAACCCTCAATTTGGGGATGCGTTTTGGAACAGCAGTAAGTACAACATGGTGAGCTACTTGCTTCGCATGATGACCAGCTGGGCCATCGTCTGTGATGTGTGGTACATGCCCCCCATGACTAAAGAGGTACTTCCTAGAAAACATCTGGTCTTTGGTGCTTTGTCTAATCAGATAAAGGCAAACAATCTTTATCTGAAAACAGGGTGTTTCCATCGTTCTCATCATACTTTTCTGCTTTCTTAGCGATTGATCTCTCTCTCTCTCTCTCTCTCTCTCTCTTTCTCTTCTTTTTTTTTTTTTTTTTTTTATTGAGGGGAGCCGGGGGGAGTAATGGGAACTGAACCCAGGGATGCTGTACCTGGAGCCACATTCCCAAGCCCCTTTGTGTTTTATTTTGTGACGGGGTCTCACTGAGTTGCTTAGGGCCTCGCAGAGTTACTGAGGCTGGTCTCCAACTTACAATCCTCCTGCCTCAGCCTCTGTAGTTGCTGGGACTACAGGTGTGCACCACTGACCTGACTGTTTTTTAAAAAATATTGTGTTTAGTGCTCTTTAATTCAAGCCAGTATATATTGAAAGACTCTTTTCCATAGTAATTTTACAATTGCTGTTGGTTTTTTGAACATTCAGATAATATGCAATGTTATATCTTGGGTAAGACTATTAAAGAATATATTAAAGATATATTCATGATTAAAAAATTAATAAAACATGTATTTTCTTGACAGAATAAATGATACTTGCTAAACTTGACTGAGAATGAAAATATTTGAGCTGAAATATGAATTTTAGATTTGAAAACAAATAAAAATGATTATGAGACATTTTAAGGTGTTATTTGAAAATTTTATACCCTAAATATGTCCTTAAAAAAATATTTTCTTAACCAGGAAGGAGAAGATGCAGTCCAGTTTGCTAACAGGGTTAAATCTGCTATTGCAGTACAAGGAGGATTGACTGAACTTCCCTGGTAAGTAATTTTTTAAAAGTATTATTATTATTATTTTAAATAAAAAAAAATCACTGTTAATGTTACTTATTTTAGCTAGTTAGCTACAGGCTAAGCCAAAAGTGAGTGTGGTTCATACAAAATAACAATGGCTTAAAGAACATAGAAGTTTATCTTTCTTACTTAAATGTGGGCAGTCCTGGATGGTACAACAACTCAATCTGTATTGTTCCGCCATCTTTAAGAGGTGCTTCTACTTTATGGTCTAAGATGACTGTTCCAATTCTACCCAGGGTGCACATCAAATGGCCAGTAGGAAGAAATTTAAAAACAGAGGTGATGTACCTACCATAAGAGCACAAACTGGAAGTCAGACCTACTATTTACACTTGTATCTGTAGGCTAGTACTCAAGTCATGTGATGATACCCTGCTGCAAAGGACATTGGGGAGTGTAGTCTTTGTTGTGGATGGTCATGTCCTTAGCTAGAATGTAGGGTTCTATTGAAGAAGAAATGGAAAATGGATTTGAGGGTGGGGCAAAGGGCTATATACAAGGTTGCTCATATTTAATTCCAGTTATAACTACATTAAAGAAAAACTTAAAAACTTGAAAGAAAGGAAACGAGTGAGATATTTTAATTGGGGTAACCGTGGCTTTTTATTATTATTATTATTATTTGTTTTTAATTGTAGATGGACACAATACCTTTATTTATTTTTATGTGGTGTTGAGGATGGAACCCAATGCCTCACGCGTGCTAGGCAAGTGCTCTACCACTGAGCCACAACCCAGCCCGTAACTGTGGCTTTCATTTTTTGTTTGTTTGAGAAAGACTGAATACAAGTTGAGTGTATTAGTCCGCTCAGGCTGCCATAACAAAATACCGTAGAGCGAGTATTTTAAATAACAGAGACTTAGAAGTTTGAGATTAGGTGGCCATGTGACCATTTCTGATGAGGGCTCTCCCTTTGCATTGCAAAGGGCTGCTTTCTCCCATGGCTGACATGACCTTTCTGTGTAATCAGAGAGAGTGAGCGAGCATGAGTGCATGCAAACTGTCTAGTGTCTCTTCTGTTTTTTTAATTTTTTTTGGGAAGAGGGGGCATTGAACCCAGGAGCACTTAACCATTGAGTAACATCCCCCAGCCCTTTTTATTTTTTATTTTGAGACCGGGCCTCACTCTGCTGCTTAGGGCCTTGCTAAATTGCTGAGACTGGTCTCAAACCTGTGATCCTCCTGCCTCAGCCTTCTAAGTCGACATTTTTTTCTTTAGATTAAATGAAAACTGTTGTGTGATCTATTTAAAAAAAATTTTTTTTGGTTGTAGATGGATACAATACCTTTATTTTATTTATTTATTTTTATACGGTGCTGAGGATCAAACCCAGTGCCTCACACATGCATACTACCACTGAGCCCAACCCCAGCCCTTGTTGTGTGATCTTAAACTTGCTCTTACATATAGCTATTGCCTTTTATTTATTTATTTATTTAAGAACTAAGATTTACTGCCATTGCAAAGGGAAATAGAGGAAGACTGAAGTCTCTAGATTAACACCTCACAGTTGGGGTGCTCAGAGCAGCATGAGGTTTCCTGGGTGTTTGGGAAGGAGAGGCATACAAAAGTAATGTCAGGATGCTCAGAGACAAACTAACTTCAGACTTTTGCTCATTTTTAACCTGGACCTCATAGAAGGAGAAAGGTCTTTCTTCTGTCTCTCCTTCCCCTCCTTAGCTCTCTCCGTTCAGAATTCATGCAAATATTATGAAAGGCAGCTCATTTGGATAAAAAAGCCTTTGTGGATAATCCTGGGGACCTAAGGATGTTTTTCACTTCATGGAAACTTCCCACAACTTACTCCCCCGGGTTTGTGGACTGTGGTCTACACTTAAGTTGAGGACTTAGTGGACTGTGCCTTAGTTTTGCCTCTACAAGCCAGAACTTTGCTTTGGTCTCAGGCAGATGTCTGTACAGAGGCCAAGTTCTGTTCACTGGCTAAGCTGTGATCACTCATCACCATCAGAAAGCACTTTGGTAGACAGTCATGCTAACTGGGTGAAAATTAAACATTCACAGTATAAAGTAAGCGCCTCTCAGCTCGCACTCCCCTAACAATTAAAATCTAAGAACTAGACCAAGAGGGAGAAGGTAGCCCCCAGTTTCTCCCAGCTCTTCGGTGGTTTTTTTTTTGAGTAGTACAGAGAAGGAAAGGCCCTCTCAACCCAGGCAGGTCTGCAATTCACCACCCCTGGGAGAGTTCAAAGATTCACAGGCTCTGAATGAGGGAATGATGCTTTCTTAGGGACTAACTTCTGGTGGGATAAAATTTGTGAGTTTGTTGTCTGTTTTGGAACATGGAAGTGTGTAGCTACTAGAAATACAGTGCTTTGAAAGGAGTAAATCCTACTGTGGGGTTAGATTTGAATAATGTAACTTGTGTATCTGTAAGGAATTTATGCACACATACACACATCATTCTCACTGTTATATTTTAAAACTTTTAAAACTTTCATGTAGTTTTCCAGTAAGACACAGGTAGATTGAAAAAAAAAAAAAAACCAATATTTGTTTTCCTTAGGGAAAAATATAGAGAAACAATTCCTGGTTTTAATAATCCAGGTTTCAATTCAAATATTGAATTCAGCAGCCCTAACTTCTAAAAAGGAACGAGTGGAGGGCATATCTTTCTTTACTTTAACCAAACATTAAAGAGATTATCCTTCTTCAAAATAATGTGTATGGTCATTGGTATGGCTGAAATGTGGGTCTGCCTGCTTCCAGATCCAAGCCCTTTGCCCCCTCACAGACCAGCTGGATAAGTGTCATGGCACAATATCAACACGTGACCCTTCTACATCATTGCTACAGAGCATCTTTTATAATTTCCCTTCTTCTCTCAGGGATGGAGGGCTGAAGAGAGCAAAGGTGAAGGACACCTTTAAGGAAGAGCAGCAGAAGAATTACAGCAAAATGATTGTGGGCAATGGATCTCTCAACTTGGATTCAGACTGAGGCCACCCCTGATGCCACCCCATAGATAAACTCGGCTTCCCAGAACTAACCTTAGAAGTGAAGTGTTTTGGGGAGGGGGTTTGTTTTGTTTTATTCTTTCTCTCTCTCTTTTTTTTATCATTAATCTTTTCTACAGGATGACTGTCTCTACCTCTTTATGCCAGAGGCGGAACCTACATGGGCCCTGTTTTGGCTTTCATGAGGCTTTTGGGGCACTAGCCTCATGAATTGTAAGGTAGTTGACTGAGGCAAAACGGATTCTGCCTTTTGTAAAATGGCAGTGTCGTTGGTGATTGAATGAAATATTCATACAGGGAAAAGTGCTTCTGGGGGTATTTGGACCTCGTTCATAGCATAAATTCTTGGAAAATACCCCTACCTCTGTGTCCACAATTTGTTTTCCCTCACTTACATGATGGGGTCACACATCAGTGTGAGGTTACCATCAGGGTTATGTGCTACCGCAAAGTTGAAAAGAAAAAATGAAACATTGCATTTTAGGGGGAAGGACAACTTTGTGGTCATTTGATCCAAAAGCCAAAAGGAAGTATAAATTATTTTTTGCTTGTGTTTTGGGAGAGAAATACTGTATGGTAAGCTTCACCAAAGAAAAGTGAGTGGAAGGAAAAGTGTGTGTGCATTTATGTATAGGCGACACATGACATTTCAACCAGCAATGGTGATAAAGAGCTTAGTTTTTCTCGTTTGTATGCTAAGATCCCCTCCCATCTACTGACTTGTTTGTTTTTGTAACCAAACACATTTTCAAATAGAAGGAACTTTAAAAATAAGTCACGTTGAGTATCTTCAGTATGAATGAGTGAAAGTTGCCACCCACCCTCCCGCCCTTGGTGGCTTATTCTCAAACCTTCCTAGTCTCTTAAGCAGAAAAATAAGTGGTATCATTACCTTTTGGAAACTGAGCCTTAAATTTTTTTAAAGGGGGAAATAAACATTCCCTAATTCAAATAGCATAAGCAATGTTTGATAGCAATATAATACCGCTGTAAATCTTGAGTATTATCTCTTCTGGTAACCATGTACAGAATGTGAACTGTCTTACCGTGAATATAAATAAATTTTATATTTTTAAAAACGTGTTGCAGTATTTCCTTCTCCCCTCTACCTTCTGGTTTTAAGTAAAATTCCTTCTTAGTATAAACAAGGATTGTTTTCATTTCAGTGACATACTCAGATTTCATTGGAGTGGAACACCTGGGAAACTAAAACATCAGCCACTAGTCTTCTTTTTTCCACTTTTTTAGTTATTTGGAGTCTGGCCCTGTGGACTCTGCCTTGAACAAAGTCCCAGACTTAAGATATTTTGCAGGTGAACCCAGGCAGTTACACAATAGACTAGATAGGCGGGCCTGGATTGTCCCATCAGTGTGTGCTCTCCTCATCCTGCTAGTAGGATGGGATCCCAAAGAAAAATTTGCAAACAGATTCCCCTCATGGTCAGCCACCTTTTTGTTCTCATACCCCCTCCTCTCTCCCTTTGTCCCCTCCTCTCCAAACTGTTGGGGTGATCTTGACCAGTAATCATCAAATCCAGATATGTTGAGGTGACCCTTTGTTTTTTTATTTTTCCCTCAGAGATGTTCCTTGTTCTTCTGACTTTTTGTATTCAATGTGACTCGAATTATGAGATCTGTTTTATGAGTTCAGTTCTCAGAAAAGCTAATAAAACAGCTAATGGTATTTTGTTTGGACATGGATAAAATGTGTCTAAATACCATGAGAACAATAAAGCTGTTGTGTATTCACTGACCAGTCTAATGCTAGCTCAGTCAGGACTTTGCCATGTAGGTCTTTGACTTACACAGTGAATTTTCAAGTTGCTTTGAAATTGTCATGTTACTGAAAACATGTTTCTGAAAAGCTAGTATTGATCAGATTTAGCTCAAGCTTCCCCAATATTTAATGCCCACTCTAGAATTATCATGTCTAGAGTTTAGTATTCCTGAGTCCTCAGGACACTGATGGTAGTGAGATATCAAGGGTAGACAGGATTTGGTTGCGAAATCCCATTGGATAATACATTTCATGTAATCCTTGCATAGACTGATGGACTGAGCCTTGAGGTTGCCCTCCCGCCGCCACCTCATTCTGACTCTTTGTCCTGGTCATAGGCCATAATTACAGTCAACAGGCTTGGGAATGCCCAGTGACTTCTGAAATACCATGGCACACCCTGGGGTTGGATGAGCAGCCATGTGTGAAGCAGTAAATATACTCAAGAGCGCAGGGAAATGGTCCTGAATGGCAGTTGGGTGCAAAGGACAGTCTCCAGGAAAGGTTTTCCTGTATAAACAACTTTCCAGTTGTTTTCACCTTGGTGATCTGCACAACCTCCTCAGTGTGTATGTGGCACTTTGGGCATTCTTTTGATACCTAACATATCAACGTTGTTGGTTTCTTGTAATTTCAGATAGTATGTGATCATGAGGAATGCCTTTTGGTTGCAGCTGCTCTTAGTCTTTGTTTCTGAAATGCCTTATTACTGACCTAGACTACCTCCTGATTGGACATAGTAGGTTGTGATGGGAGGTGGTCACAAGGCCTGAGATGGGGTCTGAGATGGTACTTAGGGACTTATCGGTTCATTTAATAATGATGTTAACAAAAGTGGTGCTATTTATTTATTTATTTATTTATTTGCAGTACTGGTGGGGAGGCTTTGACAAGGGTACTCTACATCGAGTTACACCCCCAGTACCCCCTCCATATATATATATATATTTGAGACAAGTTCTGGCTAAGTTGCTGCTGAGGCTGGCTGCTTTACAAACATGCTTCTGTGTGTATAATCACAAGAGTTGCTCTGGCCTGTTTAGTGGAATTAGGATAGTTGCATGCTAGGGTATCAGCAACCCAATTTTAACATAGACACTATCAAACCATTTTCAAAAAGGGTATGCTATTTTACACAAACCATCAGTTGTGCAAGAGCAACACTGAAGTCTAGCGTAAGAACATATTTGGATTTACTTTTATCATCTTATTTTGTGCTTTCTCTTCCATTTTTTTTCTCTCCTATCCTGAATTTATTACTTTTTCCATTTATTTTATCTACACGAATTGAGGATTAATTGTGGTTACCTTAAAAATTTCAATTTGCCTGCTCATCGTAGTCTAAAGGCGATCATTTTCCTAACTCTCCTGAAAAATAGAAGGATCCTAGAACTTGAATTTCAGTCATTTCCCCTCAGTTTATATGATATGATATCATGAATTTCAATCCCCACAAGTTGACACCATCCCTGTCATTGTTGCCATCATCCGTGTCATTGTGTATGGTCAATATTTACTCAAGACTTTCACCACTTTCTTCGTGATTCCTCCCCCTTTTATCATCTTATTTTGTGCCTTTGCTTTCTTTTGCTTCCCCCTCTTTCTTGAGCTCTTGGATTTATTACTTCTTCCATTTTTATTTTCTCTATGTAAATTGGAGATTAGTCGTATCCAATTTTAATCCAAGACTGATGGACATTTAATCTTTGCATCTGGGATGGAACAGTCTGCAGGTAGCAAATCCCGTTTTTGTTTTTCTGAAAGTACATTTACTTTGTACCCATTCTTGAAAGTTTTTCCTGAATGTAGATGTGTATATTCAGATTGAAGTTGTTTTCTTTTTTCCTTGCCGTACATTGAAGATCCTCTTCTAGCTGCTGTCAGCCACCTGCCCCTCATTACTTCTTCAAAGCTAACACTCCTATGAGGGCACTTCATAAGGTCATTGTTTCTGGAATTTGCCATTCACTGGGATGTATTTAGGTATGTTTCTTGTTATTCATCTACTTGGGACTTGACTCTTCATGTGTGGATTGGAATTTTTCATCAAGATCTGAAAGTTCTCACGCATCACTTACATAATGTTTTTGCCCTATTTCCCCCCTCCTCTCTTTTTGGATGTCTCATTAGACAAATGTACTTTTCCACTCTATTCTATATCTCTTAATCACTTTTCTTTATAGTTCCCATTTCTTTGCCTATCTTTACTTCTTTCTGGAAAATCTTTATTTCCACAATTTGATTGATTAATTCTCTCTTTAATTCTATGAATCCTGCTCTTACAACCTTTTAGTGAGTTTTTTTCTTATTTTCTTTTTTCTTGGTGGTGCTGGGGATTGAAACCAAGGCCTTGGGCATGCTAGGCAAGTGCTCGGCCACTGAACTGCTTCCCCAACCCCCACTGAGTTTCTTATTTTAGTTTTTCATTTCTCATTTCTAGGAGTGATATTTGATTCTTTTCAAATGTGCTTGCTCATAAGGCTTTTTGTTTGTTTGTTTGTTTGATTGGTTCCAGAGATTGAACCCAGGGGTTCTTAATCACTGAGCCACATCCCCAGCCCTTTTTATTTTTTATTTTGAAACAGGGCCTCACTAAGTTGCTTAGAGTCTTAATTGCTGAGGCTGTCTTTGAACTTGTAATCTTCTTGCCTCAGCCTCCTGAGCTGCTGGGATTACAGGTGTGTGCCACCACACCCACCTCATAAATTTTGAAGTAATTTATGCTTATTGGTTTTATTTTTTTCCCAACAACTCCAAAATATGCCTTTGGAGCATCTGAGTATTTTTTCTGTTGCTTCTTCTTCATGGAGTCTTATTAATTTGTGTGTTTAGAGTATTTTCATGATGCCCGGTTGTGTTTTTTTGAATTTTATCTTCTCTTAGGACTGTACGACAGGGATTGGCAAACTACAGCCCACGGGCCAAATCCTGCCCTCTGCCTATTTTGTAAATAAAATTTTATTGGAAGTCAGCTGCACCCATTTGTTTACATATTGTCTATATCTGCTTTTGTCTTACAATAGCAAAGTTGTGCAGTTGCCCTATGGCCCACAAAACCCCAAATATTTACTATCTGGCCCTGCACCCTGTACAGTCTGTCCATGTGAGCACTAGGTCAGCATCTGTCCAGGACCACTTTAAACTAAATTATTGGCGTGAAGTTTATTTGGCCACGTAAATGTGAGACTTTAGCCTGTAAATCCCAACAAGGGTTATCTTGTGGTTTTGAATTCTCTGTGTAAAGTTTTTGAGGTTGATCCATGTTGTGTTTATAAGCAGTTCATTCCTTTTAATTGCCAAGTGGTTTTAAATCCTTAGAGAAAAACTCCCTTTCACTCAGCACTAAGGTCTGACAAGCCATTTACTGTGCTCATGTCTGGAGAGGGGAACGGATGATCTTTCAGAGTCCTTTGAGAGTTCACCTTCAAGGGAAGGGTCTTGGACTTTCCACCTCGAGCTGCCTTTAAGTCTGTCTCTTGTGCCTCAGTCCTTGATGATCTAGAAACTCAAGTTTGCCTGGTTCAGCCAATGGCTGCAACCAAGCAAGTGCTGGTCCCTCACTCTGCTCTCCTCTCTGGGAACTTTTCTCCCTCAGTCCTTGGCTTGAGCAGTCCTAACTCTTGCTAGTTTATAGAAGCACACATGATTTTCGTTTATTTTTCAGTGCAAAGTTAATTGAATAATTTAAGTTAATTGGTTTTTTTTTTTTTTCCTCTTTTTTTTTGTCCCTCGGCAACTTCTGGGGAGATTGGTTCTAGGATCAGATACCAAAAGCCTCGGACACTAAAGTTCCTTATATAAAATAAGGTAGTATTTGCTTAAAAGTGAGGAACATCCACTCAAATACTTCAAATCATCTCTAGGTTACTTATAATACCAATATAAAATAAATATTATCTAAATAGTTATTACTGTATCATTTGGGGAAAATAACAAGAAAATAAGTTTGTACATGTAAAGTTCAGAAACAATTGGTTTTTTCCAATATTTTCCATCCATGGATGTGGAACCTGTGGAGATGGAAGACCAACTGCTTTAAGAGAAAAATCCTGAGGCTTTGTAGGGTTGCCTGAAGCCAGGCAGTGGGAAAATGAGAGAGTATATTTAGCAATCAGGGTAACTTAGCTCATGGTAATTGGCATATGCATAGTTGAAATTGGCATTCCAGTTATTTAAACTGAGATATTCTGGATCAGGTTGAACAGACTGTGAATAGAAGATCTCTTTACCCAAGAAATGAGGTGGAGAGAGTCTTTGGAGAATGGCCTCGCTGAACTGGTAGGTGAGCTTCCTCTGGATTTTGATGATTTCCCTAGTTCTTCCGTAATTCCTCAGGGCTCTGGCCATTTTCTGGTAAGTCATGGTCTTCCGATTGCTTTTCTTTTTCCCCAAAGTTCAGCAAGTTTTTCTTTGTTTTTTGATACAAACTTAAAGATGCCTTTGTTTTTATCTACCCACTGAATACAAGATGCCATCTCGAGATTGCACAGGGACTCGTGAAGGTATTCAAACAGTCTGAGCTTCTTCCTGCCTTTCCCTCCCTTCTGCTGGAAGACAGCAGGTTCTATGAACTGATTTTCAGTTATGTTCTGCAGAGGTTGATGAATATTTCCTTCAGAATAGAAGTCTGCAGCACTGTTTATCACGGTTCTCCAATTATAGACAGGTTCCTCTGTAGGAAACACTCCATAGCAGCTGGAATTTCCTCTGATGTGAGGACAATGGTTAATGAAAGCCAGGTAATTTTTGTAATCTGGGGAGTACTGAAGATCTCCGGATGAATGCTGCCTTAGTACTTCAATAGCATCTTCAAAGGCTTGACCCAGCTTGTCTTACTCAACAGAAGTCATGCTTCCTTAATAAGTGATGATTCCAAGAACGTGTAGTTTGGTGGGCCCAGCACAGCCTATAACTTCAGTCAACAAATCCAGCAACTGTTTATGCAAGTTCCTAGCATTTTTCCTGTGCATAAGAGTCCAACGTAGCATCCAGCTGTACAAGGTGTAAGTTGCCTTCCTTTCTTCTAAAACATGCATGCATCCTCGATTTTCTTTTATTGATTGTAAATTTTTGAAAAGTTTCTCTTGAGTGTTTTTAGATTAAAGCCATTTTTTTTTTTTTTTTTTTTTTTTGGTACTAGGGATTGAACTCAGGTGTGCTTAACCCCTGAGCCACATCCCCAGCTCTTTTTTAAAAAATATTTTTTAGTTGTAGATGAACACAATACCTTTATTTATATATTTTTATGTGATGCTGAGGATTGAACCTGGTGCCTCACACATGCTAGGCGAGCGCTCTACCACTGAACCACAACCCCAATAACCCCAACCTCGTCCCAGCCCCTTATTTTTAAATATATATATTATTTAGAGACTGTGTCTTACTGAGTTGCTTAGGGCCTCCTTAGATTGCTAAGGTTGGCTTTGAACCTTCAATCCTCCTGCCTTAGCCTCCCTAGCTGCTAGGATTACAGGTGTGTACCACTGTCCCCGGCTTAAAGCAATTCTGTTAATATAAAAAGTAATGCTTTTGCGCTCATATATTGTTATTACTATTTGTAATTTAAATATTTCTCGGATTATTTTAAATAAAATTAAGGTTTTTTCCTTTTCTTTTTTGATGGTACTAGGGATTGAACTCAGGGGAGATTTACCATTGAGTTACATCCTAGTCCTTTTTAAAATTTTATTTTGACACCAGTCTTTGCTAAGTTGCAAAAGGTATGGCTAAATTGCTGAGGCTGGCTTTGAACTTGTGGTCCTCCTGCCTCAGCTACCCTAGTCACTGGGATTATAGGTGTGTGCCACTACACCAGCAGATGAATTGATTTATAAGGAAGATAGGGACCAAGTCAGGGAAAGCTGTGAGATTTTTAGCATTGATAGAGAATACCAAGACTCCATAGCAAGAAGGCAGCAAAAGGAATCTGAGAGTGAGTGCCTTTTTTGGCATTCTGGGTCGGTTGCAAGTTTTCTGGCAGCTCATGTTGCAGCCTCAGTTGAGGATCCCATCAAGAGCTTTGATGATGCTTAAATGGGGTGGGGTGGAGGCAGGTGTCATAAATCCCTATGATAGGCGCCCCCTGCTGTTGTAAGTGGAATATAGCAATTCTGGTTGTTTGCTGGCGTAGGCCCTATCTGGAAAATATGCTCAGGATACATATGTGTATCCTATTTTGGTGAGGTAAAATATTTTAGATCCCTCTGAGCTCCAGACTATGAAATCAGCAATGATGCAACAATGACAAAGAAATGACAAAGAAATGACAAACTGTGAACACAACAATGCCAAAAAAAGACAAAGCCCTTAGACTTAAGGAAATCCACAGCAGAAGATGGAAAAGAAGAAAAATCAAGGGAATCAATCATGTTTATGATGAAACAGTTTAAGGGTGATTTAGAGTGGTTTTTAATTTTTTCCTGTAAGCCTGGGATAGTAAATGCCTAGCTAACTCAGAAGAGTTAGCTGAAGAGCGTGTTCCCTTACAGCTAGAGTGTAATGTGAATGGGTCAAACCTTGTGAATAGGAGCAGGAGGGAACCTAATTCTCTGGAATGCTTCTGTGCAGAGCGAAAGCCTGTTTATTATGGCAACCGTGTTTTGATACAGGCAGCCCTGACATTGGGTTCTTGCTCAGTCAGGCACAAGCGAACTCTGCCAAACTTCCGAACTGGAAAGAATTTTCATCACTGATTGTGAGGCAGGTTCAAAAATTGTTCCTTCAGAACTAGAATTTTGTTCAGGACCTACAGAGAAATGACTCTGGAAATCCTGTCTCATCCAGTAGGTTCTGCAGAAATTTGGTTAACCAATAGAGTGACAAATATCTGAGATAACATAACTTCGCCCAGTAAACTCCTTGGTCTAATAACCTCTCTTTAAAAAATGCTTCCATCTACAGTTACGTTGTTAGACATTCTCCCCTATTTTATGCAAGGCATACCACAATTCTGGCTCTACTGCTCTTAAGGCTCTATGCTGCCCAAGACAGGACTCTGCCCTCTGGGGAGCTTGGAATTTGGAAGTGGAAGACAAACAGCAAAGACCATAAGAGGAAGCCTGCAGCCTTTATTTGTCCCAGAGACAAAGCACTGCGAGTGTGGAAAAGTAGTTCACATGGGGTGGGAAGGGTCGTGGAAGGGAGGAACCATAGGTGCTTTGTAGACAAGGTGCTCTTTTTTATTTTTTCACTTTTTTATTTGTTCTTTTTAGATATACATGATAGTAGAGTGTATTTTGACATATGTACACACATGGAGTATAACATTTGAATTAGGATCGCATTCTTGTGGTTGTACATGATGTGTAGTCCACTGGTGATATATTTGTATATGAACACAGGAAAGTTATGTCCGATTCATTCTGCTGTATTTCCTGTTCCCATTCCCCTCCCTTCCTTCATTCCCCTTTGTCTCATCACTCAACTTCTATTCCTCCCCTCCCCACTTGTTGTGTGTTAGCCTCCATGTATCAGAGACAACATTTGGCTTTGGTTTCCAGGACTGGCCTATTTCACTTAGCATGATAGTTTCCAGATCCATCCATTTACTGGCACGTGTCATAGAGTCATTCTTCTTTATGACTAGTATGACAAGTGCCCTTAGATAAAGTGAGAAAGGGTGCAGTTGAGTGGATTCCCTGTTCTGTGTGTGAACTATCCTCCTCTCAGTACTCCGACAGAAACCTGACTAGGAGAGGGTTGTTTATAACCACAGATCTTTTTGCCTCTGAATTCTCTGTTCATGTTTTTGGAGCCATTTCCTCCTGCTCCACCTTTACCACCCTTATCATTTCTCACCAGGCCACAATAAGCCTCCCCGGGTTAGTCTTCCTACATCTACTTGTGCTGCCAAAGAAGTTTTATTTAGTAAGCAGCAGCTAATGTGATAATTTAAAATCATAAATTGATTCATGTCACTTCCACTTTCAAAACTCTCCAATGGCTTTCTATGACATTCAAGGGCAAAATTAAATTCCATACCCTGATATTCAAAGCCTTGATACAATCTGACTGCACGTCATTCCTTTAGCTTGATTTCTATCATGCTTTCCCTGGCTCAGCCTCTGCCATCCTTGTGAACTTTTTGCTCTTTTTTCAAATCAATGAGCATATTTTTGTCTCAGGACCTTGACACTTGCTGCTTCAGCTGGGAATGATCTTCTAGATATCTGCAAAATTCCCTTTTTGGTTCATTTGTCTGCTCAAATATCCCCTCCTCAGAGGCCTTCCCTGGTCATCTGACCTAAAACAGCAGTCCCTGTCACTCCCTATCCCTTTATCCTGCTTTTCTTCCATTAGTATTTATTTTTAAATTTAGATATGTATATATCTAAATATTTATATACTTGCTTTATCCTATGCCACTATAAGTTTGATCAATATTTGCCAAAGAATGGGTACATTTGTCATTATTCCTCAGTCCCTTCTTTGACTTCAAGACCTTGAGAATTTTAAGAATTGCAGGGTGGTTATTTTTAGTAGTTTCTTTAGTTAGGACGTTCCTGGTGTGTTCTGGTTAGATCCAGGTTGTGTATCCCTGGCAGGAATAACAGAAAGTACTGTGCCCTTTGCATGGCATCCTATCAGACGGTGCCTGCTCTTGGATTTGCCTATCACTGAGCATTTTCACTCTGCAAATTTGATTAAGGTGGTGTATCAGTCAGCTCTGGCTGTCATAATAAAATACCACAGATTGGCTGACTTCAACAACAAAATTTATTTCCTCAAAGTCTTGGAGGCTGGATGTTTGAGATCCAGGTGTTGGCAGAGTTGGTTCTTCTGAGTCCTCCTCCTTGGCTTGTAGATGACTGTCTTCTGTCTCACGAACCTTTTCCCTGGTCTGTGTTTCCTGCTCTCCCTTGTAAGGACACAAGTCATATTGGATGAGTGCCTACTTTTATGACCTAATTTAACCCTGATCAGCTCTTTAAAGGCCCTGTCTCCAAATACCATGGCCAACTGAGGTACTAGGGGTTGGAACTTCAACGTATGAATTCTGGGGGACACAATTCAACTCATAATAAGTGGTGACTACTGGGCTATGCCTCTGTAAACTTTTTCTTTTTTCACATGTTATTGAGTCATTTGGAAGGAGGTACTTGAACTTATGGAAGTATCTCATCAAACTTTTAATTTATTAGGTTAATTAAACATTTTATTTAATGAATTAAAATCCATTACCACCAAGCCAGGTGTGGTGGCGTGCACCTGTAATCCTAGCAGCTTGGGAGACTGAGGAAGGAGGATTGTGAGTTCAAAGCCAGCCTCAGCAACTTAGAGAGGCCCTAAGCCTCAGCATGACTCTCTCTCTAAATAAAATATAAAAAGGGATAGGGATATGGCTCAGGGGTTAAGAACACCTGAGTTCAATCTCTGGTATAAAAAAAAATCATTACCATCATTATTTATTTTTCTGTTAAATTTGTCACATTTTGACCTATGGAGCAGCCTGTGATCTGGCTTCTGTGACCTTTTGACATATCCTTATCATTTTAGGTCCTTCCTTCAGGCACAAGATGTTCCATGCTCTTAAAATTGAAGGCAGATCAGAAGAGTAGAGGAAAGGGACCAAGGGGAGAGAGGAGGGAAGAAAAAGGGAAAATACTGGGGAATGTTAATGGCCAAATATATTGTTATATTGTGTGCATGTATGAATCTGTAACAACAAATTCCACCATTATGTATGATTGCAGTGCACCAATAAAAAAATATACGAAAAAAAGGTGTTCCATGCTGGTCTTGTACTTTTTCTGCCCCAGCCCCCAAATTTATCATTTCCTCAGGGTCCTCTTGTTTCTTTCAGTGGGGAATGTTATTTAGAAACCAAGACTTGGATACTAGTGTGTATATTGCTTCTGAGTTATTCCTAATTCTGGATGTTATCAGTGGGCAGAGTTAGGAAATATATGTACATGTGTGTACATATATAAACACACACACACACAAACATACACATCTATATTTATTTTGTCTACCTATCTATCACTTACCACCCATGTTTATTTACTTATTATCTATGCCTATTGTGTATATCTATCTCTTTAACATTAACATCTGTGTCTCTTTTTCTGATATTGAGGCTCAAACCCTTGGTGTTCTACTACTGAGCTACATCTACAGTCCTTATTTCATTTTATTTTTTCAAATTTTGACACAGGGTCTTGCTAAGTTGCCAAGACTGGCTTTGAACTTGTGATCATCCCGCCTTTGCTTCCCAAGTTGCCAGGATTACAGGTGTTTGTCACCGTGCCGGCTATGCCTGCAATCTCTTGTCAGTCATCTCTGTTTGTATCTTTTTATCTATTGTTGTCATCATCTGTATCTGATCTGTCATCTATGTCTATGTCTATCAGTCGTCTGTGGGAAGCTGTCCTTATTTAGTAGAATCAGACTAGGTTGAGCCATGGAATGCAGAGGCCTGGCTTCTAGGAACTGCTGGGAAGCATGTGGCGCTGCGTGGGAATGGTTCTCTGTCTCCTTCTGGAATTTTCCCCCTAAGAGGATGACTCCCTTAACTCCACTCTATCCTGTCCATCACAGAAGCTCCTTCCGGTCCTTGCTTCCTTTTACCTGCATATTATAAATAAAGGAGAGTTGGGAAACTCCATGTTGTAAGAGGCAGAGTTGGTATAGCTAGACCCATCATACCCCCTCTCATTTGAAAAGAGTATTGGCTCTTGTGTGTTCATTGAGTAGATAGGTTTTTTAGGTAATAGATAGAAAAACCACCAACATCCTCCTCCACTCGGGAGAGGACCCCCAATCATCATCATCTCTATATTAGCATCTATTTTTAAAATCATGAGTCTTCTCCTATACCTCTATTTCCAACCCAATGTTATAGGGTGCATATTAGTTCTCTCCCTTTCTATATTTGTAATTCCCTTATGAGTCAGTAAGGAACCTGGTTCCTCATCTTTGATATAGTTACTTATTTACAAACATCGTCATTGCCTTTGCCACCCTCCCTCACACAGGCATCTTCTTCACCTCACTCAGCGTCTGCTCATGCTGAACCACCTCTTCCATAAATGTTTTTCTTACTCTGATTAGAAAGACCACTCCCCATGCCAGGCTGTCCCCCAGCCACCATAAGGATGTCGTCCTCACCCAGTGCAGGTTCTGTCGTTTCACCTGCGTGGGCTCTGGAGCTCTGCCCTGGGCAGCCTTCCTCCACAGAGGTTCTCTGCCCAGGCCCTGAGACCACTCTGGCCCATCGTGGCCTTGCCACCACCATGTGGAGCCCAGCTTGCTTTGCCCTGAATAAGAGGTTCTCATTCTTCTGAGATTGTGTGTGCTAGGAACTATGCAGATACAGAGGTCCTGAGGGTCATCTTTCTTGCCACAAGGAAAGTACCTTCTGAGGATGAGACCAACACTGAGGAAAGGGAAAGGGAGCGATAATGAGGGTCTCTTGATGACAGTCTCACAGTGCCTGAAACCAGACAACCCTCTGACTTTCAAGATAGAGTAATCAATACACTCATTTCCCCCATTAAGCTAGAGAATAAGTTGGGTTTGCGACTAATGAATTGAATTTACAGATAAAGTTGCAAATGAAACGGTCCTAAAATAGATGGTTTTGTAAATGTGCACATATGGTATATATGTGTGTGTGTGTATATGCACGTTGCATGCATATGTGCATACCTATACATACATGTATTTATGCACAGAGGGGTTCATGCACACAAATACTTTTTTGCTAGGTTTTCTCTTCTCCTCCTCCTCCTCCTCTTCCTTCTCTTCCTCCTTCTCCTCCTCCTTCTTCTTCTTTTTTGGTACTGGGGATTTAACCCAGGGGTGCTTTACCACTGAGTCACACCCCCAGCCCTTTTATTTTTATTTTTTATTTTGAGGCAGGATCTTGCTAAATTGCTTAGGGCCTTGCTAAATTGCTGAGGCTGGCTTTGAACTTGCAATTCTTCTGCCTCAACCTCCCAAGTCACTGGATTTACAGACCACCTCACCTGACTCTTTTGCTTTTTAACCAAATGAAATCCTCCCTAGAATTCCAAAGCACAATACTTTGACTGGATTGGGAGGGGTTCCCAAGGTCCAGTGCCCATTCACTTAATCTTCCTTCATCTTTCTTGATATTCTCATGTACGCTATGAAGCCCTCAGACTTTGCAAAGCAAAAATTAAGGCACAGCCTTAATACATAAATAATTTGAAGGGATTTCCCTCCTCTAATGTAGGATCTAATTTTAATGGTTTAAATACAAAACACCCACAGTAGACTTTGTTGAATGTTTATAGAATCTAAATGTCTCCCTCAGAGTAATTTGTTGAAGAACATCCATTATTAAATTAAACTGAATATTAACTTAATTAAGCCTGAGTCTAGCTGAGATAGGTAATTGTGCCCTGAAGCTTCTGGAAGTTTCCTTTCCGGTACAGAGAAGTCAGTGTGGGGTGTCATCTCTAACAATGGAGGCTGCAGTGATGCATGGATTCTTCCGACAGCAGTACAGCACACATCTCTGGTCCATGCCAGGGCAGACAGCCAGGGAGAGTTTCTGCAAACTCATAGAGCGTGGAGGAAGACTTTGTAGAACTCTCCTCTGCCCCCTGATGAGTGATAAAACAACAGACCTTTTGAGTTCCTGAATTGTTCCACTGCTAAGCAATAGCTTCTTCTACCTCCCATAGGCTGAGGGAAATCCCCACACTCACCACTGAACATACACATTTGTCTAATTCTGTAGAATGGTTGTTTTTGGCATGGATCATACCACACCACTCTCAGGGCAACCTACTCTTCCAGAAACTCAAAGGGATTTGTCAGCACTGGGCATTGGAGGTTTCACAATGCTGGAGTCCAACTTCTGCAGAAAAGATGAGAAGGCAAAGTTTCCTCTGTGAACCTACCCTATGGTTAGAAGGGAATGCTGCTTACTGAAAACTGCTCTCAGAACCCAGCAGGTGTAAGCCCTCAGGGACATAACATACAAAGCAAAGCTTTCGTCATTATGCCCTGGGAAAGGGACTCTTGATCTGTATTGAAGGACAGTGTTTTGGTTGTTTCTTTGACCTTGTTTTCTCTCTAGCCTCCTTTTTTTCTATTTATAGTGTGACTCCTTTAGCACATGTCTGGCTCAGGTTGCTTGTGCTCAGTTCATTTTGGTTTGCTATTTTAAACACAGTGTGAAGGTAGTTTGGGATTAATGTCATGTGTCTTGGCAGCACAAGTCACTCGGCTATAAAAACATAATAATCACTGAAGTGGAATCCAAATTAGAATTTTTATTTAAGTGCCGATTTTCCAAGTAGATCTGTGAATTCTCCTTCTTCTCCTCCCCCCTCCCCCTCCTTCCCCCCTCCCCCTCCTTCTCCTCCTTCCCCTTCCCCTTCTTCTTCCCCTTCTTCTTCCTCTTCTTCTTCCTCCTCCTCCTCCTCCTCCTCCTCCTCCTCTCCTCCTCCTCCTCCTCCTCCTCCTCCTTCCTTCCTTCCTTCCTTCCTTCCTTCCTTCTTTTTCCTTCTTTTTTTGGTACTGGGGCTTGAATCCAGAGGTGCCTTACTACTGAGCCACATTGTAAGTCCTTTTTATTTCTATTTTTTTAAAATTTTTGAGAGAGGATTTCAATAAGTTGCTTAGCCCCTCGCTAAGTTGCTGAGACTAGCCTCTAACTTTTGATCCTCCTACCTCAGCCTCCCATGTTGTTGGGATTACAGGTATACACTACAACACCTGGCAGGTCTATGAATTCTTATTACACTTGCTTTAGTGCAAGAAACATTTTTTTTTCCCTAGGACTGAGTTCATTTCCTCCTAAGATGGTCTTGTAGAATAGTTGGTTACATCATTAGAAGAAAATTTAGTTTGATAGACATAAGCCAAAGTCTTTGGTCAAAAGTTCAAATTTTACTAAGAAAGTAAATCATGTCATATTAGCAGTTTTTCTTTATAATAGGAAATTGCAAACCACTGCTACATGGTCATACCTTTAAGTTTCTTCTCCTGTCTACACTTTTGTTTTCTTCTGAGGCAGGGTCTTGCTATGTTGCCCAGGCTGGCCTTGAACTCTTAGGCTCAAATGATCTTCCTGCCTCAGTTTCCAGAGTAGTTGGGACTACAGATGTGTACCACTGCACCTGGCTTACACATTCTAATAAATCCAAATTTAGGAGTTCTGCTGTATTATTGTCACATTGTATTTATGGATAAAATTCAGAGAGTGGATCTTCTGGCTAGAGTTCAACATACTTTGTGAATCACTTACCTGTTCCTTAGCCCATCTTTCTGAACAGAGACTTTGGGGATATTGATTGATTGATTGATTGATTGATTCATCCTATGGTCACTGAGGAAGCAATTTTCCTGTCAACCCTATGTCTGAGCAGATACAAATGTTTGTCTTTGTTGAGCACCTCACCTGCATGGTTCTCTGTCATGAGCGACCTCAGGTTATCTGCTGGTGTGACTTTGGGCAGGAGCTATGGTTGCCTGCAGACTTTTCTCTGGTCTTGTGCTGGATGTCCTCAGATCTTGAGGTAGGAGCAGGCCAGGGCCATAACTGATGAGTTGGGCTTTTGAGTCCAGGCTTCTGTGGCTGGCTACCAGTGCTCCTCAGGGAACATCGGATGTGGTCCCTGCTATGAGCACGTGCAGATCAGTAGATGACCAGGAAAGGTGGTTGGCATTTCAAGAATTCTGATTTCAAATGAGGGAGACTGGTTTTCGTTGCTTATTCTTCAGTATTGGGTTTTCTAAGGCTAAGAGATTCATGTAATTTCTTGGAAGGAAAAGGAACTCCACCTGTTGCTACTTGAACAGGTGAGTTTGTAGAGCTGCACAGGTGGGCATGCAGCCAACGACTGGGCATGCCTCTTTTATTCTTTTCAGATGCAAAATTAAGTGTAATTGGTACTGTTAATTCTTTGTACCAGTGAGCTTTAATCCTGCAAAGTAAAAATCATTTCAGGCGGGGAAAAGTAAGGTCCATAGAGATAAAGTGAGAAATGGGTTCAGAACTGGTATACATTTAAGTTATTTCCCCTGTGATATTCTAGGGGAATAGTTTCTGAATTTCCTGTACTATAGTTTCTGAATTTCCTGCTACTCCTCATCATTAGTCTTCTGTATCTCAAGTGGTCTGTACAGAGTTCTGGTTGCACCTTCCACTTTATTGCCACTCTATCTCCTTAGGTTCTTCTGTCTCACTTCTTGTCAATTTGGCTGGCAACATCTGAGTCTTCCTTGCCCTCTCTCCTGCCCTCTACACATGATTGGATTCTTCCATTAAAATCTCTTTCTCACTGTATTCTTCTCTGTCATCCTGAGGCAGGTAGCATTAAGATCTTATTTCTTACAGATTACAACATTCTTAGAACTATTATTTTCTAAGTCTGAAGCTGCCACTGACTACAGCTTTGTGAGACTCTGAAGCAGAGAACCCAGCTCAACCATGTGCAGACACCTGATCCAGAGTAACTAAAACAAATGAATGCTATTTTAAGTGACTGAGTTTATGATAATTTGTTATGCAGAAATGGATGACTAAAACCTTTACCTAATAGTTGTGTAGCTTTGAGGTAATGGCATAACCACAGAGATAATGAATTTTTCATCATAAAATTATGCTTCCTCTTTTTTTGCGGGGGTACTGGGGATTGAACTCAGGGACACTCAACCACTGAGCCACATCTCCAGCCCTATTTTGTATTTTATTTAGAGACAGGGTCTCACTGAGTTGTTTAGCGCCTCACTGTTGCTGAGGCTGGCTTTGAACTTGTGATCCTCCTGCCTCAGCCTCCTGAGTGGTTGGAATTACAGGCATGCACCACCACCATGGGTATGTTATACTTCCTCTTCCATGCAATAGTGTCACTGGGAAGCAGCTGCCCAGCCAGGGGCCACATTTCCCAATGCCCCTTTGCATCTAGATGAAGTCATCAAATGGTTCTTACCAGGAAGACATGAATGGAAGGCATTTTGATCACTTCCAGTATGAGGAGGTAAAGAGATGGGAATATTTTTTTCCCATCCTCTCTTCCTGTCTTCCAGCTGGAGGCAGAGGGCTCCAGGGTTTGAAGCCTTGGTGGAGCCACAAGATAGAAATAACCTGGACTCTTTAGTTACCTCACAAAAAATGTTGCTCACTGACCAGGAACACATGCATCACACTGTTACATGAGTGAGAAATAAGCCTTATTATGTTAAACCTCTGATGTCTTGGGGTTTGTTTATGGTAGCAACTATTATTTCTCTAGCATAATATGTATTTTCTTATTTCTAAAATGGGGATAAAATTGTGACTGAACGAAATAATCTACTTGAAACAAATTGTCAAAGTGTGAACTATTATCTTAATAGGAGGTGTTAATAGGATCTTCACAAAAACACTGCAATGTAACTAGTAGGAGTTAATTCTTCATTTTATAGGTGATAACACTAAACAGAATGGTTACCTGGCTTGTTTGAGGTCACTCTGTGAATTGGTGACAGAGGCAGCACTAGAACTTTCCTTCTCCCTAATCCTCTTCCAGGACAACTTCCACAACGTCATACCAAGGTTTCCAGAGAGTGGTGTTATGGTTTGGATGTGAGGTGTCCCCCAAAAGCTCACGTGTGAGACAATGCAAGAAGGTTCAGAGGAGAAATGATTGAGTTGTGAGAGTCTTAATCCAATCAGTGAATGAATCCCCTGAAAGGATTAACTGAGTGGTAACTGAAGTGGCAGGGTGTGGCTGGAGGAGGTGGGAACTGGAGGCGTGGCTTTGGGGTATATATTTGTATCTGGCAAGTGGAGACCCCTCTCTCAGCTTCCTGATCCCCATGTGAGCTGCTTCCTTCTCCCATGACATCCTGCCTCACTTCCAGCCCTGAGGAATGGAGCCAGCCTTCTTTGGATCTAGGCCTCTGAAACTGTGAGCCCTCAAATAAACTTTTGCTCCTCTACAATTGTTCTGTCTGGGTCTTTTAGTCACAGTGGCAAAATGGCTGGATGAAACAAGCGAGGAGAGAGCAAAGGCAGGGAGATGCAGGAAGATGCATTTCTTTAAACATGAGCAGATGAACGCTGCAATTTCAAGGTTGTCCCTGTGGGATTGAACCACAGGCTTCTCTCTGCAGAGGCTGCATATTTAGTTGCCAGTACACGACGGGGGAGGGAGACACAGCTACACCTTACATATGTTTTAGTTAAGTTAAAAGATTGATGTGTATTTATTTTGAGGCAATTGTTGAAATACCTTCCTTGTGTGTAATGGAATTTTCTCCTTTTGGCAGTACCAGAGGCAGTTCACTTGGTTACATATGTTGTCAGTGAAATTTCCCACATGCTTCTGTGAAACATTTGTCTTTTCCAGATGGCCTGTGTAAGCCCAGTTGTTCCTTCAAATAAATTTACAGTTATGACAAATGTGCTCTCTCTCTAGACTAGATCAGAGTTCTTTTTTTGGAAAAAGGAATGGTTTCCTAGTACTCCAAAGGGGACAGGTTTTTCAATGGAAAGCAGATACTAAACTCTATTCTCAGGTTGAAATTTGCTGAAATCTGGGTTTAAAGGAATCAAGAGGTTAGATATGTTTTATTCCCATCTTTACCCATAATATCTGTGTGGTTTCATGTTCCTTCCTTTAAAAAATCCTGAACACAAAAGTTACCTTGAAGAAAGTGCACATCTAAACTCTTACTTTATGGATGTTTTTCTTTAGCAATGCCATCCTTTATTAAATAATGCAAACGTATACTATTTAATATGTAAAAAGAATACTTATAATGCAGATATAAAGAAGCATACTGATAAATTGAACATGCATGTAATTCCACAGTTGCCTTGATCTCAGTTCCTTCCTTTCCATTGTTCCCTTACCATCAGGAGCCACAATTACACTTTACTTTCTTAAATTTCCCTGAACTGATTATAATTATTTATGAATAGGTTTGAAAATCATAGTGGGAGAAGATGCAAGGTTACTTCAGGTTGTCATTAACAGTAATCCTTAACCTTATATTGACAGCGTTTTCAAATCTATAACATTCATGTAGCCTGATGAGCTAACCAGGGATTATACTTTATCTTTCAGATAGGAAATAGGAACAAACACTGGACTTAAAACTCATAGATAGCAAGGTTGAGGCTAGAATGAGTCTTCAGATCTTAAATTTGATGATCTTTGCACTGAACATTATGAAAGAGTGACTGGCTATCAAGTAGATTAATCCTAGTACCGAACCTGACAGAACAATCCCTGTGGGCTAGATGTGCAGCCTGGTAGTGGTTTGTATTGTTAGTGGACTCCTCAACTCAAGGCAAGTGTTGTATCTAACTTTTTATCATTTATCTAGTCCTTGGCATGGTGCTGACACATAATAGGTCCATGCCATGGGCTTGGGCTCCAGCACCAAGCAGCGTGGTTGAAACTCTGTCTTCCATTTAATAAGGCATATGACAAACTAAGTGGGCAAACTAAGTAAGCTCTGTAAGGCCCTCTTACTTCTCCAAACTGACCCTAATCAGATGAATTCTCAGGCGTGTGGAAGGAGTAAATGGGATGATGACTGTGTGGTGATTGGCATAGGCCTGATGGAGACCAAGTGCTGGAGGAGAGGGTGGGTGGAAGGACATGAGTTGGCCAAGAGCCCTATTTCTGATAGCAGACCAGATTAGGTTTGGTCCATCCCCTAGTTTGAAGGTATCCCCCAAAATCCATGTGTTGGAGACTTAATCCCCAGTGCAACAGTGTTGGGAGGTGGGCCTGGTAAAAGGTGATTAGGTCATGAGGGCTCTGCTTTCACAAACAGGTTAATGTTATTATCATGGAAATGCATTGGTAATTTCAAGAGTAGATTTGTTATAGATATGGATTCAGCCCTTTTTTAACTCCCTCACTCCTGCTCTCTTTTACCCTTTCTCTTTTCACTCTGAGATGATGCAGCACAGTCCAAATTCAGGATATTCAAATATCAAACTTCTTAGTCTCCAGAACCAAGAACCAAATAAACTTCTATTATTTATAAATAATCCAGCCTATGGCATTCTGTTATAGTAGCACAAGATGAACTAAGACAATCCATGTATGGCCAAGTCAGTTTAGGGAGAACTCTAGCTAGGACAGGAATAGATCCAGAACTTCTTAACCTCTTCACTAGGTAGAGGAGAGGATGTGCTGGGAATGGGTTGGATACCAGAGACTGGTATAGGTCCTGGGCTCTCTGAGTAAGGCTTTTATCCACACCTGGGTAGGAGTGGACTCTGGAACTAATTTGTGTACCTACTATTATTTGCCAGGACATAGATTATATCTTGATAAATAATTTCACCTTGTTAAGGTTTAGATATGAGGTGCCCCCAAAAAGCTCATGTGTGAAATAATGCAAGAAAGTTCAGAAGTGAAATGATTGGGTTATGAAAGCCATCACTTAATCAGTGTGTTAATTCTCGGATAGGGATTAACCAAATGGTAACTGTAGGCTGGAGTGGCTGGAGGAGGTGGGTGATTGGGGGTGTGCCTTTGGAGGTATATATTTTGTCTCTGGTGAGGAAAGGTCTCTCTCTACTTCCTGTTCATCATATCCTGGGCTACTTTCCTTTACCACATCTGTCTACCTTAATGTTCTGACTCACCTTTGACCCTGAGGAATGGAGCTGGTCATCTATGGACTGAGATTTCTGAAACTGTGAGCCCTCAAATAAACTTCTTTCTCTAAAGTTGTTCTTGTCAGGTCTTTTGGTCACAGCAATGAAAAAATTGATTAAAACATACCTGTTTTATAGTAACTCTGTATTCAGGAAATTGATATATTTGTGACACTTTTGTCTACTCATTCAATAAATATTTATTAATTAGCTACATGAATATTTACTGAGTGTCAGTCATTATTATAGGTGTCAACTACATAGTGGTACAAAATAGATATAGTTGCTTCCTTATAGAAATAGGTAAGTGTAGAGAGAAAGAAGGAAATATTAAACATAATTAAATGAATTGTTTAATTACAAAATGTGCCCAGTCTTCAAAAGGAAAATTGTAGACTATGACCAGCATGTAACACACAATGATGTTGTGCTACCATCGATGGAACAAGAGATGAGAGATTTTCTGCATAAAGAATTCACAGAGTTTTATTGTGGTAATAGGAACTGTGTGTTTTATCTGAGAGGTTTTACCCGTTCATAAACTCACATTAGAACACAATTCAGAGATAGAATCTGTAAGATGTAGTAGATTTGGTGTTGACTTTATGTGCAGTAACTTATAATGTAACTGAGAGCAAGTTTTAAGGAGATTTTCCAAGGCAGCTGGTAAACATGAAGGCTGGTTTAAAGACTGGGACATAAACTTGTGACTTGTCAATAGGGAGAACAACTTAAAAATAAACTAAAATCTTTTGACCATGAAGGGAGGGAAGTTAATCAGGTTAATTTAGTGGGTGCATAATAGGAGCTTGTGATTCCAGTTGGCAAAGAATGTTTTAACATGACAAAATTTCCTGGACATTTTTCAGGTTGATCTGTTTTCCTGAAAGAATTGACCAAAACCTATTTTTTCACATTTGTTTGTTTTGGTGTTTGACCATAAACTGAAAACTATTACATCCAAGATGGTCTGGGAGGCACATTGTAACTACCAGAGTGTATATGGAATCACCTAGAATGGAAGGATTTTGCAGCCCAACTAATAGGATCTATGCAGCACATAAATAAGCTATTAGAAAGTGGCAGTTTGACTTGTGCCTTTGAAAGAATGCTTGAGGCTCCATCTTGTGGTCAGCATCATGAAAACCTCAAAGTCAACCCATTAGCTTGCTGGAGAGAGGGTGCTTGGTTGTGACAGCTTTTGGGCTTTTGGGACTTGAAAACAAAACCTATTTCAAACTAGCTTTAGCAAGAGGAGTTATCTCACAGGACTGAGGGGATTGATTTTTCCCTTTTATTGGCACATTATAATTATATATAACAGTGGGATTCATGGTTACATATTTGTACATGCACACAACATAACAAGGATAATTAGGCCAATTTCATCCACAGCACCTCCCCTTTACCTCCTCTTCTCCTTCTGCCTGACCTCCTTCCTCTACTCCACAGGTCTCCCTAAAGGGATTGATAGAGGAACCAAGGTTTGGAGGTCACATCCTGGTCTCTGTCACCAGGACCTGCCCTAAGGTTTTTCACTTTTTTTTTTTTTTGTACGGGGGATTGAACCCAGGGACATTCAACCACTGAGCCACATTGCCAGCCCTTTTTGTATTTTATTTAGAGAAAGGGTCTCACTGAGTTGTGTAAGGCCTTGCTAAGTTGCTAAGGTTGGCTTTGAACTCTCGATCCTCCTGCTTTAGCTTCCTGAGCTGCTGGGATTACAGGCAGGCGCCACCATGCCTGGCTCTGTTTGTTTTTTTTCTTTCTTGCTTCATGGAAGATTGTTGCCAGAAATTCAGATTTAAAACAATCATACACATTATGACTCAATTATAGATAGAATAATCTCAAAGAAAGACTTTAGCCTGGGCTGGGGATATAGCTCAGTTGGTAGAGTGCTTGCCTTGCAAGCACAAGGCCCTGGGTTCAAATCCCCAGCACCACCCCAAAAAAAAAAAAAAAAAGAAAAGACTTTAGCCTGACTGGGTTGTACATCAAACCTTGTCCCTCACCACAGATAAGGGAAATGGGGGGCATCACCTTAGGAAGGGGTGACAGCACAGGGAATGCTACCTGGACAAATGAACACCCTCATATTCCACAACCTGGCCACCAGGCATCCACACCACTCTCCTCAAGCATGCAGCTCATAGAGTGCCTAAATCCTATTGCTTTCCTGCGTACAACGCAGCCACAGAACCGCTTCCCCTCCCCTGGAGGAGAAAAGGACACAAGGAGTGGATGTACTCGGCACTGAGTTCAGGATCACTAAATGATGCTCTTTCCATCTAGGTGCACATGTAGCGTCTATTCTTGGTCCTATAATCTATTTCCTTTAAGAAAACACAAAACAAAACACCAAAACCTTGAATACAAAATCAGTTGGTTTGAATTGGTTGATTTTCGGTTCGCTTCACATGTCTTTGGAAATTTCCAGAAGAGACAAGTCCTGTAAGAGTCTTATTTTAGTGAGTCAAATCCTTCTCATGCATTCATTCAGTTGTTTCATTACTTCGAATAAATTCTCATTTGAGCCCCTAATTTTTTTTTCAGGTATTGTTTTAGGTTCTGGGAATACATCTCTGACTTTTCTGAACTTAAAGACACAAGAAAATAATCATACTACTCAGCATTAAAGAGCTGTAATCACAGTATGAATTGCAAGCATGTTCAGTTTGTTGCATTTATGCAGAGTTGAACATAGTTCACAAATGGTACTTATGGAAAATTAAAACTATGAAAATAAGAGGATCCCAGGGCAGGGGCGGTGTTGCACACCTATAACCCCAGCCACTCAGGAGGCTGAGGCAGGAGGATTGGGAATGAGACCCTGTCTCAAAATAAAATATGAAAAGGGTTGGGTATTTAGCTAAGTGGTGGAGCACCCCTGGGTTCAATCTCTAGCACTGAAAAAGAAAAAGGGGTGGGCGGGGGGGGCAAAAAAATCTTATCAATACAGAGAACAGGATTAAGTAGAACTTCAAAGAGTTAGATATTGCTGGGATTAATTTCAGGCAGGGAGATACTTAGTAAACATTCATCTAAAAAATGGAAACTTTGGGCTGGGGATTTGGCTTAGTTGGTAGAGTACTTGCCTTGTAAACACGAGGCCCTGGGTTCAAGCCACAGCACCACAAAAAAAAAAAAAAAAAAAAAAAAAGGAAACTTTTTTCTTCTCTCTTGTTTTCTGAAGTTTTGTTCTGAGCAAAGTTTGGTTTATGAACTTGAAGACTGATTAATCATGAAGGAGAACATTTAAATCAATTTGCATTATTCATTAGTTGGTTTCAGAGCTTGCTATTCTATTGGCATTTCTAATTCAAAGCATCAAATGACTTATTTTAAGACACATATTTAGCTAAATGATTAGAGGGGAAGGATTGGGTAGTGCTTAAGAACATGAACTTCCTTCTTTATTTTTTGTAGGCAAGTGCTCTCCCATTGAGCTACATCATCAGCTCCCTTTTAAAAAATTTGAGACAAGATCTCGCTACATTACCCAGATTCTCAAACTTGAGAATCCCCCTGCCTCAGTCTCCTGTGTAGCTGGGGTCGCAGGTGTGCATCACCATACCCAGCAAGGGCATGAGTTTAGGCCCAAGATTGACCAAGGTTTGAGTCCTGGCTTTGCTCCATTTTTATTGGTGAACTTCATCAAATTTCTTAAGCCAAGTCTCAGTTTTCTCATCTGAGTAGTGGGGATAATATGGTACTTATGTCATAAAGTCATTGTGGTTAAATAAACACGTAATGGTATTAATACACAGCAATGGTTCAACAAACATTAAAAGAAAAATCAGGAAAAGAAAAGTTTTTCTTAAATGCCTTTGATAGATGGATACTATGTGACTAAAATCCACTTATTAATATACAAATTTTTGATTTAATGATCATTATCTGTTCTTAGAATTGATCACTGTAGTCTTAACAGGGGACCAACTGGGATGAATGTTGAGAGAGTTAAGAAGATGTAACTGCAGTAAGAATTGCATGTATGCTTTGTGGAAATTAAAAGGTTTTGTTTTCACTTATTACATTGAGTGGTGGTGTGAGGAATCACTGGCCTAGTGAAACCCTCTCCCAGTGCTGATGTGGGATGGACTGGTGGTGTGGGCACACTTCTTCCCACCGATGAGGTTTTATCCCACATGGAGGGAGCACACTAGTCTAACACTTTGCCTTCTTACATCCCTTCTTTGCTTCTCTATGGCGGAGGAATCACTTATCTGACAGAGGAATGTGGAAGGACTGACTGGCTGTTTTCTCTTGGAAGTGAGCCTGCCAGTGGGCAGCTGGTATTCTGCTCCAATCTTTCATGCCATAAGAGCACTGGACACGGCCTGTTTGTCAGAGGCTTGCTCCCATTCGGTGGTACACGTTACTCAAAGGACAAACAGTTTAACTCTCAGGTTGGACGTACTGTGATCCACTTGCCTAACATCACGAATCATATTCTTTAATATTAACAACATGATATTCAGTCTCTTGTCTTCCTTATTCTTTGGTCTTAATTCTTAATTGCTTCACAACATTTGTGGGAAAGATGGATGTCATTTGTTAAGCCTGTTGAAATGATAATGGTCCTGTCAACATACATTGTGTGTGTTCCATGGGGGTCTTTCTAAGAGCCTGAGTAGGATACACTTCAGGATTATCTATTGAGGGGCAGGAAAGCTGGGGTACTCAACCACCAGCTCCATCTCTCACTGGCTGAGGGTTGCTTTGGGGTTGTTAATTCCCTGACATTTCTAGTTTGTGCATTTTGTGGCTGGCAAGTGTCGTCTGGCAGGGAAATGCAGACGTTTGATGTAGGAAACCATGAGTGTGTCTAGAACTATCAACTGAAGCTACAAATGACTTTCAGTGTGTTGAGGGGCCTGGGTGAGGCTCCAAGACTGCCTGCTGAAAGGTTGCCCTTGAGTCACCCTTGACCATGTTAGGTGTGCTTGTTCCACAGCTCCTTGTTTTTTCCTACCAAAAAACTCATGCCACTGTTATGGGTTGTGTATTCTTTTCCAGGCAGGGCCAGGATCTAGGTGACTCACTCTGGTAGCCCAAGCCTAGCTCATATTTATGGAATGAATATTTTTTGAAAAAATATTTTTTAGTTGTAGATGGATATAATACCTTTATTTATTTTTATGTAGTACCGAGGATTGAACCCAGTACCTTACATGTGCTAGGCAAGCGCTCTACTGCTGAGCTACAACCCAAGACCTGGAATGAATAGTTTGATCACTAATAAATACATGTTCACAGTAGAAAAATATCCAATTATTTTTCTTTTTAAAATTTGTTCTAATTAGTGAAAAATAACCAATTATTAAAGTTTGTTTTGGTGTTTTGTAAGCAAATACTTTTACTACATGTGGAGTGGTATTTCTGAGCCTATATAACCCAAACACACGGAATGTTTGGTTTAGACCCACTGGGCACTGGTGTTAGACTTGAAGGAAACTGGTGCCTTTTACAAGTTTTTGGTCCAAGAAAAAAGGTGGAGGTCACAGATTTTCTTTAAGAAGCAATAATTGTGAGTGAGGAATGGTCTTCCTGATGGCAAAAAAAATTAAGAAATTCAGGGTGTAGTTCAGGGGTATGGCACGTGCCCAGCATGGGTACGGCACGTGCCCAGCATGCACGAGACCCTGAATTCAATTCCCACTACAGACGATATTGCATGTGAAATCTTTCTGGTCTGTTCTGTTTGTGAAGTTACTCGGGAAAGTTTCTCAGCTGGAGAGAGTTCAGGGATATTGGGCTGATTTCAGGGAGGGATGGTGTAATGTGGCAATGTTGCCAGTAGGTGGTGCTGTTTCACACAGCACTGGCAACTGGGTTTGGATGCTATTTAGAGTTCATAACATTATTCTCAAAAAAATTAGATAAATTTCTGAAAGAGTGGGAAATTTTTAGCATCAGACAAGCCATAAGGGGAGAAAATCAGTTAACACTCTTGTGAGCAAAAAGTTAGAGAAAGATGCAGTTTCTGCAACTGCAACTGTAATACAGGGAGGAAAAAATACACAAAATGATGGCTAATTCCAAGATGGAATTATCCTTAGCGTGGTCTGGACAATTCCAGTTTTGAAAGACTATTATTGATGGACAGAGATTGTGGGAATAATTCAGATATAATAAATATTGTATGGGGTTTCTTTCAAAGCCAAGAGTTGCTTGAATAAATAGTTCTCAGATGAACTGGGAAGTTCTGGCCTAAGCTTTGTGAATCACCACATATGAAATACAATTATGTCCACAAATTACTATATTTAAAAACAGCTCACAAGGTAATTCTCAATTCTCTGATATTTATGAGTTGACAAATGGCTGAGATCTCTTAATATTTCAGTTGAATCTAATAAACACTCATTGGGGTCTTATGTATATCAGGCAGTCTGCCAAGCACTGTGAATCCACAGCTAGTAAAACAGAACCCTTCCTTCTATGTTGACCTTTAGCAGGGGGTTTTAAGGCCTTGAGGAGACTCTCTTCCTTCTCCATCACAGTCCAAGGGGGTCAGTTTGAAGGCTCTGGTGAAAGGAGGGGAGTATACTCCCTAAGTCCCTAGCCTGCTCTGTAGCAAGGTTTCCCCTTCTCTGATGCAGAGACCTTGTTTAGTCTGGAGGTAACAGAGGAGAAGGACTTAACACTCTGGTTAAGTTGCCTGTACCACTATCCTTCAAAGCAGAGGGAAGAACTCTGGACATTTTAGATGTTTATCAAAATCTAGTCATGGATTAAAAAAATATACTTCACCACACCTGAATTTGATAATTGTTCTCTTTTCTAGGATATGGGAAGCAAGTTCAAAGGCACAGTGGAAGGGCTCTGAGGTGACACCTCTGGTGACCCGACAATCACAGGATTGCCCTTAGATTTACCTTTTCTTCAACATCCAGAAACACTCGGGTTGCTCAAAGTTTTCCCAAGAGCAGCAGAAAGATGCCCAATTACCTTCTGGAACAGTCAGATGATTTAGAAGGAATGAGCAGCCAATAATTTGAAATGGGATCACAGAACAAGTGTGTCTTTGGAAATACACAGTCCTGATTTGGATCCCAACTTAAGCATTTTTCAACTCTTGTGATTTTAGGCAAATTACTTAATTATGCTAAGACTTGGTTTTTTAATTTAAAAATAGGAATTATAATCCCCAGCTCTTCAGGTTGAAATAGTAGGACACATGGGAAAGCAGCTCTAATAATTCCTTGCATGTTAGACATTCTAGAAAATGTTAGGATTGTCCCTTTCCTCTGTGAAGGGGTTATAGGGAGTCAGTTACATGGTCACCAGCCCACATAGAAGAATGTTCGCTATCAAAATTATGTCATCACTGTTAACCCTCTTCTCCTCTTAGCTTGCTAATAATGTCCATCATTTTGGTAGCAACATCAATGGGCTATTTCATAGTAAACAATGAGCAGCTATGATCTCAAGGGCTAACTCTGAAAGCATTCATAGGCAAACAAGAGTGGGAAGAGACCGTTTATATTTCTTACATGTTTTCTTTTATGTAGCGTTCCCCAAAGCTGTCGCTCTAAAAGAAACTGATTCAATGATACATCATGTCGACGCATCTCAGAGCCTTCTCATTCGCTCTGTGAATCTCAGCCTGCTGGCTCAAGTGAAGTGAGGCACCGTTTCTCTTCACATGCCATGGACAATATGGGAGCACGACTGCTTTTGTTGCTGATGAAAATATTATGGCCTCAGTTCCCTGTAATCAATTTACTGCTTTATGGACCCAAAGTCCTCCAGAGAATTTAATAAATTCACATAATGTTTCTAAGTGCTGCATTGTGCATTTGGAGCACTGATTTAGCTGACAAATGTGAAAAATTCGTGTAGCTAGACAACTCCCTAGTGATTAGACATGTGTGGAAGCTAGAGAGAGCATGTTGCTTCAGAGAAGGTCAGCATTAACATACAGCTGAGAGCCTCCGCCCTGGCTTGGCTTTGTGTCCCTCCAACCCTGGTGGATAATACCATCTGACCAAACATTTGGGGGGTCCTACCCATTTCCAGTGGAGCTGCTCTTTGGATTACCTGACAACTTGCAGTTTCTGGTCTGGGCTGAGCGAAGAACAAGAGAGATGGAGGTGGTGGTGGAAGGGGATGATGGACCCTAGGATTTAGATAATGAAATGGCTAGTGAATTATGGAGATTTGGCTCTGATGATGTCAGAGGTTTCTAAAGGAACACTTTGTGGGATAGTATCAGTCATTTGTTTAAAGCTGGTTCACTAAAAGTTATATTGAATGTTTCTGCACACTGCTCTCTTCCATTCTGATTTCCTTCCACTTGTAAACAAATTTACCAAAAATAATAAATGGTGAGCCATTTTTATGATTCAAAGAGAGGATTATAATCTTCTCTTTACTAATGTACATATAAGCATTTTGTAGAGTCATAATCAATCAATACCATTTAGTGTTCCACTTTTCCTCTTTAATGTGATTTCATAGAAGCAGTAATGTTATTTATATCCTTCGAGGTGGGCTACAGAGATGTTGTTTCAAATACTTTTTTAATATTGAGCTTCTGAGAGTTGTCTTTAAAGTGCTGTATTATTTCAGACACTGTTGTTGTTCAGAATCACTGCAGGTTTTACTGTTGATCTGGACTTGAATTGTGATTTTCAGTTCAAGTGAAGGTTTAGGATTGAGCTCACAAATTGGGGGAAATCAGCCACAGGTAAACTGGGCCTGGAGATTTTGTAATAGTTGGGGTGGATAACAAGTCCATCCCTGTCCTGTTTTCCACTCCAGTGACTTGGGGTCCAGCTCTGACCTCTTCTTCAGCTGACTGTGAGTACCAAGTGACTGACCTTGGACACTGTCCTGTGCGACCTGTAAGGTTTGGGGCTGCTTTCGTGGTTCTGGGTCTGGGTGGTACAGACGCCAGCTGCTGTGCTGATTAAGAGGGAGCATCACTCCATGTATTTGGATGCTATAAGCAATGTCATTTGACAGGTGAACTTTGTACCACTCACAAGAAGCCGAAGAGGTAAGAAAACACAATGCGGCAATCAAAGAGGACTGGAGTGAAATCCCCTAATTATTGAGTTGGAGTTTGTGATGATACTTCCAGGCAGATTAGATACTTCAGATATGAATATTGCTAATTTGATATTTGGGGTCATGGTTATTAGCAAGGTGGCAGGAAACTGGATGGGTCACAAACATGTCCCTTCAAACACATTAAAAAACTCCCCGAAGAGCTTCTTGTCACCTGTTCTTTATCTGTCAAAGAAACTGAAGCATAAAGGAGACAAATGACTTGCTTTGATCCAAAGGCTAGTTAGTGTTTATGGCAAGATAAAGTCTTGGCTTCCCAACCACACCTTTCCCACCAGACAGGTGGTTCCTAACCTTTTTGAGTATGGGGGCTCTGTTTTGGTGTTAAAAATCTAAGAATGCTTGTGTGATAGTAACTGTATTTTCAGTATCTATTAATTGGGAAAATCTAAGAGTCATAGAGTTTCACAGTGACTCTGCAACTCTTAAGGATGCACAGGTTGGAAGATCATTGCATAAGAGATAGGTAGCACACTGTAATGACTTCCACATAGGAGGCTTAATTGCTACCTCCAGGCAATAATAGCGGATGAAGAACCGGAGCCCTGAAATTGTTGGGGGCCTAGCAACTGACCCTTTTCAGAAGAGGTGACTTGCTAATAAACATGCTTTCTAGGATTTAGCTTTCTCCACAGGGAATGGTACAACATGTCCTATTGCCGTCACCCATCCCGGGATGGTAGGACTGAGATGCCCGTGCCAGGCAGGTGAGATCCCACATCATTACTCAAATGATAAACCACCGAGGTCAACCTGCTCATGAGGCTGCGATTTTATTTTTGCCACTGTTTTGTTGCTGTCTTTTCTGATAAGTGTATCTCTATGCTTGTCAGGTCAAATTCACTGTCTATTGGAATACAGAAAAGGTGTATCTCCATATGTATACATTTTTTCATTTTCTAAAATGAACATCATAAAAAAGACAGAAATGTGACCTCCAAAGGCTGGATACAGACTCCAAATATTGTACAGCAGCTTCATCTTTTTATTAGATTTTCTGTGTTTTTTCTCCCTAGTTGCTGGATAAAATCCATACAAATGAAATACTGGCTCACTCAGTAAATAATAATGAAAAGGTAAATTCATTTTACAGAGAAGGCAGTACATGTAAGACATCATCTTGAATGACTGTGATTTCTTGAACTGATCACCAGGCTATTATAGTCTCTCAAAAATAATATCTGGCTTTTAGGCTCTCCAGTCGAATCTACAACCTCTCCTTAACCTTTTGTATCTTAAGAAAAAAATTATTTTTAAAAACATGTGCAGAGTAGGCTGCTAAAATGACACAGGTACAATTTGGTTCACTTCACATCAAGGTCCTATGAGATGACAGGCACAGGGAGAGTCTGGCTTCTTCCTACCGTCTCTTGGCCCCTCCCCTGGCATTTTTCAATTGTTATGATGTAACTATAAGGCTCTTTAAAAGATCATAGAAAAGAAATATGTTTAGGGCTAAGATTTTACCTCTTTAAATTTATCTTGAAGCTGATAATTTCTCTAAATCCGTCATGTTAAGTTTCATTTTATATTTTTTGGAAAAGGACAAATGAATATATTTTTTCCCTGGGGTGGTGGGGCTGAACTTTCTGTAGGTGCAAATATGCCCCGTATAACAGGGGTGCCGAGGACATAAGACTTTCAGTACCCGAATTGGACTTTGTTTCTGAATGAGTTAAAGGTAAAAGTCAATTCAATGACTTTTTTGAGTACTTATTATGTGCAAGGGCCTCCAAAAGCAGAAGATGACAGAACAAACCCTTTGCCGTCAATGAGTTTCCATCTTGGAAGAGCTGGTGATCTAAGTCCTCAGGTACCTTCAGATTGATGAGACACAAGCCAAGTGCTAAAGAAGTGCCTCCCCAGGCTGAGAGGAAGAGGAAGAAATGATCAGTTCAGGACGGAGGTGAGCTGTGCTCAGACATGCCTTTTCTAATTAAAAATCAAATACCTGGAATCAGAAATGCCATGTAAGTATTACTAAGCCATAAAGAAGAATAAAATTATGGCATTTGCAGGCAAATGGACAAAGTTGGAGAACATCATGCTAAGTGAGATAAGTTAATCCCCAAAAACCAAAGGACGAATGATCTCTCTGATAAGCGGATGATGACATATAATGGGAGTGGGAGGGAGGCAAGAATGGAGGAAGGATGGATTGTATAGAGGGAAAAGAGGAGTTGGAGGGGTGGGGGGATGGAAAAATAACAGAATGAGACAAACGTCATTACCTTATGTACGTGTATGGTTACACAAATGGTGTGATTCTACTTCATGTACAACCAGAGAAATAAGTTTTACCCCATTTGTTTACAATGGATCAAAATAAATAAATTATTAAAAAATATAAATGCCATTGTAAGTACAATCATGCATTGCTCAATGAAAGGGATATGTTTTGAGGAATATGTCAGCTGATTTCATTGTTGTACAAACAGCACAGAGCATATTTATACAAACTGAGATGGCTATGACATCAACAGATGATACAATCTTATGGGACCACTGTCTTATATGTAGTCCACCTTTGACCAAACTTTCTTATGTGGTGCAGTCTGTGGCTCAGTGCTTATTGTGTAACTAAGGAGATAAAAAGATGTAAGGAAGTCTTTTCGTCAAAAGAGTATATCCACTGACTTGAAGATAAATCCTGGGCATATTTGAAAGCTTTGAAGATGAAAATGGGTTGGAATCTGTGATATATTCATCTTTGTAACGAGACTGGGCAGTTGTCCTGGGAAATGTACTTGTAACTTCTGAGAATGTTTCCAGGTTCCAGGGGTTTTGAATGTGAGGGAAGAGAACAGGGAGCGGGGCCAGATGGGCATCCTATCTGCAGAAAAGCCAGGCTGGCAAGTGAGGTTCTTCAGACAGGGGACCTGGAGCACCAGGGCAAGTAGTCCTCTGGTTTAGTCTTAGAATGGGCAGTCCCTGGCACAGATTATAGCTATTGACAGGAGAAGGAGAAAGCGTGGCTGACTGCAGGCATCTGTCTCGGTTTGTGTCATGAAGGCGTGAAAAGCCCCCAGTGACCAAGGAGTGGAGGGAGAAGTCAGTCTGGGGCTGCAATCTTTTCCCTACCACTTTCTAGTGGTGCAACCTGCTGGGGTGGGGTGTGGGGTCTACTTAATTCCCCTAAATCTATTTTCTTATCTATAAACCAGGTCTTAATCCCTTCACTATTGTCTTCAGGATTAGATGAGATATTGTAAGTCATTTAGCACAATACCTGGTACATAGTTACCCAGTCCTTAGGAGCTATGAAGATTATCACTGTTAATCCTAATGTAGCCATTTCATTCAATTGCTATGATGGATTAAACTGTGTGAGTTATTTCTCTTGTCATTTTATGCAGTCTTTTTTTCCCTGAACTGAATTCATCCTTTTATTGATATTTACTATAATCATGAGCACCATTTTCTAGCTAATGTACAGATTTAAAGCATAACACATCTATTTGATAAATCTCTTAGGATTAAAATTTGACCTATGTTAGAAAAGGTTGATCTAGGATTTCTTTCAGAAGTAATAAGCTTTTTTACTGGGGTAGTGCCTGGGTTTCCTCTGGGATATAGCGCATCTTCCTCCATTAGCACATGTGCACATATATACACACACCGTGCTATCTGCTCTCATAGGATGGAAAGTTAGGGGTCTGCTCTCTCTACAGGGGACGAGAACCATGGACAGCTGTCAGCACAGCATGAAAGTGTGACCCACAATGAGAACAGCAGAAATGTCAAAGCACCCTTGTCCACGCACCCACGCCGCCCAGAGTTCTGCTCTCCTCCTCTTCTGTGGCAGCTCCACTGACTTCTTCCCTGTGTGAAGTCACCCCGATGTCGGGGATTAATCCTCCTCAAGTGCTCTGGCAGTGATGACAGGACAAGCAGACACAATAAGGCTGGGTTTGTGCTCAAGGAGGAGAGAGACACATTTGGAGTGCCTGCCCTGGGCAGCAAAGCAAATTTGTCATGTCCTCCTTATCAAGAAGCAGGAAATTGTCCATACGTCGGATGGCAAATGTGCTGAATTTACCCTCATGTGGGCGGATTTTCTTGCTGAGACTACTCTTTTGGTTTCAAACAGGACCAGGAATTGTTCAGTATTTTAAAAATTATTCAGGACTAGGCGGAATCAGACCCTTTTCTGTTTAGAAGGCAAATATTTATGCTCAGCTCCTACCAGAAAATGACACTAAACAATTAAGGGTAAACCACAGGGACTGGCAAGTCACATGAACATCTGTTGTGTCTTAGCTGGGCTCCAGAGGGCCTCTCAGAAGTCTGTTTGCATAAGGTGGTGGGGAGCCTCATGCAACGTGAGGAAGAAAATTCGCTTCGTGAGCCCAATCCCAAAGTCAGACCAGAATAAGATGTTAGGAGGAATATTATTTGAACATCTGCTACCTCAAACCTATGGATAGGTTAAACAAAACCAAGTGCTAGAAAGGAGTTGGTGACAGTCACTGTACCAAGAGGACTCAGTCTCGGTCAGACTGATAACTGGGAATGCACGGGAACCTGAGGGTGCCCCATGTGGATAGTGGAGCGGTGTTTGGTGGCTTTGAAGAGAGCGGTTTTGACACATGGCAAACTTGGAATTTTCACCTACAGAGTGGATGTTGCAGGTTGGAGTCCCTGCTGACTTAGTCCCTTTTCTGCTGCTAGAACAGAACACCAGAGACTGGGTAATATAAAGAAAAGAAATTTATTCAACTCATTGTTCTGGAAGTTCTAGAGGATGAGAAATCCAAATTCACACATCTGGTGAAGTCCTCCTTGCTGTGCCATCCATAGCAGGCAGTGAAAGAGTAAGAGTGTGCATCCTAGAGAGAAGAGGGCCCATCTTATCTTTTATAAGGATACTATTCTCCTTATAACTAACCCACTCCAGAGATAAAGGCATTAATTCATTCATAATCACCTCTTTTACAATTTTAATTTTGTAGTGGTGCTGATAATTGAACTCAGGGCCTCACACATGGTAGGTAAGCTCTCTACCACTCAACTTCATCCCTGCACCCGCTCTTAACGATCCCACCTCTCAACACTGTTGCTTCAGGGATTAGGGGTTTCCAACTCTCAAACTTTGGGGGACACATTCAAACCACAGCATCTGGGAGGTGGACTCTAAATCTAAAATTAGCAGGTAAGGGGTTTATTAGACTGGGCTTTGGGGTGCAGCACCTGCTGGGAGGAGTTGGGGAGAAGGAGAGGTCAGGCTGTCATATGACTGACCTTGGGGAGAATTTCACAAATGGGACAGCCTTATGGAGTTGTCCTGAGTTGGGGCTTGGAGGCTGATTTTTATACTCCTGTATGAATGAGTCATTGAATGTGAGTTGACCAAGGAAGAGGTCATATCTTGATTGACATGATGGTCTTCAGCCAACTGAAGGCAGTTCTCAGAGGCTGAGAGCTGAGAGTTGTTGGAGGGCAGCATCTTCAGCAACTGTGGGAATAAATTCCTCACTCTTGAAATTGGAATTTGGTTGGCACAGCAGTCTCTTACAAAGGAACTTATTTTTTGAGAGACCATCTGGATGTACTAAAGTACTTCTGATTTGAAGAGACAGAAATCAGTGTAGACTATCAAAACAAACTATAGCATCCCACAGATTTGTATATCAGAAACTAAAATGAGTGAGCTAGTCTTTTTTTGTTTTTTTGAAAAGAGTATAACTTGAGATTTTCACATACTCTAGTATAAGTACTCTGCATGCATCTAATGACATCTGATATTAGAGTAATGACGACAGGAAGGGTAACAACAACCATAACTAATACTTGTGGAATGGTTACTGTATGCCAGCACTCTTCCAAGTGCTTTACTTATAATCTTATATTTAATTCTATAATCACTTGTTTGAGGTAGGCCGACTTGGAAGATGCTCACTTGGAAGATGAGGAAACGGCAGCAAAGTGTTTAAGTAGCTTGCCTGGGGTTACATAGCTAATAAGTAGTGCTAAATTGCAAATTCAGGCACAGAAAGCAAAAGTGAAAATACCAGATCCCAAACAAGGTTTTCTTTGAAAGAGGTAGTGTCTGATGCCTTGAGAGCTGGTCACACGAGGTTTCCCGGGCAATGGCAGTTTTGACAAGTGGGTCTACTGTGGAACTGTGCCCCATGTACTCAGAACTGGATCGCCTGCCCTGGCTCCCAAGTCCCTTCAGGGTGTTCAAAAATTTTGTTCAAAGAAGAACTGAATGAATGTACTAGAAGGATTATTTTTAGAGTTAGAATTAAAACTGTGAGCAATTTATTGTTCTCTCTATGCCCCAAGTTTTTATTTTCAAATTTTTTTATCTGTAGAAAGGAAATGATGTCTCAGGGGTGAGGTGAGTTCTAGAAATAATCATTGATCTGTCACACAGGGTTACACAGCATTAGCTCTCACTAGGAACTATTCTTATTGTTATTATAATTTTGTTCTACGTGATGGAAGATGGTAGTTGGCTTAAAAAGGCAAAGAAGTAAGAATCTCATTCTTTCAGTTAACTTTGGAAGGCTTGACTACATTATCTCTAGCATTATGTTTTAAAAATAAGTGCGATATCCTAGATTTTGATGTTTTTCAGGAGCAGAGTTTCTCTCTCTCTCTCTCTCTCTCTCTCTCTCTCTCTCTTTTTTTGAACAAACTACTTTATACTAAAGTAAAAATGGGATTTCCTACTTCCATCCTGCCCCACCAAGCCCTCTTCCAATATTTTCAAGGCACGTCTTGTTTTTATTACCCGTACATTAACAGGCCTACTTCAAGGAGCTTACCATGACCCAGGAAATGGAGGCTGACTAAAAATGGAGGAGGAGAAAGGACGAGGAGACATAAAAGGAATTTTATGTTCTTTTAAAGGAGTCATTAAAGTAGCATAAAAGAAAAACCTTAAAATACCACACAAAGTCTTGTTTAGATAAGACACAGGGAAGATTTTCTAGAGACAGATGGAAAAGCAGAGGGTGTCTGGTTTTGACAGTTAACTCTTGGGTCACTTGTGGTGATCGGTCAGCGTTTGGTTGCACCCAGAAGAAACAACTTCAGTTCTTTATGCAGGGGACTTAGCAGAGGATGGGGAGGGAGTGTGGAAGGACTGGAGGGGCAGGCCTTGGCTGGACCTCCAGCAGCTACCAAAAGGACAACCAAAGCTGACCTGGCAAAGGGCTTGGCACAGGTGGGAGGTTGGAGAATTAGCAGGTCACAGGCTCATTGTTGGTTACGGGGCCCACCCTGGGATGAAGTCCAGGGAACAGGAAGCTGGTTCCAACATCCGGGACTCTAGAGCCATGCTCTGCTTGCTAAATCTGCATCAGCAAAATGAACATCTTGCCTTTTTGACACAGGCTTGAATTGGAGTCTTGACCAAGTGCATCTTCAAACAAATCAGGGAAATGTGGTTTTTATCTGTCCAGATTCTGCCATGCAGAAAACCTTGGTAGACAGTTTGAAGTGGAGACCGAGAAAGCCCTTATATTTATTGGTGTTAAGGAGGCTCATACGGAGGGGAATTGGGACTCTTGGAGGGCTTTGGATTTCTCTTTTCTGTTCTGCTTGTTTTTGTATGTGTTTGTGTGTGAAAAGAATGGCAAGTAAGCTTTTCTAAGCATAAACCACATGTCCACCTTATCTTGAAACTGTGATTAATTTCAGTTACAGAACTTGACTTATTTGGATTTGAGCAAAGTCCAGTGCTTTTCTAACACCAGGTATACTATGAGAGAAAAAACAATTCAACTTACGTGTTCAAATATCATTGGAAAAGGCAGTCTCTGTCCTTAAACAATTTATAGAATCCACACCCAATAACACCTCATTAAGAAATGAATAAGAGCTGGGCACAATGATGCATGCCTATAACCCCAGCAACTTGGGAGGCTGAGGCAGGAGGATCGTGAGTTCAAACCCAGCCTCAGAAACTTATCGAGACCCTGTCTCTAATAAAAATATAAAAAAGGACTGCAGATGTGGCTAGGTGGTTAAACACCCCTGGGCTCAATCATAATAACAATAAACTTAATGGAGATGTTTATTTTGTAATATGTTTGAAAAACCACTACTCCTCTGTGGCATGGTCAAATAATGCCCAAATTATTTCCCTTTAGACTGTTTGGCTGCTGCTTGCTGCTTGCTGCTTGCTTTTTTCAACTATAGCATCAGAGAGCAGTTATGTTTGAGGTCCGATAGACTAGTACAGTCACCTGTAATCTTTGTGACTGAGGTCAGACATCACATCTTTCACCATAATTAATACTGTTTCTTCAGTTCCATGGACACAATAAGTGTACCACAAATATTCACTGATTGTCTTAAAAACAAATAATGGAGTGCATGAATGAATAATTGCTAAATAGATTATATCTGTATTTTAGTAGTGATGAAGCAATGGGAAATTTAATAGGTTTTCTCCTTTGGAAAAATGTGTTTTTAATATTTGAGCCATGAAGAAAAACAAGAATACTTGTGAAAACAATCTCTGAATATCATAGGCAATTATTTCCCTCCTGAGGGTTTTACTCCAGACCAGTTCTGTTTTCACATGAGGTTCACACAGTGATTATAATTTGGACTTTTCTTTTCCTGAAGATGTAACTGTGGACACAGCAGAGGGAGCACATTCTCCCAGTAGCTTCCTTACTCCAGCCTTCTTTCCTGGTCTGTACTGTACTTCTCATGTTTAACTAGATTTCACCATTCAGCCCAGAATGACTATTTCCTCAACCTTTCTCATCTTTCCTGAATCCAGATCAGTGCTGTCCTTTTGGACCCTTGCAAAGAGCAATGGGCAGAAGAAAAATTCCTTCTGCAAATTATAAACTGCAAATTATTTTTTCCCACTGAGCTGAGCTTGCAATGAGTGACCTGAAGTTGAATTTCATGATAGAAACTTTTAGACTGCTTTCTATTACTAAGTCAAGTACTTTCTTTTGTATGAGACTTGTAGGAGAAGGACATGATTCTTAAGCAATCTGTTTCCATCACAGAGTGTATTTGTGTGTCTGAAGAAATGTGAGGATTCATTAGGTAAAAAGACCAGAGATTGTTTCATCGCTAACCATTCCAAAATTATTTTTCAGCACTTGCTGTATCCTGGCAATTTTTTTCAGTTGCTGGAAGCACAGTAGAAAACAAAACGGACATGATCCCTGTCTGCTTAGAACTTGCATTCTGGTAGGGAGATTTATTGAACAATTGCGTACATGTGTGATCAATGTCATGCCTGATTTTGTTCATTGGAATGAAGAAAAATAAAGCAGGACAGGTAATGAGGGCTGACATTTAAGCAAACAATGATGTGAAGAGGAAGGTGTTGCAGGCTGGCAGCAAGTGCAAAGCGCCTTGGTGCCGAAATGAGCACAGTCCATGACAGCAAGAGCAGGCAGGAATGTGCTTAGGTTTGAAGGGTGGAAGTCCTTGTTAGGTCACAATAAGGAGTTTGGGTCTTATTTTGGGTGTGATGGGAAGCTGATAGAGCATGAAAAATAAAGGACCAACATGCTCTAATTTGTATTTTAAAGGATCTCTCTGCTATTGTATGGAGAATAGATTGCAGGTGGGGTAAGGATGGAAGCAGGTCAACAACTGGGAACCACTGTGGTTATCTAGGTGGTTTGTTCTAGAATGTTGGCAGTGGGTTTATATGAAGAATAGTGGCAATGGAGTGTTCATCCTTACCCTGATGTGGACATCATAGGAAAAAATGGGCTCAGATAGCAAGTAGAAGAATTCACTTTAAGAGCAGAAAAAATCTTGGCAAGCACACATTCTAGGTTGGGTAAATGGAGATAATGTGGAATATCCTTCTCTGAGATCAGTAAAAGGAAGCACTGAAGAATTAAAGGAAGAAATATTTCAAATAAAAGTCATGATATATTCTTCAGTGTTGAAAAAAGATCCCAGCCACATGACTTTTTAAAAAATTGTCAGAATAGACTTTATTTTTTAAGAGCAGTTTTAGGTTCATAGTGATAAAAAAGGAAGGTGTAGCAACTTCTCACGTGTCCCCTGCACCAACACACGAATAGCACCCCCATCACCAATAACCCCAGCAAAGTGGTACATTTGTTACGATTGATGAACTTACACTGACTATCACTACTGCCCAAAGACCATGGTTTACATTGGGGTTCACTCTTAGTGTTGTAATGGTATGTTTTCTTGATATCATTTCTGCTCACTGGGGCATCTTCCTTTCATCTCCTTGTCAATTAATTACTTAAGCATGAGATTAGACTTCTTGAAGTGCATTATCCTAACTTTGTCAAGGGCAAAAGGGGAGAACAATTTCACACACACACATATCTGGCAAAGTTGGGAAGATGGAAAAAATCTTATTATTTATCGAAGCACTATATAAGCATCTGAAATAGAGCAAAGTCGAGAGAAAGCTGAAACTTCAAGGACAAATACCTGTAGAAAGGTTCAGAGAAGTAAGGTCAGAATTGCTAAAGCAGGAAATGAGATGCAATTTCCAAAGGCGAAATAGAGCCTTCTTCTTTTTTCACTACATCAGGAGCAAGAAAAGACTAGAGCAGAGTGTTGTCCTTTAATTAGATAGGAAAGAAGGAGACTCAGTGATGACATCAAAAGGTCACAGGGCAGTCAATGTCTTTTATAAAAACTTTCTCCATGATCAAGTGAATGGTACTCTGGAAATAGGTAATGCATATTTTAGGAGAATGAAAAGGGAAAAAGAAGACATGGAGGGAGATAATTTAAATAAGTGAGATTCATATCTAAATGTGCAGGCCCTGATGATTTGCATCCAAGGGTACTAAAAGAATTGGCTGAAGTATTGTGGACCATAAATTGAATATGAGTCAGCAATTTGTAATGCTATTATTTAAAACAGGGAACATGAGTGAGCGTTGTATTAACAGGAGTGTGACATGAAGAGGGCAAGGGTACGTTCTCTAATACTTGGCATCCATTAACCAGTATTTAGACTGGAATTACCAGTTTTGGTTGCTATATATTAAAAGGGATGATTAGACTCAAGAAAAGAACACAAATGACAAAAGGAACAAAAAAATACATGGGAAAACCCAATGGCCAGTGTATAAAGTCTCCATTCCTTCATCATTTTGTTTGGGATTACCAACTTCCAGATCATGCTACCTTAGGACATGGCTTACATCTTAAGGGATCTCTGCCCAGGTAGCCACATCCTCTGGTTAAAAAAAGTGGCTCATGTATAAGAAGGATTATAGTAAAAATCATTCTGGTTAAATGTTCCTCCTGTTTTCCAGAGAGGACCATGAGGGAGTTGGTAAATATTGGTGTGAAGGAGAATTAGACCAAAAAGGTGGTTATTAAGTACCCAAACTGAGGGTTAGTTTTCTCACAAATCCTTAGCATATTCCAGGGTCCTTATGTGTACACTGTTTTCCTGTATTGTCGTAGAACCCTCTGTATCTTAACTCAGTAGAAGAGCACCATTCCCACAAAAATCAGATTGATCAAGTTATGTTCTGTGCATGTACAAATATGGCATACTGAACTGCCCTATTATGCATAATCATATTATACTCCAATAAGAAAAAAGAGAAATGATAAACAGGTGCCCATTTCAATGGGAATTCTGGTTTGATGCCCAAATTTTCTTATTCTGCCCAATTGCTCTTTAGTTGTCCCCCTTTCCCACACCCCAGGAGCACTCTTTCCCACCTGCCTGAACCAATTATGCTGCCCTCAACTGGCAGTTCAGGGCCCTCCTAGCTCACTGGCATTTCTCCCAGATTGCTTTCTCTGAGATGGACCTCCATGTTTTGGGCTTCTCCTTCCTCACTTACCTTCCCAAACTCACCTTTCCTCTGTTCCATTACCTACAGTGCTTTGCTTGACTTTCCAAAAATTAGTTTATTAATTGCAATAAATGTATTCTAAAAGGATAAATGGTATTTTTTTTCAGTATATCTCACTCATTGAATGGTGTGATGGGGAGAACATTTTATGTGGCAAAAAAAACATGGTGTTACTCAGTATTGAATCATTCAGAATAAAAATTATTCCCCTCTCAATTTCTTCTCAAGTCTTTCTAATTCAGTTAAGGAGAAAGTTTTTCTTCTGGTGCTAGTATGTTTTAAATCTTCTGTAACTGCTAATTCTCTCTTTTTAATAAAGCAAGTGCTTCAGGCTCAAAGCCTTGGGAACTAGAATTATTTCTTAGACGGTTTTTGGTATTGAAGTATAATATACACACAAGAAGACAAACATATGATATATATAAATATGTAATATGAATTAATATAAGTATATAAATATAGAGGTTATATATTTATTCCATGATTGATTACATTAGCTAGAATTTAAATTTATTCCTTTATTCTCATTGTGTTTACTTACACAGGTCTTTTTTAAAATTTATATCAGTGATACTAGTTTCTAGGTGATACGAGTTTCCTTCTAAAAATAAATTTATTAAGTAAAACAAATGAGTTGATTTAAAGAGGAAAATAGTACTCTATTTCACAGATTCTAAAGATTCACCTTTCCCCAGATACTGAAAGCTCTTTGGAATTGGGATGAGTCATGCAAACTATGCTCTCCTACAATGCCCCTGGGCCAGGCCTGGCAGTGTGTTTGGGGTATGTGTTGTCTTCAGTTGACATTGTGGTTCAATCAAAAAAGGTCAACATAAGAGCACTTCAGACTCAGTGAGATGTGGAAAATAATTAACAACACAGCTGGCACTCTGATGTGGAAAAAAGTGGGGATGTGATGTGCCAATACCTGAAGTTTGGGAACTAGTAGCTTAGTGACCCTACTCTTTCCATCTGATGCCTTTGCGTAATTAAAATGACTCTCTCAGAACTGCATTGCTTTAACTACTAAAAGTGGTAGTGTGGTAGGAATTTTGGTCCTGTGGTCAGTGACCATGGACAGAGGGGTGTCAGGAAATGTGGATTGGGAAGGTGAGCTTTATTTTATGTCCTTTAGTGTTCCTTGAATATCACCCCTGTGTCTGTCCCTGAGGCTTGCCTTACTCTTTGTTTTTTTTTTTTTTTTTTTGCCTTACTCTTTGTGACACACATTTTCCTTGCTTAGAAGTTGTTGGTACCACATATCAGGCTGTAGGCTTATGAATCATTAAAAAATAGCTTTTAGATGTAGAGTCTTGTTGCACTAGACTATGAATCAATACCCCTGAGCATCAGATATCTGTCCTTAGACTTGTCCTAGCACCTGGATGACCCAACATGATGCCTGCTGCATAGGAGTCTCCAAAGACATATTTTTTAAAGGAAGAGAAGAAAGGAGGAAGAAAGGAAGGAAGGAAGGAAGGAAGGAAGGAAGGAAGGAAGGAAGGAAGGAAGGAAGGAAGGAATCTCCCTTGGCCTTCTGTTTGGAGACTGTAGCTATGGCCGTACCATGCAGCCAGATCAGCTAGGGGCCAGTAGCAGTCTGCATTTAGCTCCTCCATCCTCCTCTGCTGCTTTGAGGCAATAGCTACACATTTGTATGGCATCCCATTTGCATACTCTAACGAGATGGGCTATAATTGGCCTTCATTGATTTTGTTTTCATTGAGCTAAAATAGAGTCAGAGCTTCTTAGGCTAGAAGAACTGATTGATTTGTGGTAGAATTCAGGACTATTCAGTTGAAGAAATAATTAATTATGTTCTTATTTAGTAATCATCAGGGTTGAGCCTATTTCTTAGGAGTGTGCTCAGCAGAATTGGACTTTACCAAGGCAGAAATGCTGTAAAGTAGATTTGTTAGCCAAACACATGAGTACCACACATTATTTTAAAAAGAAAACTGTGGAGATTGGAGACAAACTCCAATGTATGTATGTAGACATTAAGAGACATGCATTGTTTCTTTTCTGTTCTTCGTTTTCCTTCTCACATGAACATATTCCTCACTAATTGCCTTTATCCACCCATCCATTTATCTACCCTTTTATCTGTCCCTGCATCCTTGAATCCATCCACTGGTCTGTTGATATTTTGTAAATTTTCCCTGAGTTAATTCAGTCTGAGTGAATAATTCTTTTCACCTTTGTCTTCCAGTTCTCAAATCTGGAGTTGGTTCAGATTGGTTCCTTCTTTAGAGGAATAGGCGAGGGAATCTTAGCCTGGTTAGATCATCCTGAAGCATGGAACACTTAAAGAAGTAAGGATATTTGATAGGTCATCCTGTGTAGGTCAGTACCTTGGAATTTTGATGTGGTTATGATTAAAATCTTTCTAAATTATTTAGTCCCAGGTCAATCTTTTATTTTAAAATAACTGAGTACAATTTTTGAGTATAGTTAGTCCCTCTTAGAAAGAGTTCTATTCTTGAAGCTAAGGCTTTGTATCTTTTGAGGAACAAGACATAGATAAAAATAACCACATTCTCATTTCATTCAATAGCATTTACTGAGTAGCCCAGTGTGTAAGGTATTATTGTAAGTGTTGTAAAGAGATACAAAGATGAATGAAACACTATAGTTGCACTGAAGCATCTTAAGAGATGGTATAGAAATATTTGCCAGAAATCATTTGTAAGTCAGTTATTTGAATTTATGTAGACAATATCATTTATAGTCCATTGCTTAAACCACAAAAATAGACTAAAATATCAGGCCGAACCATATGAAATTGCCAGTGTTTCACATGTAAACAATGCACACAATGAAGCATACAAGGAAGCATACAATGAAGAGTAAATAGTGACCATGAATAATGGTTATTTCATGGGAAAAATGGGTTCAGAAACATATCTCTTTTTATTGAAGGCCTATATTTGGAACACAGGAGTCCTTTCCCAAGTGTTCCCATTTTGGGGAATAGTGGAAATGGGGGTTTGCCTTGCTGCTTGCCTAGAACAAGAGTTCCATCAGGGATGGTGACACAGTGGAATACAAAGGAAGGCCGGGAAGAGGTGAAGGAAGTGCTCAGGGAGGGAGGCTGAGATCTCCTGCAGGTGTAACAGGTGACATTGTTCCATGTTTGGGTTGTCACTGCCACCATCTCTTGTCCCAGGCCTGCACTGTACCTGCTATGGTCCATGTTGGCAAATGGATCTCTTAGGGCCCATGAAACTGGTGACAGTCTCTTCCGGTGCAGCCATGGAAAACTCAGTCCAATGAAACCCACGATGCAAATATGGATATGAGTGATTGGCTGCTATCCTCCTCTTAGCCCTGCGTGAGAGTGGAGGTGGATTAAGTTCTCCTTTTCTCCGAGTGAGTAGGGTTGAGGGAAGGGCAAACCTGGGAGGCCTGGGGAAGGTCCCTGCAACCTCTCTATTTTCCCCAACCCAATCTCTCTGAATGGAAGTCAAAAGATGGGCACTAATAAATTGGGAAATTTCCAGAATTGCTGCCACTGTGTTGGGAATACTGCTGAGGTTAAAGCAGGAGAAACAATTCCCCTTTGTCTACTCCACTGAACTTCTATTATTTCCACTGTTGACATCAGGTCTGAGCTGGGACAGAATAATTTTTAGTTGTGTAGCTAGAACCTCAGAACTTTCCAGCTGGCTAGCTGTGTGGCAATCTCCTGTTGATGACCATGACCCTTATCAGTTCTTTCATTATTCATTTCTGGCAGGAAAAAGCAGCAAAGATAAAAGTAGACAATGAGTTCTTGGATACATCCAAGAAAACTGAAGATTTATTTATACCTCAGAGGACCCAGCAAAGTCTTCTAGGAGCTTAGTACCTCCAACTAGGACAGATGGTGATTTTAGGGAGCGCTGTGGAAAGGGACAGGTTTGGGTGTGTAGCTCTTGACTCCAAGGATGTCCTGAGGTTGGAGGAGAAGCCGTGGGTTTAGGTTTTATTTCTTTCTCTCTCCTTCTTCAATGTCAGTCTATACTTGGCCTTGAGATGGTGATGTGAAGGAAATGATTCAGGCTGGGGAGAGTCCTGTTTGTTTCCCACTTGTTCATAGTGATGGAAAAAAAAATCACAAAATTCTTATAAGGATAATTATTATAAACAGAATGCAGTCATTCCTTGGCATTTACAGGGCATTGGCTTTTGGACCACAGGATACCAAAATCTGTGGAAGCCTGAGTCCCTAATGTAAAGAGGTATATATTCATATATAACCTATGTACATCTTCCTGTATATATTAGATCATCTCTAGGTTCTTATAATACCAACAATTTAAATTCTATGTAAATAACTGTTCTATTATATTGTTTAGGGAGTAATGATAAGAAGTCACTACATGTTCAGTTCAGGTGCAACTCTTTTTCCCCCCAAATATTCTTGATCCCTAGTTGGTTGACTGTGGATGCCAACGCATGCCTGATACTTCATTCGCCCTGTCTGGGTGGGACTGGGCTCTGCTCCCAGCCTTTCCACATGACTGGTTGGTCCGACCCTGTTCACTGCACAGCCCTGCGTTACTTGGTAGACAAAACTCTCAGTCCTTTTACTTTATTACTGTGTCCTCTCTTTTGGGAACTAGTTTTTTTTGGAGAGTAAAAAAGATTCCTTTATTTTCTCTTAATAATTTCTTGGAAACTATGCCTCCTCACATCTACCTTCTAGTAGCTTCTTTGGGTTATGGTGAAGAACCCAGAGCATAATCATTAGCCAAATGGCTACTCCTGAGAACGTTCTTCCATTTGAAATCATACTGATTTGGAATCTTAACTGATTCTGAGGCTGAAGTTCTTCTATAGGCCCTTTAGATGAAATATAGTCTATTCACAGAAAGGATGAATTTATAAAAATTAGGGGCACATAAAGGAAGATAGACTTTGTTCTATGTGAAGTTTCACATCTTCAATGAAGTGTTTTTTTTTTTTTTGGTGCTAGGGATTGAACCCAGGGCTTTGTGCTTGCAAGGCAAGCACTCTACCAACTGAGCCTATCTACAGCCCTTATCTCCTTAACATAAACTCAGATGTGGTCCCAAGACTCACTGTGACTAACAGAGACACTCCTTGGGAAATTGCAAGGGTTTAGGAACTCCCTCCCAGGAACCCAGAACAAAGATAGGTTTTTTATTATATAACAATATTGTAAACAGGACAAGGATCAGTAAATGTTTATTAAATGACAGCATGGAGGAATGAACAAAGAAAGGAATTTGATGGACTTTCTAAAAAATTTGAGCCAGGCTTTCCAAGGTTCTTTTTGGGGGAACGAGCATGGGAACATTTGAAAGCTCTGTTCTATGAAGTGTTTTGAATCTGCTGGTCCAAATCCACATGTTTACAGAGGCCATGAATCTTAGATTCGTGGTCTTAGCTGGGTGTGGTAGGGATGGTGATGTTTCTCCAGAGGGTAGAATGCTTTTCATGTTCTGCTCTCTACTGCACCATATTCATTTATTTAACAAGTATTTAGTGAATGCTTATCATATCCTAGGAACTGTTCTGGGTGCTAGGAATATAGAGGAGAACCAAATAGACAAAAATCCTTATCTTTTTGGAATTTTCATTCTAGTTGGGAAAGACAGACAATAAGCCCATAAACACATACAGATATGCCAGTCAGGTGGTGTAAACACTTTGGAGAAAAGTAAATTGCATGCCCACAGCCTGTCACTGCTCCTCTGCAGGCTGGGCAGGGGAGGCCTGGACAAGCATCCCACTCTGGGGCAAAGTTTGTAATTTGTTGTTGCTGCTGCATGCCCTCTGGGTTAGGAAAAAATCTGTCCCTGAATGTTTAGCGGGTCTGCATGGCCTTTTGATTCTGCAGTGATTAAATGCCAGGCTATTGGGAATTAGTTTTATTCTAATTCAAGGTTAAATGTAGAAAAGACCTCCCTCTTCTCCATCTATCAAAATTCAACTATGGATCTTTTAAGGGTGTCAGCCTCTCTTTGAAGCCTCCTCTGACCTCTGCCGCCACCCCAACTGCATTTAATTCCTCCTTTCTCTGCATTCACATGATTTAACCCACAGCTCTCTTGTATCACATTTCATTCTGTCTTATATGGAATTACAAGCTTATGGGTTGTTTTTCCAATAAAATTTGTGATTTCTTTGGAGGCAGGGAGGCTCTTTTTTCACTCTATTCTCACTGTATTAATCTCCTCCCTCCCTTTCAAGGAACTTTAGAATGCTTGGTACATAGTAGCTGTTCAATTAACTATTGATTGAGAGAAAGGTACCTGCGAGCATGCTTATCAGTACTGATATCTGATTTGCATTATGTAAGTCTCTCATCTAATATACACTGACTTCCCAGATGAATGAAGTTTTCACTAGTTTTCTAGTTTCCTGAGGACATTAGTTGTAACTATTTCTTAGGTAAGTATTTCTAAGTTAAGACTTTTCAATGAACTAATAACTATAAAAATATATTTATTGCTTCTTTTCTCATTGTGAAGTAGTATACACTTATTGTAGGAAATTGAAAAACATAAATGAGCATAAAGAAAATAAAAATCACTTTCATTCATTCATTCAGAGGGTATCTGTTGAGCTATTACTATTCTTTAGGTATGAGCAAAGCACTAGAAAGAGAGCAAAAAATCACACAGGCCAAGCCTAGTTTTCATAGGGAAATTAAATGGGTAATTCCAACTTATACAGTTAATCAAAGAATTATGATTTCCATAAATCTTAAACATAAAGATAGGACTAAGATTTTTGTGTTTTGCGTGTTATTTTTCCAATCTATTTATGAAGGCAATATATTCATAAAAAATTTAAAGTGAGATAATACTGAAATAATGAGATAATACTGAAATACTGTTTTCTAACCTGCCTTTTAAACCTAACATATTGTGAATATTTCTTTAGTTCTTTAGCACTGTTCTATAATGTCATTTTAAATAACCATCAATAATTTGTTTCCAAGTTCTCAAACAGTAATATTAACTTTGAACAAATTGTTGGAACTGTTGGTCTGCAAAATTTGGGAGCCTCTGATGGGTGTGGCTAAGTTGCCTCCATGCCATTTATATTTCTGCTACCAGTGTATGAGGGAAATGGTATCAGTAGTTTTTTGTTTTTTTCATTTAAAAAGGAATTAACCTGGTCCGTGTGTTTTTGTTGGTGAATGGGCGATCATTTCTTATGCATTGATCTCTAATGAATTCTACTCTAAAGTAGATAATGAATGAAATTGTAATCAGTGTTGGGCTAGAGAAGCATTTTGCCAAAGTGGATATCAGGACTATTGGATGATTTTAGCCCTTTAACCATAAAGCGAGCGAGGGAATGACTAATAGGCCCTATTCTTTATATTTATGTTAATGATTCAGTTTGGCCATCTTCTTGCCATCATTTGAAGAAAGGGCATTTAAGAAAAATCCTGGCCAGAGAATGTCAGGAACGCAAGGAGAGAGCTAGGGCAAATGGTACCAGTGTCACTAATGAGATTGCAAAGGAGGAGCAGACCCGTACCCAGGAGAGAGATTGTAAAGAGCAGCCAGCCAGTCAAAAAAAGGAAAAAGCTTTTCATAGGCAGGAAATCACAGTGCTGCAGTACTCACCGAGGAAGTGGTGTGCCCATACCCTGCAGGAGGACAGCGAGATGCCATGGTTCATCCCCTTTCTGATAGTGCCATTGTGACACACGACACCATATGATTATGTCTCTATATTAAAATACTCTGGTCCAGCCCTAAAGAGATTCTAGTTTTCATCCTAAAATATGCCACATTGTCCTCCATACAACAAATGGCCTCAGCAGGGAACGCACCTCTGAGTTCTGATATGGGGAACTTCACATCAGCTGGGAATTCACTAGAATCATGCCAATAGGTGTGGCTTCTGCTCTTGATTCTAATGTCACTTAACTGGGACCTTGGGCAGGTCCCTAAATCTCTCCTGGCTTCAGTCTCCTCATTTTTAATATGAGGGATTCAAAGCACATGGCTTTCACGTTTTTTCTGGCATGGAAGTTCCCCTATAGTCTGTCCTCTAGACCAACGCCGTGAGGCTCGTCTTACCTCCTCTGCTGCTCAGATATGGGGAATGATATGTCATCTTAACAGTATTTAGTCTATCGTCTCTCCCATGAGCTTCTTGTTTGAGTTTTATTAGAAAGAGAGGTTTCTGGGTTTGTACTGTCATTTACTACCCTCACCCAGCAGCTCCTTCGGTACAGTTCTGTCTTGATCTTTGCAGTTTACCTCAAGACCTCACTTCATATGTACCATAATAGCAGAGCAGGACTCCTTCCCAGTCCTCTTACTTTTTTTTGTCTCCTTCAATTATTTTTCCTAACTTCCTACCCTACCTTGTGAAATGATGAACACTTTGCAATTTACTGAAACAGTTGTTCCACGGAAGACCCACACGCTCCATGGCTCTCAGTATTGTCACATCTTCATCAACCCTAGAAAGAGGCGGGTGCCTGTGTGTGTGTGTGTGTGTGTGTGTGCGCGTGTGTGCGCGTCCATATCCACGCTGGGCTGAGAAACGTAAATTAGGAAGAGGAATGATTAGGTGGCTGAGCTTCAAAGGGAACATTTGTAGATTCTATCTGGAACACATTTTATTAAAATTGCAACAAACTTTATAAAATCAGATGTATGGTTCATTAAGGGAACATTACCTTACAATTATGATTAATTAGATTAAACTTATGAAAGTGTGTTATTTGTTCAAATCAAAAGGGTGGGGGAAAATGATGGATGATGAAAGAGTGTGATAAATGAAGAAAGCAGCTGAACTAAATTGAATGTGTATTCATCCGTTTTCACTTCATAACGAATGATAAATTGAGCATGTCACATTTAACAATACATGTCTGGGCTTAAGCACACGGTTTCAGCTCCTGTTGGCTAATGCCTTGTGATAGGTAGTTGAGACCAAAGAATTGAAATTTCGGTCCTTAGACTTTTGTCTGCCCAGCATTTACCTTGTAAAACACAATAGCAACTTACTCAATTAAAAGAGCTTATGGAGTTGTTAATTCATAAAAAAATTATCGTGCTTCCTTGGGTCATGCTTAGGGTATTTGAGAGTAGATTTGTCTTACCTGAAATGGGTGTTTTCCTCCATTTTGTATGCCTAATCCAATGGCAGGGATGGAAAGCACCCAAAATTATAGAAACAGCTTTCTTTTTCTCTCTCAAAAGTAGCCATGTTTACCTTGGCAATTGATTGGAAGAAACACCCCCAAAAGCTCATTAAAAAGTCTGGGAAATTTTCAAGTGAGGGATAAACATCAAACAGTTTACATCAGTTTCCTGAAATCTCAAGTTTTCCAATATTTTAAATCACATTGTAGCCTCTCAAGGATTGCAAAGCTGGTGTTGGGGGTCTGGGGGAAAGTGAGTGGAAAATATTTCCAATCAGACTGAATTAGACAAATTTGCCACACAGAGTCAGGAATGGTTTATGAAAAGAATTATTTTTTTGTGCTAGAAAAGTTCAAAAGTTATAATATAGAATCTGACACACAGGCGATAGTTCTCTGCCCTTTCATTCTTACTGAATTTGGCTAATGACAATGCGAAGCCAGTGATGGTTTCTGAAAAGATTACACAGTATTTTCTTCTATTTTGAGTTTTATGAAAGGATTTTGGTACGATTCATTTTGAGCTTTGGAGAAGGTTTCTAGTCAGTTTCGATTTTATCTGAACCTTATCTTTTAGGCCTATCTCAACTTCTATTTCCACCATCCTTGCTTGATGTTTTCAGCAACCACCAAGCTTTTAAGGGATCAAGTCTCTGTCAGCTTCTTTACAGAATATCTCATACTTGGGGTACACAGGTGGAGAGGAGAGACGCTGGAGCAAACAAGGCCTTCTGAAAGTTAGGAGGTGGGACAACTGGGGTCATTTAGGAATTAGGAAGGAAAGGAATGGTGGTGTTGATGGAAGTAGTTATTCAGTGTTAACTAGAAACAAGGCCTAGGGTTGTGGTTCTTAATGGGGGTGGGATATTTTTGCCCCCCAGAACACATGAAGCAATGTCCCTTTTGGGACTAATATTACTGGCACCTCCTGTGTAGAGACCAGGGATGTTGCTGAACATTCTATGATGTGTAGAATGGGTTCTCACAATGGCTATCTGAATTACCCAGCTCAAATGTCATTCAAGATGAGGTCAAATATGCTAGTAAAATAAATTGCATTAGTCTTAGATCCCAACCAGTGTGATTTAATTCCTGAAGTACCAAAATAATTTTGTTCTGCTTAGTTTTTTTTTTTTTTAAACAATGTATCCCTTAGAAATCTATTCATTAAATTGGCATGAGCTTTTTAGGAGGTGTTGCAGTCTCTCCGTGTATATACGGAGGTATGGGAAGGGTAGGTTTAATCTTATCATTAAATTAGGAACAGAACTGGAACGAGAATTCTGCTTCCTTGAGGGTATTGCTTGATTTTCCAAGTCAGGCCACTTCCCATTTCTAGGCTAAGGTGCCGCCCGCTCTCCTGTAAAGAGATAGTCTCTATTAATGGTAAATTATTTTGGGGAAAGAATATTCTGGAGGTGAGAGAAGGTAGAAAAGCCTTGAGTCATGCTAAACCATTCAAAGAGGAGCTTACAGAAAGAAACTGTCACACTTGTCTGAGTTCTGACGTGAAAATACATTTCAGAGCCAAGACAATTCATCTGTCAGACTTCCTGTTGGAAGAGTATTTACTCAGCTGTGAGAAGAGGGCTTCAGTGAGCATCCAAGCTAATGAAAATTTGATAATACTCAATATTCTGGAAATAACCCCAAATCAAGTAGGTTCTTAGTGTCAGCATGCAGATGATAAAAAACCTTGAAGACATGTCCTGGGAGCAGAGAGCAACAGAATCTCTTATCAGCAGTCTTCTTACTTCGAGGTAGGGATCATCTCTTTGGTGGGAGGAAGGATGGATGTGTTGAGTTCACTTTTTTTCTTTTTTCAACTCAAGAACACTGTGATAAAATATATATAACATGAAATTTAACATTTTAGTCATTTTAAGTATATCATTTAGTGGCAGTAAGCACATTTACAATGTTGTGTAACCACCACCACATTTATGTCCTATATTTTTAATCACCTGAAACAGAAACTCTTGACATTAAGCCAACACTCCTCCTTCTCCCTCCTCTCAGCCCCAGGTACCCTCTCTTCTGTATTGTCACTATGAATTTGCCTACTCTAGGTACCTCCTATAAGTGGAATCATGCAATATTTGTTGTTTTTGTCTGGTTACAGTTCACTTTTGTATTCTTGGTGTCTAGTAAATGCCAGGCAGGAGGAAGGTACTGAAGAAGTATGAAGTGAAAGTTGGAGTTGGAGGATAGGAGTAGCATTTCTCTTCAGGATCTCACACACTAAACACAATTTTTAAATAGCAATAATGATGAAGCCTTGCATTTAAATGGTGCTTAATGCTTTGTCAAAGGGCTTTCATATTTCATCTCATTTGATGCTTGATTATTATTTTGGGAAAAAATGCATCTCTTTTAAGGTTAACTTTAAGTAAAACATGTATCTTTCCTCGTATTATTTAAAATTATTTTAGTGTAATTGTACTTCAAAAATTTTTAATTTACTGCTTCTGGGACTGACCCCATGTGATGTGTGGGTCAGGGAGGGTGAATGAAATGTATAGTTCATCATCATTCATTGACAAGGTTAAGGTCCACCTCTCTGGAGAAGGAAATTGAAGTGATAAGATATTAAGTGCATCTTTTCAAGGTCCCACAGGAAATTAGCAGCAGAACCAGAATTAGAATTCACAGCCTCTGGGTCCCCAAGGTTTCAGTGCACTGCGCTGACCCCCAAACACAAACTTGCCTTTCCCACATGTCTATTCTCAGTGACCTCTACTAGTGCCCACAAAGCATGAAGAAAAAGTAACCATTCTTCCATGAATTCTTCGACTAGCACAAACAGTGCAAATTGTTTTCTTTTGGGGTCAGAGCTTTGCCACCTGCCATTTTGGACTTGCTGGAAGGCTGAAATACATCATTTGAAGGGTTATACACTTGATGTCACCCGTTACTGACTAGTCCTGACTTCTCCCTTGGAGATCGACTCATCCTCCTGTTAAGCTCCACGTGCCTTGAGGAGACTGAAGGGGACATTTTGCTCCAATTATAGATGCAGTAGAAAGGAAAGGTTAAGCAATTAAAGGAATGCCCTCTTCATCACTAACTTTATTGTCCCCCTCTCTGCAAACACAACTTTTTTCTTTTTATGCAGTTTGTGGTTTGACAGCCACACTGTGCTTCCCCTCTGATATTGTCTCATAAAACTCTTGGGCAGTAATATAATTGCCTGACCAGCTTTCCAGGTTATGTGTCTTTTTCCCCTAAAGTACACCGGTAGAAAAAGCATTTAAGCTTGACACTGTGACTTTCCTGGGCTAAGTTCCGTCCTTTTATCGCAGAAAAGCTTTCAATATGCACTGCAGGGCACTTACTTTTTTCTTAATATAACTTCCATCCCACCTTCTTCATCTGCTTGCCAAAGGAGAAAAACAGAGAAGTCTGCTTGGAATGATCAAATGAGAACATGAGAGGAAAAATAGGTCAGGAATAGTAAGTAGCTAATTTACCAGGGACAGTAGAGTCATTCAGATTTGTAAATTTTCAAATCATCTACAGGCTTGGGGAAAAATTTTTTTTTAATGGTCATGGTGATATTTCAGGAACAAGATTTGGGCTTTATGAGGTGCACTGATTTGGATAGCAGTGGAGAAGGGAGGAAAAGGACAGAAGAGTGGGTGAAGTAGTGTTAGTTAGGACAGGGCAATGTTTTTTCCCATAAATAAATGCACATTTTAAGGGTATGCCATTACAGTGTAGGTGATAATTTAGAATAGTCATGTTGATTGCCCAGACTTTCTTATCTTGGGTTCTAATAGGCAGCTCTCCTAACTCTTCTGGGACACACACGAAATGATCTTGCACCCATTCTACTTCCCACAAGATCCTGATGATTCTAATTTAGAGTTGGGTCTTTTCTAGCTTCTATTTATCCTCCCTGCTACTATTTTGATTCTAACTTCCACTGGGTCTCTTCAGATCAGTGGTTCCCAAACCTGTCTCACTTTCAGTACGCTGGAAACACATATGCATGCACACACATATGCGCACACACACACACACACACACACACACACATACACACAGTCACAGATTCCTCATCTATTCTTGTTGATTTTGACTCATTTGGTCTTGGGACTCAGGAAATTCTACTTTAAAAACACTTCTGGCGCATTCTAGTGATCTATCGTTGGAAATTTCTTTCTTAGATCATTATGAATATTTGTTAATTATCTTTCGTGAGAGCAATGTGTCCCCAGCCTGAGCTATCATCTTCCAAGGTTACCATACTAAAAACGATGGAATCACAGTGCTGTGCTTATACTTGGTGGACGGTTGACAACAGAGACTTCAAAACCTGTTTTTCCCCTCCCCTCCCCAAGGATTAAATTCAGACTCCTTGGTTTAGCAGATAAGCTTCTTTTTATTTTATTTTATTTTTTAAAATATTTTCTTAGTTTTAGATGGACACAATACTTTATTTATTCATTTATGTGATGCTGAGGATTGAACCCAGCACCTCATACGTGCCAGCAAGTGCTCTACCACTGAGCCACAACCCCAGCCCACTTTTCTTTCTTTCTTTTTTCTTTTTTGAGAAAAAGGAAAAAGAAGTTTTATTGCTTTGCTAGCAAAGGAGAAACATAGGAAATTCTTGTCCCTAGAGGCTGTGATTTTGCCCATCAAGGGGTACAGGGTTTTTTAAAGAGGTGCTTCAAAGGCTACATTTCACATGTTCTCTCTCTGGAGTTGTCCCAGATACTATATTTGAATTCAAGTATTTATAAAGTTTCTACTATATATAAGATATTGCAGGTGATACACAAACAAGTGGATTTATCCTGCTGTCAAATGTATAAAGAATACAAAAGTCAGTGTTCATGTATGTACTCTGGTTTGATCAGTAAACATTATATACATATATTAAAATAGCACACTATACAATTTCAGTACCATAAATATGTAGGTAGTAGGTGTTAATTTAAAAAAAGTCCTGAATTTATAGGGGCTAAACCCAACAAAGAATAAAGCAGATCATATAAGTACATGCAAGACAAAATATTTTGAATTCGAAATAGAGAGGGACAAAGTACTTTAGGGGTTTGAGGGCAAAAAAAATTACCAGGTTTTTGGAAACAAAGGTTTTGTGAGGAGATAGCAATTTAGGTTGTGGAAGACCATCCTACTGAAGGAGGAGTGGTAGTAAAACCCTAAGTGGTGAAGGTGAGTGTTATCAGAGGTATTGAGAATAGAAAACAGGGAGGGTTGGACATGTGTGGTGGTGAATAGAATGTAAACCTGTTATGATAAATTGGGATCTCAGAGGGATTTTATATCATTGGCAAAATGTCTTAAATAATATGAGAGTGCCAATAGCTACTGCTTATTGTTCTTCAAACTTAAATGAAGTCCTTTGTTATATGCACAGCATATATTATCTAGAATCTTTTTTTATAACAGTTTCCAAAATAGATGCTTTTCATTTTGTAAAAGGAAAAAAATGAAGCCTAGAGAGGATATATAATCTGTACAACCCCCAATAGTTGAAATTAAAAACTGTTACTATGTGATTCCTAAAACTCCAACAGGACCCCTGTGCTCTAAAATATTGGGATTGATTCTGATCTGTTAATTGAAAAAAATTAGTTAATATAGAGGATCATAAGATAATCCTACAACATTTTAAATATTTTTAAAGTAATGCAACTAATATTCCCCAATGTTTTGGGTCAGTGGTATTTCTTTTAGTAGGAATTTTCAGATAGTTCACAAGCTATATGAATGTAGGATCTGTCTAGATAGGTGGTTCTTAAGTTGTCTTCTTCAGATCAGCAGCATCAGCCTCAGAATCAGCCTGTAACTAGCTCCACACTCTTCGTACTGAATCAAAAGCTTGGAGAGTGGGACCCAGCAATCTGTTTTAACAAGCTTTTTTGGATGATTATGGTGGGAAGAGAAAGAGAAGTTATAGAGGAAGAATTTATAGGATTCCAGAACTTGCTAACTAACTGAATATAAGATACAGTGGAGAAGATTGTTATTAAAACTGAGACTTTATACACAGTTGTCTGAACGATGGTGTCATTAGTAGAAATATGTAAGTCCAGAGAGCAGGTGGTTTGTGAGTGAGTGGGCGAGATGATAGATTTGACTTGTGCTAGAGTTGGACCTGATGCTCAGGCCTTTTTAACCCTAAGCTGGTACTTTTACTATGACACCACATAGCTTTGTGTCAAGTATCTCTACTTTATTATTAAGGCCTGGAGTACCTCTGGCAGGCCTATCACTTATAGTACTGAGGCTGCCACAGGATTTCAGGAAGCAGCAATATGTTTCGAGGTAATCAGAATTGAGTAAAATAGAGAATCTCAATCAAAAGCAGTGGGGAAGATGAAATCCTTTTGCTTCTTTGCTAAGGTGGCTGTTCTTTATGGGACTCAGTCATTTAATAGTGGGCTGAAAACTATATGGTGGACACGATACTGGGCTCATAAAGGTATGAGGCAAATTACTCAGGATCTCCTTGATCTTCTGAACTACATATATATGAAGCTTTTATTCAACTACATGTCTTGAATATATGACATTTACAAAATTGACCCATTCTAAATAGCTTTGTTATTTGAGAGACTGTAGAAACGTTAACATTTCTAAATCGTGATATTCATCATAATGATTGCCCTTTATTTTCAGTAAATGTTTCATAAAATAATTATTCACTTTGTAGAACTTTTGCTTTCTCATGTTTTATAGATTGTTTGAATTTACAAACTAATTTTTTTAGATCTGAGATATTTTATTAACAGCTACTACAAACAGGAAGATAGCTCAATTAGATTACCAAGTACAAAATAAACATACAAAAATCAGTAGTTTACATACATTCAAATAATCTTTTGGAAGATTTAATGAAAAAATATTTCATATATAACAGTAACAAATATATTAATATGTTTGTCAATAAAAATGTGAGACCTATTAAAAATAAAAATTAAAATACCACTGAAGGAAAAATAATAGCCTTTCTACAAATAGAAGAACCATATTATTGTGCAAATTAATTTGTATATTTAACAAAATCTCAATGAAAACAGTTTTAAACTGTATCACTTGATGCTAAATTTAGTGAAAAAATAAACATATAAGTGGGACCAGCACTAAAACACATTAAGGCATTTTTCAAAGTCTAAATAATTTAAGAGTATCATACTGGTCTATTAGCAAAACAGAATGCCCAGATGTAAGCACACTCAGATACATATAGAAATTGAATGTATAAAGAGGACATCATCTCAAATCACTGGGAAAAAGAAGTAGTCAATAAATGTTATAGGGATAAGTAAAGTAATATCCCTGCCTTACCTCATATACCATGATAAATTCCATATGTGCCAAAGATTTTTTTAAATAACACAACCATTAAATAATAATAAGAAAACTTGAAAATTTTTTCTTTATAAATCTGGAGTTAGCAAGAACTATCTAACCTTTCATGACTCAGAAGCCCCAAGACATAAATTATTTCACTGGTACTTTTTGTTATATAAAAATCAATTTTTTATGGAAAGAAGCATCATAACAAACTTTTAAAAAAGACAACTAGGGGACATATTTATAGCTCATATCAAAAGAATTACTTCCTAACATGTAAATTGACAAAATCATAACACTTTTGAAACACAGAAAAAGGAAATAAAATTAGCTATTAATGAAAAGCAAGAAAGTTAACTTCACTCATTAAAAAAGAAAAATGTAAATTAAAACTGTGAATGAAAGTCCATTTTTTCTCTCTTCATTGGCAAAAATCCAAAGTTAGCTAACATACTCTATTGATAGGACTCTGGAGGGGAAAGTATTTTCTCATGCATTCTGAGCCATGTGTTAAAGTCACCCATTGTGTTGTGGTCTATTTTACTCCTGGAATTGAGAAGGATTTGTGGCACATGGATGTGTCATTGTTTGGGGCATAAATATTTACAATTGTTATGTCTTCCTGTTTATGGTTCGCTTAAGCAGTATGAAATGTCCTTTTATCCCTTCTGACTATCTTTGTCTTGAAGTTCACTTTATCTGATACAAGGATGGAAACCTCCCCCCACCTTTTATTGAGTCCATGTTCGTGGTAGGTTTTTTTCTCACCCTTTCACCTTTAGTCTGTGGATGTCTTTTTCTGTGAGACGAGTCTCTTGAAGGCAGCGTCTTTTTAATCCAATCTGCCAGTCTGTGTCTTTTGGATGTTATGCATTTTCATTATAATGTGCCTTGCTGTGAATCTGTTGTGATTTTGTGCATTTGGTGTTATGTAAGTCTCTTGTAGTTGATTTTCCATTTCATTCTTCAGGTTTGGGAAATTTTCTGATATTATTTCATTGAATAGGTTGTTCATTCCTTTGGTTTGTATCTCTGTGCCTTCCTCAATCCCAGTAATTCTTAAATTTGGTCTTTTCATGATATCCCATAGTTCTTGGAGATTCTGTTCATGATTTCTTACCATCTTCTCTGTTTGGTCAACTTTATTTTCAAGATTAAATATTTTGTCTTCATTGTCTGAGGTTCTGTTTTCCAAGTGGTCTAGTCTGTTGGTGATGCTTTCCATTGAGTTTTCTATTTGGTTTATTGTTTCCTTATTTTCAAGGATTTCTTTCTTTTTTTTTTTCAGAATCTTTATCTCTTTGTTAAAATAATCTTTTGCTTCCTGCAGTTCCTCTTCCAACTATTTATTGGTTTGATGGTCATTGCCTCCATTTGTTCCCTTATCTCATTCTTCGCTTTGCAAATCATTTTAATTATGTATATTCTGAACTCCTTTTCTGATATGTCTTCTACCATGCTGTCATTGGATTCTATAAATATGGAATCTTGGTTTGTTTGGAACACGTTCTTCCCTTGCTTTTTCATGTTGTTCATGTATCTTCCCCTCTAGCCCTATAGATCTGGGGTATTGCAGTTTCCCCCCTATAGGTTTATGGTGACCCTATAGGCTTCCAAAACCTCTTCTTTAAGGGAGAGATCTATATTAGCAGCACCCAGTACAGACAATATGCAGCCCTAAGCCAAATAGTACCTATAAAGATGTTAATAGTATTGTCATAATAAACAGAGAGGAGGAGTTCAATTATTATCTACAGTATAACAGATAGATTTGCAATGAGGTCTATAGTTTCTGATGGTGGACAAATAGGAAGGGGACGGGTGTAGGATGTAACTGTTAATGGGATAAGAAAAGAGTATATAGAAGTACTAGATTATAGGAAGAGTGTAAGCGGAATCAAAAGAAGTTGGTTGTTAGCATGAGAAAAGGGAGAAAGAGACTCTGAGGAAGCAGGTAAACAAAAGGAAAATAGAACAAAAAAAATAAAGAAATAAAAGCTTAGAAATTTTCAAAAAGGAGAAAAAAAAATAAAACTACACCATAACAGTCATATAGTATTCAAATCTCCCAGTCTTCAATAGCCGATGCATGAGAGGTAACTGACGATGAGCTTCCAATCTCCAGCAGGCATTTCAGGATGGGATTTGCCCCACCTAAAGATGGCAGCTTCTGCTTCCAGGATAATCCAAGGTGGCTGCACTGACTTCCAAACGTGTTGGCAAATGAGGAGCTGCAGCACAGGGCATGGGTACTGATTCTGTGTGGGGTGTGGTCAGACAGGCCAGGGGTCCTGGAGGTGGGGTGCGATCAGTCAGGAAGGGGGTCCTGGAGGCAGGGCATGGTCAGTTGGGCCAGGGGTCCTGCAGGTTCTGGTGTTGTCCCCAAATGGCCACAGCCGCATCTAACCAAACCTGTGGGTACTGTGACAGCGGACTCTCAGGTAATAGCAGGCAGCTGGCGATCCGCTGGTGGTCTGCAGACAGTCTACAAGCTACCAGTGGACGATCAGCAGGTGGACCTCAGGTGGTGACTGATGGGTAGGTGAAAGACAGGCGATGGGCAGGCAAGAGGCAGGCAAATGGGCCCATAAGTTTCTTTTTAATGCAATTCCTGGCTATCATTTTCTGTGTTCTTCCTTAATTCTTTTGTATACCTTATAATCTGTCCACATTGAACTTCTCACTGACCCTAATATATTCAACCAGCAGGTATTGATGTTCAGATGCTTGAACATCTCTGCCTTGTCATCACCATCTGGAGTCAGGCCTTTCCTCAGAGGGAACTCCCTGCATGAAGCCTTCCTTGCCTGAGCACTGTTAGTTGCTCTGTGGTTCTGAGGCATCTTCTCGCGAAGACAACATTCATCAGATTGTACAGTGATTTGTCTTCACTAGATTGCAGACTACAGGATGTCAAGGACTATTTCATAAATCTTGTTGTTTCCAAACCTAGCATAGTGTTTGGAAAACAATAGGTCTAAGAATCGTGTATAGAAAAAATGAATGAAATAACATCCATTCATTACAATATGGTAATTAAGAGTCTGCATTTTGGTCCCAGATTAACTTGGTAAAGTCTTTTTATCATGCTACTTATTTGCTGGGTGTCTCTGTACAAATCACTTACCTTTCTGTGTCTCATCTTCCTCAAATAGCATATTGTTAGCCATTATCATTATTATTGTTGTCATTATTATTATTCTTAAATGCTGGAGGAGGATAAAATTATAACAACAGAGGGTTTGGGTGGAAATAATGAGTGACAAGATCTCCTTTGTGACCTGGGAAGGTAACATGACTGCTCTGTAAAACAATGATTTAAAATCCCATCTGTATTACAGGCATATAGTAAGAATCAGAAATAAGAGTAGTTACTATTTAGTGAGTGCTTCTTCTGAGCCTGGCACTTTTGTAAGCATTTATGCATATTATCTCAGTGAATTCTTGTAACACCTACGTGAGGTAGATATCTTTATATCTCCCTTTACCAATGAAATTGAAACACTTGTCCATGGTCACAAGGCTAGCAAGTATAGGGCCAGGACTTGGACTGTGCCTATCTAGCTCCAAAATTGATTATACACCATTCATTCCAAATATGGTAAAAATGCTTATGAAAGAGGGTTTTTTTGTGCTTGAATTTTTTTTATTGGTTCTTTTTAGTGATACATGACAGTAGAATGAATGACATCATTATAAAAGCATGGAATATATCTTATTCTAATTCAGTCCCTAGTACCTCCTCTTCCCCTCCCCCCTCCCCCATCCCTTGCTCCCTTCCTTCTACTCTACTGATGTGTGAGAGAGATTTGATCATACTGCTTTGGTTGACTCGGGTATAATACATGGAAAGAGGAAGAACTTTGATTTGGGAAGTCCAAGATCAAGGTGCCAGCAGATCTGGTGTCTGGCGAGGGCAGCCTTCCGGGCTGGCAGGCAGTCATCTTCTCATATGCTCATGTGGCAAGAAAAGAGGAAGAAAGCAAGCAATAAAAGGCACCAATCCTATTCACAAGGACTTCACTCTTAAGACCTAATTACTTCCCAAAGGCCCCACCTCCTAACACCATCACCTTGGAGGTTAGGATTTCAACATATGAATTTCAGGGGGACATGAACATTCAGTCTATAACACATGTCCTTTGGGAGAGGAAGAAGAAAATGAGAGTCTTAGAGGGAAATTAGAGGGAAGTGCTTGGTGGGTGCCCAAAACGGAGAGCCATCACTGTGGGGAAATGGATGCCATGTGAAGAGGAAGAGTAAAATCTTTTTTTTTTTTTGGTACTGGGGGTTGAATTCAGAGGCCCCTTACCACTTAGATACATCCCCAGCCCTTTAATTTTTAAATTTTGGAACAGCCTCACTATGTTGCCGAGGGCCCCGCTAAGTTGCTGAGGCTGGGCTTCAACTTGCAATCCTCCTGCCTGAGCTTCCCAAGTTACTGGGATTATAGGCATGTGCCACTGCCTCTGGTATTAGAGTGAAATCTTGTTCCCACTTTTTCCCACATTTTGGCCAGCGCTGACCCTGTCCTATTCCTTTTGCCTCGAAACTAGATACAAGAGAAACTTCTACTCATGATGCCTTGTCTTCAGGGAGCAAAATGGAGGAGCACTTATTAGCCCTGTCCCCCTCTTGATCTGTCCTGGAAAATCTAAAGCAAAGAGGAATGAGGAAGGAGCAGGATATTGTCTTAGAACATGTGCATCTCATGAGGGGTTGATCTTAGGTTTGGGAGGATGCCCCTCTCTGGAGCTGGCAGTGACTGTCTCCCCTTCTGCTCTTCAGACTTCTTTCTCTCTCTCTTTCTCTTTTTTTGTTTTGGTACCAGGGATATTTAACCACTGAGTCACATCCCCTTTTTAATATTTTATTTAGAGACAGGGTCCACTCAGTTGCTTAGAGCCTCACTCAATTGTTGAGGTTGGTTTTGAACTCTCCATCCTCCTGCCTCAGTCTCCCAAGCTGCTGGGATTGCAGTTATGTGCCACTGTGCCAGACTCTTCAACTTCTTTCTGGACCTTACCTGAGAATTTCTCCCTTCCTCCTTCTTCATCCACTGATACCAATAGCTAGGAGTGTGAGGGGACAATGCCATCTGTGCTTTCTTTTCTAGGAACTGTGTCTGAGCCACTAATGGCCCAGCCCTTAGGGTAGGTCTGTTTGACACCAAACCCAGCTGTCAGGTCAGCATATTACCTGTACTAGAAAAGCTAGGTGGTTGATGGGCTAAAATTTAGCCTCTCATAATATTGCTTGGGCATCGTGTAATAGAACAGTGATTCAAGTCTGAGAAGAAATCAGAGTTGATCTCTGGAAACATCTAATGGAGAAAATGAAAAATACGGTATAATTGCATTCCAGACTGGAGGCCAGGGGCCAGGGCTTGTGTTCAGGATCTGCCTGTGATGAGGTGTGTGTGTCCCAGGGTGAGAGGAACCTCTCTCTGCCTCCCAATCAGGAAACGAGATACTTGGTAGTTATCACATTTTATAGTTTCACTTATAATATTTAGGTCACATGATTTATTAGTAGTTTCTTTAAAACAAAAAATTCTCAGAAGTGTCAGGATATATTGAGGTGTGTTTTTTTTTTTTAATTCCTCAATACTTATGCAATGGTGCAGAAGCCCAGAAAGGTGTTATGAGAGGACACACTATTACAGATGCAAATGGTGTCCAGGTCTTCTTCCTTTTAAAGGAGGCCCAGGAGACGGGAGGCCCAGGAGAGGAGGGTCCTTCTCTTTTCAGTTGTTCTAGATCTGCAGTCCCTCCTGTGTCCTGGTGTTGATGGAAAATCTTGGCTTCCAGGTTGCTCTCCTCCCCCTTCCTTACCCAGACCCTTTAGAACCTCTCACCCCTCTCTTCTAATTTCTGTGTGTTCTCAGCATCTCTCCCCTTCCTCTGCTTTGGGAAACTTATTCTATTGGCTCCCCATTTCTCTTCTGAGTTACTAACCTACCTCCATTGGTTCCTTCCTGTTAGCGTTTCAGTATGGTATTTTACAGAAGTGGGAGTCTGTTTAAAAAATGCCTGCCTTGCAGTGAACACCCAAACTGCTGCCCTTGGGTTTCCATGTGGAATTCTTTGCTTTGAGAAGCATCTGCTCCGTCTCAGGCCGAGGTGAGGTGCCATTCCTATGTGCTTCTTTGTCGTCTAGTATTTCTGTTCTTGTGGAAGAACTTATGCATACCAGTATAATTTTGTGTTGTCTGTCTTCCCGGTTGTACTGGGGGCTCCATAAACACAGGGATCTTGTCTCCTTCCTTATTCTTTGTTGTATTTCCAGAACCCAGAGGAGTGCCTGGCACATAGAGGGATTTAGACAAGATCTGTGAAGAATTAATACCTGGATAAAGGAAAGGGGAAGAGATACCGACTTGCTGTAATTATTCTCAACTGGTTTACCCTCTGGTACTCCACTAACTTAGCTCCTCTTCCCCAGGAATTCTATTTGCTGTGTTCATCTCCTTGCTTTGACTGGGAGAATATAATCAAATGACCTTAGGTAGGAGAGGAAGGTACCATTAATATATATATATATATATTTTTTTTTTTTTTTCCCAGAAGGGAACTATCCATTCTAGGTTGCAACATCCTTTTGATAAAAAGCAGTCAAGATAAATATTCAAAGGCCAAGAGACTGAGATCCAGTAAGTGTTCAGAAGTCTAATGCCTTATTCACAACTTTTTGAAATAGACCTCTGATCAATTTCACAGGTGATTTTCTCTACTAAGAAGTTTCTGATGTTTCTCACTTCTGGTTCACTTGGGAATGTTGATAGCAACTGTTTACCTGATGCACTTTATGGTTCTTAGTAGAGCTACCTCTAGAACATGCCATATGGAAGGTGAGGGGCTTCCAGTGTGCAAATCATGAGAGGTTTTATTTCTGGCTCTGAATTAATTTGTACTTGGCATCTGATAAGGAATATTGAGAGAGAAAGCAAATCCTTACTATGGCAATAAGGATTTAACAAGGATATAAGTAATGAGCTAACTTTCATTGAACACTTACAGAGTGCCAGGCATTTTCCAAAGCTCTTTAACTTTTTACATCATTTAATTGAAACACATTTTGAAGTAGAGATCATTATATATATTTTACAATGTTAGGTGTTGAGTTAGAAATGAAGTGACAGTCTCCATGCCACATAGGTAGTAAGTGGTACAGCCCAGAGTCCCGTTTGTAACCACTATACTCTACCTGCTTTCAGTACACACAATGGTCGAAGGCAGAGATTACAAACTTATGTAAAATCTACCTATACCATCTAAATACTTTGGGACTCACATGTAGATTTTTCCCTTGATCTTAGAGCTAAACTCCAAGAAAAATAATGAATTTAAGTGATAAATGTCAAGTGGAGTTGTCTAGTAAGGTGCGTCACATTAAATCTTAATTTTTCCAGAAGGGATAAATTTAAAGTATTTGCTGTATTACTATATTCTAGACACTGAGCATCATCTTTGGGCAGTTTATTTTAAAAAACTTTTTATTTTGACAAGCAAGGAACAATGGTACATACCTGTAATCTCAGTAGCTGGGGAGGTGAAAGCAGGAGGCTCACAAGTTTGAGGCCATCCTCAGCAATATAGTGAAGCTCTGTCTCAACAATAAAGAAAATCTAAAGGGTGGGAGATGTAGACCAGTGATAAAGTATCCCTGGGTTTAATCCCCAGTCCCCTCCAAAACACAGAACAGAACAAAACAAAACAAAAAATTTCAACCAACCAAATAAAGAAAAAAAAACCTGTATATTTTGAAATGATTGTAGATCCACAGGAAGTTGCAAAGAAATGTACAAGGAGACTGTGAGCACTTTTCTCCCAGTTTCCCCCAGTGTCCATGTCTTCTGTAACAAGTGCAATATCAGAACTAGAAAATGACATTGGTAGAATTCCCAAAGTTTATTCCAATTTCACTAGTTACACATGCTCTCATTTGTGTGCATGTGCAACTCAATCTGTGTTATTACAGCTACAGTTTCACATAACCACCACCATGATCATGATTCTCCATCACCATAAGGGGTCCCTTCTGCTACCCCTTTTACCCCTGTACAGCCAACCCCTATCCCTGATTCTTGGCAGTTGCTCATTTGTTCTCTCTCTTTCTCTCTCTCTCTCTCTCTCTCTCTCTCTCTCTTTTGAATTAGGATTCTGTCTCTTTTTAAAAAAATTTTAATTTGTTTTAATTAGTTATACTTCTTATAATTATGTTATCTCACAGATGTTGTAAGTATGAAATCACACAACACATAATATTTGAGGATTGACTTTTGTCCTTCAGTTCAATTCTCTGGAAATTCATCTAAGTTTGCTGTGTATATTAATATTCTGTTCTTGTTATTGCTGAGTACTCTATTCCATGGTATGTACCTCGGTTTGTTTTACCATTCACCTGGAAACATGGGCCGTTTCCAGTTTGGGGCTACTATGGATAAAGCCTCTATGCACATTTGGGTATAGGATTTTGTAGTAATATAAGTATATATTTTTTTAAAGATCTCTGGGATAAATGACAAAGTTTGCAATTGCTGGGTCATATGGTAGTTACATGCATGCACATATTAAAAATTTTTTTTCTCCATAAATAGACCTTAGTTTGAAGTGGAAACTTGTTTTTGTAAATTGGTAAAAGATAGCTGTGAAGATTAAAATAAGGAGGGGTAGTTAAGAATCTCAGTTGTTGACATCCCTATCCTACTTCCATCTTCCTCTGTAGGGTCAACTTGAAAACCACTGCCACAAGATGTGTATTACATGTCACTATTATTATGAGATTCAGATCAAGAAAATACTAATTATTATTGAAACTATGTTAAACAGGATTAGATCACTTTTCTGAAACACTGCTGAACTTCAGGATTGTGATGTATCCTGGGTTATTACTGTGAATAATTATCACTGGGTTTCATAAACAGAAATATTTGACAGATATTGTAGCATCTGTGTTGATGCTACTGGATAGTCACTGTACAACCTTGATGCCATATGTAGCAATCTCACCTTTTACAAGTATAACTGGATCGCAGCTTCAATCAGTTCCAGAGACTGTGACAGTTCCAAACTGTCCCCTGAGTTTTTGCTGATTTCTAAGACTCTAGTGATCTGGGTCTTGCATCAAAAAATGATGCTTTACCCCTCCTAACTTTGTTAAGAAAATTATTCAAACTTTGTAAGCAAGGCAAGGAGTGAGTGACATGTGCTTTTAGTATCCTGATGGAGGGATTGTTCACAGTGCTCTCAGTGATCCATTCAATCCAGGGCAGGGTTTGGCAAACTTCCATAAAGGGCCAGATAGTAAATATTGTAGGCTCACAGGCCATATGATATTTCTCACAGCAACCCAACTGTGCTGTGGTAGCTTAGAAGCAGCCATAGGAAATATTTAAACAAATAGGCATGACTGTATTCATTAAAACTTTGTTTACAAAACTGAGTGGCTAGTCTGCAGGTTAAATTTTGCCAACCCCTCAAAAAGGGAATGGGCCTTTTTTTTATTTTTTATTTTTTATTTTTGTATACAAATGGGATACATGTTGTTTCTATGTACATGGAGTCAAGGCATACCATTTGTGTAATCATAAATTTACATAGGGCAATGATGTTTCATTATTTTTTTTCCCTTCCCCCACCCCCCACCCCTCTTTTCCCTCTATACAGTCCTTCTTTCCTCCTTTCTTACCACCTTCCTTATCCCTAACCCTAAACCTAACCCTAACCCTAACGCTAACCCCTCCCACCCTCCATTATATGTCCTCATCCGCTTATCAGCGAGATCATTCATCCTTTAGTTTTTTGAGATTGGCTTATCTCACTTAGCATGATATTCTCCAATTTCATCCATTTGCCTGCAAATGCCATAATTTTATCATTCTTCATTGCGGAGTAATATTCCATTGTATATATACGCCACAGTTTCTTTATCCATTCATCAACTGAAGGGAATCTAGGTTGGTTCCACAATCTGGCTATGGTGAATTGAGCAGCAATGAACATTGATGTGGCTGTATCTCTGTAGTATGCTGATTGTAAGTCCTTTGGGTATAGGCCAAGGAGTGGGATAGCTGGGTCAAATGGTGTTTCCATTCCAAGCTTTCTGAGGAATCTCCATACTGCTTTCCAGAGTGGCTGCACTAATTTGCAACCCCACCAGCAATGTATGAGTGTTCCTTTTCCCCCACATCCACGTCAACACTTATTATTGCTTGTATTCTTGATAATAGCCATTCTGATTGGAGTTAGTTGAAATCTTAGAGTGGTTTTAATTTGCATTTCTCTAATTACTAGGGATGATGGGCACTTTTTCATATATTTGTTGATCACCTGTATGTTTTCTATGAAGTGTCTGCTCATTTCCATAGCCCATTGGGTTCTTTTGTATTTTGGGTGTGAAGTTTTTTATGTTCTTTATAAACTTTAGAGATGAGTGCTCTGTCTGAAGTGTGTGTGGAAAAGATTTTCTCCCACACTGTAGGCTCTCTTTTCACATTATTGGTTGTTTCCTGTGCTAAGAAAAACTTTTTAGTTTGAATCTATCCCATTTATTGATTCTTTCTTTTATTTCTTACACTATGGGATCTTGTTAAGGAAGTCTGGTCCTAAACCAACATGATGGAGATTCGGGCCTGCTTTTTCTTCTATTTGTTGAAGGATCTTAAGTCTAATTCCGAGGTCCTTGATCCATTTTGAGTTGATTTTTGTGCAGGGTGAGAGAGAGGGGTTTAGTTTCATTTTAATGCTTATGGATTTACAGTTTTCCCAGCACCATTTGTTGAAGAGGCAGGTGCAGTGTACCTCAGCAGTGGGGGGAGGGGGGCAGGCAGGTTCAGCTACTGGACTCTGTCCTCAGTGTGTGGGAGGGCTGGGGGACTCAGTGCTCACTTCTGACCTCAGTATCCATTTATTAATGCTTGATATTACTTCCTGAGCTTTAGGAGTCTTCTTGAGGAAGTTGTTGCCAGTGAGTAGGCTCCTTATTATTTCCTTTGAGACAAGTTCTCCCTCAGGTGCTCAGGTCGGGTTTGCATGTGTGATCCTCCTGACTTGGAATCTGAGTAGAGGATTATAGCCCGTGATGCTTTGAGTGTGAGGTGCCTCCACTCTCTGGCCCCCACCACACACACACAGGCTCCCGAGCCAGTGCAGGGATGTTTATAGGTGAAATGATTGGGTGGGGAGAGCCGTGACCTTCAGTCCAGCCTAGGTAGAGTGGACTGACTTGCTGGTTGCTCTAGGCAGGTGGGACATGACCGGTTACTTTGGGCTGAGACTCACTGGTGTCATGTCCCCAACCTGCCCCTCTCTCTGCCTCTGTCTCTGCCTCTGCCTCTTTGCTGCCCTGAGGAGAGAAGCTTTCCTCCCCTGGGCCCTTCCCCCACGACGGGCTGCCTCTACTTGGGCCCAGAGCAATAGAGTCAGCAACCGATGGTCTGAGACCACTGAAACCTTGACTCCCAAGTGAACATTTCCCCTCTAAGACTCTCCTGTTCAGAGTCTGGGTCATGGCGATGATAAAGTTAGTGAATGCACAGCCATAGGCCATTGTTCCCAGCTTGACAAATAGACTCGTGTGTGTTTGTGCTTGTGTGTGTGTGTGTTGCTGGGAAGTGAACCATGTCCTTGGGCATGCTGGAGAAGCACTCTTAAAGTTCAGCTCCCATCCCTGTGGTCAGAGTCTCCTGGCCTGACCGTGCCCTGTGGAGTTGTTCCCCACTGGATGTGCCTGTGTGAGGGGAGTCCTTCAGGTCCTCAGGTGCGATGAAGACAGAAGGATCTCTGGCAAAGCAAACCCGTGACAATGATAAAAGCCAGTGCCACTTTTGTTTTCTACAAGATGTAAGAGTCTGGTGTGGCAGAAAAGCCCAACTTTATTCTATGGTATCCAACACGGTGTGTGGACATTAACATTGTGACATCACTGACCGAGGGGGTGGGGCTGGAGAGGCAAGGCAGCAGCATTCTCTACACTCGGGAAGCCTCCCTGCCACCGATTCCCTTCAGGGTGCTGTTCCTGTATCGTGGGAAATGGAACCCCCATGGGAAGCACGAAGAAATGTCTGTAGGACATACCCAACGTGAGGGGCAAGGGAGTTCAACTGTTTCACTGCAAACAATAACCCAGCAGGAGAGAAGGTAGTCCTATAACAACTGAAGTGGCACTGAACCAAATTTGCCCAGGCCTCCTCATACGGAGGAAGCCACGCTGAACCCTGAGCCTACTCTGGTCCCTCAGGACCCCGTCTGTGGTAATCACATCCCAACCATGCCATTTCTGACCAGAGAGACCTTAATTCTTTACTGGGGAGGTTTGAGCCTATATGTATCTTTGGGGGATAGAATTTAGTCCCAAACACTCCCTGGTCCTACCTGTCTCAGAGCTTTTTTCAGCAGGTGTTGAATTTTGACACATAATTATTCTACACAAATCCATACCATCATGTGTCTTTCCTGGCTTTTCAATACAGTGCCTTGTAGAGGGCTATTTGTGTCCATATTCAGGATGAACTTTGGTCTCTCTGTTTAGGGTTTCTCTGACGGTTTTATTCTGGCAGCATCTTTTCTGGTTTGATGGTGGGGTAATTCCAGCTCCACAAAACACATTGGGGATGCTTCTCTGTGCTTCTGCTTCCTGGAAATGTTTGTGTACAACTGGTGTTAATTCTTCTTTAGAAGAATTACCTGAAGATCTTTTTGGAGCTCTTTTATATTAGGAGCTTTATTTCCTTGATATTCACTTGGCTTTTCGGTAAGTAGCAAGCCTGAGAGGGTTTAAGCTCTCCAGCGCCCAAAGCCCACGTACTCACTCTCCATGACCTTTAGCAGTGACCAGGAGGAGATTTTGGTTTCAGAGGCTGTGGGGCATGCGGTGAAGCCCCCGGCCCCTGCCCACAGGCCCGCCTCATGCCTCACTGCCCATGGGATTATGGAGGTGATGCCACAGAACACTCTGGAGTCTCCAATGCCTTTCCAGATGTGTCTTCTCTAACACCAGCACCCCTCCGACCCCTGACCCCAAACCACAAACCTCAGGGAGGACCCGCAGACTGGGAAAGGGATTCTCTCTGGCCAAAGCAGTGGAATCAGGTCTACAGTGGCTCAAGGAGAGAATCTGTCTACACTAAGGACAAGGGGAGAGAGAGGCTCCATCTACCCTGGCTCCAGGTGCCCAAGTCTCTATCTACACTGTACATTGGCCAGAGGCCCAGTGGTACTGGTCCTGGGCTCCTGCCTTTACCCTGAGGCCTCTCTCTGTTGTTTCCTGTGATTTTTTTTTTCCTTTTTAAAATTTCTATTTTGTAACCTGCCTTTTTAAAACAAAGCAAAAGAAAACAATCTTTGGAACGTCAATTTTATTATACAACTGGTGAGGAGGAGGGGAAATTTCTCAGGAACCATCTCTGCTGTCCCAGAAGCCCAGGAGGAAGGCCAGGGCAGGGCAGGGCAGGGGGAAGTGTCCCAGGGGACAGAGTCTCTGATGTCTGTAGGTGGAGGCGGAGAGTGGTGGAGGATGAAGACTGGAGTCCGCTGGGGGGCGGGTAGGGGAGGAGCTGGGGCCAGTTGACCGCACATCATGGCTGAAGCTCTTGGAGTTCACTCCGGGCGGGTGCCCACTCCACCAGGTCAGGATGCTCGGAGCTCGGGGACCTCTTGCTGTCTGTTGGTCTGCCTGTCCCATCAGGGCACGTTCCCTGGAGCCACTCTGTGTGGGGCCCTGGGGCGTCCGTGGCCTCCTTGCATGGGTGCCACTCTCCTTGGGGACGCGGGCCAGCAAAAGCAGGGCAGGCAGCAGCAGAGTTTTCCAAGGAAGGTGGCCATCCTCCCAGTGGCCTGCCTCCAGCCCCCGCGGCTGTCCGAGGATCGGCCGGAGGAGGAACCCTGGGAGGACGAGCTGGGGTCTTCTGCCACCTGCCTGCTGAGGCTGGGCCTGGGGTTCTCGGGCCTGCGGGGCACAGGGCCTCTCTGGCAGGTGGGGCTGGGCGGGGCCGAGTGCACACGGAAGAAGCTCAGAGGGACGGCGGGCCCGCTGGCACCGGCAGCGCCCTCCAGGCCCGCCGACCTGGTCTCCGCGGGCTGCTGTTGCTCGCCGGGCACGGGAAGGGCAGGCTGGCTGGCACACTTGTTGGCCCGGGCGCCAGGGGCATCTGTGGGAGCCGGGAGAGGCGCGACCACGCGACGGCCCCCAGGCCTGGCCTGGAGCTTGCAGCCCACGCCCTGGGGTCCCTGGTGCTGGAGGAGACGGTAGGTAGCTGCGGCCTCGTCCCACTTCTGCTTGTCCAGGGACACCCAGGCTTCGTAGGGGTCGAAGCCCATGTCCAGCATGAGGGTCAGGATGGCGGGGTCGGGGCGTTTGGGGAGCGGCTGGCTGCCAGGGCTGGGTGGAGGCTGCTGGCCCTGGCTCAGCCACGGGTGGCCCATTACCTGCTCCAGGGTGGGCCTCTGGGTCGGGTCCAGCGTCAGCATGCGCTGGATGAGGCTGCGGGCTTCGGGGGACAGGCGGCTGGGGAGGGCGTAGCGGCCCCGCAGGATCTTCTTCCGCAGGCCCTCCTCGGTGCACGCCCGGAAGGGTTGCCTCCCCGTGAGCAGTTCAAAGAGCACGACTCCCAGGCTCCAGACGTCCGCCGGGGGCCCCTCGAAGTCCTGCCCCCGCACCAGCTCGGGGGCCCAGTACGGGAGCGTGCCCCAGGAGGTGCTGAGCCTCTGCCCCGGCGTGAAGGTGAGGCTCAGGCCAAAGTCGATGAGCTTCACGCTGCGGCCCGGGGCGTCCAGCACCAGGTTTTCGGGCTTCAGGTCCAGGTGCGCGATGCCCCTGTCGTGGCAGTGGCGCACGGCGCACACGGCCTGCCGGAACAGCCTGCGGGCCTTCCCCTCCCTCAGGCCACGGGACCTCAAGATGCAACGGGTCAGGTCGCCCCCACCTGCGCGCTCCATCACCATGTACATGTTGCGTGGGGTCTCGATGACCTGGAAGAGCTGGATCACGTTGGGGTGTTCCAGGGCCATCAACCTCCGCGGTTCGCACAGGACGTGCTGGAGCGCCTTGGTCTTGGCCACGACTTTCACCGCCACCTCTGACCCGGTGAGGAGATGGCGGGCCAGGACCACCTGGCTCAAGCCCCCCCGCCCGAGCTTCCTCACCACCTGGTAGTGGTCCGTGAGGGCCGCCTCGTAGCAGGAGCTGGGCCCCTGCCGCTCTACTCTATGCTGTCTACTCTGACTGCCAAGCATCCTAAAACCGGAACAGCGATGGAGGACGCTAGCTAAAAAAAAAAATAACAAACGCAAACGAAACACCAAAACCAACAACAAAAGACAAAAGACAAAACAAACAAACCAAAGCCCAAATCAAAAAACCAAAAGCCCCAAAACCCCAGCCACCAGCCACCAGCCACCAACCACCAACCACCAAACGCACTAACTATCTGGGAGTCCGACAGGTCACCACCAAGAGCTTCCTGTACTTATGGACGAAGAGCCCAGCCCAGCCACCTGCTTATATGGCCCCGTGGGACGGCGCATCACAGTGGCTGCTTGTGAGGTCAGAGCAGGGGGTGACCCAGTCACACATGGGCACAGCCCCCAATGGTCTTCTCACTTTGGGGCCTCCAGGGTCTTTGCCACTGTCATCATAAGAATAAGAAAGGACCCCAGAAGCGTTTTTCCTTCCCGGGGCTGTGGAGAATGCTAGTTCAACATTTAGAGATTAAAACCTGTGGCGTCCTCCAGTGGTCTTTTCACCTGGAGTCTGATGAGAATCCCTAGTCACTTGGGGCTCTTACGGGCCGCCTCATCTCTACACGCAAAGTGTTCATTCAATTCCTACTTCTTCCGACTCACAATGCTTGGCATCCAAGGTATGGTAGCGCTTTGCCTGCGTGGTGATGCTACCCCACAGTGCTCTGTCCCCTCAGATGCTCTAGGGCGTGGCATTAACACCGGTTCGAGGGAGAGATGTTCATCAACCTCTCCCCACAAAGGTTCACACTGGATTTCACTCTAGAAACCCTGGCTCGCCAAAAGCAGTGACTGAGGGGCTCAAAGTAAGAAAGGATAAAATACCCAGGCGGAGAATCCTAGAACCAGCAACCGTGTCCTTCCTGTACGGGGAGGAAATGGAAGCCTTCCCAGATACCTGGGTCCCTTCCTGATGCTGTAACAAAGAACCTTGGGATGTGCCATTTATTCACAATACAAGTCACATTCCCAGGGTTCTGGACACTGGCAAGTCCCAGGTCAAGGCACCTTGTTGCTGTGTCCTTGCAGGATGGGAGGGGCAGGAGGCTTGAACTCATTCTCTCAAGCCCGGCTTTGGGTTGGTTTTGTTTTGTGTGTTTTGGTTTTTTGACATACTGGCCATGGAAGCCAGGGCCTCAGGTGTGTCAGGCAAGTGCTCTATTGCTCAGGTACTTCCACAGATTTTTTATCTTCTGTTTTCTCTCTTATTATTTCATTTTTTTTTCCAGGAATAGAAGAAGAAAATTATTTGTAGATATTGTAAACATATCTGGAAAATGCTATGTACTACACACAACAACAACAGCTAAAACATTTGTTAGAACAAATATAGTAAATAGCCAAGATACACAATCAGCATACAAAAATTATTGGCATTCTATACACAAATAATGAACTACACAAAAGGCAATTAAGAAAATAATCTTTCTGTAATAGCATCAAATAGAATAATATACTAATAAACTTAATCAAGGAAGTCAAAGACTTGTACACTGAAAACTATAAATTGTTGATGAAATACATTTTAAAACACACAAATAAAAGACATCCATGCTCATGGATTGGAAGACTTGCCAAAATGTTCACAGTACTCAATGAAATCTATAGATTCTGTGTAATTTCTGTCTAATTTCCAACAATTTGTTATTATTACTATTATTTTTGGCAGAAAACAGATAAAGTAATCCTAAAATTCACATGGGACTGTGAATAGTCAAAGGAATCCTGAGAAAGGAGAACAAAACTACAGGTGACAGAATTCCTAATTTTAAAATGTATTTCAAAACTGTAGTAACTGCAGTAATACATTAATGGCGTAAAAACTGACATTTAGGCCATGGAACAGAATACGGAGCCCAGACATAAACCCATGTGTATACAGTCAACGAGGGTGCCAAGAACATACAATAGGTAAAGGGCATTCTTTTCAAAGATGTTGTTGGAAAAACTTGATACCCCCATGACAAAGAATGAGATTGTATTCCTATCTTACACCATACAAAATATTGGCTCAAAATGGATTAAATATTTAAATATAAGACCTGGAACTATGTAACTCTTAAGAGAAAACATGAAAAAAACTTCATGCCATTGGGGATAGTGATGGTTTCTTGGCTATCCCACCACAAGCACAAGCAACAAAAGCAAACGTAGGCGAGTGGAATTACATCAAACCCAAAATGCTACACAGCAAAGGAAGCCAATAGAGTGAAAAGACAGCCTACGGAATGAGAGGAAATGTTTGAAAACCATATTCCTAAGAAGAGACTAATATCTTAAATATATAGAGGACTTCTACAATCCAACAACAAAAATAAAAGAAAGAGGGAAAAATAAAAACTGAGCAAACGGGTAAAGGACTTTTGAAAACAGCAGAGAAAGGTCAGATTCAAAAGGGAGGATTAGAGAATGAGGTTGCTAACCAAGGTGTCCTCCTTAAATTCTGTCAGGGGTGAACCTCTTAGCGTTTACAAGGACCCTGGAAAGCAACTTGTCCTTTGTTGCCGCCTGCAGCAACGAGACCGTGGGAATTTATTGGAGGCGAACTGGGAATGAACTACTTCTTTATCTTTTTCGTGCTATGCTTCCTTGCTTGCTTTCTTGCTCCCTACGCTTTCAGAGAGGCTACGCTTTCAGAGGTGCTACTTCTTAGAGGTCTGGTGCTTCTTAGAGGTGTGTTACTTCTTAGAGGTGTGTCCTTCTTAGGGGTGCATCTTCCTCCCAGGTGAAGAGAATGTCTTATATACACTAAGGCAGTCAATCACCTTAGGATTAAGTAGCACGATTGAAGCAAACGCCAAGGTACCAATCAAGAAAGAATGAGGAACATCTGTTGACCACAAGCGCGGAAGAGACATCAACCAATCAGTCAAAAGGTCATGAAAGATCGCACCATGTTAACACTAATTATGTGCCATCTCTTGACCCAACGCCAGCGCCATCTTAGAGCTACTTCCTCAAACAGCTGTGAACATGTCTCTATAGTCCTTCACCTTAGACTGATAAAAATTTTATTCAGAGAGTAGGCCTCAGATGTTTTTCCCCTTTTTTCTTTTCTTTCTTTTTTTCTTTTTCCTTTTGAGACAGGGTTTCATTAAGTAGACCAGGCTGGCCTTGAACTTACAATCTTCCTGTCTCAGCCTCCTGAGTTGCTGGGCTTACAAGAGTGTGTCACCTAGCTGGGTCAGCTATATCAATTATTTTTCTAAAACATTTTTGTTGGTACATTATAATTATATATAATGGTGGGATTCATTGCTCCAACATTCATACCCACACATGAATATAAAAATATGATTTGGTCAGTTTCATTCCCCAGTACCTCCCTTTCCATGTTGGGGGTGGGGCAGGCAGATTCAGCACTGGCTTCTGACCTCATTGTGCAGGGGCAGGCAGGCAGACAGGCTCAGCAATGGTGTCTGAGCTTGGTGTGGGCTAAAATACTTCAGTACTTCTTTCATAGAGTCCCAGAGATTTTGATATGTTGTATCGTCATTCTCATTTACCTCTAAGAATTTTTTTATCTCCTCCCTGATGTTTTCTGTTATCTGTGTTTCATTCAATAGCATATTATTTAGACTCCAGGTGTTGGTGGAATTTCTGTTATTTATATTGTCATTGAGTTCTAATTTCATTCCATTATGATCTGATAGAACATGAGGCAGTATCTCTATTCTTTTGCATTTACTAAGGGCTGCTTTGTGGCATAACATACGGTCTATTTTCGAAGAGAAAGTTCCATGTGCTGTTAGAAGAAAGTGAATTTGCTTGTCGATGGATGGAATATTCTATATATGTCTGTTAAGTCTAGGTTGTTGATTGTGTTATTGAGTTCTATGGTTTCTTTGTTTAGTTTTTGTTTGGAAGATCTATCCAGTGTGACAGTGATGTGTTAAAGTCACCCAGAATTATTGTGTTGTGGTCTATTTGATTCCTGGAATTGAGAAGGATTTGTTTGATGTACATGGATGCACTATTGTTTGGGGTATAAATATTTACTATCGTTATGTCTTCCTGATTTATGGTTCCCTTAAGCAGAATGAAATGTCCTTCTTTATCCCTTCTGACTAACTTTGGCTTGAAGTCCACTTTATCTGATATAAGGATGGAAACTCCTGCTTTTTTTTAACTGAGTCTGTGCGTGTGGTAGGTTTTTTCCCACCCTTTCACCTTTAGTCTGTGAATGTCTTTTTCTATGAGATGAGTCTCTTGAAGGCAGCATATTGTTGGGTCTTTCTTTTTAATCCATTCTGCCAGTCTATGTCTTTTGATTGATGAGTTTAGGCCATTAACATTCAGGGTTGGGGGGGAAGGGAAAAAAATAATGAATCAAACATCATTGCCCTATGTAAACGTATGATTACACAAATGGTATGCCTTGACTCCATGTACAAATAGAGAAACAACATGTATCCCACTTGTATACAATAATAAAAAAAAAACATTCAGGGTTATTATTGAGATATGATTTTTATTCCCAGTCATTTTGGCTTATTTTTGGTTTTTAACTTGGCTTGGTTTCTCCATTGAATGGATTTTCCTTTAAGGTAGTTCCTCCCTTTGCTGACCTACATTGTTGTTTTTCATTTCCTCCCCAAGGAATATTTTGCTGAGAATGTTCTGTAGTGCAGGCTTTCTATCTGTAAATTCTTTTAGCTTTTTTTTTACCATGGAAGTATTTTGTTTTGTCTTCAAATCTGAAGGTCAGTTTTGCTGGGTATAGGATTCTTGATTGGCAACTATGTTTTTCAGAGCTTGAAATATGTTTTCCAGGGCCTTTTAGCTTTTAGAGTCTGGGTTGAGAAATCTGCTGATATCCATATTGGTTTCCCCCTATATGTAATTTGATGCTTTTCTCTCACAGCCTTAAAAATCCTATCTTTATTTTGTATGTTAGGCAATTTCATTTTCATGTGCCTTGGTGTGGATCTGTTGTGATTTTTGTGCATTTGGTGTTCTGTAAACCTCTTGTATTTGATTTTCCATTTCATTCTTCAGGTTTGGGAAATTTTCTGATATTATTTCATTGAATAGGTTGTTCATACCTTTGGTTTGTATCTCTGTGCCTTCCTCAATCCCAATAATTCTTAAATTTGGTCTTTTCATGATGTCCCATAGTTCTTGGAGATTCTGTTCATGATTTCTTACCATCTTCTCTGTTCAACTTTGTTTTCAAGATTAAATATTTTGTCTTCATTGTCTGAGGTTCTGTCTTCCAAGTGGTCTAATCTGTTGGTGATGCTTTCCTTTGAGTTTTTAATTTGGTTTATTGTTTCCTTCTTTTCAAGGATTTCTATTTTTTTTTTTTTTTGAGAATCTCTATCTCTTTGTTGAAATGATCTTTTGCTTCCTGCAGGTGCTCTTTCAGCTGCTTATTGGTATGATCATTCATTGCCTGCATTTGCTCTCTTATCTCATTCTTTGCTTCACAAATCATCTGAATCATGTATAATCTGAAGTCCTTTTCTGACATTTCTTCTACCATACTATCACTGGATTCTATTAATATAGAATCTAGATTTATTTGGATTATTTTCTTCCCTTGTTTTTTCATGTTCTTCATGTATCTTCCCCTTGTTTTTTCATGTTCTTCATGTATCTTCCCCTCTAGCAGTGCTGATCTGGGATATTGCATTTTCTCCCCTATAGGCTTATAGTGACCCTATAGGTTTCCAAAACCTTTTCTTTAAGGGGAGATCAATATTAGCAGTGCCCAGTTCAGACTGTATGCAACCCTAAACCAAATAGCTCCTATGAGGATATTAACAATATTGTCATAATAAACAGAATGATTTCAATTATTTTCTTCAGTATAATAAATATATTTGCAATAAGGTCTGCAGTTTCTAATGGAGGACAAAGAGGATGCAGAGGGATGTAGGATGTAGCTGTTAATGGGATAAGAAAAGAATATAAAGAAGTTCTAGATAATAGAAAGAGTGAGAGTGTAATCAAAAGAAGTTGGTTGTGAGCCTGTGAAGAGGGAGAAAGAGACTCTGAGAGAACAGGTAAACAAAAGGAAAAGAGAGCAAGAACAGTAAAGAAATAAAGAAATAATTTTTCATTAAGAAGAAAAAAGAAAATCTACAGTATACCACTCATATAGTATTCAAACCTCCCGGTCTTCAGTAGCCTGATGTATGAGAAATACCCGACAATGAGCTTCAAGTTTCCAGCAGGAGTCTCAGGATGAGTTTTGCCCCACCTAAAGATGGGAGCTATAGCTTCCAGATTTATACAAGATGGTCACTCTGGCTTCCAAATGTGTTGGCAAACGGGGAGCTGCAGCTTGGGGTGTGGGTGTGGTCAGCTGGAGGTCCTGGAGGTGGGGTGTGGTTGGTCAGGCAGGGGTCCTGGAGGTGGGGTGTGGTCAGTCTGGTTGTGGGATCCTGGAGGTGGGGTGCAATCAGTGGGTCTGGGGGTCCTGTTCCTAGGGCGTGGTCATTTGGTCTGGGGGTCCTGGTGGCAGGGAGCATTCAGTCGATTTGAGGGCCCCAGAGGCAGGGAGTGATCAGTCAGGCTGAGGGATCCTGGAGACCGGGCTCAGACAGTCCAGCCAGGGGTCCTATGGGGCCTGGCTGTTGTCTCAAAATGGCAGCAGCCACATGTAACCAAACCTGCAGGTACTGTGACAGTTAACTTCCAGGCAACAGCAGGCAACTGGTGCTCCACTAGTGGTCTGTGGTCAGTTTGCTGACTGCTGTCGGATGATCAGGAGATGAACCTCGGGTGGTGGGTGTTAGGGAGGTGAAAGGCAGGTGATGGACAGGCTAGAGGCAGGCAAATGGCAGATGATAGGTGCCTGACAGTGAGCAATCTGCACTCAAAAAGTGATATGCTGTCGATATGCTGGCAGACTGGTGATTGCAGTAGACAAATGGGGGTAAACAGCAGGGGATCGATAAGCAGCAAAAACTGCCTCACCAAGAAACAAATATCCTCTGCTTGAAACCTGAATTACGGAGCGAAGAGGAATGCAGCCTCCCTCTAGTCCGCCATCTTGGATCTCCTCTGCAATTCTTTTTAATACTCCTGTATCTAGCTTTCCATCCTGCTTGCTCCCCCAATAAGTCATGTGATAATTTGAGAAAAAAATTAAAAATAATATTTTCACATCCCAAACATATAATCCTAGTTCAGTCCCACCCACCATAAGATGTCATTCAAGAGAAACCTAAGTTTTACCAGCATTTTGTCAACATATAGCTGTTACCAGCACATGGCCTTTTCTGTTTTTTTTTTTTTCTCCTTTCTTCTTCCTGCTCTTTCTTCCTACATGCCTGCTTTCCTTCCTTCCTTCCTTCCTTCCTTCCTTCCTTCCTTCCTTCCTTCCTTCCTTTCTTCCTTCCTTCCTTCCTTCCTTCCTTCCTTCTTTCTGCGACACTGATGATTCTTCTCCACTCCCAGATACAAGTTCTCTCTTGTACTCTTTAGAGCTTGGTTGAACAAAGGCTGTCAAACCCACGTGATCTTTCCTTTTTATGGAACTGTGAGGTTATACTATTTTTTCCCTCCTCCTACATATGGAATTTGCTTTATGAAATCAACTCTTGATTAATTTTTTTATTTACTAATAAATGTGTTTCAGTGCACAAATATTTAGGAGCAGAACACAGTTTGATCTTCAAATTTAATTATTCCAGCAGAGGTTGAGGCAGCTTTTTTTCTAAATTATATTTTCTCTTCTAAAATTTTCTTGAGTGACATTTTGTGGTTCCCGTGTTACACAGTGACTCACTCAACCTGTTTTCTTTTTCAATCACCTTGTCTATATGATGTATGTTAATTGTTAATTAATGTAATTGCATTGAATTAATTATAATGTATTAAATTTACATTAAGTATTCACCACAATTTCTGGAATTCTTTCTTATGTACATGTGAGAAACATGTGAGAAACATTCAAACCCTAAGTGAGTATATTTCTCCAGATATAATGCCAGATCCTTTTTTTTCCCCCAAGTTTTCGAAGATAATTCTTAAAAAAATATTATTCCAGGAACAGGCAATTTCTGAAATGGTATTTTCATGCTTAACCAGTTTGAAAGTCTTTATTGTGCCTGCTTGTATGAATATCAACAGTCTACTGAAAACTCTAATGTAGTAATAATGTTCTATATTAAGGACAAGATTCATATGAACAAGGTCTTAGTCCATGGATTTATGGAGTTCAATAGTTTCTTGGGCACTTACTGTTTGCTAAGTGTAGTCTTAGGGATTGGAGTCAAAACTGAATCAAGGAAATAATGTTGGCAACTGGAAGATGTTTACTAAATGTTTCTGGCCTTGGTTGGCTTCATGAGAATATTCCATTTGGATATTTTTTAGTGTTGGAATAGTTTTATCCTCTTCAGTTATGTCTGTGTTTCTCAGACATTCTTTCTATTGTTTTTGGTGGTAGGAGGGAGGTTAGTAAAGAAGAAGATGTGATCCAATTATCAGGTGAAGTCACCTGGGTATGAGATTTAAATAAAAAATAGATTTCCCAACATTCTGCACTTAGACATGATTTCAGCAATTTCTGTAAGTTTACATTTCCACCTCACTTTTCATTCTATGTTCTTGTTCTCTCTAGACTCTCTAGTCATAAACATTCTAACTTGTACAGCTCTTTAATTTTTTGTACCAATTACAGATATGGAACTTGGCCCTCTTTCCTAGATTTATTTCCAAATAATTCTCACGGGTAATTTTTGTTTACAGCAAAATTTAGTAAAGGTTTTAGAGTGATTAAGGTGATCTTATAGTTCAGAGGCATCAACAGTGGAATGGTAAATGTTATTCTTCAAAGTCTGTTGGCTCTCCTGGTTAATCAACTTCTTCTCTAGGTTCCAGTGACCTGCCAGTTTGCCTCCGTTTTCTTTTTCTACCTTCCCCTTTCTCTTCTGTAACCTCCCAAATCTGCCTACTTTTTCCTTTAGAAAAGATTGTTTCACTTTCCCAGATAATTCTTTTTTTTTTTTTATTGTAAACAAATGGGATACATGCTGTTTCTCTGTTTGTACACGGAGTAAAGGCATACATACCATTTGTGTAATCATAAATTTACATAGGGTAATGTTGGTTGATTCATTCTGTTATTTTTTCCCTTCCCCCCACCCCTCCCATCCCTCTTTTCCGTCTATACAACCTTCCTTCCCCCATTCTTGCCCCCCTCCCTAACCCTAACTCTAACCCTAAAACTAACCCCTCCCACGCCCCATTGTGTATCATCATCCACTTATCAGCGAGATCATTCATCCTTTGGTTTTTTGAGATTGGCTTATCTCACTTAGCATGATATTCTCCAAATTCATCCATTTGCCTGCAAATGCCATAATTTTATCATTCTTTATGGCTGAGTAATATTCCATTGTATATATATGCCACAGTTTCTTTATCCATTCATCAACTGAAGGGCATCTAGGTTGGTTCCACAATCTGGCTATGGTGAATTGAGCAGCAATGAACATTGATGTGGCTGTATCTCTGTAGTATGCTGATTGTAAGTCCTTTGGGTATAGGCCAAGGAGTGGGATTGCTGGGTCAAATGGTGGTTCCATTCCAAGTTTTCTGAGGAATCTCCATACTGCTTTCCAGAGTGGCTACACTAATTTGCAACCCCACCAGCAATGTATGAGTGTACCTTTTTCCCCACATCCTCGCCAACACCTGTTGTTGTTTGTATTCTTGAAAATCACCATTCTAATTGGGGTGAGATGGAATCTTAGGGTAGTTTTGATTTGCATTTCTCTTATTACTAGAGATGTTGAATATTTTTCCATATGTTTGTTGATTGCTTGTAGGTCTTCTTCTGTGAAGTGTCTGTTCACTTCCTTAGACCATTTGTCGATTGGGTTATTTGTAGTCTTGGTGTTGAGTTTTTTGAGTTCTTTATAGATTCTGGAGATTAGTGCTCTATCTGAAATATGATTGGCAAAGATTTTCTCCCACTCTGTAGGCTCTTTCTTCGCATTGCTGATAGTTTCCTTTGCTGAGAGAAAGCTTTTTAGTTTGAATCTATCCCAGTTGTTGATTCTTGCTTTTATTTCTTGTGCTATGGGAGCCCTGTTGAGGAAGTCTGGTCCTAAGCCAACATGTTGAAGATCTGGACCTACTTTTTCTTCTATAAGATGCAGGGTCTCTGGTCTGATTCCAAGGTCCTTAATCCATTTTGAGTTTAGTTTCGTGCATGGTGAGAGATATGGGTTTAGTTTCATTCTGTTGCATATGGATTTCCAATTTTCCCAGCACCATTTGTTGAAGAGGTTATCTTTTCTCCATTGCATATTTTTGGCACCTTTGTCTAGTATGAGAAAATTATATTAATTTGGGTTTGTGTCCGTGTCCTCTATTCTGTACCATTGATCTACCTGTCTATTTTGGTACCAATACCATGCCGTTTTTGTTACTATTGCTTTGTAGTATAGTTGAAGTTCTGGTATTGCAATACCCCCTGCTTCATTTTTCCTGCGAAGGATTGCTTTAGCTATTCTGGGTTTCTTATTCTTCCAGATGAATTTCATGATTGCTTGTTCAATTTCTGTAAGGTATGTCGTTGGGATTTTAATTGGAATTGCATTGAATCTGTATAGCACTTTTGGTAGTATGGCCATTTTGACAATATTAATTCTGTTTATCCAAGAACATGGGAGATCTTTCCATCTCCTAAGGTGTTCTTTAATTTCTTTCTTTAGTGTTCTGTAGTTCTCATTGTAGAGGTCTTTCACCTCTTTTGTGAGGTTGATTCCCAAGTATTTTATTTTTTTTGAGGCTACTGTGAATGGGGTAGTTTTCCTAATTTCTCTTTCTGAAGATTCATCACTTATGTATAAAAATGCCTTAGATTTATGAGCATTGATCTTATATCCTTGCTACTTTACTAAATTCACTTATGAGTTCTAAGAGTTTTCTGGTGGAATTTCCTGGTTCCTCTAAGAATATAATCATATCATCAGCAAATAGGGATAGTTTGAGTTCTTCCTTTCCTATTCATATCCCTTTAATTTCTTTGGTCTGTCTAATTGCTCTGGCTAGAGTTTCAAGGACGATATTGAATAGAAGTAGTGAAAGAGGGCATCCCTGCCTTGTTCCAGATTTTAGGGGGAATGCTTTCAGTTTTTCACCATTTAGAATGATATTAGCCATGGGCTTAGCATAGATGGCCTTTACAAAGTTAAGGAATGTTCCCACTATCCCTATTTTTTCTAGTGTTTTGAGCATGAAGGGGTGCTGTATTTTATCAAATGCTTTTTCTACATCTATTGAAATAATCATGTGATTCTTGACTTTAAGTCTGTTGATATGGTGAATTACATTTTTTGATTTCCGGATGTTGAACCAACCTTGCATCCCTGGGATGAAACCCACTTGATCATGGTGCACTATCTTTTTAATATGTTTTTGTATGCGATTTGCTAAAATTTTGTTGAGAATTTTTGCGTCGATGTTCATTAAGGATATTGGTCTAAAATTTTCTTTCCTCGATGTGTCTCTGTCTAGTTTAGGTATCAGGGTGATATTGGCTTCATAGAATGAGTTTGGGAGAGTTCCCTCCTCTTCTATTTCATGGAATACTTTGAAAAGTATTGGAATGAGCTCTTCTTTAAAGGTTTTGTAGAACTCGGCTGAGAACCCATCAGGTCCTGGACTTTTCTTTGTTGGTAGGCTTTTGATGACTTCTTCTATTTCATTACTTGAAATTGGTCTATTTAAATTGTGTATGTCCTCCTCATTTAGTTTAGGCAATTCATATGTCTCTAGAAACTTGTTGATATCTTCGAAATTTTCTATTTTGTTGGAGTATAGATTTTCCAAATAGCTTCTAATTATGTTTTGTATTTCAATCGTGTCTGTTGTGATATTTCCTTGTTCATTCTGAATTTTGGTGATTTGGGTTTTCTCTCGTCTTCTCTTTGTTAGTGTGGCTAAAGGTTTATCAATTTTGTTTATTTTTTCAAAGAACCAACTATTTATTTTGTCAATTTTTATATTGTTTCTTTTGTTTCAATTTCGTTGATTTCAGCTCTGAGTTTAACTATTTCCTGTCTTCTACTACTTTTGGTGTTGGTCTGTTCTTCTTTTTCTAGGACTTTGAGCTGTAGTGTTAGGTCATTTATTTGTTGAGTTTTACTTCTTTTATTGAATACGCTCCATGAAATAAATTTTCCTCTAAGTACTGCTTTCATAGTGTCCCAGAGATTTTGATATGATGTTTCTTTGTTCTCATTTACCTCTAAGAATTTTTTAATTTCCTTCCTAATATCTTCTGTTATCCATTCATCATATAATAGCATATTGTTTAATCTCCAGGTGTTGAAGTAATTTCTGTTTAATTTCATTTATTTCTAATTTCAATCCATTATGATCTGATGGAATACAAGGAAGTGTCTCTATCTTCTTGTATTTGCTAACATTATCTTTGTCGCATAATATATGGTCTATTTTAGAGAAGGATCCATGTGCTGCTGAGAAGAAAGTGTATTCACTCTTCGTTGGATGGTATATTCTATAAATGTCTGTTAAGTCTAAATTATTGATTGTGTTATTGAGATCTATGGTTTCTTTGTTCAATTTTTGTTTGGAAGATCTGTCCAGTGGTGAGAGAGGCATGTTAAAATCACCTAGTATTATTGTATTATGTTCTATTTGGTTTCTGAGATTGAGAAGGAATTGTTTGACATACATGGGTGAGCCACTGTTTGGGGCATAGATATTTATGATTGTTATGTCTTGCTGATTTATGGTTCCCTTAAGCAGTATGAAATGTCCTTCTTTATCCTTTCTGACTAACTTTGGCTTGAAGTCCACATTATCTGAAATGAGGATGGATACCCCAGCTTTTTTGCTGGGTCCATGTGCATGGTATGTTTTTTCCCATCCTTTCACCTTTAGTCTATGGGTATCTCTTTCTATGAGATGAGTCTCTTGCAGGCAACATATTGTTGGATCTTTCTTTTTTATCCAATCTGCCAGTTTATGTCTTTTGATTGATGAATTCAGGCCATTAACATTCAGGGTTATAATTTGTATTGAGATATGATTTGTATTCCCGGTCATTTGACTCATTTTATTCATTTATTTGTTTATTTTTGACACGACTTGGTTCCTCTTTATTTGAGAATTCCTTTAGGATAGCTCCTCCCTTTGCTGATTTGCTTCTTTGTTTTTCATCTCTTCCTCATGGAATATTTTGCTGAGAATGTTCTGTAATGCTGGCTTTCTTTTTGTATATTCTTTTAGCTTTTGTTCATCTTGGAAGGATTTTATTTCATCGTCAAATCTGAAGGTAAGTTTTGCTGGGTATAAGATTCTTGGTTGGCATCCATTTTCTTTTAGGGCTTGAAAAATGTTATTCCAGGCCCTTCTAGCTTTTAAGGTCTGGATTGAAAAATATGCTGATATCTGTATTGGTTTCCCCCTGAATGTAATTTGGTTTTTTTCTCTCGTGGCCTTTAAAATTCTGTCTTTATTTTGTATGTTAGGTATTTTCATTATAATGTGCCTTGGTGTGGGTCTGTTGTAATTTTGTGTATTTGGAGTCCTATAAGCCTCTTGAACTTGATTTTCCATTTTATTCTTCAGATTTGGGAAATTTTCTGATATTATTTCATTGAATAGATTGTTCATTCCTTTGGTTTGTTTCTCTAAGCCTTCCTCAATCCCAATAATTCTCAAATTTGGCCTTTTCGTGATATCCCATAGTTCTTGGAGATTCTGTTCATGATTTCTTACCATCTTCTCTGTTTGTTCAACTTTGTTTTCAAGGTTCAATATTTTGTCTTCAATATCTGAGGTTCTGTCTTCCAGGTGTTCTATCCTATTGACTGTGGTTTCTTTTTTTTTTTTTTTTTTTTTTTTTTTATTATAAAATTGTAAACAAATGGTATGCATGTTGTTTCTCTGTCTGTACATGGCTTAAAGGCATACCATTTGTGTAATCATAAATCTACATAGGGTAATGTTGTTTGATTCATTCTGCCATTTTTTCCCTTCCCCCCCTCCCCTCCCACCCTTCCCCTCCATCTTTGATTGTGGTTTCTATGGAGTTCTTAATTTGGTTTATTGTTTCCTTCATTTCAAGGATTTCTGTTTGGTTTTTTTTTTCAATATCTCTAACTCTTTATTGAAATGGTCTTTTGCTTCCTGTATTTGCTCTTTTAACTGTCGATTGGTGCATTCATTCAATGCCTGCATTTGCTCTTTCATTTCATCGTTTGCTTCCCTGATCATTTTAATTATGTACATTCTGAACTCCCTTTCTGACATTTCTTCTGCCATGCTGTCATTGGATTTTATTGATGTAACATCCAGATTTGTTTGAGGCATTTTCTTGCCTTGTTTTCTCATGTCGTTCAGGTATCAGTGGACTGCAACTCACTGCGCACCTCCACCTCCTCAGGACAGCCCCCCCCCCCGTTGTTCAGGAGGTTGCTCTGAGTCCAAACAGCTCGCTGCCCAGCTCATCCTCTGGCAGCCGCCGGAGCCCCGGAAGGTTGCTCCGAAACCCAGCGTTGTGCTGCGCGGCCTCCTCTGCAAAGTTCCCCTCTGTCCGTGTTCACTGCTCCAGCGGGGAGAAGGGTATCTTGCCGCCTGGGCAGGGCAGCCTTCCCAGGCAACGTTCCCAGGGGCCCGGACCTACCTCCTGGGCCTGGGAGCCTCACCCTTCGCAGATGAGTCTCCTTAGGCTGCCTCTCCTCAGAGAATCTGCCCGCAGTCCTGGAACCTTCACTCCGCCCTTCAGCTTGTCTCTGCAGTTCTTCCACCGAAAAGCCGCCTAGGACCTGGGACCCTGTTCTGCACCTAATTGCCTGCTTATGCAGGCCGTCCTCTGGCAGTCGCCGAAGCCCGGCGGTTTACTCTGAAACCAAGCGCTGTGCTGAGCAGCTTCCTCTGCAAAGTTCCCAGTGGTCCGTGTTTACTGCTACAGTGGGGGGAGGGGTGTCTTGCCAGGCAACTCTACTTCACAAAGTTCCCTGCGTTCCGGGACTACTGCCCCATCCGGGACGCCTCCCCAACAGGAGAGACTCACCCGGCGGCTTTGAGTTGGTCCCAAGTCACTCACTATCTCCTCTTTTGAATCCTGAGTCCTGGAGCAACATGAAATGCAGCCGCCCTGTAGTCCGCCATCTTGAAAAAACCCCAGATAATTCTTAATCTTATGTTTTTTTCATGTTTTAATAGCCTCTCAAAGCATTTCCTATGTAAAGACAAAATTTCTTTCTAAGAAGTGCTCATTAAAATATCTGTCTTTTCTCCTTATTTTATGTAAATCATAATAAATTAGAATACCTTCTCTTCTTCTTCTTCTTCTTCTTCTTCTTCTTCTTCTTTTGCTTCTTCTTGTTCTCCTCTTCCTCCTCTTCCTCCTCCTCCTCCTTCTTTTTTTTTTTAGCACTGGAGATTGAACCAAGGGGTGTTCTATTATAGCGCTACATCCCCAGCCTGTTTTTATTATTTATTTTGAGGCAGGTTCTCACTAAATTGCCAAAACTGGTCTCAAGTTTGTGATCCTCCTGCCTCAGCCTCCCAGGATACTGGGATTACAGGAGTGTACCACTGTAACTGTCTCTCTCTCTCCTTTTCCTAGGTGTTCCTCCATTTCCTTTTCTGGCATTTCCAAGATTGACACCTCTAGCACATAGAATGCCAACTGTGAGTCAATAAAGCAGAGTGAAAACCATGGTGGCTGGGTACAGTGGCTCCTGCCTATAAACCCAGCAGGCTGATGCAGGAGGATCACATGTTGGAAGACAGCCTGGACAACTTAGCAACAACAGTTGCTGTGCAATGATTATTGCTAGGAGCCCCTGTAGCAAGACCCTGTCTTAAAAATAAAAAGGGCTGTGGATGTAGCTCAGTGGTAGAGAAACCCAGTACCACCAACTCTAACCATCCCCAAGGGGGAAAAAAAAAAACAACAACCCACAAGTGGCATATATAAGTATTTTAGCACTTAAATTGGGAAAATAAAACAATACTATGCCCGATTTTTGTTATAGGTTTCCATGTACATCATGGACAAATAAAACTATCATTTCAGTCCAAAAAGTTAGTCAAAGAAGAATGATTACTTGAATGTGTGTTATTATATATTGGAACAAAATGTCCCAGGATTGTGAATCAATGTATGATGACACCAACTACCCTAACCATATGTTTACCCTTAAAATAAAGAACAACTCAAACTCCTGCCATCCTAAATGAAACTCTGGTTCTTTGCTTTTAGGAATAAGAACTTGATGAGATGAATGGGTTTTTACCAAGTAGATATTATTTTGTACTATGTAAGCAATGATTCCAAAAGGTATAAAAAAAGTGTTATATAATCATCAAAGAGTTGATTTGTAGGAGCCTGTAAGAATATCTGTTGTAAGAATGATGTGAAAATTTTACCTATTAGATTTTTGTTTTTGTTTTTCGCTTTTAGTGCTGGGGATTGAACTCGGGGATACTTTACCACCGAGTAACACCCTCAAATTTCCCTACCTTCTTTTTAAAATTTTGAGAAAAGTTCTCACTAAATTCCTGAGGCTGGCTTTGAACTTGCAATCTCCTGCCTCAGCCTCCCAAATTGCTGGGATTATAGGCTGGTGCTACTGCACCTGTTAGATTTTAATTCAATAAACTTCCCCCTATTCTTATGTGAAAATCTGAAAAATCAAGTAGTGGTCAAACTTTTAAAATTCTTTCTAGGGTGAGATTTTTGGAGACATTCTCAGTTTTGTCTGTCTGAAAATGTCTTTATTTTACTTCATTTTTTTTTCTTTTTTTAAAAAAAATTTGTTGTGTTTAGTTATACATGACAGTAGAATGCATTTTGATTCATTATACACAAATGGTGTACAACTTTTCATTTCTCTGGTTGTACATGATGTAGAGTCACACCATTTGTGTAATCATACACATACATAGAGTAATGACGTTTGTCTCATTCCACCATCTTTCCTTCCCCCTGCCCACTCCCCCTCCCCTCCCCTCATTTCCCTCTACACAATCCAACGTTCCTCCATTCTTCCCTTCTCCCCTCCCCTTCAGTAGATGAATGCATAAAGAAACTGTGGTATACATACACAATGGAATATTATCCAACCATAAAGAAGAATAAAATTATGGCATTTGCAGGTATTTTACTTCATTTTTGAGGGACATTTTTGTTGTGCAGAATTCTAGATTGTCTATCATTTCCTTTCACATGTTTAAAAACACCCTTCCATTGCTCTCTGGACTTCATTGTTGGCATCGAGATGGCAGGAATCAGTCTCATTATGGCTCTGCAACTTTTTATCTGTAATTAATTTTAAGGTATTTCACCAAGTAGGTATTATTTTGTACTATGTAAGCAATGATTCTAAAAGGCATCCTTGTCTTTGTTTTTATAGTTTTATACAGAAGTGACTAGATGAGGATTCCTTTTTGTTTACCTTGCAGACTTATTGAATCTGTGGCTTAATATTTTGCTTTAGTTTTGAGTAGTTCTGTCATATTGTCTTCAAATATTGTTTTTTCACCTTTCTTTCACTGATTCCATGCATGTTAAAGATTCTGAGTATTCCCTGTCTCTTACATTCTCTACAATATATTTTGTTCTTTTGTGTATCATATTTTAGTCATTTTCTTCTTTCAATTTCTTTTCCAGTTCATCATTTTCTTCTTTAATGTAATCTATTCTGCTGTTAAACCCATCTGTTAAGATCTTACTTGTGATTATTACAATATTTTTCAGCTTTAGCATTTCCATTTCTTTCTTTTTTAATAGTTCCCAGTTCTTTGCCTAAATTCTATGTAATTCTTTCATCTTCTTGATTACAGTTTTCATAGTTAAATTATAGTTGCTGTGCAATGATTACTGCTAGAAACCCTTGTAGTTCTCTCTGTATAGTCTACTGTTTCTGCTATTTCTGTTTACATTTTCTTGTCTCATAATTTGCCTAGTTATTTTTTATTTGGTACAGGAAACTGTATTTGCAAAATTGTAGAAATAATTTTGAGGTATGGAACCATAAGATCTTTCTATAGAGAGGCTGTGCTAGACAACAGGGGTTATCCCCCAAATCCAAATGTGTCAATTACAATCTTCTTCTGCAGTCCTTCAGGATACCAGTTCAAAGCAAGGTGGTTTAACCAAGGTTCTTCGCTCCCTTAGCATTTTCTGGATTCTGTCAGTCCCTCAACCCCAAAAGATTGTTCAGTTTGCTCAACCTTTAAGCCTCTCAACTTCATCGTCTAGATTAGAAAGTGTCCCAAGTGGGGGAAAGCAAAGCAGCCAAAATGCCAAGATCCATTTCTTTGGATCTCTGACCCTTCCTAACCCTTACTCAGTAATTACTACTATTTTTAAAGTTCTTCAGTACCTTCAAGCAGAAGAAAGATTGATTCTAATTTCCTCATTTACTATCACCCAAGTGGAAGTCCACCAGTGTCAGCACACACACACACACACACACACACACACACACACACCAGATTTAGAAGGTAGAGGGCTGGGGTTGTGGCTCAGTGGTAGAGAGCTTGCCTAGCATGTGTGAGGCACTGGGTTTGATTCTCAGCACCACATATAAATAAATAAATAAAGGTCTATCAACATTTTAAAAAATTTTAAAAAAAGAAGGTAAATGCCTCTGTAACTCTCACCCAGCACAAGAAATTTATCTTCATCAGTCACCTCGCAAGCAAGGCTGACATATCCATTAGGGTCAATAGGCAAAGTGTGTAGGGCACACAATACTTCTAGGGGTTGCAAAATATTTAATTTCTTTTAAAATGTTTAGTTTAGGCACCTAAGTCTTAATTTATGGACATATTTAAGGGCCCATGACTTAATTTCTTTTAAGAAACATTTAAATATATAAGGTAAACATTAATATATGTGTGTATTCATCTATTTTTTAAAAAATAAATATACTAGGGATTAAACATAGGGCCTTGCACATTCTAAGCAAGTTGTCTACCTCTGATCTACATCCACAGTCTTTTTTATTTTTTATTTTGGAACAGGGTCTTGTAAAGTTGCCAAGTCTGACCTTGAACTCGCTATCTTCCTGTCTCAGCCTCCTGGGTCACACTGGGTCCAGGTGTGCACCACCATGACCTTCTCACTATTCTAATTCACTGGAATTCTTTATCGTTTTGCTATACAAGTGTACTTCTGTATTCAAAATTTGTTATGAATTTAAAACTTTTTTTACTTATAGGTTGTCTTTTCATCCTTCTTTTTATATTAAAGTTAATACATTTAAGAGCATGTGAGTGTCGTGACCTGCAGAGTTTCCCACTGTTTGAATCCTGCTGATTGATGCTCACAGGGCAGTTTAGTTTTCCTCTAATTTCTGAAGTTTCTGTAAATGGTAATCTGGATCCAGAAGCTTCATAATACTCAAGATTAATCCATTGGCAATATTGTAAATTGGTGTGATTTTCTTTATTAAGCAGTATGTAATTAAAGTCAGGTGTCTTTCCTTTTATGGTATTAGAATCCACTGGTGCTCAGTTCTACCAATTTTTATATTGACTTTTCTCTAGTTACTTTGTTTTTCTGAAGCTCCTGATCCAGGAGATTCTTTAGGAAGGATTTATAGGCACACTCTTCTCTGAGCTTATGATATAACATGTTGTCCATGTCTTTTATTCTTGAAAATCATCTTTGTTGTATATAAAATACTTACTTCACATTTTCTTTCCTTGAGTAATGTGATGGTTAATTTTATAGGCCATGGTGCCTAGCTATGAGATCAAACTATTCTGCTTGTTTTTGTGAGGGTGTTTTTGGATAAGATTAATATTTAAATTGACGTTTTGAGTAAAACAGATTATGCTCCATAATGCACAATGGACCTAACAGTTGAAGTCATAAATGGTACAAAGGACTGACCTCCGCTGAGCAAGAGGGAATTCTGCAGATGTCCTTTGGACTTAACCTACCTTGGCTCTTCCCTTGTATCTAAGGGATGCTGATCCACCCTTCAGATTTTGGATTTACAAGCCTTCATAATAGTGTGAACTTGGTCCTTAAAGTATCTTAACTATGTTACTCTACTGTGTTTTAGAATCGAGTTTGATGTTGAAATGTCTGATAAAAATTGAATTTTCTTTCCTTTATAAGTCATTCGCTCCTTTTTAAAGAGGTCAAAAGGAATTTCTTTCTTTTTTAAAGTTCAGGGCTCAAATTATGGAACCAGCCTAGGTGTCTGTCAGTGGACGAATGGAATAAGAAAATGTGGTATATATACACAATGTAGTTTTATTTAGCTCTAAAGAAAAATGAAATTATGTCATTTGCAGGAAAATGGATGGAACTTGAGAACATTTTTAAGTGAAACAAGCCAAACTCAGAAAGTCAAGAGTCATATGTTTTCTGTCATATGTGGAAGCTAAAAAGGAAAAAGGAAGAGAAAGATAGTGGTCAGGGGAAGCTCATGAAAATGCAAGAGTTATCAGTAGAAGAAAGGGATTGGGGGATGGAGTGGAAAGGGGGAAGTATTAGGGAATAATAATGGCCAATTTATATTGTTATAGTGTGTGCATGTGTATAAGCAATAAATCCCATCATTATGTACAACTATAATGAACCAATAAGAAAATGTGAAAAAAAAAATGAAGTCCTGGTCTTAGATCCTATACATGTTTTGTTAGATTTATATCTAAGTTTTAATTTTTTGGAGCTATTGCAAATAGTGTTGATTTTTAATTATATTTTCTAATTGTAAATTGCTAATGCATAGAAATATGATTAACTTTTGTTTGTTGACCTTATATGCTATGATCTTATAGTCAAAAATTAATTGTAGAATTAAGAAAATATTTGGTACATTCTTTGGAATTTTCTATACAGATAATCAGTGTTGTGAATAGAGACAACTTTATTTCTTCCTTTTAACCTGTATGAATTTTGTTTCATTTTCTTGCCTTATTGCACCAGCTAGATTTTCCAGTACAATGCTGAATAGGACTGATGAGATTGAACTTCCATTCTTACCTTATTCTCAATCTCATGGGAAAGCATTCAGTCTCTCACCATTAAGTACAATATCATATGTAAGTCTTTGTGGTAGATGCCCCTTTGCAGGTTAAGATGGTTCTTTTTTACATTTTAGTTTACTGAGAATTTTTATTATGGATTCTGAGTCAAGTGTTTTTTTTTTTTTTGTATAATTGTTATGTTCATTTAGTTCTTTTCTTTAGATTGTTAATATGGTGAATTACATTGATTAATACTCAAATATTGAATATTAAGATATGCTAAATCAATGTTGAATATAAATACTCATATTGAATCATCAATATTCCTTGCATTGCTGTGATAAACTCTAAATGGTTTTGGTAAGTTATTCTTCTAATATATTGTAGGGGTTCCATTTATTAACATATTTTTGAGAATTTTTGTGTCTGTATTCAAGAGGGATCTTGTCCTGCAGTTTTTAAGCTCTCTTTTCTTAGTTTCAATAATTAAGAGCTTTTATTAACTTTTATTTTCTCAAAAATGTAGCATAGTAATCATGCTAGTTACTTATTAAAAAAATCTACAATGGATTTTCCATTGTTTAGTAGAGTAAGTCTATCATATTGATAGTAATCTACCTTATATCAAACTTTTTAATGTATATTTACCTTACTTGGTACATTTCCCTGTTCATCTCTCTTGCTCTGCATTCTCCTGCCTGAATCTCCAGACCTGTCATACTCCCGATAGCCTAATTGCAATTTCCCAAGAAGTTACAGAATTCTAATTTCTTTACTAGTCATTTTTCCTACTACCAGGAATATCCTATTACAAGTCCATTTGTCTCAAATATCTTCTATTTTTCTGGGCTCAGGCCTTGTCATCTCTTCATAATGTTCTCAAACTCCATGTACTGTGATTATTTTTCTCTCTTGCCTCTATTCTTCTCTATACCAATGCCTTTTGGAGCACATATGTATTTTTAATCCCGCTCCTCACTGCCCTGGCTCTGCTGGTTAGTGAATCTGTTGAGGGAAGAGATTTGTCTTTAATTTCTAAGTATTTGACAAAAGTTTGTACACAAGTGGTGCACATTACATATTTGCTGATTAAATGAATGGATAAATGTTTTATAACCTCCAGTGTTGTCTGAGTTCACTGAAAGTTTGACATTGTTTGCCTACCAAGGAGTTTTGCAAATAATTTTTTTTGATGCTAACAATTTAAGTCTTTGATGATTCAAATATTACTATATAAATTGTTTCAATATAACTTTTAAATATGTATGTTTAATACAGAATTGTGAATATAAGTTCGGCAGAGTAAATGTAATTTCTGAGGATCTTATAACTCTGGTTTTTAATTAAAACTTCTTTCTTCTTTTCATGGGTGCATTAGAATTACACATAACAGTGGGATTTGTTGTTACATTTTCATAGATGCACACACATATAACAAAATATAATTTGGTCCCTTTAATTCTCCAATAACTCCCCTTTCTTTCCCCTCCTCCCTCCTCTTGACCCTCTTCCTCTATACTACTGTTTCTCTTCTATATTCATGAGACCCTCTCCCACTTCCCCCACCTTTTTTCTCTCTAGCTTCCACATATGAGAGATAACATATGACTCTTCACTTTCTGAGTTTGGCTTATTTTACTTAGCATGATATTCTCCAGTTCCATCCATTTTCCAGAAAATGACATAATTTCATTCTTCTTCATGACTGAATAAAACTCCATTGTGTATCTATACCACATTCCCTTTATCCATTCATCTGTTTATGAACACCTAAACTGATTCCATAATTTGGCTATTGTGAATTGTGCTGCTATAAACATGTGCTGTGGTACGCCTACATTACTATTTTAGGATAAATACTGAGAAGTGGTATAGCTGGGTTATATGGTGGTTTCATTCCCGTCATTTGAGGAACTTCTATACTAATTTCCATTGTGATTGTACTAATTTACAATCCCACCAACAATGTATTAATTCCCTTCTCCACCTTTCTAGCATTGTTATTTCTATTCTTCATGATTGCCATTAACTGGAGTGAGAGAAAAATCTCTGTGTAGTTTTTTTTTTTTCCTGGCACAAGGAATTGAACTCAGGGGCACTCAACCTCTGAACCATATCTCCAGCCCTATTTTGTATTTTATTTAGAGACAGGGTCTCACTAAGTTGCTTAGTGCCTCACCATTGCTGAGGCTGGCTTTGAACTTATGATCCTCCTGCTTCAGCCTCCCAAGCTGCTGGGATTGTAGGCATACACCACTGAGCCCAGTCTTAGTATAGTTTTGATTTGCATTTCCTCATTTGCTAAAGATGTTGAATGGCTTCTCATGTATTCATTGACCATTTGCATTTCTTAGGTTGAGCAGCGTCTGTTGAGTTCATTTGCCCATTTATTGATTGGGTTGCTTGTTTTTCTTAGTGGTCAGTTTTTTTTTCTCTTCATTTATTTTTTACATATTCTGGATGTTAACCCTCTGTCAGAGGAGTATTTAATTAGGATTTCTGAAGCTTAATGGATTCAATGTAAAATAATGAGTATCGCTGAATTGTTTCGACTATTGCCAAAAACACGAGAGATATATATCAACTCTGATGAGGTTGTTCAGGTTAACCTAAATATTAAATTTTTTACTTTTCATGGAAGGATTTTATTTCATCTTCAGATCTGCAGGTTAGTTTTGCTGGGTATAGGATTCTTGGTTGGCAACCATGTTCTTTCAGATCTTGAAATATGTCGTTCCAGGCCCTTCTAGCCTTTAGAGTCTGGGTTGAGAAGTCTGCTGCTATCCATATTGGTTTCCCCCATATGTAATCTGATGCTTTTCTCTCTCGGCCTTCAAAATCCTATCTTTATTTTGAATGTTAGGCATTTTCATTATAATGTGCCTTGGTGTGGATCTGTTGTGATTTTGTGCATTTGGTGTTCTGTAAGCCTCTTGTATTTGATTTTCCATTTCATTATTCAGGTTTGGGAAATTTTATGATATTATTTCATTGAATAGTTTGTTCATTCCTTTGGTTTATATCTCTGTGCCTTCCTCAATTCCAATAATTCTTAAATTTGGTCTTTTCATGATGTCCCATAGTTCTTGGAGATTCTGTTCGTGATTTCTTACCACCTTCTCTGTTTGGGCAACTTTATTTTCAAGATTAAATATTTTGTCTTCTGAGGTTCTGTCTTCCAAGTGGTCTAGTCTTTAGGTGATGCTTTCTATTGAGTTTTTTTTTTTTTTTTTTTTTTTGGTTTATTGTTTCCCTCATTTTAAGGATTTCTGTTTGGTTTTTTTTTGAGAATCTCTCTTTGTTGAAATGATCTTTTGCTTCCTGCAGTTGCTCTTTCAGCTTATTTGTATTATCATTCATTGCCTGCATTTGCTGTTATCTCATCCTTTGCTTCACGAATCATCTTAATCATGTATAATCTGAAGTACTTTTCTGACATTTCTTCTAACATACTGTCATTGGATTCTATTAATATAGAATCTAGATTTGTTTGGATCATTTTCTTCCCTTGCTTTTTCATGTTCTACAGGTATCTTCCCCTCTAGCAGTGCAGATCTGGGGTATTGCAGATTTGCCCCTATAGGCTTATAGTGGCCCTATAGGTTTCCACAACCTTTTCTTTAAGGGGAGAGCAATATAAGCAGTGCCCAAATCAGACACTATGCAATCCTAGACCAAATAGCCCCTATGAGGACAATAACAATTTTGTCATAATAAACAGCATGAGTTCAAATATTATCTTCAGTAAAACAAACAGATTTGCAATAAAGTCTGCAGTTTCTAATGGAGGACAAAGAGGATGCAGAGGGATGTTGGATGTAGCTGTTAATGGGATAAGAAAAGAATATACAGAAGTTCTAGATAATAGAAAGAGTGAGAGTGTAATCAAAAGAAATTGGATGTTAGCATGCTAAAAAGGAAGAAAGAGACTCTGAGGGAATAAGTAAACAAAAGGAAAAGAGAGCAAGAAAAGTAAAGAAATAAAAACTTAAAATTTTTCAATAAGGAGAAAAAAGAAAATCTACAGTAACAGTCATATAGTAATGAAACCTCCCAGTTTTCAGTAGCCTGATGCATGAAAGGTACCTGACAATGAGCTTCAAGCCTCCAGCAGGCATCTCAGGGTGAGATTTGCCCCACTGGAGCTATGGCTTCCAGGATTATTCAAGATGGCCGCTCTGGCTTCCAAATGTGTTGGCAAATGGGGAGCTGCAACTCAGGGTGTGGATGTGGTCATCTGGAGGTCCTGGAGGCGGGGTGCGGTTGGTCAGGTAGGGGTCCTGGAGGTCAGGTGTGTTTGGTGTGGTTGCGGGATCCTGGAGGCCGGGTGCAATCAGACGGTCTGGGGTCCCAGTGATAGGGCACAGTCAGTTGGTCTGGGAGTCCTGGTGGCAGGGAGCAGTCAGTCGATGTGAGGGCCCCAGAGGCAGGGAGTGATTGGTTGGGCTGAGGGATCCTGGAGACAGAGCTCAGTCAGTCTGGCCAGGAGTCCTATGGGGCCTGGCTGTTGCCTCAAAATGGCAGCAACCATGTGTAATCAAACCTGCAGGTACTGTAACAGTGAACTTCCAGGCAACAGCAGGCAGCTGGTGCTCCACTTGCGGTCGGCGATCAGTTTGCTGACTGTTGTTGGACGATCAGGAGGTGAACCTTGTGTGTTGGGTGATGGATAGGTGTAAGGCAGGCGATGGACAGGTGAGAGACAGGCAAATGGTGGATGAAAGGCACCTGATAGTGAGCTATCTGCACTCAAAAAAGGCGTCGATATGCTGGCAGACTGCAGGTGATCACAGCAGACAAATGGGGAAAACAGCAGGGGATCAATAAGCAGCAAAAACTGCCTCAACAAGAAACAGATATCCTGTGCTTGAAACCGGAGTTACGGAGCGAAGAGGAATGCAGCCTCCCTCTAGTCTGCCATCTTGGATTTCTCACTGTGTTCTCTTTAAATTCTTTACTTTTGACCATAATTTTTTCTTGTGGCAAATCAGAAAATCAAAATAATAGTTATAGTCTTTGAATAAAAAATAATATTTAATGATTACAACTTGGAACTTGGAACACAAAATCTTTCAAATCATGATGCACATGATGGTGAGATAGAAGAGAAGGGTCCTCTGGGTTTATCTGAAAAAGAGGTTGAGGCTAGATACCAAAAAAAAAAAAAAAAATTTCTCCAGGGGTTGTTAACTTATTAGCAATATGCTTTAAGCACTATCTCCTCTCATTATCCTCTAAAGGGTGGCAAGGGCCTTGGAACTGATCTGAGTGTCACAGTAGATCCAGCCCTAGAAAGACAGATTCTTATTCCAAATAGTCAGAAACTCCAGTCAAGTGGAGCCACTCTTGCAAGACAATAAAATATTTTAGAAAATTGATGGGGAAAAAAAGTCCTGTACTCCCCAGAGGAGTTTTAAAATATTTTCTTTTTCCATCTTTGCTAGCTGTGACTGTCCAAAATGTCTTGTGGCCAAAGACTTTAGCTTTGCCTGCAAGGAACTTCAGTTCTGGCTCCACCCCAGATGACTCCACCCCTTTAGAACTCTTCCAATCCAGTCTGTGAGGAGCCCCTTCCCTACCCATAACTAATAAAAAGTCTATAGTTAGCTGGCAGGACACTGTGCATGTGTGAGCATGTCCCCTACCCTCTTTTAAATGTGTGTAAGTACACTTCCCCTTCTTTTTATTAGAAGAGCCTGTGTACTGCTTCCCTTTATTCTGCAGCATAAGTTCTAATAAAACCTCTTTTGTATGGACTTTATTTCACCTCTTCATAAGGTCTATCTCTAGTAGAGCAGGCTGAGCAGGGGACATTAAGAACTGGTAACCCAGGCTAGTGGGCACTGAAAGCAGCCAGTGTCCAGGGTTGATAACAATGAGGTGGCTAGCCCCCACAGAACAGTGGAAAGCAAATGTGAGCAATGGACAGTTGCTATGAGCTACTAGCTCCACATGCTGGAAGAGTTCCAGACAGCTCTTGGTAGCTGCTGGCTCCAGCTGCATGGAGAACAGTAAAGGCCACTAATACTAAGAACTGAAAGCTGCTGATATTCAAAGGTCAGAGCTGCTAACACTAAGGGAGCTGCACTTGCCTATCCATAATTTCTTTCCAAACTGAATGAAAGAACTCAGCTGATTGGTTACAAGAGGGATATGTAAGAGGTTATTAGCACCAGGAAGAAGTTCTTTTTACGATAATTTTTGCTATATTTTATATTCCTATAATTAATTTTTTCTTGTTTCATTGTGGGGCACAACTTAAGAACAGACCTATCTCCACTGAGAAGTCTAAATTTGAGAGTCTTTATTAAGCCAACCAGCTGACTGTCTCACACAACGACCCAAAAAATGACTACTAGGAGAACAGTCCCAACCATAGGGTTGCAGGGGTTCTTATACCAAAAATCACATCAATCATAAGTGTCTGTTGCTATGATTCAAAATTACAAACTAACATCTTGAAATCATTAGCAGAGGGGGAAGTGGGTAGGTATACTTACCTAGGTACAAACTCAAGAATGGTTACTAACATCCACATAATCATTGTCGACATCACTGTTCACATGGTGCATTATTTAGGAGAAATAGGAATCAAAAGAGAACAATTTTTCATCACATAAGAATTGTCATTTTGTATTGCTCAACACGTCATGTTAAGTAACTGATGATGGGTACAGAGGCAGGGCGTTCCTATGGGAGAAGCTCATTTCCCACATAACATGGAGTCTCAGAGCAAAATGGAGTCTGTTTAGTCATTGCCCATATAGCCTGGCATGTAACATTTCCATGGAGCCAAATCTGTCAGCCCATCTCAGTTTGTCTTGAAATGTCTCAATAACTCAGAATTCTGCTTCATTGGTTTTCAGTGAGTTATTTGAGATTTTATAGTTAAATTGCTCAGAAGAATAGGACAAGTTCACAAACTAAATTTCTTAAAAATATTCAAGCTTTCCTTGTAACTTCATGGTGAATCAGTATGTTTTCTGTGAATTACTTTGATTTCCCAGTAAGCTTGAACGAGAGAATTATATTCTTCAGCAGCTCAGTTCACAAAGATGAATCAATGGTATTTTTTTTCAAAAAAACTTCTGCCTTCTCTGTGTATGAGGCCAAAAGGAGGGATACTCTGGTTGTTTCTCAGAAACTTATTTAAGTCAGTATTCTAGTTTTGTTTCAGACTGATATAGAAAAGAACCTGTATATAGCTTTATATAAATTAGGACATATTTGAATAATGATTATTTGATTTCTTTATCCAAAATATGCAGATTATAAACAACTAAAAATAGAAAAATAGAAAAGCTATTTTTTTTTACAGATAGAAAAAAACATAATGTTTCTATATCATTTATTGGTTATAGTAAGAACAATTGAAATCAGTGTTTGAGACAAAACTCAAAATCTCTGCTTCTGTTGGTAGGTAGGGCCTGTGCAAGTTGCAGACCTCTGCAGTGGGGAAAGCCCATTTTAGCAGCTAATCACAGCAGGGAATGCCTACCAGCATCAGCTCTGAGGGTTACAGCTGGCCAAACCTGATTTCTTCTCTGCTACCATTGAGTGGCATGTTACAGCTCTAAACGTGAGGCTATGCTCTCCATGTTGCAATAGACTCTAGCCGCTCCCTGCCAACTTCTTTCTAGGTTCTTGTCTTGCAAATCCGAAGAATGAAATTCATGGGGCAACAGAAGGCAAAAATGAAAGGGGTAGGATTTATTCAAGCGTGAAGAATAGCAGAAGAACCATTGCAGGGACAAGAGGGGACTCCATAGCAGGTTGCCACTGAGTGTGCTGGCCTAGGGATTTATATATCACTTTGGTCAATGCTATCAATCAGGGTTTATGCTAATCAATCAGGGTTTGGAAAAGTACTAGGCTATTGGTCCAAACTTATACTCATCAGGGTTTGGAAAAGTATTATCTATTAGTTAACCCTTGAGTCTGAACTTCTATTTAGGTCTGACCCACTTTCATTTTCTCATTGCTCACTTACAATCCAGCTTCCCAGGTGGTTGAGATCAGCAGATGAGGGATGCTTGGACGTTCAGAGCAGATGGGGGATGTTTGGTGCTGTGTGGAGCAGACATTTACAGCAGGCTTGGGCCTGGCTGACAAGGGGTTGTAGATGTGTGTGTGCTGGCTTGCCTCTGTCCTGGCTTGCAGTGCCTCAGGCCCTGGTTCACAGCCTCAGGCCTGCACTGGTATGCTGGGCTCTGTATGGCTGCATTCAGGACTCACCACCCGTGTTCCAGCTTTCCTGTGCTGCTGCCCCACTGTTCTACCACTGCTTCTCCAAGGGGATTAGTGGGCTGTCTGCACAGCGTGGCAGTTGGGGGACCATGTCAAAATGGCTAAGTAATCTCTGCCACAGAGACCAGATTTCTTTCCCTGAGCATTTAATTATGTTCTAGGGCCTGGTGCTCACCACAGTGAGCATCTAAAAGTCAGAATTTTAAATTTGGGAACCTGTTTCCAGGAGTTTATTAAGATATATTTGTCAAGATAGAAGGACAGAGCACATACTTTATTTAATAGTTAACCAGCTCTATTTAAAACTTTAAAATATTTAGATGTGTAGTATGTGGGGTTTAATTTGTACTCTTATTCCAGGCTTTGCAAATATTAGAGATATGCTTAACCAAATGAGTCAATTTAATAAAAAACCTAGTATGATAGTTGTTAAATGAAGGTCAATGAATTATAGTACAAAAGAATTTCTAATTCTAATTTAATAATGCAGGCTAGTGAAAAGATCGATAATCTAGAACATCTATTAGTTATCTATTATTGCATAACAAATTATCATAAATTGGCAGTTGAAAATAGCAAATGTTATTTTCTCATAGTTTCTATGGGTCAGGAATCCAGAAGCGGTTAGCCACTTCTAGTTCAAGGTTTCTCATGAGATTGCAGTCAAGATGTCGGCTGGGACTGCAGTCACATTGGGTTTGATGGGGCCGAAAGATCTGCTTTCAAGTTCACTCAGATGATTAGAAGGTGCATGAACTTCTCCAGGCTGCCTAGGTGACCTCATGAGATGACAGAGCTGTCTTCCTTCACAGTGGGTGATCTGAGGGAAAGAGTGCCCAAGATGGAAGCAGCAATTTTTAAAAAACCTAATCTCAGATGTGAGATACCACCAGTTCTTCTGTATTATGGGCCTCTGTCTGGTTCATTGTGGAAGAGGAACACACAAGGGTAAGAGTAACAAAGACAGGGATCATTGGGAGCCATGTTGGAGGCTGGCTACCACAGAACTCCTTAATGAATATTTCCAGCTCACTAACATTTTGGTTCTCAAGATCATGATCTCAAGATTTAGTTCTTGATCCCACCTCAGAACCTTACCTTGTGGTCTCTGCCTGGTGTGCTCTTTCTGTTGATCTTGCTTGGCTGACCTTGTATGTTAGATCTCAGCTTAAATGTTACCACTCTAGAAAGGCTGTCACTGATCGTGTAATATACAGTAATTTTCTAGCCATTCTCTATGATATCACATTATTTTAATTTCAGGTACCCAGCATGTAAGTATATTTTGAATCAATGAGTCTTAATAGTTATGTGACCTTGGGGAAAAGCCCAACTACCTGAGCCTCAGTAGCATAATCTATGATTAATGATCCCTTATCATCTCTCATTATGCAGTTTTTTTGGTGTGAGAATCAAATAAACTAGGATTTTCTGCAACAATTGCTGAGATTTTTATTGTTGGTAGACTCCCCCCACTCCTTTTTTCCTCTGGGACAGAGGAATGCATTTTCCCATTTTACTTTTCAAGTTCCCTTTATCCACCTGTATCGTAAGACTGCTTTGTTCATTTCTTCATTTATCCATTCACTAGACTCATATTTACTTCCCTATACATGTCCTAGAGGATTTATTTTGAATTAAAGTTATGATTTCAGGTGTGAAAAGTATTCAATTGGGACCAAATTTAGAAAGGCTATTTTCAAAATGTAAAATGACATGTGGTTTTGGATTGTAACTAACCATAGCATCCATTGAATATAGGAGGTGGTATGTGTTTTTTAGAAGCCTGTTATGCACAAAGGAACAAATACCCAAGAATCAAAGCAAACTTTTAATAATGCCCAAATTGGAGTTCTGGTCATGTTTGAGCCATTCAGAGTCTAATCAGTAAAACCCCCTTGAGTCAATAATTGCCTTCTCCTCAAATCATTGCAGGTATCTATTATGCTGCACATTATCCACATAGAAATGAACATATGGTTATTGAACACATAACAAAACAGACTCTGTTGGAGAATGTTTCCTTTAGGATACCTTAAAACATTCTTGAGCAGAATATTATGTAGGTTACTTCCTATTCCTTCTGTTCCTGGGTTTATAGGAGGGAAGTTGCTAGTCCTGTGCATTAAGAACAGTGAATAAGCACACTGTAAGAAGATGAAAACCTCAGAATTCATTTACTTATTAAGAAGGCACTATCTTCCAAGATAAAAATGACAATAGATAGAGTTTCTTAAAAGTTTGAGAAAATACATTTTTTTTTTCTTAGAAAAAGGAAGAAGAGTTTAAAAGAGAGGAAACATAGTTGAGCAAAACCTATATGAACTTGAGCCTGGTTAATTTCTGCTCTGAGTTAAGTGGATTTTCCCAAATTACACCAAATGTAAAAGAAACAGACAATTGAAAGCACATATAAGAAGTCATCTTCTTTGAACCAAATAATTCAAATAATTATAAGACTCGTGTTCACAATTTTTTAAGATTGACCAGAATGCTTATTTCCTAAGCATTTTGTAAAATTGGGCTATAAATCTAAGAAGTCATCTTTTTTATATGTGTGAAAAATATACATATTTCACTTTGCACATAAACACCCATATATATGTATAAGATGATGTTCAAGGGGCATTTCAGTCAAGACTCTAAATTGATAGATATTAGATATTAAGAGACTGATGAGACTGATAAAAACAGGCTAGAATCAGGTGAATGATTCTTAAACCCCCTCACATCTTGAGGATATAAAAAAATTTCAAGAGTGGAGATGAATGTCTGGGGAGAACTTTTGAAGTTTTGTGTTTCCTTCCTCTCCCTCAGAAGGAAGTAGCTTCATCTTGAGCCTACTGAGTGGGGCTTAATGAGGCCAATTGGAAAGCATGATATGTGTGTCCTGAAATTGGGGAACATGGTGGACTAGTGCCTGACTTCCATCTGAGCATGGGAGGCAGCTGCCAACAGAGCCAAAACAGTTTGGCTGACTTCAGTCTTGAAGTTGGTGGGAAGGGAAGAACCTTGTGTTTCCCATAAACTTGAATGTGAACCATGCATAAGGTAGACACACATACATGCATGTGTACACACACTCACATGGGTGAGAGGAGAGAGAGAGAGATCTTAGAGAAACCATCAGACCATAGCAGAGTGAAGCTGGGGATTCCTAGGGCTGAGAAGGAAGTCATCCACCAGCAGGAAGAGAGATGAATTTTACCAATATTAAGAGAAGCACAGGTGAGAGAACCATAATAATATAGGTGGAAGAGCAACCTACAGAAGTGTCTCAGAATACACTTAGATTTCTGAAGGCCCAGAAAATCCAAAGCCAGCTTATGACAATAAATAATTAAGAAATATCCTCCCTTCTCACATAATAACCCTTGAGGGAGCAGAAAGTAGAGTTAAGAAGGAAGAGTGGAAATGCTAGCTGGTGGAAGAAAGGAGAATTCAATCATACCCTTCTCCTCAAATAGAGTAGCACTATCTGATACGCCTTTGAGTCAAATCTACACACTGCAAGAGAGACACTCGGACTTCACATCAAGAATACAGTTTTACAAATAACCCAATTGACAAATGGTCTAAGGAAATGAACAGACACTTCACAGAAGAAGACCTACAAACAATCAACAAACATATGGAAAAATGTTCAACATCTCTAGTAATAAGAGAAATGCAAATCAAAACCACCCTAAGATTCCATCTCACCCCAATTAGAATGGCGATTATCAAGAATACAAGCAATAACAGGTGTTGGCGAGGATGTGGGGAAAAAGGTACACTCATACATTGCTGGTGGGGTTGCAAATTAGTGCAGCCACTCTGGAAAGCAGTATGGAGATTCCTTAGAAAACTTGGAATGGAACTACCATTTGACCCAGCAATCCCACTCCTTGGCCTATACCCAAAGGACTTAAAATCAGCATACTACAGAGATACAGCCACATCAATGTTCATTGCTGCTCAATTCACCATAGCCAGATTGTGGAACCAACCTAGATGCCCTTCAGTTGATGAATGGATAAAGAAGCTGTGGCATATATATAAATGGAATATTACTCAGCCATAAAGAATGATAAAATTATGGCATTTGCAGGCAAATGGATGAAACTGGAGAATATCATGCTAAGTGAGAGAAGCCAATCTCAAAAAACCAAAGGAAGAATGATATCGCTAATAAGTGGATGATGACACATAATGGGGGGTGGGAAGGGTTAGTGTTGGGGTTGGAGTTGGGTTTAGGGCGGGGGGCAGGAATGGAGGAAGGAAGGACTGTATAGATGGAGGGGAAGGGTGGGAGGGGAGGGGGGGGAAGGGAAAAAATGGCAGAATGAATCAAACAACATTACCCTATGTAAATTTATGATTACACAAATGGTATGCCTTTACGCCATGTACAAACAGAGAAACAACATGTATCCCATTTGTTTACAATTAAAAAAAAAGAATGGAATATATGATGGATTCTAAGTCACATTTCTGTGATGTATATCCTGCCACTGCCTCAATATTTAATAAATTCTTCTATTCATACAAAAAAAAATACAGTTTTGATTAGTATTAGAGATTTGAGCCTTTGTGAGGGATATAAAGTGACCATAGGATTGACTGTTACCTAAGAGAGACTAGAAGTAGTCACAGCAGCCATGTGAGTTATCAAACTGGGTCCGAAGATGTATTAGTTGCATATATTTGTAAATGTTTAGAAAAATGTCTGGAAGGATGAACATTCAACTGTTCACAGATGTTACCTCTTGGAGGTAGAATTAGAGATACAGAAATGGAGATGCTTACCTATTTTACTGTGGATACTTCTACTCCAAAATGGTAGTGTTTTAATTAACTTTTTAAAATTTGTACTTTTAAATTCTAATAAATATTAAGTTCTTATGCACGTGTATACTTATTTAAATGAACAAAATACTGGTGCACATATATTGTGAGTGTGTGTGTGTGTGTGTGATTTTAGAAGTAAAAAGCTTACATTTCTGGCATGTATCCTAAGTATTGAAAGCTTTGTTTATTAAAAAAAATAGTTGGTATGAGCAGTGCTGAAATCTCCAAGAGAGCTACTTGTGTGAGTGACCTCTGCTGAGGACACCACTCCTGCTTTATGTGTTGGAATCCAGTGTGTGCTGGAAGGAAGCACTGTGTCTGGTTTCACTATGAAATTCATGGAACCCTCTGCTAGAAATTATATAAAAGACCTTTATTATTCAACCTGTTCATTCATCTATGCAACCATATCTCCTTAGGGAAATGCTTGAAAATGGGATTTTTGTGGCCTTCTTTCCCATTTGACTTCCCCTTCCCCTCCCTTTTGCCCACCCTCATCCAGGTATCTATTAGTTATCTCTTTCAATAACACTGTTCCGGCTGCATTGAAAGTGCTTTTTAATGTAGGAGATGTACTTCAAGCATAACACGAGGTCACTTTCTGAGTAACATTTTATGGGATTGATTAAACTTTACCACCATAACTGTTGACTTTACAGGCCAGAAAAGAGACTCAGAGTGTTATGCTCTGGATAATATGTACCTTACAATTTTGAAAATCAAATAGAGATAAAGGTTTAATGTGTTTGAAAAAGAAGCTGTCATCTACTTTTGAGTCCTCTGTATTTAAAAGAACTCAACATTTAAAATGAAATGATCTTTTACACTAATGAAGTTAAGTTACAGTAAATAACTGTATGTATAAAAGAAGGTGGACTTTTTAAGCATAGGGTGAGGATAAAGATTTAAACTGACTTCTCCTTTGCTCTAAACCTACTTTTTTTCTCCTCTTGTATTACTAGAAAATGAAGCACATTTGCTTTTGGTAGGATTTTCAAGGTTGTGGGATGGCTAACCTTTTTACTAGAGAAACATAACTTTTGGCTTAAAAAAAAATCAGTGAACTCGTGGGGAGTAATCTCCCTGTTTTGTCTATAGTGGTTCATTGATGTGGTTCATAATTAGTGGAACTATATCATGAAAAGAGGAAAACAAAACTAAGATAAGAAAAACAAAACAAAACAAAACAAAACTCCAAAAGCTCCATGAATTCACGGGGTTGGTTTACAATGTGTGTTCACTAAGTTCCATAGAATTTCCTTCCCTTTATGGTTCTGGACTAGGTTTGAACAGTAAGTACAGTGACATCTGGGAGAATTGGCAGGCTGAAGGGTAACAGCAGTCACTTTGAAAGTTGTGCATGGTGTTGCTGATATGCTGGAGGGTCCTGTACAGATGACTGAGCTACTGGTTCACTTTCTTGGTCGGGGAGAGCAGCTGAACCTATAGTTTACCCTGTGCTGGCTGGATCAGCAACTTCAGCTTCTCTGAAGTCTACACATACACAAACATACATATGCTAATTTAGGTTGCAGAGTCAACCATTGTATAATTTATATTGTGTACCTTTCTTAAATGCTTAAGTTTAAATTCTAATCCTGGCAAGTTGTTTTCAAACATGTACCACTGATAGGAAAATATATGGTAGTATCAAGGCATAATGTGAAAGTAGATAGCCTATTAACAGCAAGCTGTTAACATTTTTTATTTGCTTAGGAAGTAGAACCTGCATGTACATGTGTACACGCGCGCACACACACACACACACACACGCACGCACACATTGTTCTTGCTATCCAGGAATTGGTTCCAGGAAACCAAAATTCACAGATGCTCAAATTTCTTAATTTGATCCTCCAAATCCACATTATAACCTGCAGATACAAAGGGCCAAGAGTGCAGAGTGCAGAGAGTGTGTGTGTGTGTGTGTGTGTGTGTGTGTGTGTCTGTGTGCGGTCTGTAATCAATAGATTGCTATCAACCAAAATATCTTATACCTTTCTCCAGTCCTCCTATGATCTTTATTTGATACTTACTATAATTTCCAGAAGTGAGTATCACAGCAGTGACAAACCCTCTCCTTACTGTTGGCTCTAGTCTGTATACTTGGGGACTTTATGATGGCATCCTTTATTCTTTCCTTCTCTTCCCTCCCTTTACATACAAGTCTCCCATTCCCTTATCCTGATATTCCTACCCAGCTATTATGGCTTAAGGTAAATGAAAAATTAGTTGCTTCTCAAATGGCTAGAGACCCATGATATAAATTCATACAAATGTAAATTTTATATATGCAGATTTTTCTGAACCAAACCCCTCTCACTCCACTGCACTTGCAAATTTCCCAAATACTGTTATGATAATACTAGGTGATTTATTTTACATAAGGATACATCTGAAGGGTGCAGCACATTGTGATTTGCAAACCATTTAACTTGCTAAGATCAGATTGTTCTGCTTTATCTGCAAAGTTCACCCACAAGGAATTTAATATAAAGGCTTTTATTCTTGTTGTTTCATGTATTGTATTTTCCCCGAGATCTGATGGATGAGTTTGAAATGGGTGTGTGGGGGAGGAAAGGAAATTAGCCACTTTGCATCTTCTATGGAAAGGCAACCCCTAACCCTCCATTTCCCACAAGACTGTTGAGAATATTCAAGGACTCCCAGGAGAATGACAGCACAGTCTTGTGGGGAGACATTATTGCTCAGATGTAAGGTGAATGGGCACGGGCCCAGGGAGCAATGAATCAGAATATTGTCCCTTGAGCTCTTAAGTATTACCTTGAAACTTGAATGGAGAATTAGTGACAGTGCCAAGCACCCTTGCTAAGAGTAAAGGAGACATTCAGCTTGTTCCCAACTTCTGTCCTGCAGACATTCCCTGTATGGTGCTATTGTACCAGGAAGTCATGGGACCAAGGTGGGTGTCCTAGCTTTGTTACTAACTTAAGTGATGTTGAGCAAATTGCTTAAACTCTTTGGATGCCTTATGTGTGAAAAAAATGAGCATGACAATGAACATGATTTCTAAGGTCCTTGCAACTTTCACATTTTATCTATCAGCTTCCTTTCCTTTCCTCGCTCCCTGAACTATGATTTCCCTTTCCTTACATCCTTTTATAATAGCCTTTTAGTTTTAAAAATTATGTGCAAACTTTTTGTTTTTTTCTTCTTGAGATGGAGGTCTCACTATGTTGCCTGGGCTGATCTGGAACACATAATGTACTTGGCTGTGCAAACTTTATTCTGGTGAATGACTTATTTTTTTTCCATGTATACATTTAGTTAAATATTTAGTGAGCTGTTGCAATAGGCCAAATGTTGGGATGTAAGTACTGAACCAGACAGCAAAGGAAACATCCTTTCAAAAAATAAGAGATAAAGAGGCTGAGGAGGAGTAGCTCAATGGTAGAGCATGTGTTTAGCATGCTCAAAGCCCTGGGTTTGATACACACACACACACACACACACAGAAAGAGAAAAGGGATACAGAGATTAAAATATTTTATTACATAGTTTGACATGTTAGAACTTAGGAAGTCTAAGTGTCATGGGATTAAATCAGTAAAGGGATGGGCAGCTCTTAGATATGAGGAAAGAGATTCTAAAATGTGACATTGAAGTGGAAATTTAAACATGTAGTAGGAGATAACTAAAGAGATGGGAGATACTGAGGAAATCAATGGATTGGACTTGGCAGTTTATAGACAGGAGGTGGTGAAGAAGAAAGAAGAGTAGGATAATGCTGGCCTATGGGTAGTGGATGAATTTGGGAAAACAGAAAGAGAAGAGGCAGTGAGCAGATGAAAGCATCTAGTGGAGGCTGATTTTATTAGAAAGCCACTGGTAATGATAGCAAAGTGTTATATTACTTTTCAGAGCAAAACAGTCCCATGTCCATTTTCTTATTTAAGCCTCATAACAAAGACATTGCTATTTTTGACAGTCAATCCTGAAAAAAAATTTCACAACTTGGATGTAGACAAAAAGATAACTCCACTTCTTTGCAGTGTTACAGCATCTAAGAGGATTATCTGATTCTCCTGGGGTACGTATCTTTGGCTTAATAATTACTGTTGATTAGGATATTTTTACCCTGGAAGCATAGATGTTAACTTGTAGAAAACTGATAGAGATGCAAATGATTCCTAGCTGGTAGAATAAGAACTTTGTTTGGTAGGTATGTACATAACTTCTGTCTGGTAAAATAGTTAACCCCAAAGGTTTTATTGTTCTGTAAGACACTTGCTAGTGTCCATTGTATTATCCAATTTAGTGAATCTTACACCAGCATCTTTCTTTCTGCTTCTTCTATAATCCTTTCAAATGGTTATACCATTCAGCCGGTTTCCTTATTAATGAGTTTAAATATTTGGCATGTGTTCATTCTATGTTTGTATGATAGTCATGATTTGGCTTTTTTGAAAATGATACTTTGAAACAGATGAAGCAAGAGAAAAGTTTCAACAGATAAATGATCAACTCAAAGTCATGTCGTCATGGGCAGGAAAGGAACTGGAACTTAAGATTAAATCTGGTTTATTTTGTGATGTATAATATATATGCATTACATATGTTTATATATAGAATATATATGTGTATGTGTGTGTGTGTGTGTGTGTGTATGTATTTTCAAATAGGAGTTCTGAACAGTTCATGGTTGCTGCTACATTTTTGTTTTAAATAAGAATTGATATACATCTAGAGAAACAGCAAGTGGAAAAGCTAATTTCAATGCATTAACTTTTAAAATTTATGAACATTTTTAGTTCTCTGTGATTGCACTCTTCTATTCATTTCTCAAGCATTATAGATATCATGATTATATATATAAAACACAAAAACACACACAAACTAGTTTCTAGACTCAAATTTTCTAGAAACAGAGGCACTCTGAGGACTAGGATGTATTCTTTGTATCCTTAGTCCATGATAAAAGGACTTTGAGGGTGGCCAGTCTAAACTTTCACCCCTGAGATGGTTAAATTTTATTTGTCAATTTGACTGGACCACAGGGTGCCCAGATATTGGTTTTTATGAGGGTGTTTTTTGATGAGATTAAAATTTAAATGTATAGATTGAGTAAAGGGAACACCCTTTCTAATTTGGGTAGGCCACTTCCAACCATTTGAAGACCTTAATAGAGCAAAACGGCTGACCCTCCCCTAAGTAAGAGAGAATTCCTACTGTCTGACTGCTCTGAAGTGGGACAATGGGTTTTTCCTGTCTTTGGACTCATTCTGAAACCATCAGCTCCTCTTGTGTCTCTAGTCTATGGGTCTTTGGACTAGAATGACACCATCTGCTCTCCTGGGGCTCCAGCTTGCCTACTCCCCGTGTGGGTCTTGGGGCTCGTTAGCCTCCTTAATGCTGTGAGCTAATTCCTTAAAATTCTACCACTCAGAAACAGCCATCATCATTATCCCATCTATTTCCTTTCAGTCTTTCTCTGAGAAAATATTTAAACAGTTTAGATACTAATGTCTATACAAATACATCTCCTCCTTTTACTTTTGAGCATGTTGTTTTTTTGAGCATGTTACTTTTGCCAGTAGTAGTACAAAAAATATTTCAGATTGGGTGGCTTAAACAACATAAGTGTGTCTTCTGAAAGTTCTGCAGACTGAAAGTCCAAGATCAAGGTGCCAGCAGGTTTGGTCTCTTGAGGCCTCTCTGCTTGGTGTGTGAGTGGCCGCCCTCTTGCTATCTCTTTACATGGTCATCCATCTCTGCACATGTGCCTTTGCTATCTCCTTTTTGTATGTCTTGATCTCCTCTTCTTATGAGGACATTGATAAGGTTGGATTAGGGTGCACCTTCATGGCCTCATTTTAACTTAATTACCCATGTACCAACTGTATCTCCAAATACAGTCACATTTGAGGTACTGGGTGTACAACACACGAATTCAACCCACAAATTGAGACTGTAGTGCACATCCTGTAAAAACACATCCTGTTTGGTACTTGACATTCTTCTTTTATTAAACATTTATATAATGTATTAAAATTATTAGGTAAAGATTTTATGCTTTAAGTTTTAAAAAATTAATTCACTCTAACTTGGATTATTTTTTGAGGATTTATTCCTAAAGAGGAGTTTCTGGATCAAAGTGCAAGAACGTATTCCAGGCTTTTCATTCATATTGCCAAATTTCTTTCTAGAAATGCTGAACCAATTTATAGTTTTACCAATATTATGTGAAAGCACCCATTTCAGTGTACATTTGCAAATATTAGATTTTCTTATTTTAAAATAATTGTTAAATTAGCAGGCAAAATGGTATTTTATTATTTTATTGTTTGATTATTAACAAAATTTTTCAAATATTTGTTATATAATTTCATTATTCTTTTATGACTTGTCTATTAGTATTGTTTATTTATTTACTAAGTTCTTAAATTTTTAATCAATTTGTTGTGAAGTTTTTATATTTTTCCAGGACATTAACCTATAGTCTTTAATATTTACTTCAGATATTTTCTCAATTTTTTGTTTACTTTTTCTTTTTTTCCCCCACAGAGACTTCTTTCTATTTTTGTTAAAAAGACATAAAATATGTTTTATGTTATTTTCAATGTCACCTATCTTTTTTATGATTCTATTTTTTTATTCCTAGAAATTGGTTCTTCATTCAAGAATTAGAAAAATATCTACATTTTCTTTACCTTCTTAAATTTATTTATCTAACTACTGGATTCTCCTGGAATTTCTTTTGGGCAAAGTATGAATTTATCTAGAGTAAAAAAAAAAAAGACAGTTCTTAGCAGAACACTTTATTTAAAAAGCTTGTCCTTTCAAGTCAGTAACATGCTGGTTTATTTATTATAGTTTTATCAATTTTCTTAATATTCAATGGGATTAGTACTCCTTTTTTTATACTGCCTATTTTTACTTTTGTTTCTGTTTTACTTTTTTAAAATTTATTTTTTAGCTGGGCATGGTGGTGCATGCCTGTAATTGCAGTGGTTTGGGTGGCTGAGGCAGGAGGATCCTGAGTTTAAAGCCAGCCTCAGCAAAATTGAGGGACTAAGCAATTCAGTGAGACCTTGTTTCCAAATAAAATACAAAATAGGACTGGGGATGTGGTTCAGTGGTCAAGTGGTCAATCCCAGGTACCAAAAACAATTATTTTTAACTCTTACATAAAACATAAAAGTCAATATATTAATGGAGTACCATGCAATGCTTCAATACATGTATACATTGTATAATGTTTAAATCAGGTTAAACATATCTATCTCCTCAAACATTTATCTTGTTTTTTTCTTTCTATACTAGGGATGATCTACCACTGAGCTACATCTCCAGCCTTTTTATTATATTTTGAGACAAGTTCTCACTAGTTGTCCAGGCTGACCTGGAACTTGCAATCCTCCTGCCTCAGACTCCTGAGTTATTGGGATTATAAGCTTTTGCCACTGCACCAGACTTATTTATCATTCCTTTATGTGAAAACATTCAAAATCCTTTCTTCTAGGTGTTTGAAATATACAGGATATAATAGCACACCAGAATTTCTCATTCCTATCTTAACTGTAACTTAGTACCCATTGATCAAACCGCCCCTACCACTCTCCCCAGCATCTAGTAACCAACAATTCTACTCTCAACATCTATGAGATCAAATTGTTTACATTGGAAATATGAGTGATACCCTTGTGGTATTTGTTTTTCTATTCCTGGCTTAGTCACTTAACAAAATGATCTCCAGTTCCATCCATTTTGCAAATGACAGGATTTCACTCTTTTTTTCATGGCTGAATAGTATCCCATTGTGTATATGTGCCACATTAAGAAGACCTTTTAATCAGTTAATGGCCCCTCACATTGTTTACATTTATTGGCTATTGTGATTAATACTGCAATGTACATAGGAGTGCAGACATTTCTTTGAGATATTGATTTCATTTCCTGTGGATATAAATCTAGAAGTGGAATTACTGAATCATATCACAATTCAATTTTTTAATTTTTTGTGAATTGCCATTCTGTTTTCCATAATGGTTGTACTAGTGTGCATTACCACCAACCGTGTACAAGTGTTCCCTTTTCTTCACATCTTTGTCAGCACTTTTCTTTTGTCTTTTTCATTATAGCCATTGTTCCTGAGGTGAGTTTTTATCTCATTGTGTTTTGATTTGCATTTCCCTAATGATTAGTTATGCTGAGCACTTTTTCCTCATATACCATTTGGCCATTTGTATGTATTCTTTTAAGAAATATCTGTTAAGGCCTATTGCCCATTTTAATTGGGTTATTTTAAATTTTTACTTTTAGTTTTTATGCTATTAAGTTCTTGGAGTTCCTTGTATATTTGGGACATTTACTCCTTGTTTAATGAAGAGTTTGCAGTTTTCCCTGCTTTCTATAGGTTTTCTCTGCTCTCTTTTGAACATTTTCTTTGCTTTACAGAAGCTTTTTAATTTGATGTAATCCCATTTGTATATTATTACTTTTGTTTTGCTCTTGGTTTCCACACTTGTCTGAAAGATTTTTGCCCATTTCTAAGTCCTGAGGCATTTTACCTATGCTTTTGTCTAGTAATTTCACAGTTTCAATTCTTAAATTAAAGTTTTTATCCATTTTGAGTTTATTTTTGTAACTGGTGAGAGATAAGGGTCTAGTTTCATTTTTCTACTTGTGGATATTCAATTTTCCCAGCACTATTTATTGAAGACTGTTCTTTCTCCAATGCATGTTCTTAGTATATTTGTAAAAAATCAATTGGCTATAGATGTGAATATACTTCTAGGCTTTCTATTCTTTTCCATCAGTTTATGTGTCTATTTTTATGCCAATACGAGACTGTTTTGATTACTTTATCTTTATAATAAAATTTAGTTAGGTAGTGTAATTCCTTCTATTTTGTTCTTTCTGCTGAAGATGGTATGGCTATTTGGGTTTTCTTGATGGTTCCCTATACATTTTAGGATTGTTTTTCTAGTTCTGTGAAGAATGTCATTGGTATTTTGATAGGGATTGCACTGAATCTATAGCTTGCTTTGGACAGTATGGCCATTTTAACAATATTGATTTCTAATCCATGAACATAGGATGTCTTTTCACTTTTTTGGTATCCTCTTCAATTTCTTTCATCAATATTTTATAATTTTCATTGTAGAACTCTTTCACTTCTTTGGTTAAATTTATTCCTGGGCATTTAATTTTTTGTATCTATTTTAAATGGAATTGTTTTCTTGAATTCTATTTCAAATAATTTGCTATTAGTATTTATCAGCACTACTGATTTTTAATGTTGATTTTATATCCTGCAAATTTGCTGAATTCACTTATTCTAATAGTTTTTTTAATGGGGCTTATGGGTTTTCTATGTGTAAGATCATGTCATCTGCAAATGGTAATGATTTCATTTTCTTCTTTTCCAAATTGGATGCCCATTTTATTTCTCTTGCCTGGTTGCTACAGATAAGACTTCAGCACCATATTGAATAAAAGTGCTGAAGGTGGATATCTTTGTCTTGTTCCAGATCTTAGAATGCTTTCACCTTTTTCCAGTCCAGTATAATATTAGCTGTTGGTTTATTATAAATGTCTTTTATGATGCTGAGGTATATTTCTTCTACACACAATTTCTGAAACAAATTATAGAACCTTGTTTTTTGAAAGTTATATATACTTATATAACTTACTGGCATTAGGGGGACTTTTTTATTAGGTCACAGTTTAGCTTGAGGTTGTCTTGTGGGCTGCTATTTATTGAATGTGGATATTAGGAATTACATTTATTCTTAGTCCATTTAATCTTATTATTTCTTATCTGCCAACCAGTTATCAACTCATTTAAAGTTTGTGAAGTTGGCAGTCCTGTGTACTGTTAGCATTTATTCTCATTCTGGGTCAGCAAAAATATGAGAGGTAAGTTTTCTTTCACAAAGGTAATAATATTGAATGCACAGAATCTTGTACATACACTCCAGCATACAAGCTTCTGCAGGGTTCCTTCTGTTACTTAATGAACACTGCTCAGCCAACTATGAATATTGCACATTCCTGTTCATTCAGCCCAAATTTCTCCATCTTGAATACAAAGATCTGAGGCATCTTTATTAAATGCTCTAATAAAATCAAGATGAAATAAATCTTTGTTTCCTCCTGCTTGCCAGTCTAGAAATCCCAGAGGAGAGGGAATCAGTTCAGTTTACCCAAGTGAACCCCATTTTCATTTCCCAATGTTCACCAACCATCTAAAAATAATCCTTGGATTCAATATAAAATGGTTTTCGATCCACTTTTCATTTCTCTTGAAAATATAGATGTTTTTCTCTATCTAATCTTTGGGAATATTCCTTCCCCTTGTTCTCAGGATTTTGACAGCGATTGTGGGATAACTGCTGTGGTCTTTTCAAGACCCTAGAAACTAATTATTTCGGTTCATAAATTCAGAAATTTATGTAAAATTCCTGGACATTTCCTTACTATCTTCTACCTTTTTGGACTTTAACTGCTCTTAAACTGCATTGACCCTTTACTTTCTTGAGTGAAAGTCATACTACAGATAGAGATGACTGAAACGAAACAGGATTAATCAATGCTGACCCCTCTTCACTGTCAGTAAGGTTACACACCTGTTTTGGTTTGGACCTTTGATGGTTCCCAAATGCTCATGTGTTATGCAATTTAGGAATGCTCAGAGGTAAATGATTAGATTGTGAGAATTGTAACTTCATCAGTGGTGTAATCCACTTGATGGCTTAAAAATTTAAATGCACTACTAGGTAGTAACTATAGACAGGTGGTACATGAGTGGAGGAAGTAGGTCCCAGGGGTGTGTCTTTGGACTATTTCTGGTCCCTGGCTTCTTGCTCAGTTTCTCTGTTTCCTGGATACCATGAGCTGATAGCTTTCCTCTACCAAGCCTTTCTGCCATGATATTCTGCCTCATTTTAGGTCCATAGCTATGGAATCACCTCACTATGGTTTGAATCTCTGAAACCATGAGCCCACAATAAGCTTTGCCTCCTCTGTATTGTTCTGGTGAAGTATTTTGGTCACAGCAACACAAAGCTGACTAACTCACTACCACATATATTGGGTTGGCCATGATACTTTCTTTGCTTCTGTGACAATAAACAAATTTAAAAAGGCATATTTTTTAAAGTAGTTTCTCCCAATCCTTGGACATTCTGAATTTTACCTTTCAAAAAACAATATTCCTACAGCTTTGTGCCCTTAAAAAGTCTTCTGGATTATGTGATCTCTTTTATGTTTTCATTTATTACACATGCAGTTTTAAACCTTATATTATTTGTGAATACTCTTCATGCAACAAAAATTTCTTTTTCATTGGGATAATTTTTTTTTGTATTGTCAGCTTCTTTTTTCTATCACTCCAGAACCATTTTTCTTCATAGAGCTTCTACTTAAGTACTTCCAAGAAGAGCTAAAGAGACATGCATTATGGAAAGATCATTTGATGGGGTTTCAACATAAATATTTAGATATCCGCACATCTGCATGGAACATAAATATTCAGAGATCTATCTTTATAGAGTTTTTCATATATTTATACATAATTATAGGTAATATATAGTTATTAAAATTTTTAAAGTTATATTGTAAAATATATTCATGTTTTATATATTACATATGATATTCATGTATTACATGTATATAATATATAACTATTGCATATATATAATATTTACATAGTATATATGTAAAATATACTATATAAAATTCTTATATAATATACACAATTATGTAATTATATATGTATCTATAATTTTGTACCATATATAAATCTCATAAATGTATATAAAACTTTATTTTATTTAAAAATTGTCTTTATATGTATAAACCTTAAATTCAACTAAGAATAAGTTCACTGAAGCTATTTACCAGTATTCTTTCACCAAAGATCACAAAGTCTCCAGACAATTTGACAAATAGTAATATTTTAAATTGGAAAACCATAGAGAAAAGGATCAACTTTAAAATATTGTGGAACCTTGCTGTGATGTGGACATATGCTGAGAATATGTGCTCCCCTGAATGTCTCTGTCAGGCAAGGAGTCACTCCATGTTGAGGTTATTCTGCTGTGACAGATCAGCACATCTCATCCTGTGGTTTGAGACTCACTGACACAGCAACTTGAACTATCCCTTCGACCTTTGTGAAATTCAACTTTTGGCTTGCAGTGAAATCTGTGTTTCATTGACTGTGAAATTAGGAGAATCTCCAATGAGTAAAAAATGATTAGCTTTCACTTTTGGATGAAAACATGCCAAGGACAAACATCGATTTTGAGAGATCCTTTATAGAGCATTGCACCTTATAAAACCTCACTCAGAGGCAGCCCCGCTGAAATATCAGTGCTACAGCACTGGAGCCAAAATCTTAACCTTCCAGTTCATTGATTCTCAGCTGCGTGTGTGTGTGTGTGTGTGTGTGTGTGTGTGTGTGTGTGTGTGACTTTCTAAGTTAATTTGTTTATGACCTTGAATCATTATATTTTTAGGTATGATGGTACAATTATTAATGCCTCAAATGGTGGGTATTCTAATACCCTTTATTTTTCTGAACTGACACCTTCATTCATTTACTTTCTCTAGCTGAGCATCTGTGTTTTCTAGGGAAATATAGCTCTTTGTTTATGCTTTTGTTATGTTACTTATCACTGCATTTTAATTATTTATTTATATGATTTCCTCCCAGACTTCAAGCTTCCCAAAGGCAGGAGGACCTGTCTTTTACATGTAGTGGCATTCCCAGCACATAACGTGGGATTTGGAACACAGTACTCAAATAAATGTTGACTGGATGACTCATTATGTGAAATTTTAAACACACAAGAGTGGCTTAGTGAAAAGCAGCAGGTGTGAGTGTGGATATAACACATTACTTATATTCTATTTGCCAACTGATGTCTTTGGAGAATTGTATTGTACAAAGGTCTGAGCAGACGAGATGACGCCCTCTCTCTCCGCCTCTATTTTATTATATTCAAGCACCCATACTTCCAGTTCTAAAACTTGTCATTTTCCCTAGTAGAGCTCCAAACTCAAGGAGGCCTACTTCACTTTTGAGCGAAAACCCTGAAATTGACAAAATGCTGAGTGAGATTCAAAATCTTACTTGGTCAGACAAATGTTTAAACAAATGTTTTAAAGAAACAAAATGCCCACCACATTGGAAAAGGCAGATATTACTTCAGCATCCATTTTAAACCTTTCCCTCGAAGTCAAGGAATTATATTGCTTGTGTGAAATAATTTTCTTTCCTTAGTTGTTCAATTTGATTCAAGGATTTTTGATTAAGCATTCAGGGGTTATGAATAAATAAGAACCAGCAGTCCAGTGACTGGGATGTCCTTACTACCTAGTAGCACATTTAACACTCAGTTCACTGTGCTATGTAACCTTTTCCTTCCATCTTCCTCCATGATGTTAACCCTGCCCCCACCCAAATAGGCAGTAATGTCCTCTCAAGCTTCAGAAGTTAGCATTAAAATGAATACTTTTTAATTTCTTTGGATGAGATGGGGCTCTGGGCTCTGGGACAATGCTGATGGATGATATTTTAATGCAGCTGAAATGTTATTTTTACTGAACCAGGGAAAACTATAAATTTTGCTTCATTGCCACTGATGGCTCTATGCATATAACTATGGTGGCGCCTATCGGCCGTGAATAATCACCTCAGCGCGGCAGATGTTACTTTGCGGGGAAAGCAATTCTTATGCCGAAGAATTGTGGAAAGATTAATTGTCTACAGCTGTTTCATGGCCCACAGCAATCTTGATACATTTATGATAAGTTTAAGAGCTCACTAGAGGCAACTCCTATTCCCTGTTGTGAGAAGGGGGGTGGGGGAAGAAGCCTGAGGCTTTATTTTGACACCTGGATTCATAGAATCTGTCAGCTCCATTACAGCCTTCATAGAAATCTGGCAGTTGGCAGTTCTGAAATGATTGTGAGTGAGGTAAGATGCAGGAATTATCCATACGTAGATAAAGAAAAGGAGACTGAGAAGAATTATTCAAATTTGTGCAAATGAATTGCTTCCATTTTTCCTCCCTCTGCCAAGTGGAAATTGAACGTGACCCGCTCTGACCTTTCTCTATTAAGTGCTGCAAATTGCAGTAAATGCACAGTTCTGAGTGCCCTAATGAGACAGAGCCCCAGCAATGCCTCATTAATAAGGGGAGTTTGACCTTGCTGGTCAGCCCTTCATTCGATATTGAAAAGAAATAAGAAAAAAGAAGAGATGACCCACTGTAAATTTTGAACAATACATTTAATTTAGTTTGCATATACTCCTGGCCAGACGCTTTGCAACCTTTTCCGTCTCCTGTTTACCTTTAGCCACAGGCTAGAAAAAGTGGTATTGTGCTTACCTTTTAGGCGCCAAAGGAATAAGGCAACAGATACGCACGTGGTGTCTTGGCAAAGTGAGCACCGGGCTTCTTCCTGGATGGAAGGGACGTTCACCTGCTCCCCACCCTCCTCTGCAAACTAGACCCACGAGTTGTGGTGTTGCGCTTCCTCCTTTCTGTCTGTTCCCCATCCCACTCCTCCCCTCTCCTTTTCTCCCCTCCTCTCCCCCTCCCTTCTCTTCCTATTCTTTCCTTCTCTCCCTTCCTTATTCTTTTCTTCCTTTTCTCCCTTCTCCTTTTTTTCCTTTTAATAAAGGAACTTATTAATTTAAAATGCGTGGCATGTGCACATATGTATATGCATACACGTGAAGGTTTAGCCTTCTGAGCTTTATTGTGGCTTAGTGCGGAATGAAGCTGATTTACTTTCCCCTTGTCTGTTGTATAAGAAAATCTAGGGTAAGAAATGGAGCCGTACTCTTTGTTTTTGGGGAGAATCACTTAATCTTATTAAGTATGGAAGTAGATAATAGATGTGGAACTGGGCTCAGAACTCCTGGATCCTCTTTTTAAAAGCCTCACCAGCTACAAAGTTAGCTTTTAATATTTCCTTTAAACCAACGTTAATAGAATCTCCACCTCCATTCAAGGAATTTCCTGGTTAGCAGGAAGGCCTATGAGCAAGGCAGGCACAAGTCTTAAATTTATTTAAATGATGAAACCTAACACAGAGAGATGCATGGACACTTAAAGAAATGTTTTCAAGATGCCTGGATGTATTATCTTTTGGAATCTTAGTGTGTGAAAAGATCTTAGAAGTAATTGACTCCATTCTTCTACTCAATATAAGAATTGGTTTTAGGAACTGGGGATATAGCTCAGTTGGTAGAGTGCTTGCCTCACAATCTCTAGTTCAATCTCTAGTCGCAGTTTAAGAAAAACAAAACAAAATTTGTTTTACAATATCCCTGATAGTGAAGGTAGGTGAATTACTTTGGAATTTGACTATTTGATTGTCAACAACTCTGATTTGTGCCAGTTGTTCTTTCATATACATGATTAAAAGAAAACATATTTTGTTTGTTTGTTTTTGGTATTGACCCTATTACCAGGTCCAATTTGAATGGAGCATGTGACTTCATCAGAATGAGATGGCCGGGCCCTGAGGGAAATGCTGTTCCAAACTGTGCTTTTGAGTCATGCTTTTGGTTTATCTAGAGGGATGCCCCAAGTATCAGCAGCCTGAAAGTCACCATTGAAATTATTTGGGAATAATTGTTAAAGATTGGCCCTATACAGCGCTCTCTTCATTGTAAGGGACCCACAGGAAAACTGCCTTTTTAATTTTTTTCCTCTGTTACTGCAGATTGAACCTAGGGCCTTGTACCTGCTTGGCAGGGGTGAAAACTGCCTCTTTGATGTTGTTTTTTACAGTAAGGTAAAGCTGAGTTTGTTCTCAGGAGCTGGTTTGGTTTTATCTTAATATGTTGCTTTAGTGTGGTTATGTTTCCCTTATTTCTTGGATATCTGATTGCTCAGGATCAAATTTATAATCTACCTATTACAAAGATGGAGAGTCTAAAGCATACTTTAAAAAGTACCTTTCGAATGGGTAATATCTTGCTATTGTACCAAATTAAACAACAATAAAAAGAGTGCAGAGTGAAATGTAAGTCTGTCCTATTCCCCTGGTTAGCAGGTTCTCCTTCTGAAAGCAATCACTGTTGGCAGTTTCTGGAACATTCTCTGCTTTTACAACATAAACTGTAGTAGTCTTTCTGGTGGGCTTATGGTGGTGTCTCATCATGGCTTTAATTGATATTTCCTGGATGATTAATTAAGTTGAACATATTTTTATGTTTTTTGATTTTTTTGAGTATTTTTTTTCTCCTAGATTGTCAGTAGTTTTGTGGTGCCAGGGATTGAATCCAGGGTCTTTTGCATAGAGGCAAGCACTCTACAACTAAGCTATATTCGCAGTACATGGCTCCATGGGTGTGTGCATTTTTTTTTTTTAATTTTAATTTATTTTTATTGTAAACAAATGGGATACATGTTGTTTCTGTTTGTACATGAAGTAACAGCATACCATTTGCATAATCATACATTTACATAGGGTAATGGTGTTTGATTCATTCTGTTATTTTTTCCTTTCCCTCCCACCCCTCCCACCCCTCTTTTCCCTCTGTACAGTCCCTCCTTCCTCCATTCTTGCCCCCCTCCCACCCCCTATTATGTGTCATCATCCACTTATCAGTGAGATCATTCGCCTTTTGGATTTTTGAGATTGGCTTATCTGACTTAGCATGACATTCTCCAATTTCATTCATTTGCCTGCAAATGCCATAATTTTGTTATTCTTTATAGCTGAGTAATATTCCATTGTATATATATACCACAGTTTATTTATCCATTCATCATTTGAAGGACATCTAGATTGTTCCACAGTCTGGCTATTGTGAATTGAGCAGCTATGGGTATGTGCATTTTTGAAAATTAAACTTCATACAAAATTTTGTATACTTCTTTGTTTAAAATAATCTATCCATAAAAAGTCAAAAGTAGTACTGACATGTATTTTTAAAAATGTATTTGATAATGAATTCACCAAAACACTGGATTATAATGTTTCAAAGAACAAATAAGAATATACAAATTTCCCTATTTAAAAACAAGAGATGAGAGTGGGAGTGGTGAAAGTTAGAAGTGAATAAAATTTAGTATTTCATTCTATCCGGAAAATCCTTTCTGAGATAATATTTTGAGTGTCCCCTTCAGAGTTGGTGTGAGGCCTGGTCGTAGGCAGGGTGCGGCAGATAGAAAGACGTGCCTGGGGCGGACTGTGGACCGGGTGCCTCAGGTTCAACTGTGCATAAAAACCCTGAAGATGGGCACAGAAAAACACTTTAAAAAGAACTATTGCAGGGGGTTTCAAGATGGCGGACTGGGGGTGGCTGCATTTCACGTTGCTCCAGGACGCAGGATTCAAAAGAGGAGATAGTGAGAGAGTTGGGACCAACTCAAAGCCGCCGGGTGAGTCTCTCCTGTTGGGGAGGCGTCCCGGATGGGGCGGTAGCCCCGGAACACAGGGAACTTTGTGAAGTAGAGTTGCCCCGGAGACGCCCTTCCCCCCACTGGAGCGGTGAACACAGACCATTGGGAACATCATAGAGATGGCTGCTCAGCACAGCGCTTGGACTCAGAGCAACCACTGGGGCTCCAGGCAGCTGCCTGAGGAGGAGCTGCGTGGTGAGCTGTTTGGACTCAGAGTGATCGCTTCTGAACACCGGGGGGGTTGCCCGGAGGAAGAGGAGAAGCATGGTGGGTCGCTTGGTCTAGGAGTGACTGCATCAGAGCTACAGGCAGTTGCCAGAGGAGGAGGCGAGTGGTGAGTTGTTTGGACTCAAAGCGACCGCTCCTGAACACCGGTGGCCTGCCTGGAGGAAGAGGAGGAGCGAGGCGGGTTGCTTGGTCTCCGAGCGACCACTCCTGAACACCCGGGAGGGCTACCATGAGGAGGAGGAGGAAGAGGGCGGGTCACTTGCACTCGGAGTGACTGCCTAGGGCTACGGGCAGTTGGCGGGAGGAGGAGACGCGAAGTGAGTTGCTTGGACTCCTAGTGACTGCGTCGGAATACCGGGCGACTGTCCGCAGGAAGAGGGGTGTGGCGGGTCTCTGGGTCTCGGAGCTATTGTACGGGGCTCCAGGTGGCAGCTCAGAGGAGGGGCCGCATAGCCAGGCGATTAGGTGCAGAGCAGGGTACCAGGACCTAGGCGGCTTCTTGGTGGAAGAGCCGCACACAGACATGTCTAGGGGCGGAGCTAAGTTTTCAGGCCTGCAGGCAGATTCTCTGAGGAGAGGCAGCCTAAGGAGACTCGTCTGCGAAGGGTGAGGCTCCCAGGCCCAGGAGGTAGGTCCGGGCCCCTGGGAACGTCGCAGAGGAAGACAGCCCAGACCAGGCGGTAGTTGTAGATTGAGGGGAACCTCTTGGAGGGGAACTGACCAGCGAGACCTCCCCACCGGGTGAGTCTTCCCTGCCGAGTGAGGTTTTCCCACAAGGACGGTAAAACCAGAGACACAGGAACAAACCGTCCATGCCTCAGCCCGCAGCCTAGTTCCCCTTTGGATGACCATTGGTCTACAAGTGGAGGCACCTCTGCCCACTATCAGGGAATATACCCCACCTGAGGGTCACCAACCCTAGAGAGGCAGCTTCCTTGTGGAGCACCGCATTATCAACTTCCTCCAAGACTTCAGGCTACTGAAGGATAAGAGGGGATATACTAGCAATCTTCAGGGACATTATAAGTCAATAGAGGAAATCTGCAATATCTTAATGACCCACTGATTCCTGAACAATATGAGAAAACAAGGGAAGAAAATGTCCCAAACAAATCTAGATGTTACATCAATAAAATCCATCGTCAGCATGGAAGAAGAAATGACAGAAAGGGAGTTCAGAATGTACATAATTAAAATGATCAGGGAAGCAAACGATGAGATGAAAGAGCAAATGCAGGCATTGAATGATGAGATGAAAGAGCAAATGCAGGCATTGAATGATAGCATCAATCGACAGTTAAAAGAGCAAATACAGGAAGCAAAAGATCATTTCAATAAAGAGTTAGAGATATTGATAAAAAAACAAACAGAAATCCTTGAAATGAAGGAAACAATAAACCAAATTAAGAACTCCATAGAAAGCATAACCAATAGTATAGAACACCTGGAAGACAGAACCTCAGATATTGAAGACAAAATATTTAACCTTGAAAACAAAGTTGAACAAACAGAGAAGATGGTAAGAAATCATGAACAGAATCTGCAAGAACTATGGGATATCATGAAAAGGCCAAATTTGAGAATTATTGGGATTGAGGAAGGCTTAGAGAAACAAACCAAAGGAATGAACAATCTACTCAATGAAATAATATCAGAAAATTTCTCAAATCTGAAGAATGAAATGGAAAATCAAGTTCAAGAGGCTTATAGAACTCCAAATACACAAAATTACAACAGACCCACACCAAGGCACATTATAATGAAAATACCTAACATACAAAATAAAGACAGAATTTTAAAGGCTGTGAGAGAAAAGAACCAAATTACATTCAGGGGGAAACCAATATGGATATCAGCAGATTTTTCAATCCAGATCCTAAAAGCTAGGAGGGCCTGGAACAACATTTTTCAAACTCTGAAAGAAAATGGATGCCAATGAAGAATCTTATACCCAGCAAAACTTACCTTCAAATTTGACGATGAAATAAAATCATTCCATGATAAACAAAAGCTAAAAGAAAAGAAAGCCAGCATTATAGAACATTCTCAGCAAAATACTCCATGAGGAAGAGATAAAAAACAAAGAAGCAAATCAGCAAAGGGAGGAATTATCCTAAAGGAACTGTCAAATAAAGGAGGAACCAAGTTGTGTCAAAAAATAAATAAATAAATAAAATTTAAAAAATGAACCAAATGACCAGGAATACAAATCATATCTCAATAATAACCCTGAATGTTAATGGCCTGAATTCATCAATCAAAAGACATAGACTGGCAGATTGGATTAAAAAGAAAGATCCAACAATATGTTGCCTGCAAGAGACTCACCTCATATAAAGAGATACCCATAGACTAAAGGTGAAAGGATGGGAAAAAACATACCATGCACATGGACTCAGCAAAAAGGCTGGGGTATCCATCCTCATTTCAGATAATGTGGACTTCAAGCCAAAGTTAGTCAGAAGGGATAAAGAAGGACATTTCATACTGCTTAAGGGAAGCATAAATCAGCAAGATATAACAATCATGAACATCTATGCCCCAAACAGTGGCTCACCCATGTATGTCAAACAAATCTTTTACAATTTTCGTTCTATGAAGCCAATATCATCCTGATACCTAAACCAGACAGAGACACATAAAGGAAAGAAAATTTCAGACCAATATTCTTAATGAACATCGACGCAAAAATTCTCAACAAAATTTTAGCAAATCGCATACAAAAACATATTAAAAAGATAGTGCACCATGATCAAGTGGGTTTCATCCCAGGGATGCAAGGTTGGTTCAACATCAGGAAATCAATAAATGTAATTCACCATATCAACAGACTTAAAGTCAAGAATCACAAGATTATTTCAATAAATGTAGAAGAAGCATTTGATAAAATACAGCACCCCTTCATGCTCAAAACACTAGAAAAAATAGGGATAGTGGGAACATTCCTTAACATTGTAAAGGCCATCTATGCTAAACCCATGGCTAATATCATTCTAAATGGTGAAAAACTGAGAGCATTCCCCCTAAAATCTGGAACAAGGTAGGGATGCCCTCTTTCACTACTTCTTTTCAATATCATCCTTGAAACTCTAGCCAGAGCAATTAGACAGACCAAAAAAATTAAAGGGATATGAATAGGAAAGGAAAGAACTCAAACTATCCCTATTTGCTGATGATATGATTACATACTTAGAGGAACCAGGAAATTCCACCAGAAACTTTTAGATCTCATAAGTGAATTCAGTAAAGTAGCGGAATATAAGATCAATGCACATAAATGTGAGGCATTTTTATACATAAGTGATGAATCTTCAGAAAGAGAAATTAGGAAAACTACCCCATTCACAATAGCCTCGAAAAAAATAAAATACTTGGGAATCAATCTCACAAAAGAGGTGAAAGACCTCTACAATGAGAACTACAGAACACTAAAGAAAGAAATTCAGGAAAACCTTAGAAGATGGAAAGATCTCCCATGTTCTTGGATAGGCTGAATTAATATTGTCAAAATGGCCATACTACCAAAAGTGCTATACAGATTCAATGCAATTCCAATTAAAATCCCAATGATGTACCTTGCAGAAATAGAGCAAGCAATTATGAAATTCATCTGGAAGAATAAAAAATCCAGAATAGCTAAAGCAATCCTTGGCAGAAAGAGTGAAGCAGGGGGTATCGCAATACCAGATCTTCAACTCTACTACAAAGCAATAGTAACAAAAACGGCATGTATTGGTACCAAAATAGAAAGGTGGATCAATGGTACAGAATAGAGGACACGGACACAAACCCAAATTAATATAATTTTCTCATACTAGACAAAGGGGCCAAAAATATGCAATGGAGAAAAGATAGCCTCTTCAACAAATGGTGCTGGGAGAATTGGAAATCCATATGCAACAGAATGAAACTAAACCCATATCTCTCACCATGCACGAAACTAAACTCAAAATGGATTAAGGATTTGGAATCAGACCAGAGACCTTGCATCTTATAGAAGAAAAAGTAGGTCCAGAGCTTCAAGATGTCAGCTTAGGACCAGACTTCTTCAACAGGACTCCCATAGCACAAGAATTAAAAGTAAGAATCAATAACTGGGATAGATTCAGACTAAAAAGCTTTCTCTCAGCATAGGAAACTATCAGCAATGCGAAGAAAGAGCCTACAGAGTGGGAGAAAATCTTTGCCAATCATACTTCAGATAGAGCACTAATCTCCAGAATCTATAAAGAACTCAAAAAACTCTACACCAAGAATGCAAATAATCCAATCGACAAATGGGCTAAGGAAATGAATAGACACTTCACAGAAGAAGATCTACAAGCAATCAACAAACATATGGAAAAATATTCAACATCTCTAGTAATAAGAGAAATGCAAATCAAAACCACCCTAAGATTCCATCTAACCCCAATTAGAATGACGATTATCAAGAATACAAGCAACAACAGGTGTTGGTGAGGATGTGGGGAGAAAGGTACACTCATACATTGCTGGTGGGGCTGCAAATTAGTGCAGCCACTCTGGAAAGTAGTGTGGAGACTCCTTAGAAAACTTGGAATAGAACCACGATTTGACCCAGCTATCCCACCCCTTGGCCTATACCCAAAGGACTTAAAATCAGCATATTACAGAGATACAGCCACATTAATGTTCATAGCAGCTCAGTTCACAATAGCCAGATTGTGGAACCAACCTAGATGTCCTTCAATTGATGAATGGATAAAGAAACTGTGGTATATATATACAATGGAATATTACTCAGCCATAAAGAATGATAAAATTATGGCATTTGCAGGCAAATGGATGAAACTGGAGAATATCATGCTAAGTGAGATAAGCCAATCTCAAAAAACCAAAGGAAGAATGATATCGCTAATAAGTGGATGATGACACATAATGGGGGGTGGGAGGGGTTAGTGTTAGGGTTAGAGTTAGGGTTAGGGAGGGGGGCAAGAATGGAGGAAGGAAGGACTGTATAGAGGGAAAAGAGGGGTGGGAGGGGTGGGGGGGAAGGGGAAAAATAACAGAATGAATCAAACAAATTACCCCATGTAAATTTATGATTACACAGATGGTATGCCCTACGCTATGTACAAACAGAGAAACAACATGTATCCCATTTGTTTACATTAAAAAAAAAAGAAAAAAAAATGAAGTATTGCACAATCTCAAGATGCAAAGATATTATGTTCCTCCCTCCCCCATGGGAGAATCAGAAAACAGTTCTCAAAGAAGTTTTACATTATTAAAGAAATCCCTCTGGCTAAAAGAAACCAACTGAATTGGAGAGTAGAGTCTGGAGCAGATTCTCAGGTTCTCAGTTCACTGGAAGGGTTTCATTTGCAGAGGATGCAAATGACTCCCGTCCTTTTGGTGTGGTTGAGTGTGGCCTCTTGCAGTCAGACCGTCTGGGTTCATATTTGAACTCAGTCCCTTATGCGTTGTGTGACTGTGCTCATTTTCATCTTTCTGAGAAGTAGGGATAGAAATAACATGCTCCTCATGGCTCCTTTTGAGAAATGTATGAGAACATATATAGTAGATGTTTATCACAGTGCTTGCCACATAGTAATACTTCAATTAGTATTAGTATTAGTTACTATTATTAATCATATTAATATTTATCACCATTAATCCATCTGATTATGTCAAGGAGAGAGTCTCTGGGACTGATCTTTAGCATCTGTAGCATTGCTTGAGGCTCCTCTTATTTCAGGTTTACAGGTTTGTCCATGGTCTGGTGTATTAGGGTTCTCTAGAAAAGTAGAACCAATAAAATTGTAACAGAGGATTTATTAGATTGGTGTACACAGTCAGAGATTGTCCTGTAATGGCTATCTGCAGGCCGAAGAGCTGGGGTAACCAGTAGCTACTCCATCTAGGAAGTCTCAGCCCAGGAGGGAACCAATGATGCGACCCCAGTCTGAAGCTAAGGTCTTGGAAGCTCCCTAGAGAGTTGCTGATTCATATTCAAAGGCTGAAGAATCTGGAGTCTGATGTCAGCAGGCAATGGCAGCAGCAAAGAAAGCGCATGCCCAAGAAGAATGGAGCTTTTATTGGTTGCAAGTTTTCCCATTCTTCCATGTTTTGTTTCGGAAGGGCCCCCAGCCTATTGGATGGTGCTGCCCATTTTCAGGGTTGGTTTCCTCCCTTGGTTTACTGATCCACATGCCAATCATCCCTGGAAACACCCTCACAGACCCACCCAGAAGTGTGCTTTACCAATTTCCTAGGTGTCTCTCAATGCAGTCAAGTCAACATCCACACTTAGCCATCGTGTCTGATAACATTCTTCCTTCCTCTTGCCCTTTAGACTTGGGGGAGAGATGGAGTCCTAATATTGTTAATCTCTGCAGGCTTCACCATCTTTCATGGATTCCTTTATTCCCTTCACTACTTCAAAAGCTGCTGTAAGTTAAGCCTTTTGAGAATGCCAATCTGTTTTGCGCCAGGACCCTCACTAATACAAACACATCACATTTAAATAACGTTGGAAACTAATGGGGGAATGATATACTTTAGATTTAAGTTTTAATTTAATTAAAATTAAAAACAAAAATGTAAAATTAAAAATTTAATTTTACAGAGCAGCAATATAATGTTGTAGTGTACAAACATGAAATGATTATTGTGAAGATGTGCCATCTGATTCATCTCAATTTTGTACTCTGTGGTAATATCGTACCCACCACTGAGAAGGAACCTTTTTTTATCTCCTGAGTAAATTGGTGAATGTTGCCTAATAAGTTTATCCAAGTATAGAAAATGATTAAGCCAAAATTTAAACAGATTTTCCAGACACTGGGATTCCTATTTAAACATGGGCTGGCCAGGGCTGGTAATTTGTTTTTAACTATCTACCTGTGGTGAGTTTTAGAAATCTGCTGGCTCGACATTTAACTGTCTGCTTGGGACTGGTATTCTGCATCTTTACACGTCCAGATCAATAATGGGCTTCAAAACACACTACCCCAATATGACTGTAGGAGGCCAAAATATGCCACCCCACCATATGTCTATTTATAAAAATTGTTTTGAGCTGGTTATTTTGAGAAACTGTAGCCACAGGAGAAACTGTGGGTAGAAGAAATAAGGGTAGAAGCTACGCTTTTTGAAAGGGAAATTTATATCTATAGATTTAATATATATATTAAGCCAATAAAGATTATATATAAATATATGTATTTATATATATATTTATATAATAAAGATTATATATATTTATATCTTATAAAACTCTATTTATAAGAGTGTCTCCCTCTCTGTACCAGAAGGATTGACCAAATCACTTGAGACTCTTAATGTGGAGAAGGCATTGAATTAAGTCTGCACAACACACCTTACCCTTGTTTACTGTATACTTTTCCTGGGCATCTGCCCATAATCAGCCTTCCCCATTCCTTTCTTTGTTTAGCAGAATGATGACCTGAACTCAGTCATCTCTTTGAAATTTAGTCATTTTTCCTTGGGTATTTTGCATGCATACATGAGGTATAAATGTTTTTCTCCTGTTAATTTTTTCCTATTTATACTTCCATTTAAAAAAATTTATTGGTGCATATTATACAGAATCACAGGTTTCATTGCAGCATATTTGCACGTGCATTTAACATAAAACTTGATCAGTTTTTCTCCCTAGTACCTTCCCTTGTTCTCTCCTACTCTGTCCCCCAGATTCCCAGACCCTAATGATCTCCCTTCTATTTTCATGAGATCCCCTTTCCCTCTTTTTTCTCTCTAATATTCATATATTAAGAGAAACATTCAACCATTGACTTTTTGAGTTTGGTTTATTTTACTTAAAATGATGTTCTCCAGTTCCATCCATTTTTCTGCAAATAACATAATTTTGTTCTTTATGACTGAATAAAATTCCATCGTGTATATGTGCCACATTTTCTTTATCTATTCATTTGTTGATGGACACGTCGGCTGGTTCCATAATTTGGCTATTATGATTTGTGCTGCTAGAAATATGAGAGTGTTTGCATCTCTAAATTATGTTGTCTTTAATTCTTTTGGATAATTATGAATAAGTGCTATAACTGGATCATATGATAATTCCATTTTTTAGTTTTTGAGGAAACTTTGTACTGATTTCCACAGTAACTGTACTGATTTACATTGCCACCAAGTGTATGAGGATTCCTCCCCTGCTTCCTGCATACTCACCAGCATTTGATCTTTATTTTTATTTTTGATGATTGCTATTCTAACTGTAATGATCATGATGGAATTTCATGGTAGATTAGATTTGCATTTCCCTGATGGCTAAAGATGTTGAACATTTTTTTCATACACTTGTTGGCCATTTGTATTTCTTTTGAGAAGTGTCTGTTTAGTTCATTTGCCCATTTATTGACTGGGCTATTATTATTATTATTATTTTCATTATTTTGATGTTGAGTTTTTGAGTTCTTTGAATATTATGGATATTAATCTTTTATCAGAAGAATAGCTGGTAAAAAATTTCTCCCATTCTGTAGGTTCTCTCTTCACACTATTATTTGTTTCCTTTATTGTGCAGAAGCTTTTTAATTTGATGCCATTCCATTTATTGATTTGCATATTATTTTCTGAGCTATGAGTCTTATTATGGAAGTCACTGCCTCTATTTATATGTTAAAGTTTTTCCCCTACATTTTCTTCTAGCAGTTGCAACATTTCTGGTCTTATTCCTGCGTGTTTCATTTGCCTTGAGTTGACTTTTGTGCAAGGTGAGAGATAGGGATCTAGTTTTGGATCTTCTACATGTGGCTATCCAGTTTCTCCAGCACCATTTGTTAAAGAGTCTGTCTTCTGTCCATGTGTTTGCCACTTTTGTCAAGAATCAGTTGGTGGGGCTGGGATTGTGGTTCAGTGGTAGAGCACTTGTCTAACATGTGTGAGGCACTGGGTTTGATTCTCAGCACCGCATAAAAATAAATTAATAAAATAAAGTTATTGTGTCCATAAAAATAAAAAAGAAAAGTTGGCAATAGCTGCGTGGGTTTGTTTCTGAGTCTTCTACTCTTTTCCATTGATCTATGTGCCTACTTTTAGTATCATGCTGTTTTTGTACTATGACTCTGTACTACAATTTGAAGTCAGGTATTGTGATTTTTCTGGTTTTGCTCTTTTTATTCAGGATGGCTTTGCTATTTTGGGTCTTTTGTTGGTCATATGAATTTTAGAATTTTTTTCTAGTTCTGAAAATATTGTTGGTATTTTGATGGGGATTGAATTGAATCTGTAGATTGCTTTGTGTAATAAGACTATTTTAACAATATTAATTCTGCCTGTCCATGAACATGGGAGGTCCTTCTATCTTTTGGTGTTTTCTCTGATTTTTTTCAACATTCTGTAATTTTCCCTGTAGAAGTCTTTTACCTTTTTGGTTAGATTTATTCACATATTCTGGCTAGTATGAATGAAATGATTTTCTTGATTTCTTTTTCAGCCAATTCATATGTATATGTATAAAAGCTATTTATTTTGTTTCCTGCTGCTTTGATGAATTTGTTTATCAACTCTCAAAGTCTTCTGGTAGAACTATTTAGGATCTTCTAAGTATAGGATCATGTCACCTGTAAATAGGGATAAATTGATTTCTTGCTTTTCTGCTTGTATCTCTTTTAGTTTTTCTTTTGCCTAATTGCTCTGGAGAAAATTTCAAGTATAATATTGAATAGAAGTGGTGAGAGTGGACATTATTATCCTATACTTCATTTTAGAGAAAATGCTTTTAATTTTTTCCCATTCAGTATGATGTTGGCTTTGGGTTTGTCATATATAGTCCTTATGATGTTGATGTAAATTCTTCTATCTCTAAATTCTTCAGGTTTTTTTTTTTAAATAGGATGAAGGGGTGCTGAATTTTGATAAAGGACTTTTCTGTATCTATTGAGATGATCATGCAATATTTGTCCTTGGTTCTATTTACTGATTTGTGTATGTTGAACCATCCTTGCATTGCTGGAATTAAACCAATTTGATCTTGGCATATGATCTTTTTAATGTGTTATTTAACGTAATTTGCTAGTATCTTATTAAGATACTAGCATGTATGTTTATCAAGGATATTGGTCTGTAGTTTCCTTTCCCTGAAAAGTCCTTATCTTTTGGTATCAAGGCGATACTGGCTTCATAGAATGAGTTTTGTATATTTCCTCTCATTATATTTCATGGAAAAATTTGAGGAGTTTTGGAGTTAGTTCTTTAAAAATCTGGTAGAGTTCAGCCATGAGTCTATCTGGTCCTGGGCTTTTCTGTTGGTGTTAATTTGTCTTTTGTTTTTGGGCTCTGTCCCAGTTAAAACTATGAAGGGTAGAGAGAAAATTATTATTATTTTTTTTCACCTGCACCATTTATTGTCTATTTCAAGAAAGGATATTGGTCTCAAGATGAGCAAGTCAGGAGATAGCTCCGCCTTAACCTTTTTTTTTTTTTTTGTGGATATTCTTTTATTTTGATATTTTGTGTAGGTGTTACCCTGCATTTTTTGCTCTTCACTATTGTGACTGTCTCTGATTATTTTTATTTTTTTCTGGCTACACTAGGTCTATGGCTAGGCTATGCATTAGTAACCTTCATCTGAGGGGGATACTAATGGTTTTGCTTTCCGTATCTGTGTTTTTGCTTTCTTTAATTGGAATCCTAAAATAGTAAAAGGAAAATTCCAGAAATAAACTATTTATAAGTTTTAAATCACGTACCATTCTGAGTAGTATGATGGCATCTCAAGAAGTGCTATTCTTTCCCACTAATATGAATCCCCCTTTGTTCAGAGTATACGTATTGTCTGTGCTACTTGCTGATTGGTCACTCAGTAGCCACCTCAGTTACAGATCAACTGTTGTGATATCATGGTGCTTGTACCCAGGTAGCCTTTATTTTACTTAATAAAGATCCCAAAGTACAAGAGAAGTTATGCTGGCAATTTGGATATGCCAAAGAGAAGCCATAAAGTGCTTCCTTTAAGTGAAAAGATGAAAGTACAGTAAGTCATTTTGAGAGAGAAAGAGAGAAAAGGAGAGAGATAACCCATTTCTGTAACTTTTATTTTAGTATATTGCTCTAATTGTTCTAGTTTATTATTAGTTATTGTTGTTAATTTCTAACTGAGCCTAATTAATAAATTAACCTATAGAACAGACAAATATCTATATGTAAAAACATAGTATATATAGGGCTTGGTACTATCCATAATTTTTGGTATCCAATATTTTTGGGCCATTATGGGGGATTAGAATGTATCCCATGTGGATAGTGGGGTGGGGACTATTGTACTGGCAGCATGGTGAATGTCCTCCATTGTGGAAGACATGAGGGCAAGCTTTAACTGGAGGCTTTAGATTGACTTCCTTGTGCCTTTCATGCCAATCTAAGAGTGGTTCCCTTCCCAGGCTGCTGATTTGCTACTTCCACAGTCCTGCTTGATTCTGAGCTCTTAATGCTAGAGCTACTGTACAACATCCGAGTGGGCTGATCATTTTTTCTTTTCCTTCATTTTTTTTTTTTTTCAAGAGTGAAAGGAGTAGGATTTATTCAAGTGTGAAGAATAAAAACAGAACTCTTGCAGAGGCAAGAGGGGACACATAGCAGGTCACCCCATTTTTGTTTATTTATAAGTTTCAAGTTAAAAATCACACACTTCACTTTATACATTTTTATTAACTAATCCGAATGCTGATTTAATTAGCCAAGGAAATGAAATCTTGGAAAAAGGACTTGGAAGCAAGGGGAACACACAGGGTGGAAGTAGATGAGGCATGACTTGCCATGATTTCTCTTGGATCCTCACCTCTCAGAGGACAAAGGTGACTGCCTGAGACATTGTGCTCAAGGCATGATCTACTTTATATGAAAAGGTTAATTCTTGCTATGTTACTGCACTTTTATGCTAGAAAAATTCACAAATAATCTGCAAACTCAATTTAGGAGCATGTTGATGAACATATTGGGCTCTCCTAGTTGTTGGATCACCCTGAATCAGCAGTCACATCTCATCTGAGCTGGGGAGGGAGACAGAAAGGCCAAGTTCCCTAAACAACATCTGTGCTTCCACCTCCTGTGTCTTAGAGAGCTATTTCCTTAAGAGCACTGGTTCAATGGAATGCTCTCAGGTATTTATGTGGGAAAAAAAGCATCTCTGGGCAAGTATGTAAATCTTCTTGAGCGTTTGATATGCCAAATTACTGATGAGGGAGCTATGGTAGACAGGGTTCCTTAATATATTGGATTCCATGGTTTCTGTGCAGATGTGTGATCCAACTGTCCCTGGCACACTTTGGGAAACTGACATAAAGGCTTCCAAAATGGATGTTTCTTCTGGTGTTTTGGAGACCCCTTTACTGTGCAGTGGCATTGTGTTTGAAGGAGTTATTTTCAGTGTTGTCTCACACCTGGGATTTGTATGGTCACCAACCTGGTCAGTGAATACTCCACACATTCCCTATCATGTGTATTACTGAATGTGAAGACTAAATTGCCTAATAACAGATATTATAGTTCTTATCAGAGATTGGCCAAATTTATACCTACCGTTCTTCTCTAATCCAGCCCTCTTCTAGCTTTCAAAGTTTTCCCTTGCAGCCATTGGTCATCCAGTAATGCAGTGGCTGACACACTCAAGTGGGCATTAGAACCCCTTGTGGGGCTCCACCCTCAGAAAGTTTGATTTAATAGAACTGGGAAGGAGTCCCCGCCCCCCCCCCCCCCCAACCTTTGCATTCCTACTAAGCTCCCAGCTGCTAATCTTGATGCTGTTGTTCTGGGATGGAGCTTGTACTTCAAAGACTACTGTAATATTTAAACAAGTTGCCTGGTAAGTAGCAGATAGTTCAGTGAAGCACAGGAACTTTGAAGACTCAGACAACTAGATTTGAATCCCAAGTTATCCATTTAAACTACATAATGTAGATCAAGCTTTATAGAACTTTTTATAACTTGGGGATGAGGATGCAGCTTAGTGGTAGAGCACTTGACCAGCATGAATGAGGCCACTGGGTTAAATCTCTAGTAAGATACACACACACACACACACAGACACACACAGACACACACACACACACACACAGGCAAATAAAACTGTTTCCTCACCAAACATAGCTCCACTGACCATAAATTAGACAAGACAGATGAATGTCTATCTCAAAGTTTGGCATATGATAAGCACTCAGTTCATGTTTTGAGAATATGGAGTCACTTATAGTCCACATTGCATATATAGATATTGTTGTAAATCAATATGTAAATTTATATTTTCTACTCTTCCAAAATATAATTGGGGATGTTTAGGTAAAGAAAGTAGTTGCTACGTGACTGCTTCAGCTAAAGTTTGATTGGAATATCAATAGGATAATTTACTGTTGAGCCAATGACCAATACATGCTTTTTTTCTGGCGTGAAACTTAAATTATAAATTTGGGTTATAAACATAAGTTAAGGAAAAAAACAGTTCTGGTATATGGCATTTATGTGCTAATGATTACTAATAAAACAACTTAAATATCTATTTGTGCACACATAACCAAAAGAGGACCATATTTTCTAGTTTAATAGTAAATGCAAACTTTAATTGGAAAATGTTGAAATGTTAATTAAATTTGACCAGTATCAAATTTTTATTTTTAAAAAAGTCAGAGATAAGTGGAACTAACATTATTGAGAAATAGGCACTTTAAATACAAGCTTCTATTTAATTTTCACAATAATACAGAGGCTACATGTTATTCTCTCCACTTTGTTGATGAGGAGATGGCTCAGAGAAGTTATGTGGCTTATGCTAATCAGCTGGTAAGTGGCAAATTAATGATAGGAATCCGATTTTGGATTGCTCGGATCTTAGGTTCTTTCCATGATTGTACATTGCCTGTAGATGAAAAACGATGAATTTACTTTTTCCTGTTTCCCCATTGCTAATTTCTGAGGCAGCTGTGGAAAGATCTAGAGGCTTGAGCATCAAACAACTTCCTTACTCTCTTCTTTCCTTCCTCTAGCTTTCCCTTCCCTCTCTGCTTTTCTCCTTTCCTACTTCCCTTTCTCTTTTCCTTTCTCTATCTTTCCCCTTCATCTCTTCCTCTTTTCATCTCATCTTTGCTTTTTCTTTCCTAATGTCTGTATTTCTTTGCTAGAAATGATACAGCAAATTCCCCAGGGTCACTGATAATGTCTATAGTGACGTAGGCTGTCCTTGAAAAAATAGCTTTGGAGATTGTGGTGGTTCGTCCCCTCCAGAACCCATGTTGAATTTTTTTCCTCCAACTTAACTCTGTTGAGAGGTGGCACGGCCTATAGGAGGTGATTAGGTCATTAAGAGGGATTATACCTTTCTCCTATGAGTGAATGCTCCCTCTAGTAAGATTAGAATAGTTACCATAAGAGTCTGTCCCTCATGCCTTTGCCTCTTCTACACATGCGCACTTGCTTTCAGCTTTCCACCACGAGTTGAAGTAGCCCAGGCCCTTGTCAGAAATATGCTCTTGGACTGTTCAGGTTCTAGAATTATGAACCCAACATAAGCTTTTTTTCTTTATAAATTATACAATCTCAGGTATTTTGTTATAGTGGTAGAAAATGGACTGATAGGAATGATAGTAGGGTGAAACAGACATTATTACTCCTCATGTACATATATGACTGCTTGACTGATGTGATCCTACAATATGTATAATCAGAAAAATGAGAGATCACACTCCATTTGTGTAGGATGTATCAAAATGTATAAATGCATTCTGTCATATACAACAGATTAGAACAAATAAAAAGTTTTTAAAGAAGAGAAAAAGGTGAAAAATAATGAGGAGTGAGGGATTGAAGAAATGAAGCAAAAATAAGAGAACAGGAATAGAGAGAACATGATTTATTTTACTTTTTACAAAAAATTATAACACATTCCTTCCTAAATTACTTAGACTTAAAAGTTTACATTTCAGTCTGTTTGTGAATAACCACTAAACTGCCTAGTGCTACGTTCAAAGGCAGGTCAATCTTATTTACTACTGTAAACATATGGGTGTTTACATGTAATTAATTTACAGTGATGTATTTGAATCTATCTTCAGGCAAGTTTTACCATATACCTTCATCTTTTACAATGAAACAACAATTTAAAACTAAAACAGATCTATCCTACTTAGAGAAAGCCTATGGTTTCTTTCCCTGTCAACAAACAGATGATAAGAAAAGTCCTAGTCTTAGGCATGTCCCTAGGTGACACTAGCCTTCCTTAAAATGCTAGCCTGAGACAACTCAATACTGCCAGAGGAATTACTGTTTGTTCCAGTACAAACCTGCAATAGGTTTTTGGGGACAACAGGTCTGGGAAATCATCTTAGAGTAGTTACTTTAGGAAACCTGCAATTAGAAATCCTTTCCCTGCTCTTTTGAGATATGTATCTTCTACCACCCAGAACTGTCTCCTTAAGACCTTGTCCCATCTTGTTGAAATACAATTCTCCAAGGAAGCAAAGTAGGAGGATGAGTGCCTTGGGCCAATTTGCAAAAACACTCTGTCCTGACAATCTGAGAAGTTTGTTTTTTCTCTGACTAATGGGATAGGAGCAGCAGAGGTGGGTACAACAGAATGTCTATATTGTGCCCTTAAAGGAAAAGAGTGAAACTGGCTTAAAGGGGTGCATCTGCCTCCTGCTGCCTGGAAAGTGGGCACGATGTCCTCCAGAGCACATCCTCCCATATCCTCTTGGACTGGGAGATGTTGATGATCACTGTGCAGAAGGTAAAAAGCTGGATCCTTGATGCTGCTGAGTGTCTTACCATGCCTAGATCTTCTAGCCAAACTCTTCTGTGAGAAAGAAAGAATTCTTTTCTCAGCCACTGAATGTTCAACCTTTTTGTTACAACAGAAATACAAACGGCACAAGTAAATAAATATATACATGCACACGTGAAACACACACACACACACACACACACACACACACAAACACACATTTTAGTTACTAGACTATCCTAACCAGAACAACAAACTTTTTGATGTGGAATGTCTTAGATTGAAAATATGTCAACATTATTTCAACTTGTACTTTTTTCAAATCAAAAACTTACTCCTCTTTTTATAATCAACATCGTCTTTCAGCAACCTCAGTGAAACTTCCCATTAGTTAACTGCAGAATGATGAACAGGCAGTGGTAGATTAACTAGGCATGAATCCATCAGGCTCTCTGATGAGACCAGAAACTACAGTAAGGGAATATTTTGCACCAGTAAATTCTCAAGTGCTTGATAGAAGCTTGAAATTTGTAGACATTGCCAAGATAAGTATAGTTTTTTGATTGGACATAAAAAGAGTACTTGAAGTCAGAGGCTAAATGGAAATTAGAAGATAAAATGAAGAGTTCCACACTTAATTCTTTACCCCTGAGAACATGTCTCCGAACTCTTTCATGAGGAATTTACCAAAAATTGAACATTCTATCAGTTTTTTCCTAAAAGGCACCCATAACCAATCATTTGTACCAACATCTCAGATTTTGTATATGACAATGTTGATTACTTAGAGTAAACCTACTGAATGCTGCTATTCCCAGGGGAATGGAAAAAGGTGTAGAACAGGGAGAGGGCTGTTGGAGATGGGATGAAACTAATAAGCAGGAGAAAAGAGAAAAAAAGAATGACCCCGAATGTTCACCAACTCATTTATCACAATTTGATGACTGTTATAGTTCATATATTTTGCTACTTTCTGAGGGTTCAAAGCCTAATGATATTTAATTTCTAACCTTAAGATGCTTATAATATCGCTGAGCAGGCAAACAAGTAAACTGACTGTAAAACAAAATAAAATCATTGGTTTTACATTTCATTAATTTTTGTTGATTTATAGAAGCAATTCTTTGTTGGATCGTGAGAGTATTCCACATTTCTGGACACAGTAATTAGTTCAAGGATGTGCAAATAACTATGGCCATTCAGAGAGTTTCCTGAGATTTGACATATACAAGTTGGGAAAGAAAGGGTCTCTTTCTTCTGGATCATTAATTTCTAAACTTTTAACCATGAGATTCTTTTTTCCCCCATTTATAAATATTTGTGCATTATAGTTGTGCATAATGGTGGGATTTATTGTTACATGTTCATACATATTCACTACATAATAATATAATTTATCCAATATCAGTATTCCCCCCCCAGTATTTCCCCTTTCCTTCACTTCTTCCCTCCCCCTACTCCCTTTCCTCTACTCCATTGATCTCCCTTCAATTTTCATGAGACCCCCCCTTTCTTTTCCTTTTCCCCCTCTAGCTTCTACATACATATGAGAGAAAACATAACGACCCATGTCTTTCTGAGTTTGGCTTATTTAGCTTAACATAATGTTCCCAGGTTCTACCCATTTTCCTGCAAATAACATAATTTCATTCTTTATGACTGAATAAAACTCCCTGGTGCATATATGCCATATTTTATTTATCCATTCATCTATTGATGGTCACCTTGACTTAGCCTTGAGATTCTTAAGGTATGAATTTCCTGCAAGTCTTTATAGATATTTGATAATTTTAAGAAACAAATAACTAAGTGGATGACCATTTTTGTGTATGTGTGTGCCATTATGACCCATATGATGTTTTCCTTGACATTTGTCTCTGTTTTTACCCTTTTTCTACACTCAAATCCACCACCTTCTAATGAAGACTCAGTATTTCTTTGCATTACTCAAGATGAAATTGACTCCATCTGGTATTGGTGGGCAATGTACATTTTCTTGAGAATATACAAGGGGAAGAGAGAGGAGAAAATACATTGCATAACAGGTAGCTTTGTATTGGAAAAAACCCTTGTTAGTCATCTCTTTCTAAGTCTCTGTTCATTCCCATGATGTTGACCTTCCTTTTATCTCCTCACTGCCCCCATAGTCTCTGTATCTCTCAATCCTGGTTCCCCACCCCTGGATTTTGCTTATAGTAATTAGCTCTGCCCCACCTCATCTAAAGTTATTTCCTCCACTTATTACTTAATTCAACAGATAAGGGTATCCCAGATACTAGAATCTACACTCCTTAGATAGTAGAGAAAATACAAATCACAAAATTTCTGAGTCCCTTATAAAAACTGATCAAAATATGAAATGTATCTGCACATATAGGTTATGTAAATTAGGGAAATAAAGTGTTCTGGGGTGCCCAGCAACAGAAAGATCATTCTGGCTTTGGAATTTACCTTTCACTGGATGTATACCATTGGGTTCGTGTTCCCATAAGGTGTTCATGTGAATTAGTATTTTTGCTACAGGATATATGGTGGATACTGTACTGATAGCTATTTGGTCTTGGTGGGTAGGTGGGTGGGTGGTAGGCCAAGAAGTCATCATAGCCTGTGTTTAATGTCTGGATGGAGTTTGCAAGTGAGAGAATGGGTATCATGACTGTTCTGCCCTCTGTTTCTCCTTTTCCTCTTGTGCTTTTCTTCTGATTCTAACCTTTTCAGGAACTGAGGTTCCAAAGGAAACTATGGAATACCAGGAGTGCCCAGAGGTCCTGGCTCTTGGGTTGGATACAGTAATTATTTCTTTTAAGGTCAGCATTTCCTTTTCACCTGAAACAATGACTTGGTATGTTGTGGAGGTCTTTCAAACCCTGAGAAAAGGGAACACATAAATGTTTATAAATTTGGATTCACTGAGCAATTGTCCACAGTTCAATTTTCCTGGAACATATCATTCTGATTCTTTCTCACATCTAGAGGCAATTTGTCCCATTTTTATTTTGTATTGCCAGTGGTTTAAGTGTATTTTTGTAAGGCATCTAAAGCTATCTGGCAGTTAGGAAGAGAATAAATAACCTTTATTGTTATTATCATTATATGTAGCATTTACTCTGTTTTGCTGCCATTAATAAACCATTCAAGCAATGTTGTAATGTATAATATTAACAGAGGACTCCCTGGGGACACATATAAGGGGGTGTTTAATATTCTGCTTGTTTTTCAGTCCATCTCTTCATGGGCAGAGATATTAGAACATGTTCAAAGTTCAATTGGAAAAAAAAAAAAAGATCCATGGGATCAAAAACAGTATAAACATGTTACTGTAATTCATAGAATTGCCTTTGCTTTAGCATTTTTGCTAAATGAAGAAATCATAAATTAGCTAAGTTAATCTCTTAAAATTTTTATTTCTTTTAAAATATTTTTAATTGAACATAAAAAATCATTCCCATAGACCTAGATATAAGAAGTAATTTCTCAGCAGCTTGGTTAAACTAGTTGGTATAGATAGATTTTGAAGCTAAGTGAGTTTTCTACTCAAATACTCAATTATGAACCTAGCTTTTGAAAAGAATTAGTCTGTACTTCATTTTGTTTTTTAGTCATAATGTATCATTGACAACTTGGTAGAATTAAATTCAGCTTTTAAATATGAATCTAGTAAGAGCACAGTCAAGCCTGGAACCATTGACATTTGAAGATATGGAGTAATGCATATGAATTATATACAGTTAAGAACCGTCATGAAATCTGGCCCTGAAGATTTTCAGAGAAATATTAAAATCTCAAGGATTTTCTTAGTTTTTTGAAAAGTAATGTCTTGAACCTCACACACGTTGCCATTGACTGCTAGATACTGTGGTGCTTTTGAACTAATTGGTTGTAGCTTTCAGCTTCATGTGGAAATCCCTTTGAGTTTGCTTGGGGAGTTGTATCTTTTCATTTTTTTTTCTGTGTAACAATACAATACACTTAAAAAATCAGCAGTTTAAAGCAAAAACCACTGATTTAATTAGGATTCTACTGTGTGGCAGTTTGAGTTGGGTTCAGGTTGGATGCCCATCTACTGACCGTAAATGCTCTCTCCCAAGCACCTGTAGTCAGCTGCTGGTCAGCTATGCTGTTGTGTGTCTGGGCTTGATTGGTGGTGGTGTGGTGACAGAGATGACTGGGTCATATGTCTGCCATCTCACAGGCTAGCCTGGTGATATTATTTGGATCTGGAGTGTCCCTAAGGCTTATGTGTTGAAGACTTGGTTTCCACTCTCTGGTGCTATGGGGAAGTGGTAGAAACATTAGGAGGTAGGGCCTAGAGGAAGGAAGTAAGGTTGGGGCAGTACCCTTGAATGTTCCCTTCCCCACTGCCTCTGCTTCCTGGCCACCATGAGTGAACAGCTTTGATCTGCCATGTGCTCCCTGCCACGATGTTCTGCCTATAGGCCCAAAGTGACATGGTTAAGTGACTAGGAACTGAAACCTCTGAAACCATGAGCCAGAATAAATCTTTTCATTTTACAAGCTGATCTGTCTTAGGTATTTTTCACAGTGATGGAAAGCTGATTAACATACCTTTTCTCATTTACACAGTGATTCAAAATTCTAAATACGAGTAGAGAAAGGAAAAGCCCCTCTGTACAAATGTTTAGCAGGTTTCTGCTTGGTCACATTTGCTACTGTCCTATTGTCCAAGTCAAGTCACCTGGTTGAGCCTGGAGTCAGAATGGGAGTACTTAAATTTATATGGCAGAAGGGCCAGGGTGTGGGAAAGGGATGAATTTTTAAAAAAAATTTAAGACATTTATTCTAATTAGTTGTACATGACAGTAGAATGAATTTATACATTTTGATAGAGCATGAATAAATGGAATATAATCTTTCATTTTTCTGATTATACATATTATAGAATCACATTGGTTATATGTGTATCTGAGGTAATAATATCTGTTTCACTCTACTGTCCCTCCTAATCCCATATCCCTTCCCCTCCCTTCACTCTCCTCTACCTATTATAAAGTAACTCTATTCTTCCCTATCCCCCCTCCCCCAGTTGTGAATTAGCAACTGCCTATCAGAGAAAACATTCAACTTTTTGGGGTTGGTTTATTTTGGGATGAATTTTTGAGAGTTTAGCTTGGTTATGATAATAGAGATAATTATGTATAGCCAGAAGTAGCTGGGGTCAAAGTTTATTAATAGCTGCAATAGTCTTTGAGAAAGCAATTGTGTCTGGAAAGGCACAGTGGTACTTTGGGATATCCTTGACCCTGAATTCCAGAGAACTGGATGCCAGTTCTGGCACCGCTCCTTGCTCACTCACTCACTATTCACATAGGAAAACTCTCTGATCCTTTTTGGGTCCCTAATTCTTTAACTTTTAAATTGAGATCTTGAATCTAGGACTAAGATAGTTTAAGATTTCAAATGAGTCTGCCCACTCTGATACTGAAAGACAGAAAAGAATATTTAAAAAAAATCATAGAATCATAGAGCCTATTGAACCTGACATCTTACTTTTAATGATGGGGAAAATCAGGCCCAGAGAGACTTAGTGGTGGAGCTGGGCCTAAAAATTAAGTCTCTCTGATTATTAGTTCACCAACCTTTTCTCTATCTCTGAGTGTCTTGTCAACAAGATATCAGGAACCTCTGCATTTCCCAGTATGGCTAGCAGTTCACATAAAAATTAGTTAACTTACCCAAAGGTTTACTTTTTATTCAAAGTTCTTGGTATCGTCTAGCTAAATAATTTCAGGAGGCATTTGTAAATTCTTTTTTGGGCAGGCATGATCATTAGCAATGACATATCATTTGAGGATGATTTGGGCTGGATTTGCTCATGTATCTGTGGTCAGCTAGCTAAAAGCCTAAGAATGAAACATTTTGTATGATAAGTCAAGGAAATGCTCACCGAACTTTCCGAAGTTTTCTGCCATTTGCTGCTGGATCCTGCTGGGTCAGGTTCAGGAGTGGAAGCATGTGGGGGTTAAGGGAACAAAGGACAAAGAGTTCATATATCTGTACACTAGAATCTGGCCCTGGGGAGCTCTTTGTGTGGCAGGTGTACAAATGCTGGTGCTTGTTTTCAGGAGACCCTTGGATGAATTCATTAGAGGTCCTGCACTGGGGACCTCTAACTTCAGTTTCCTGACCTTCTGTTGGCCTGCCTCTTTGTTGAGACCACATTCCTCTGTGGAATAGTTATCTTTGGTGGGAAGTTCAGTCATCTCCCTAGAGAGACCTTTCTCTTTACTCTTTGCTGTTGTCTTTCAACCTTAGACTTACCCTCTTTGGAGTCAGGCACCAGTGTCTGAACTGGCAAATACCTGGGGCCACCTGTCAAGTTTTGTTGTATCTTGTCAGGGAAAACAGTACCCCCTTATTCTTCCATGGGAGGTGGTGAAGAGACATGATGCAGCTCAGGGACAATATTCTGTCCCCAGCATTCTTTCTCTCTAATACATGTACTGAGATTCTCTCTAACATCTCAATCTTTGTATAACATCCTGAATTCTTTGTCTAATTTCATGTAGCTTGAGAGTGGGAACTGTTTCGTTAGCATGGTTTCCATTCTCTCGGCACAACCAACTTATACAGTTTAACTCTACATTTTAGAATATGGTGCACTTGGAACCTGTTGTATTATTTTCAGCTCTTAATTCTTGCCTGAAAACAGTGCATATAACGAGTAGCTTATTTCTTCATCTGGAAGACAAAGCGGTTAGACTTCTTGATCTTTTGATGTTGCTATGGACTGAATTGTGTCCCTCCCATGTGGAAGTCCTAACCCCCAATGTGGCTATATTTGGAAATAGGGCTTTAAGGTCAAATGTGGCTGTAAGTGTAATCTGACAGGATTTTAAGAGGAAGAGAGAGTGAGAGACAAAACACAGTCAAGGATATGGCCAAGTGCTAGCTGTTAGCCTGCCAGGGATAGAGCCCTTAGCAGAATGGAACCTTGCTGGAACTTTGCAGCCTTGGAAGCTGTGAGAAAAGAAGTTTCTATTGTTTAAATCGCGCAATCAGTTGACTATTACTGATGTCATCACCTCTGAAACAACAAGAACATAAAGTCCCAAACTGCTCTTGGCCTATGAGAGTTCACATATCTCTAGAAAAGGGCTCATCTCACTGCACCAATGGCATGAAGGCTCAAGGAAGCCCTTCCTTGACTATTGAGGCTTTGGGTCAGCTTCCACACAGCCTCCCCAAACTAACCTCTCAGCCATGGCACTCACGGTGTTAATGTTATCTCAACCACCAAACAAGCTGCATTCCCTCAGCTTCCCATTCTGTCAAGTTTCTAGGGCTTGGCTATCTCATGTACTGATTTCCTCATCCATGACATCAATAGTATAGCAATTTCCTGTAAACTATGGTTTGATCACACTGAAATATATTAACTGTGGTGAGCGATGAAATTGCCAGTGCTGTTATTGTGTGGGCCACACTTTCGGAAGGGACAGTGACAACCCCTGAGAAATTACATTCACAACTTGGAATCTGTAATCTCTGAACCTAGAGAAATGGCATTTGTTTGCAAGGAGGAAGTTAAGGACCAAGAACAGAGTTATTTAAAAATCAGCTTAGGTGCGTATTAAAGTTATCTGTCTCTTATTATCAGAATCATGTTTGTATCCATAGTAACAGAGGTTGGGAATAGGGACTACAGTAAACTAAATTTCTTTGGGTTCACAAGATATCTCTTTCTTCTCTCAACTCCTACAGTTGAACTTCTTTTGTTAGTATGAGCCTCTGGCCCTTTGATTATAGGGACCTTGTTTAATCATCTCTTTATCTCTGAAAGTCCCTAACTGAATCCCTAGAAGGAGAATAATTCAGATAAAATTCTGAGCACAATTTATGTTCTACAGTAGAAACGCAATAAATATTAGCTGTGATTATTATTAGTAGTACAAAGTATGTGCTTCACTGATTGATACAATCTATCAATGAATGGATGATTGGTATTGATGGATTGATTTCTCTTTTGCAACTATTCTCAGTTTCATTTATTCTGTGGAAAGTTATGTGAACTGTAAAACTTTATTCTATTTTCTATTAAAGTTAGGGCTAGAAAAATCACAGGGGAAGTATAATTGTTCTTTGGCTTGTATCATCAATTAATATTAAATGAATTTGAGTGTGTTTGTGTACACCAAAATTCAATCATATAGAAGGACAAGTAGAGGTTGCTTTGTTTAAAATTACTCTCTTAAATGGCTCCAAGTAATGCCTGAGTCCTGCTTAAAAAAACTGCCAAGTCTTCTTGCATCAAAGTCCCAATTTGCATATTACTTTACATATTGAGTCCCAAAGGCTTCAATTCAAAGAATGGAAAATAAAATTAAACGAATCAATTAGTGTATCTTACTGCAATTGTATTCAAACTCAATAGTAAGGGCATTACATATAAATTACATAACAGATTTAGAAAGCAATTCAATTTAATCACATCTTAGATTAGGAGAGACAGGAACCTAACTCTTTGCACGAGAGAAATGCCTGTCAGTCCTGATGCTGGGAGTCTGCAGGGAGGGGAGTTTTTGTCTGTCTGGAGTGAATAGTACCTGGCCTTTCCAGAGCTAGCCTGACTCTGCGAGGCTGACCCAAGGCTTCAGTTTCCAGGAGGGGACTTTATCTTTTGCACGAGTTGATTCTTTTGGTCTGTTCCTTTTTTGGTCATTTGATTTCTGGTAATGTTAGAATTTTAAAATTGGTGCTGAATAGCGACTACTTTCCTATAAAATGCTTGTGCTGAGAATATACTTTGAATGATTAACTGCTCTGTGCATCTTCCCAACCCTTCCACCATTTAAAAAGTTCCCTGCACCTTATTCTCTGAGGCTCTGCCTCAGCACCACCCAGGCATATAGACTTGCACTGTTAACTAGTCACATGTGACAGTGAATTGAATGTTTCATTTAATTTCATTTAAATTAATTTACATTAAAATGAATGATACTGGATTCAGTTACTGGGAGACTTTTGAGTACATCTGGATCAATGTGGGTACATGGATCTACTTTTTCACTCTTCATTTTTTGAAATCTACATACTGATTAAGTATTTAGCACTAGGATTAAGATGTATGGTAAATATAAAATACACACCAGGTTTCTGAGTATGAAAAAAGGCTATAAAATATCACAGGAAAAATTTTTATGAAAACTGTGTTGTAAAATGATAATATTTTGGGTACATTCTATTCAATAATTATATTATCACAATTACTTTTGTCTATTTCTTTTTAATGCAGCTGTTAGAAATTTTAAAATGACATCTGTGACTCATTTTTTTTTTTTTTTTGGCACTGGGGATTGAACTGAGGGGCACTCATTCACTGAGCTGCATCGCTAGCCCTATTTTTTTTTTTATATTTTATTTGGAGACAGGGTCTCACTGAGTTGCTCAGCACCTTGTTGTTGCTGAGGCTGGTTTTGAACTTGTGATCCTCCTGTCTCAGCCCCTGTCTCAGCCTCCTGAGCAGCTGGAATTACAGGCATGTGCCACCGTGCCAGGCCTGTGACTCATTTTGAATTTATTTTTATTTTATTTTATTTATTTATTTTGAATTTATTTATTTATTATGCTGGGCTAGACAGAATGAAGCAAGAGAACAAAGGTACTGAATATTTGGTTTGTAAATTTGAAAATATTTTGACTTTATTAGTCACAGTTTGCTAATAAAGTAGGACATATGAATGAATACATGCTTTATTTCTTTTCTTACTACCCTCAGACAAGATAAAGATTTCTTGGCTGGAGCGAGTAAGAGGAGAGGTACCAGATGAAAAGGAGCAGGTAGGTACTCACAGTCCCTGCAGAGTCCATGTGGGAGTCCCTATCGTGTTAGCTGTCTTCTTGGCCAGGGGGAGCCAACAAGGTGTCAGCCATAAGAGCACTCTGCAGCAGGCTGATCTGTGCCCCATGACCTTTTTCTGACCCCTCTGGCCTGCCCTGTTGGATGGCATCATCTTCCACTGTATTACCCCCTCTCCCCACTTCCCTAATGCTATCTTCTTCCCTCCTCCTCCTCCTCCTCCTCTTCTTCTGAATGCAATATGGTTTTTCTTTGTTTTAAAATTTTTATTGGTGCATTATGATTATGCATAATAATGGGATTCATTGTGACATCTTAATGCCTTCTAATGTCTTCTTGTAATGTTCTTTTGTATTTTTAAATCCTTAGAATGCAGAATGGAGTCCTGGACACCTGGAGGGCAGTGATCATGTGGGAAAGAAAGTCACTGCCCCTTTCCCAGGATGATCAAACCAGACCAACTCAAGATCTGCCAAGATTAGGGCAGTAGTTGGAGATAATGTTTTAACTCTATCATTTAACCTGTTTCATCTTTTCCAGGAGTATGTGATCTCTTGAGTTTTAAAATTGGCAGTGTGATGTGTTTCCTATTTTTCAAAACTTATTTACTGAATTTCAGGTCAGTCTTTGCTTGTGGTTCATGATTCATACTTTGTTTCCCTCCCTGAGCCCTGCTTCCAGTTTAGGTATGTGTCATTTCAGTGTGTTTGTGCAACGTGGCAGATTGTGTTGTCCAATAATGGTCACAGTAATATTTTTAGTCTCCATGCTCTCCAGAACTTTGTAACTCTTATTAAACAAACAAACAAACAAACAAATAAAAAAAAGAAAAAGAAAAAAGGTCTCTTTTCTGATCCTTGAAACAGAGTGTGACTTTGTCACTGTCTTGGAGAACACAGAGTGGTGGAAGTGACTCTGTGTGACTCAAAGCATGGTCCTAGAAGACTGTATGATTTCCACATAGTGCTCACTTGTGCTTCCTTTCCCCAAGTTGTTTTTCTTTGGAACTCGGTCAACATGCTGTAAGAGAGCTGGAAGTGGCCCATGTTGAAGACCACATGAAGATGCCCATGTGGAGATATACTGAGGCACCTAGATGGCCGCCAACATCAACTGCCGCATGCATGACTGAATGAGGAAGTCTTCAGATGATTTTAATTACTCAGTCTTGAAGTTTTCTAGACGAGACCTAGCCATCATGCCCCAGACTCAAGATATCAGTCTCCTGCCCTCTTGTAGATCTTTTTTTTTCCCCTCTTGTAGATCTTTTTTGCGGTGCTGGGGATTGAACCCAGGGCCTTATGCTTGCATGGCAAGCACTCTACCAACTGAACTATCTCCCCAGCGCCCCCTCTTGTAGATCTTGATCCACACATAAGAGATGGTGGTTTTCCACAGCTAAGTTTCAGGTTATTTCTTTGTAGTCGTAATAACCAATACATGGCTTCCCGTGCTTCCTCATATCTTTTTGCTCATAAGACTACACTCAGTCTCAGTCTCAGTCTCTCACTCAGATACATTCTTTAGTCCATTCTCTGTACCTTGTTCTGTGTCTACAAATTAAGGGTCCAACAATGTTTAATTCTTTAAAACGGGTGACAAGTAAATGTTTTTGATTTCTGATGGAAAACAGGAGTTAAGGAATGAGAAGATAGTGTTATGTCAAAGATGGATGAGGGGAATATTTACAGATAGAGTTCAACTGAATGCAACAGGCATTTGGCAGAGTCCCTTATCCTTGCATGGGCTAGATTATAATGGTTAAGAGGATTTGTAGTCAATTTTACATCTAGATTCAAGGAGAATTGATGTAGAATTTGTACTAGTTTTAAAGGAGGTCTCTAGGGGGCAATATACCTAAATAGTTAACTTAGCTCTTTAGTATTGAGTAAAGAGATTCATAAATGCTTATCAAATTGGGAGCAAATATGTTAGCCAAAGAAAAAGTGATTGCACTGAATAAAGAGTCAGGATTCCAAAAGACCTTGGCAGTCTAGAATAATGAGCTATAATAAACAAGATGAATTTAACAGGGACAAATGTAAAGTACAAATTTTTAATTAAAAACATATTATATATATATAAAACACATCATAGTAATAATATGCTACAAGCATTTGCATGGTATATTTATAAACATACAATTAATAATACATAAATAAGTTCATAACTTTATATAAAATTTTTAAGAAATTTATAATCTCTGGGCTATGGTACTTATTGTCCTGGAAATAGTGAGGGGTGATATTTTAAATATTTAACAATGTAAGGCATGGACATTGACCAATCAATGTGAATGGTCTGAGGGCTGGAACTGGGTCATAGAGGCTCCCTGATGTGTCAGTCAATAAAGTTTTAGTTTTGGGACATGAGTGTCCTAAAGAAAGAGAATTTGTCTGGCATTTAAGAGGTCATAGGAGAAATCTTTTTGAATTTTAACAATTAGACATAGCCACATCAGCATGTGCCATTAGGAAATCAGTCCTGGATGTAGCAAAGAAAAATTTCCTAGGGACTCCTCAAAACTGAAGATTAACTTGGCAGCAGAAGGAGCACTGCACATGGAGACACAGGATTAGAAGCCAGGTCTTCTTACTCCAAATCTTGTGCTTGTTTCTCAATAGAAACTGGTGTCTGTAGAGGACCCCAAAATGATATGTCCATGTCCTAACCCCTGGAGCTTATGAATGTGACTTTATTTAGTAAAAAGGTCTTTGCAGATGTAATTAAGTAAAATGTCTTGAAATGAGATCATCTCTAAATCCAAAGACATATGTTCTTGTAAGAGATAGGAACACAGGCCCCAGAAGAGGAGGAAGCATGAAGCTGGGGTGAGTCTGCTAAGGAAGCCAAAGAATTCAGAAGTGACCTGAAGCTGGTGGGGGTGGGAGGGGGACAAGGGAGGATTCTTTCCTGAAACTTTTCAAGGATTATCACCCTGCAGACACCTTGCTTTTGGACTTCTGTTCTCTATAACCATAAGGAGTATACATTTCTTTTGTTTTCAGTCACTAAATGGGTGGTAATTTATTTTGGTAGCCTTAGGAATCTAATACAGTGTCCATTTGACAAAGTACACACACCAGGGGGCCGGAGTGGAACTGGCAAGTTTAATCACCACCTCAGACCACAGCACCCTTTCCCCTGTGGGGGTTTGTTACAAAAGTTCATATGAGCCAATGAAGAAAAGGAAGCATACATTAAGATGTAGTGTTAGAATTTTCAATTTCACTAGATAAATAACATGTTAATGAAATCACTTTCAAGTGCCTCATACAACAGGGCATTAGCTAAGCATGTTAGGTTTAAATTGGCATCTGTATAGAAAAGAATTAGTATGAATGTTTCTTAGTCAAAGAGACTTTACTCTTGGCTTCTGTGAGGGAATTAATATCATATCCTATAAGAGTATCTTCATTTAGTGTGAGGACTAACCACATCTGATGGTCCTAGGGTGGAAACTGGCCACTCTGGAAATACTATTCACGGGATTTAGGGTAGGGACTTTGGGGTCTCTCTCTCTCTCTCTTTGGTGTTGTGGATTGAACCCAGGGGTTCTCAACCACTGAGCCACATCCCCAACCCTTATTTTTTTTTTATTTTGAAATGGGGTCTAAGTTCCTTAGGTCCTCGCTAAGTTGTTGAGGCTGGCCTTGAACTTGTGATCCTCCTGTCTCAGCTTCCTGAGTTGCTGGAATTATAGGTGTGCACACCTGGCATTACAGGCATGTACCACTGCACACGATTGGTAAGGTAGGGACTTTGGATTATTCATCTCCATTGACCTGGAGCTAAACTTAACCATGTAGACAATCAATTAATCAAACATGCCTACATAATGAAGCCCTAATATACCAAAGTTCAGGAGTGAATGCTCCTGACTGGTCACACTCTGAGCGTTGTCACATAGTCAACGCCAAGGTCGTAACACATCTAGGGAGACAATGGACACTTTGAGCTTGGAATTCTCTTAGTCTGTGCCTTATGTGTTTCTTCCCTTGACTGGTTTAAATTTGAATATTTCCCCTGTAATAAAACACAACCATTAGTATTATAGCTTCTAGTGAATTCTGTGAGTCTTTCTAGAAAAATATCAAAACTGAAATCAGTACACTGCAGTGACACGGCTACATCAATTTTTATAGCAGCTCAATTCACAATAGCCACGCTATGGAACCAACGTAGGTGCTGTTCAATAGATGAATGAATAAAGAAAATGTGGTATAGATACACAATGGAATATTACTCAACCATAAAGAAGAATGAAATTATGGCATTTGCTGGTAAGTGGATGGAACTGGAGACTATCATGCTAAGTGAAATAAGACAATCCCAAAAAACCAAAGGCAGAATATTCTCTCTGGTATGTGGCTGCTAACCACATACCATGCAGGGGGTGAAGAATAGAAGTTCTGTGGATTAGACAAAGGGAAATGAAGGGAAGGGAGAGAGATGGGAGTAGGAAAGATAGTAGCATGGATCGGGCATAACTTTCCTATGTTTATATATGAATACATGATCAGCATAACTCTACATCATGTACAACCACAAGAATGGGAAGTTATACTCTATGTATGTATACTATGTGTTGTGTTCGATGTGGTGTCCCCCAAAAGTGCATGTGTAAGACAATACAAGGTTTGGAGGAGAAATGATTGGGCTATAGACTTAACCTAATCAGTGAGGGATTAACTGAGTGGTGACTAGAGGCAGGTGGGGTGAGGCTGGAGGAAGTGGTTTATGTGGGTGTGTGACTGTGGGGTATATATTTTGTATCTGGAGAGTGAAATCTCTCTCTCTGCTTCCTGTTCATCATGTGAGCTGCCTCCCTATGCCACACTCTTCTGCCATGGTGTTTTGCCTTACCTTGAGTCCTGAGGAATGGAGCCAGACTTCTGTGGACTAAGACCTCTGAAACTGTCAGCCTCCAGATAAACTTCTTCTCTTCTACAGTTGTTCTGGTCAAGTCCTTTTAGTCACAGCAATGAAAATGCTGACTAAAACACTATATCAAAATACATTCAACTGTCATGTATATCTGAAAAGAACAAATCAAAAAAGAAAAGAAACCAATGTTGTTTTGGGGATCCATCTGAACTTGCAGTTGGGTGTCAGAAATGAGAGTGGTCTTGTGAAGAACAGTCCCTCAGATGTCTGAGATTGACCAGCTCCAGGAAAAAGTCTACTTGTCAAGGATCAGGGTATGGAAAGGTAATTGGGGTTATTATTTCCAGATAGGGGCTCTCACCCAGGGACCCCCTGTCTGGACATGATGTTTCAGACTCCAGTCTTTCACTTCATATATGTGTCACACACATTCAATTAGGGTCATCACATCCCATGCAAGCCACTGGGAGGGGTGGTCTCACCCACTGCTTCTCCTTTTGAATCATGGAACACCTCAGTCATCAGCCAGTGGTGGGAGAGCAAAGGCTCACTCTTCAGCTGTTGAGGACTCCATTCTTTAAGCCAAGAACCAGAAGTAGAAATGCTACTTAGCTTCCCCCCCAAAAAATATCCTGTTAACTCTTAGCTAAAAGGTATTGGTTTTATGTAGTTTCAATTAAAAAACTGCCAATAATAAAGAACTAATTATGAAACTAAATTAGGGTGTTTGAAATGTAAGTACAGCATACCAAGAAAAGCAGGTAAATAATGGTGCTGAGCTATGTTCTATTCATTTGAGCTTATGAAGAAAATGAGATATAGAAGTTGGGTATTTTCTAGCACAAATGTATTTGATATTCCTTAGTAGTAGTTAATAAGAGATATTTTTGAATTTTTTTAATGGAATTATTCTTTTTTTTTAATTGTGTGTGTGAGTGTGTGTGTATGCTGTCACTGCATTTTAAAATTAATTTCTGGAATGTGCATAATATGAATACTAATTAACTAAATGTGTTAATTATTTTTAAAATAACAAATGCAGGTATTAGGAAGCCATCTCACCTCATGGCCCTTTGAGCAAGTGTGAGACTTTTGCCCTTGTGTCCAATCAGAAGAAATTAGGTTGAGCAGAATTCAACAAGAGGGAAGAAAATCACAGAGGGGTGTTCATACTAGTTGTTGAATATAAGGTAGGACTTCAGAAGCTCATCTTTTTAGGTGGTTCTATCAAGGCAAAAGAGAGACTCCCCTTCTCAATGGAGACCTCAGAATGAGTCTTCTAAAGAAGTTCAACATCTCTAGTAATAAGAGAAATGCAAATCAAAACTACACTAAGATTCCATCTCACCCCAATTAGAATGGCGATTATCAAGAATACAAGCAACAACAGGTGTTGGCAAGGATGTGGGGAAAAAGGTACACTCATACATTGTTTGTGGGGTTGCAAATTAGTGCAGCCACTCTGGAAAGCAGTGTGGAGATTCCTTAGAAAACTTGGAATGGAACCACCATTTGACCCAGCTATCCTACTCCTTGGTCTATACCCAAAGGACTTACAATCAGCATACTACAGAGATGCAGCCACATCAATGTTCATAGCTGCTCAATTCACAATAGCCAGATTGTGGAACCAACCTAGATGTCCTTCAATTGATGAATGGATAAAGAAACTGTGGTATGTATACACAATGGAATATTACTCAGTCATAAAGAATAATAAAATTATGGCATTTGCAGGCAAATGGATGAAATTGGAGAACATCATGCTAAGTGAGATAAATCAATCTCAAAAAACCAAAGGACAAATGATCTCGCTGATAAGCGAATGATGGCACACAATGGGGGGTTCGAGGGGGAAGAATGGAGGAAGGAGGGACTGTATAGAGGGAAAAGAGGGGTTGGAGGGGTGGGGGGGAGAAAAAATAACAGAATGAATCAAACACTATTACCCTACGTAAATGTATGATTACACAAATGGTGTGCCTCTACTCCATGTACAAACAGAGAAACAACATGTATCCCATTTGTTTACAGTGAAAATAAATTAATAAAAAAGAAGCTGCTTCTTTAGATGATGATCAGAATTTCTGAGGGAGACCTGAATGAAGTTACTTTTCTGATTAATCTCATACTCGTATCTTAATCAAATGTTGCATTAGCTGCATCGCTTTGTATCTGCAAAACTAACTTAGTTAACATAGGTTGGTAATTAAAGCTCTAGACTCTGAATAGAATTTATCACCTCTGTCTTGATATTTTGATTGCATCTGGTATCTCAGTATGTTTAACAGTGACAATGAGGCCTTTAGGAGAGGTGGGAGAAGGCAGAGGAGTCACGTTGGAGGCCCTTGTTATGTTTTGCTAATCTTAGCATGAAGTTCACCTGGGAAGACTTGATGCTCCCAAGCCCTCTGTGTTGGGAGAGTGTGTGGGAGAATTTTTTGGGCACTTTTAGGACTGTTCCTTGGATGAATTAAGCTACAGAATCTTTTTGTTGTGAAAAGTATCAGAAGGCTGCAGCCGTGTGCGCACTCCTGTGTCATTTGTGCTGCCGTGCATTTATTATT